>NC_081818.1:13025000-13662916 GCF_030704535.1 Vitis vinifera
AATAAGGAAGATGGGCCAGTTTATTCCCTTATGGCCCGTTTAAATAATTTGATTGGGCATGGACCTGGATTGTGTTACTGTATGGGCTTGGGAACCCAATCACAATATGCAATCCACTTTTACTTATAAAAAAAATTATTATGTGATTTTTATACATGCAAATATGGTTATTTTATGCTAATTTATATGTTTGTATGTTTAAATTTGTAGCTTTAATTGTATGCAATGTTGCCTAAATTTTTCTAGATAAATTAAAGTTATAACATATAGTTTTAATGTCTAGTGAACCATATAACTTCAAATAATTAAGGAATAGTCACAACATCTTTAATCATATAAAATTATATATTAAGTGGATAGGGATCACATAATGGACAGTAATTGTAATTAATTATATAAATATAATGGTTTTACCCCATAGGGATTTCATTATATTTATATAATTAATTAGGATAAAATGTTAAAATTAGTTTTTCCTAATTTACCCACAGGAGTTAGGAAAAATTAATTTAATGGTTTATCATAAAGCTTAAAGATGGAAGATATCAAACTATATTCAAAATAAATATTATAAATTCAATAAAAATAGTTTGATAAAACCTATCATAAAGATAATGAATCTAATTGAATTAGAGATTTAGCCCACATACAAAATTTTTAATAAAATTAGATTCATTTTTAAGCATGTTTTACATTGGTAGAACATGAATTTATTTAAAGCCTCAAATATTAATAAGCTTGTAATCTTTTTGTGTAGTTTTACCTAGCATTTCTGATATTAATTGTGAGGTTCCCAAACTCAAGGGAGATAACTTTAAGTTATGGAATGAGAGAGTTCTTCTTCAATTAGGGTGCATAGACATAGACTATGCCATTAGGAAATATGAACCACTTAAGATCACTGATACCAGCACACCTGATCAAATTCTACTATACGAATGTTAGGATAAATCTAATCACCTTAGCGTGATGTATATTAAGACTAAAATTAGTGTTGGTATACGTGGTTCAATCAAGCAGCATAAGAATGTTCGGGAATTGCTAAAGGCTATTGACAAGCAATTCGTCACTTCAGATAAAGCCTTGGAGAGCACCCTAATTATGAAGTTCACATCCCTGAAGCTCATCGGTATAATAGGTGTACATGAACACATCATGGAAATGAGGGACATAGTGGCTCAAATGAAGAAGCTCGAGGTAGAAATGTCTAAATCCTTCTTGGTGCACTTTATCCTTAATACTCTTCCGCCTCAATATGGACCTTTCAAAATCTCTTACAACATACATAAGGATAAGTGGTATATCAATGAATTGATGACCATGTGTGTTCAAGAGGAAGAAAGGTTAATGATGGAGCAAGGAGAAAGTGTCATGCTAGTAACACAAAAAATAAAAAAAAAAAAAAAATAAAATTCTGAAGCCAGTCAAAAAGAGAAACATCAAATTTCTCTCAAAGCTGACATTAAGAAAAATGAAAAGTGTTTCTTTTGTAAAAAAAAAGGACACGTGAAGAAGAAATATCTAAAATTCCAGAAATGGCTTGAGAAGAAAGGTAACCTTACCTCGTTTGTTTGTTATGAATTTAATATGGTTAACGTAAATACCAACACATGGTGGATTGATTCTAGATCTACAATCCACATTTCAAATTCCTTGTAGGGTATACAAAACCTAAGGAAGCCAGTGAGTAGTGAGCAATTCATCTTATTCGAAAACAAGATGGGCTTGCATGTGGAAGCAATAGGGACATGTTATTTAACTTTAGATTGTGGTTTTGTTTTAGAATTGCAAAGGACCTTTTATGTACCAAGTTTCTCACGAAACTTGATTTCAGTTTCTAGACTTTACCTTTTGGATATTCCTTTCATTTTTCAGAAACATCTTTCAATTTGACTTATAAATCTAATTGTGTTAGGAATGGTATTTTGTATGATGGTCTTTATCGCATATTCTTACAAAATGATACCACTTATAATTCATTACATGTCCAAATTGGCATTAAGAGATGTGTTATAAATGAGGATTCCTCTACATTATGGCACCAGAGATTAGGTCATATCTCCATAGATAGAATCAAAAGGTTGGTAAATGATGGGGTACTTAGTACTCTAGATTTTACTGACTTTGAGACTTGTGTGGACTGCATTAAAGAAAAGCATACCAACAAGTCAAAGAGAGGTACTACTAGAAGTTCTATCATATTAGAGATCATACATACTGATATATGTAGTCTAGATATGGACTCTCATGGTCATAAATACTTCATCTCTTCCATAGATGATTTCTCATGATACATGTATCTCTACATACTTCACAACAAAAATGAAGCATTAGATGACTTTAAGGTTTTCAATGCAGAAGTAGAGAAACAATGCGGTAAACAAATTAAGATCATGAGATCAAATAGAGGTGGAGAATATTATGGTAGATATATGGAAGATGGGCAAGCACTTGGGCCATTTGCGAAGTTTCTTCAAGAGAATGGGATTGTTGCCCAATACACCATGACTGGTTCTCCAGACCAAAATGGTGTAGCAGAGAGAAGAAACCAAACTTTATTGGACATGGTGGAGTATGCTGAGCAACTCAAAACTTACTAGGTTCTTGTGGATTGAAGCACTTAAGATGATAGTGTATATAATAAACCGAGTTCCAACCAAGGCTATCTCGAAGACGCCATTTGATTTATGGAAAGGTTGGAAACCGATTTTGTGACATATGCACATTTGAGAATGCTCGTTTGAAATGAGAATTTATAATCCACAAGAGAAAAAACTGAACCCAAGGACTATAAGTGGGTATTTCATTGGATATGTTGAAAAGTCTAAGGGGTACAGATTTTATTATCCATCTCACAACACTAGGATTGTGGAATCAAGAAATGCTAAATTTCTTGAATATGACTTGGTCAGTGGGAGCCATCAATTTAGAAACATAGTTTCTGATATTGATCATACAAGGTCTCAACCTTCCACTTCGAGTGATAGATTGTTTGTTGTTCATAACACCCTTCAAGTTTAAACGGGTGTAGAACAAACAATCACTAAAGTATAACCAATCACTAAAGACCAACCAGTCATTGAAGTTCCACAAGTTGTTGACAACATTTCAGTAGATCAAGTTGATTAGGAGTTGCTTGACACTTCTGAACAACAAGTTGAACCTCATACTTCCCTAGAAGATAATGGAACAACCTTAAGAAGGTCTACTCGAACTAAGAGGTCAGCAATTCCTAGTGATTATGTAGTGTATCTACAAGAATCTGACTACAATACAAGAGCCGAAAATGATCCCAAGTTTTTTTCACAAGTCATGAGTTGCAAAGAATCAAAATAGTGGTACAATGCCATGAAGGATGAGATGAGTTCCATGAGGTGCAATGATGTTTGGGACCTTGTTGAGTTGCTTAATGGTGCAAAAGCCATTGGTTGTAAATGGTTTTTTAAGACAAAGAAAGACTCATTAGACAACATTGAGAGATACAAGGCTAGACTTGTTGCAAAGGGGTTCACTCAGAAAGAAGGAATCGATTACACGGAGACCTTTTCCCCTGTATCTAAGAAAGATTCCTTACACATTATAATGGCATTGGTAGCCCACTTTGATTTGGAATTGCAACAAATGGATGTGAAAACTGCATTTCTTAATGGAGAGCTAGAAGAGGAGGTTTACATGAAACAACTTGAAGGATTCCTCTCTAGTGATGGTGAGCAATTGGTTTGCAAGCTTAAGAAATCCATATACAATTTAAAACAAGCATCCCGCTAATGGTATTTAAAATTCCATAACATAATTTCTTCATTTGGTTTTGTAGAAAATGTTATGGATCAATGCATATACCTTAAGGTTAGTGAAAGTAAAGTTTGTTTTCTTGTTTTATACGTGGATGACATCTTACTTGCAACCAATGATAAGGGTTTACTTCATGAGGTGAAACAATCCCTCTCTAAAATTTTTGACATGAAGGATATGGGTGAGGCATCTTATGTCATTGGCATTAAGATCTATAGAGACATATTTCAAGGTATCTTAGGTCTATCTCAGAAAACCTATATCAATAAAGTTTTAGAGAGATTTCAGATGAAGGATTGTTCACCTAGTGTTTCCTCTATAGTGAAGGGTGATAGGTTCAATCTGAACCAATGCCCAAAAAACGATCTTGAGAGGGAACAAATGAAGAACATTCCATATGCTTCTACAATCTGAAGTCTGATGTATGCTCAGGTTTGCACAAGGCCTGACATTGCATTTGTTGTTGGAATGTTAGGATGATATCAGAGTAACCCAGGTTTGGACCACTAAGAGTTGCAAAGAAAGTGATGAGATATCTTCATGGAACCAAATACTATAAGCTTATATACATACGGACAAGCAACTTAGAGGTTGTTGGCTACTCAGATTCAGACTTTGTTGGTTGTGTTGATTCGCGTAAATCAACAACTGGATACATTTTTATATTGGCTGGTGGAGCTATATCTTAGAGGAGCATTAAGTAGACCTTGACTGCTACTTCTACTATGGAAGCTGAGTTCATATCCTGTTTTGAGGCTATTTCGCATGGTGTATGACTTAAGAGTTTCATTTTCGAGCTTAGAATTATGGATTCAATATCTAGGCCATTGAGTATATATTGCGACAATTCAGTTTCTGTCTTTATGGCAAAGAACAATCAAAGTGGAAGTCGAAGCAAACACATCGACATTAAATATCTAGCCATAAAAGAACATGTTAAAGAAAAGAAAGTGATTACTGAGCACATTAGCACTGAATTGATGATCGTTGATCCTTTGACTAAGGGCATGCCACCATTGAAATTCAAGGATCATATAGTGAACATGGGACTTAGTTCCCTTATGTAGTTTCTATTGTACAAACTCTTATTATGATGTTTTCTCATATTGATGTGCACTTTTATTTAATTTTGAGAAAATTTAACTTTATTGGACCAAGAATGAACATAAGGTTTATTCATTAAGTAATATTTCCACATAAAGTATAATGTTAAGAAATAAATACACTATAATACATGGAAGGTAACACTCGTTATATAGAGGACTTATCGCCATGATTCATGTATTTGTTACTTAATGCGGATAATTGGTGGACTAAGATGAGACATTAGGTTAAAGGTGTGGACCAAGTGGGAGAATGTTATCTATTACACGCCCACAACACCTTTGAAGTGGTCTTAAACTTTGACCAAATCCTCCACACACCTTCCCGCTACATAATGGTGGTAAATGGCAATGACGTGGTTTTGATGGGAAGCCACATCTCTAAATATCAGTTTTTGGTCCCAAACTCGTCTCTCTGTTGTTCTCTTCTACAGTGATATATCATCTCATGTGAGAGATTAGAGTTTGGAAGAATCAAAGACTTGCAGCAACTAGTGAGTACAAAATTCAAACACTAATAGCTAGAGGTAAATAGCTGATCCTAAACCTTTTTTAGTTTTGATTCGTATGGCAATGTTTTCATACTCTTTTGGATTGTATGTATTCTTACAATAAGATCCCGTGGAATGACAATAGGGAAAAGTATGTTTTCTCTTATTCTCTTCTACTTGCATAGTTTGTGAAGTAATTTTCAGTGTATAAACCAACTTTGAATATATTTTTAATTGGATAAAATTCTACCACCTATTTGAAAAGAATTCTACCACAATTGTTCATTGTTTGATAAGTCTATACCAAATACAAAACTACCATATTTGTGAGCAAATAAATTAATTATGTTTATATATACTATGGCTTAGATTACCTATACATTATCATTCTTATATTTCTTTTATAATTTCTATTTAATAGACAAACTTTCATATTCTTAGATTAGTTTTGAAATTTCGCATTACACATACTAACTTCTAGTTTTATACCTATCCAATCTCAAATTTTCAAATTCCATATGTATTCAAATCTTATTAAGTATAGTATTGACTTTCAAATCGTATATACTATCACCTATTGCTATTAGATACTTATCCAATTCTCATATTTCATGTTAGGATATAATATTCTATTGTTTTATGAGCTAACCCAAACTCCCCTTCATATCCCTATAGATAAATTTATTATTAGATATTATTTCTTCCATTCATATTCAAAAGTCATAAAAGGCCTCATCTTGCGGCATTGGTGGTTCCTCTTATCATTTTAAGTTAATGATTTAAAATAAATTTTTAAGTTAATTAAAGTTGGGTAATTTTATTAAATAATTTTAATATTTAAAATAAAAATCAAATAATAAATTATAATTTAAGAATAATTTAACTTAAAGTCAATTTAAATCATTAAATAATACTAAATTCTTTGTAAGTCTCATGTATTTGTGTGTGTGTTTTTTTTATCTTCTTATAATTTAAAAATTAATTAAATGTGTTGTTTAATATTTCATTGACAGGTATGTGTATTTGGTGTTTTTTTTGCCTGGTTGTAATTTTTTTAAAAGAAATTAATTATATATGTTAGGATAATATTTAATTAATGATTCTCCGTATTATAATATTTGGTGATTTTTTTGTCTTATTGTAATTTTTCAAAAATCTGTTATAGTAATACTTAATTGACAACTAGATGAACATAAAATTGCATTGAATGACATATCAAGAGAAAAGATTCCATACCATAATTGGTATTTGAGAAAAAAAAAAACAAAACAAAACAAAAGAAATTACTAAAATCATTTATAAATATATTTTTATAGATTTATTTGAATAAATTCAAAATAAAATATTTATGTTATTAGATAGATTAAGTTCCTAATATTAAATAATTTAAAAAGTGAAATTACCTGCCTCCACTGATCTGTTAAGTCGATGAATATATGTTTGATTACTGAATTTAAAATGATCAAATTGAGTACTTTCAATGCATATTCCTATTTTTATTTTATTTTTTAGAATTGAAGTAAGCTTGAATATGGATTGATGGTTAATATTATAACTTAAAATCAAAATAACTTCTAAATATTAAGTCAAAATAGTTAACTTTATTTCAATTAGAAAATTTTTGTTTTGCTTCATTTACTCATGTTACTAAGAATATATTTTGGGACCATGATTCCATCTCTATTACTTATTTTTGTAATAAATATTTTTATGGTTATGATATGTATCTATAATATAATATTTTAAATACATATAAAATAAATTTATTATAAATAATTATTAATTAAAATTAATAACAATAAATATGTGTGAACCCCGCATTTCTGCACACACGCTTCCATTCGATGGCGAACTCGCTTTTTATTTGGAAAAGATTTATTTTTTTTTAGAAAATGACTTGGAGTTGCCACTTATTTTTGTTTTATTTTTAAAGGCAAAACAAAATAAGAAAGAAAACCCTAATTGTAACTCCTTATTTGAAAAAGATGGTCTATGAAAAAACAAATCTGGGTTTCGAGGTCAGGTTACTTATTGGGAAGGTACGACAAAGACCGTAGCACCCTTCTAAACCCCTAAAATGGGTCTCTACTAAATAAAATGAAGTAAACATGACAATTGGTAAGGAAATTAATGGATATCAAAATGATCATACACTGGAAGCAAAACATGCATAGAGAATAGTCAAAAAGAGAGTGCAAGCATACCTTAACAACAAGCAATAATGCACTATCATGAAATGAGGTTAGTGCACAATAATGAGCATAAAATATGTCATATGCATCACTAAATAGAATAAGAAACAATTATTGATAGATATTGCACTTCACTCAAATTTATTTATTTTAGAGAAAACATCAATGTTGTTGGACCCCACCAAAGCCCAATTTATTTTTACATGAATCAATTCCATAAATTCCATCATTTGTAATTACAAAATTAAATTCATGCTTATTTTAAAACATTTAAAAAATCAAGAAAAATGTGAAATGATGCTTGCCGAAAAGAAAATGGTAGCAAATTTTATTGAAAAATGGGATTTTTGGTGAACCTAAACTCTAAAGAAGAATGAAAAGTTGAGTTAAATTATTTGGAAACTGGATTTTCAAAAAATCAGTTTTGAAGGTAAAGGAAATAAGCATGTGGGTTTTGAAAATGGGCCTAGGATGGCCATGCAAACTGGAATCATACACGTGGGCCCAAGGTACAACTGGTACTGCATTGTGAGGTTGGTGATTGCATGAAAGAAAAGGAAAGTTGCATGAAAAACACCAACAAGCCCTTCCACCATAGAATCAAGGGAACTTTCCTCCAGTAAGTTTACTTTGAATAAGTGAAGTCTTTTTTTTTTGGAAATAGTTACTAAGCAATCATATGCTTCAGCAACTGAAGTACTATCGACTTTTATAATTGCCCTAAACTCCCACCTAATTTGATTTATGATGACACTTCCCTTCCCAAACATGCCACTAGTGTTTCCAATAGGACAAACCAAACGAAGAGAAAATTCCTTTGAAGATGCCTCATCTCGTGGAACTGAGTAAAGGGAGCGTGACCAGTCTCCACTGTCACCTCTATACCCCCATAAGTACCAACCAATGGAGCTAGACCCATGATTGGAGCACCAGAAGTTGGACCAATGAGTGAACCACCAGATGAGTATCCAATGGGCACAATAGAAGCAAGCAAGTGTTGGATTATCATGAAGAAGAGATGCAATTTGATAAAAAGTCTTCCTAACAAGGGACGTTCTCCAGAAATCTGAACAAGCTCATCGAAACTTAATGCACAAGAAAGTAAGTGATCATTCTTTAGAATGTAAATTTGTGCACCACTTTCACTATATATATTTTGAATTATTTGTCCACCTTTCCCAATAACACATCCTATCTGATCAGATGTCACAAGAAGCTGAACAGTAACTTGGCTTGCTTCTTCAAAATCCTCACTATGCACTTTCTCTGAAACAACTTTATCATGCACCCTAAAGAGAGCATCCTGAGTTGGAGAAACAAAAGTATATGAATCATCAAAGGCATTGGTTTCATCACTGAAGTTGTAGATAGTGACCACAAGCTCCTCACATCTTGACACTGTCTCATCAATCCTAATCTTAAATTTAGTATCTACCCTCAGTTGCTTGATAATCTCCCTCCCCTCCTAATTATACTTCCAATCTTTCTTTCAGGGCATATAGATCGATATATACAGTATCATCTGGTCCAATGGTAAAAGGGTTTCTATCATCACCAGGATTTATCCTCTTATTTCCTCCATTATCACCATAATCAGATTGGGACTGGGCTTGCTTTTCATAACTATTCCTCTTACCAGCCATCGTGAAAAAAAGGACTTGCTATCTTGAGGTTGGGAATGGAGATGGAACCATTAATACTTGTCGAATGCAACTAACCTTTTGACAGTATGGGAAATATTCAGCTCACTAAAATCAGAAGTCAACAAGGCCTTTGAATTCACGTTCTGATTGAAGTCGTCATCAACTTGAAGCTAAATTAGGTAAGCATCTCAACGTGCTGCAACTTTTCCAAGTTCTCTTCATTTTTCCAATTTTCATAATAGGCTTCCTTGCGTCCTCCATTAATTTCTACCCATGCTAGAAAATGTCGTGCGTGTCATGCAAATAGGGGAATGGGAAAGGTGACAAGGAGATTAGGTAGAGGGTCGGATATAGGTGGATGGTTGCGTGGGGACCATCGAGGATGGTTGTGTGAGAAATTCATATGATGCATTCAATTCTAAATCAACACTTGCAAGATGAACTGAATCTGTAAAAGACTAGGCATAGTCTACTTACCTCCAGCCATTGATTCAAGTTGTTGTAATTGGTTTCCAAACTCTGATGATCTCCTATGGATTGTGTATTACTGAAGAATGAAAAACAGTAGATCACGAGTTCGGAACCATATGTGAAATATATATACGTGGCTTCCCATCATACCACGTCTCTGCAGATTTGCCACACCCTCCTTAAACGCAACAGAAAAAGTGCGATCATGGTGGAGGACGTGGGTGTGACCACTTCAGAATCACCCCTTCATGGTGGTGAACGTGGAGATGACATGGGGTGATAATATTCTCCCACTTGGTCCACACCTTTAACTTAATGTCCTATCTTAATCCATCAATTATCCATATTAAGTAACAAATACATGAATCATGACGATAAGTCCTCTATATAACGAGTGTTATCTTCCATGTATTACAGTGCATTCATTTCTTAACATTTTACTTTATGTGGCAATATTAATATTACTTAATGAATAAACCCTATGTTCATTCTTGGTCCAATGAAGTTGAATTTTCCCAAAATTAAATAAAGGTGCACATCAATATGAGAAAACATCATAATAAGAGTTTGTGCAATAAAAACTACATAAGGGAACTAAGTCCCATGTTCATTACATGATCCTTGAATTTCAACGGTGGCATGCCCTTAGTCAAAGGATCAGCAATCATCAATTCAGTGCTAATGTGCTCAATGACCATTTTCTTTTCTTTAACACATTCTCTTATGGCTAGATACTTAATGTCGATGTGCTTGCTTCGACTTCCACTTTTATTGTTCTTAGCCATAAAGATTGCAGCTGAATTGTCACAATATATACTCAATGACCTAGATATTGAATCCATAACTCTAAGTCCGGAAATGAAACTCTTAAGCCATACACCATGTGAAGTAGCCTCAAAACAAGATATGAACTCAGCTTCCATAGTAGAAGTAACAGTCATGGTCTGCTTAACGCTTCTCCAAGATATAGCTCCATTGGCCAATATAAAAATGTATCTAGATGTTGATTTACGTTAATCAACACAGCCAGCAAAGTCTGAATCTGAGTAGCCAACTACCTCTAAATTGCTTGTTCGTCTGTACATAAGCTTGTAATCTTTGGTTCCTTGAAGATATCTCATCACTTTCTTTGCAACTTTCCAGTGGTCTATACCTGGGTTACTCTGATATCGTCCT
Organism: Vitis vinifera; assembly: GCF_030704535.1. NCBI lineage: Eukaryota > Viridiplantae > Streptophyta > Magnoliopsida > Vitales > Vitaceae > Vitis > Vitis vinifera. The sequence goes on from NC_081818.1 coordinate 13,035,869, forward strand.
AACATTCCAACAACAAATGCAATGTCAGGCCTTGTGCAAACCTGAGCATACATCAAACTTTCGAATGTAGAAGCATATGGAATGTTCTTCATCTGTTCCTTCTCAAGATCATTTTTCGGGCATTGGTTCAGATTGAACCTATCACCCTTCACTATAGAGGAAACACTAGGTGATTCGATGCCCAGCCGGGTCTTTTAATCAAAAACATTTATAAAACCTATGACCTTATACTGGCGTAGCAAAGCTACTATAGTATAGCAGTTCTAGGGTCGAACTCAGGGATGGGTTTTCACTCTATCAGTGACAGACTCTAAATTAGAAATTGATTCTGATGATTTCCTTTAGCACAAACTTGAAATTTAAAAGAAAATAAAATTGTTTTGAAAGTGGTGATTTAAACTAAACTCACATAGAACTAAGTAAAAAGTGGAAGAAAAAAAGTCTCCCGGAGCTAAAGGTTGCTAGGTTCAAGTTCCATATGCAAAGTGGAAAATTCCGGATTTTTCTCCTCGCATTGGGGATTTAACCTATAGTTATTTCCCGAACCGGTATAGGTTTGACAATGAAGTTTTAATCCATAAAAAGTCACTAGAGATGGTAGTCAAGGTCCATTAATGGCTTAAGACACTATGGGCTATCACCTTGAATCACTTTCCAATGGCTCGTACATGATAACTAATGGACTGATATGGATCTAGCAATAAGCATCCACAGAGACCTTAAGCTTACCATGTATTGGCCAGTCAAAGTGATTCGAAGGGATTTAAGGCAAAACCTTGGCTTTAAAAACCATTTATGGACTCCAACTACCTGAATTTAATGCACGGAAACTTTCCATGTTTTAATCTGGACTTTTCACCTAGCTTCCTTTACTCCAAGAAACTAAATGTTTAGCCTCTCATCCTCTGGGAAAACATCCTCAGAGGGTGTTTGGCTTGCAAGAAAATAGAAAATAGAAGAGAGAAAAAGAAAGCAAAAGAGATCTCTGTATTTCACTAAGTATCAAATTTACATCATTTGGTCTCCTGGAGAAAGCTCCCCGAAAAATTTTCAGTGATTACAAGAGAATTTATATAGGAAGGTAATTTTACCCTTCCTTGGATACTTCCTAGCTAAGGAATTACATGAGTGGTTGAATACAAGGAGAAAATGGAAATTTAGACACAAAAATATCAGAAGAAAAAGAGTCGGCAAAAATATCCAATTTTCGCAAGCTGGAGTTCCAATTTCGCACTTTGATTTGAGGTGTGCGAAATTTTCGCACAGTGGACTGAGGAATTCGCACCTTGATTTCCATCGTGCGAAATTGTCCCTCAGCTTGATGCAGTTGTCTTCCGAAGGCCATATCTTTCTCATTTCAGATCCAAATCGTACATGGTTTGAACCGTTGGATTCTTGACTTTCTGAGCTTTGAAATGGTATATAGAATGTAAAAAATGGACATCGGAAAGTACTCCAAAAGTGCAATGAAAGACTGAAGCTGTGTCCCCTGTTTTCATCTCCTGTTTTCCTCTTCTCCATTGTTTCTTCCTTGTATACTTTGAACGAATAAGGCAAAGGATTATGAGGCTCCATAGCTTGATTTCTTCATAAATTTAAGCTTTCAAAAGCTTTGCCATGAACTATAAATAGCTCTCCCTCATTCTTAAATTGCTTTGGTGAGCATAAAGCTATCAAAAAGCACCAAAACTTAACACAATTGTTAGAAACGATTGCAAGGATCCCTAACATGTTAATTGGGTTAAAAGGTAATAATTACTACTCAAGGGTGTTTAAAAGAGCTAATTACAAGCTACAAAATAGCATGTTTTGAGTAGTAATCACTCCCCCCAACCGATACATTGCTAGTCCCTTAGCAATTAAGGAGAGAAAAACTAAGCAAACGTAATAATATACATAAAAGAGGTCATGCAATTCATTCCAAAAAATAATTGAGAGGCATGACTGATATCCAAACACATCTCACCTGGTGAACTAAAGATATGAAGATTCAAAATGCAATAGGAGTTGTCAAAGCTTAAAACTTAAACAAAAAGTACAAAGAGTGGAGATTATGCAATTAAGTATCAAAAGAATCTCTACTCTCAAGGTTCCAAATCAAACTCTTCCATAATAAGCTAAGTGTTAATGAGATTAGCTTCTGGATATAGTATATACAACTATCCTCACCCTCCAACCTAAGCTTTTCTCGAACATTGGCAAAATTAATCAACTCTTAATAGGTTAGGAACGCACCTTCTTATTCACAATTCTTTTTACTCACTAATCTTAACCAATTCACCTATGTAGCAAGCAGAGGATCGATGACTCCCAACCAATCAAGGTTTAGGGCATCGGGTTTTAAAGGCTTTCGCCACCCCTTCGGATCATGCTTAGGTTTCAAGGAAAGAATAGAAGCTTATTCTTCTTTCTTCTTTTTTTTTTTCAAAGACTCATTGGTCTTTATGAGGTGTCCCAACACTATTAAAGAGAGGTTAAGTAATGAACCAAGTCAAAATTTTCCTAAGCTTAGAAGGTGAGAAAGTTTTACATCATATATCCGGGATCTAATGTGCACAGTGGTGTAAAGCTTGAAATGGAAGAAGAAAGTTCGAAATCAAAGAGGCTTCAATAGATTATCAACTTTGAAAGCATAAAACAAACTCTAAGACTTGAATAATTAAGTTAAAACTCGGCTTATCCTATTTTATTTTTGAGAAATTATCTTTAACAACCATAGAGAATGATTCAAAAAACTTTTAAAAATTTTAAATTTTAAGCAAAAATCAACTAAAATACCAAAATAACTTAGTATTAACAACAAAACTTCCTTTCTCAACTCTCCCCCAACCAAGTTGAACATTGTCCTCAATGTTTCGAAAGCGATTAAAAATAAAGGGAGGAAGTGGTACCTCCTGAGTGAGACAAAGTCTGAGTGTAAAGGAGGTATGGAGTACCTTAAACCACATGTTCCAAGGACAAAAGAGTAATGAGAAAAGGGAATATAATGAAAAAGGATGTATATATATATATATATATATATTACTTGTAAAAGAAATATACAATGTATGATTTCAAGTAATACTTCCAATCCCAGTTTATAACACATGCAAAAGATGGGATTTACAAGTCTAAAATAAAAAACAAGTAAAATATAAAAAAATCAAATATGAGGGGTGTCATGTGATGGCTCTGCTCTGATCTCCTCCTCTGGTATGGGCTGCTCAGCTGGTAAGCTCTCCTTATCTGGGACTAGAGGCTCGGATGGTGCAGACCTATCATGCCCAAAAGGTGTCTGCATACTCAAATGCTGCTGAATCTGATGAAGGATCGTGGTATGCTGGGCCTGAGTAGCAATGATCTGATCCTGGTGTGCCCGAATAGTGGCCATCTGGTGGATAATAGAATCCTGAGCAGTGCTCAGTGTCCGCAATGAACGCTCTAAGCCTCTGAATTCCGTAAGAGAAACGGTGACAATGGGCTCAGATGAAGGAGGAGGTGCTGGGGTAGATGGCATGACTGGTGGAGCACCCGAAGTGATAGGAGAAATAGGATGTATAGGCTCAGGAATATGCTCTGAGGGGTGTGCTGCAGGGGCAGGAGGTGTGGTCTAGCTCTGTGAGAATCTCATCCTGCTGGGCCTGAGGCATCTGCTCATCTTGGGGTAGCTTTGGAGGTGCAGGCACAACTGGGGCTTCCTGGGGTGCAAAGTAGGCTACCAAGTGATGCCATTTGTCGAGAGAGAAGTCCTCTCGGCAATGGCGGCGCCTCTCAAGACGGGGCTGTTCAGGATAGCCCAGGTGCTCTAAAATCTGGCAGAGGAGCCTCAGAAATAGTAATGGGATGTCATCTGCCCTTTGAAGCTTCTTCTGATGGACTTTCTCTTCAAAATGAAGAAGAGAAGTCATAATCAAATGATGAGGGCCGAAGAAATAGCCCTCAGAAATCCTAAATAACGCCTCAAGTATAGCTCCTCGCCTCTGAACTTTGTGCTGAAGGGGGAAAAGGTTGGCATGCAGGAGCACATCAATAAGGAGCATCCCAGATGGAAGCTCTCTCCTAGTCAACACTGAGGCTATAGAAGTCCCCCTGGACAAAATGCGGACCATGTCACTCTTATGGATGGTGTATTACTGAAAAATGAAAAACAGTAGATCACGAGTTCGGGACCATATGTGAAATATATATACGTGGCTTCCCATCATACCACGTCTTTGTAGATTTGCCACACCCTCCTTAAACGCAGCGGAAAAAGTGCGATCATGGTGGAGGACGTGGGTGTGACCACTTCAGAATCACCCCTTCATGGTGGTGAACGTGGAGATGACGTGGGGTGATAACATTGTGTAATGCAAAAGTTGTTTGCGCATAGGGTATGAATAAAAAGGTATGAGTGAGGAATTGAAAGAAATGCGTTTGGAAAATAAAGTATCTAAGGTGGCCATGCAAGCTAAACCTATGTCTGTGCGAGCCCGGGATGGAATGGCTGATGAGCAAACTGTGCGAGGATTATAGAACTTGAACTCTCATCATAATGTGGGGGTTGCCAATTATTGAAGATGCTATGATTAGGAATAAGCAGAAATAGGACATATGTGCATTGAAGTGGTTGCACATGTGGGCTGCGCACCCATGGGAAAGAATGGAAAGAAGTTTAATTAAAGGGAATAGTGAGAAAAATGAGTTTGGAGGTGGCATGAATGGAAAAGGTACTGAGAGAAGTGGGATTACAGGGTATTGAAAGATGGAGATATGGGTATGGTGGTGGAATGAGCTGCTGGCAGTGGGTGTGATAGATGGGGAGTGATTAGATAGGCATGGTGATGGGTGTGTTGAGGTATGAAGGTTAGGAGGACAATGGGCTAGTCATAAGGCTTTAGGCGTGGAGCAATTTAGCTTGGGATTCAGATTTGGATGGAGAAGGGACTTTGATGGAGGGTTTTACAAAGATTTTGTATGGCCATGCAAAGGTGGGGGAGTTGGTGGCTACATCTGCATTCACATCCTTGGGCACCACATCACCCCTGTACATCAATCAGCAAGCCATGTATTTTCCATGGCGAATGTCACATTTAGCCATCATGGAAGATGACTCAAATGCACTGTTGGTGATCTCTACAACTGAAAACTGCTCATGATAGTTGTGTTCCCTCACCATGCGCATTCTCAGGAGCTCCAAAGTACCGACAACCAACATGCCAAAGATGTAGATAACCAAACCAATTGCTATCCGATGAAGTTAGGTGAAACCACTTTTCTGGCCTGTGAATTTCCTAGCAAAAGATACGATAAAACGGTCATAGATGGGGGCTCAAAAGATCACGCTGATGGTGTCAAAGAGTGAAAGAGAGGCTGACGGAATCTGGAAGGAGCCGGTAATGCGAAGGTCCATAGTGTTGCCTTGGAGGACAAAAGGGTGCCCATCTGACTGTATACTGTCGAAAACACGATGCCAATGGCCCAAATGGGCTGCAACCTTATTATTGATTTGAGTTCCTCAACTTGGGTCACAGTGCAGAGTCTCTAGGGATATATAGATCCTTTTATCGCATCAATGTGTGTCTCCACGGTTGCCTTATCAAAGAAACTCACCTTAAGTTCTTTGTGTGATCAAGCTTGTGGCTTCTTGTGACAGCAGATTCACTGTCTACAATCTCATAGAGTAGAGACTTATCAACAGGCACCTCTACTTGAAATTTCCTCAAGGATACAACTACCACCTGGCTTTTGGTTTCGGTATAATCGGGTGCTTGAGAAGGAACTCATAACAGCTATTCCCAAGTCCACAACAGGGATCCCAAAACCCTAACCCCAATAAATCTCAACTGCCTTTAGAATCCATGAGCTGAGAATAACTTCTAGTCGTATCCATGACCCCTTTTTAGCATTCTCACAACTTAACGAGCGTGCTGCAACCTTTCATACCCATAGACTGAGAATACATTATTTGTCGTTCCTCACTCCCTCAGGCAGAGATGAGAAGTTGGCTGCACACCATGGGCGAGTACCAGGAATAGAGGAAGATAGCAAAATAGAGCACCAAGGGTAGGAACAAAAATGAACCCGTACAAGCCACGTTTCATGTTTCAATCAATGAGCTTAGATGTAGGGGTAGGCCAAAATGAATTTCAAATGGGTTCAAAGAGAAAACAAGACATGATTGCCAATATCTCATATAAAATCTCCAAACAGAACCCATAAAACAGGTTAGAAATCAAGCATAAAATGAGTGTAAGCAAACTCAAATTCCATAAAAATATGCAAAATTCCCCAATACTCACATTTCAGACATCAAAATAAAATCCCATTATACACAGAAAACATAATAAAATGGTATGAAAACAAAGGAATCGACAGCTTATAGAAAACATACCTGTGTTATTCTTCTTTCAAGACTGACTCCAACTCCCCTATGTGCTTCCTTCTCCTAAAACCAACTCTCTCTTCCTTCAACTCTATCTCTTCCTCTAGAACCCACTTCAACTCTAGTTTCCATCTCTCTCACTCTATATCTAATGCTTAGCTCACCATTTTCACTCACCTAGAAAAACGATTAATCCCCCCTCCCAAAATATTCAACTCACCCTCATTTTCTTCCTCATCCCAGTTGGTTCTTCCCCTTCCTTCACTTCCTCAACTGCTTTCTCTCAAGCTCTGCCCCGCTCCTCCCACAACGGCCTACAACTCTCTCCAAAATCCTCAAAACGGTCTCAAAATATTCCCCTACACCTGTTACCCGCTGATTGCATCTTCCAAAAATGCCCACCTCTACTAACAGACGAGCTGTCATTGTCTAATGACCACTTTAAAGACGACACATGGCTCTCTAAAAACCTTCCATCTGGCAAAACAAACTGCTGCAAAAATAACCCAAAATGGGAGTCTACAATATGTTAATTTTAGGATTTGAAATAAATTTTAAGATAATTTTATCAAATAACCTTAAAACTTAAAAGTAAAAATCAAATAATAAATTTTACAACAATTTAGAAATAATTTAATTTAAAATCAACTTAAACATTAAATAATAAATTTTAAGTTTTACTAAATGTTCTTTAAGAGATATAATGAATTTGATGGTTTTTTCGTTTTATTGTAATTTTAAAAAATAATTAAATATATTATTCTAATATTTAATTGACAAGTCTCCATACCGTGTATTAGATAGTTTTTTTTTTCTTATTACAATTTAAAAAGTTAATTGAATATGTTATACTAATATTTAATTGAAATTTCTTCATATAGTGTATTTGGTTGTTTTTTTTTTTGTTTTTTTTTTGTCTTCTTATAACTTTTTAATAAATAGTTAAATATGTTATGCTAATACTTAATCAAGTCTTCACACTATATATTTGGTGGTGTTTCAATGTAATTCTTCAAAAAGCTTAATTAACATGTCATAGTAATACTTAATTGACACCCAGATGAATATAGTGTACTCTATTGTCGAGTGCATCAACTAATTTAATTTAATTGAGTGGCCAGAGTTGACTGGATTTACCCATTTAAAACATGGATGGCATGATCATTATGATTTTCTTCATCTTTACCATTGCAACCTTACAACAGTGGTACTCCTCCCAGAATCTAGATCCGTCCACTGCTTCTCCTTTCCTCCCTTCTTCACAACATGGTTGAATCCTTTGCATTTAGCATTGCTGATAGGCTTCTGGGAAAGGCCACCTCTCTTGCTCTCCAATAAGTCGGCCTTGCGCGGAGTGTCTACAGCGAGCTGGAAAATCTCAAGGCCACCTTATCCACAGTCAGAGTCGTGCTCTTGGATGGGGAGGAGCAGCAAGTCAAGAACCATCAGCTCATTAATTGGCTTGGGAAGCTCAAGGATTGTTTTTATGATGCAAAAGATGTTTGATGAATTTGAATATGACTCTTTGCTACGGGAAGCAGTGAATGAGGGAGGCATTAAAAGAAAGGTACGCCATTTCTTTTCCAGCTCAAATCCACTCGCGTTCCGCTTTAATATGGGTAATAAGATGAAGGAGGTTAGAGAGAGATTAGATAAGGTCGCAGCTGATCCGAATAAATTTAATCTCAAGAAAATGGGTCTCAATGGGCCTATGCCTGTCCTGAATAGGAAGAGGGAAAACTACTCTTATGTGCGTGCTTCCGATGTCATCAGAAGGGATGATGATAAAGAAAATATGATACAACTTCTATTGCATCCAAGCGATGAGGTAAACATTTTTGTTCTTCCCGTGGTTGGAATCGGTGGTCTTGGCAAGACTACTATGGCCAAATTAGTATATAATAAAGGGAGAGTAGTTGCTCATTGTCAGAATTAAAAGAATCTGGGTTTGTGTTTCAGATGAGTTTGATGTTAAAAGGTTAATAAAAGAAATCTTTACTTCTGCCACTCATGGCACATGTGATGATTTACCCATAGATGAGTTGGCACGTGGTCTTAAAATTGTATTAGATGATAAAAAGTACTTACTTATCTTAGATGATGTGTGGAGTTACTTATCTTAGATGATGTGTGGAGTAAGAATCGAGATAAATGGCTTGAGTTAAAAGCCTTATTAGATGGTGGTGCAAAGGGAAGTAAAATAATTATCACTACACATGATAAATTGGTAGCCTCCATCATGGGTGCTTGTCCGATGTATGAAATAAAGGGTCTTTTTGATGAAGAGTGTTTGTCTCTATTTATTAAATGTGCATTCAAGGATGGTCAAGATAACCTATATCCAAGACTTGTTAGGATTGGGAAGGATATTGTCAAGAAGTGCAAAGGTCTTCCTCTGGCAGTAAGAACTTTGGGAGACTTGATTTTTTTTTTAAGACAGGAAAATGTTTGGAAGAGGGTGCGAGATAGTGAAATTTGGAAACTAGAGCAAAAGGAAGATGATGTTTTGCTCCCATTGAAACTAAGCTATGATGAATTGCCATTTTATTTAAAACAATGTTTTGCATCTTGTTCACTTTTTCCAAAAAACTTTCAATTTAGTAACTTTACATTGATTCAAATGTGAATGGGGCAAGATTTGATTCAACCATCAGAACAAAACGAAGAGACAAAATATATTGGCAATCAATACATTGATGAATTATAACAAAAATCATTATTTAAGATGTTGAGGAATATGTACCAAGAGTCTGCTATTCTTTCAAAATGCATGATCTTGTACATGATTTTGCGATATTGGTGGCAAAACCTGAGTGTAACATGTTAAATTTTGATAGTGAAAATATTTCTATAAAAGTTTGACATGTTTCAATTTTGGAAACTGATGGACCAAAGGAAGGAGACAATTTCAAGATTTCTTGGGAAGTTGAACAATGTAAGAACCATTTTATTCCTAAATTGTGATGTTGGGTCAAAAAATTATACATTTGTCATTACTTGTCTCTTGAAATTTAAATAAATGCGAGTGTTGGGTTTACATAATTTGAGCTTTGAGGAACTATCAAATTCCATTCGTAATCTCAAGCACCTCAGGTATTTGGACCTAATGGGCAATTATAGCATCAAGAGACTCCCAAATTCTATTTGGAAACTGCACCAGTTGCAAATATTGCATCTAGGTCAATGTGTGTCACTTGACGAATTACCAAGAGATATTGGGAAGATGATGAATTTAAGGCATTTGTTTGTAACAACACAATAAAAGGTTTTTCCCCATAAAGAGTGGGAGGTAGGGAGGAGATGGTTCAACTCTCTTCGGATTTTGTGCATTATGGGATGTCATTTGGAATCTCTTATGGAAGGGATGCAAAGCTTCACTGCACTTAGAACATTGATGATTGTAAAATGTCCATGCCTATCGTCTTTTCTGAAGCACCTACTTGCATTAGAGAACCTCATAATTATAGATAGTGAAAGCCTTGATTTGGGGAATAGGAATGGGGATAGGGAAGACAACATTCAAGGATTTGGAAGCCTAAGGAATTTGTTCATTTCTAGGTTACCAAAGCTGGAGATTTTGCCTATGTGGCTACTTCAAGTCCCTACTTCTAACATTTTGCTTTACTTATTAATTAATGAGTGTGAAAAACTTTAGAGAATTGTTGGAAAAGGAAGAGTCACTAAGTCTCACATCCCTCAACACACCTGAGATTGATGACTGCCTACAATTCTCAATTCTATCAAAGGGAATGGGTCACCTCACTGCACTAACAAAATTGAATATTAAAGATTGTCCTCAACTATCATCTTTGCCATAAAAGATGTTCCACCTTCCTGCCTTAACACACTTGATGATTGAAAATTGTCCTGCATTGGCTGAAAGATGCAAGCCAGGAATAGGTGAAGATTGGAACAAGATTGCTCATGTACAAGATATATATCTTGATGGCAAAAGAATTGGATCAACACTCCATAATCAGGTAAGATAAAAAGTAATCATCTCTTGTACTTTTTTTTATTGCTTCTTCATTTTATTAGGTGCATATATCTACTTGTTTCTCCTAATTGATTATCTTCTCTGTTGTTTCTTGCATTGATCTTGTTTATTTACTCTTTGCTCAATGAAAACATTTTTTCCCTCTTTTTTTTTTTCGGTTTGGTCAATTCAATTTAAATTTGTTATTATTCTTAATTTATATAAATCAAAATCTCTCTATACTTTTTGTGACACATAAAAAACTAATACGCTAGGTGACAAAAAATGGATTGGATGAAGTAGCTGTTGGAACAAGCAAGGAGATGGATGGCTAAGGCTTTATCAAATCCTACAAATCACACTTTGGAAGGATGGAAGCACTACTCAACTATTTGGTGGAGCAATTAGTCTGAAAAAGCCACAAATGGTGTTCCCTGGTGTGGTGCATCAACTTTACTTCAATTCTCTGTCTGTTGGAAATTAGAATGCTTACTTGCTTGTTGGATTGTGGAGCTCTTTTGATTCAGTTTTATAGGTTGGTTGTGGCTATTTGTTTCTATGTTTCCTCTCTATTGGACTTTTCATTGTACATTTGTTTCTTTAATTTCATTTTTCATTGATTGGTTTGTGTTCATTAATTATTTCAAGTCATGTATAATTATGATGGACAAGTGTTAAAGATTTGACTCTATTTGTTTTATGAAGTTCAATTGTTTTTACTATCATTATTTTCAATTTATTTTTACCATCATTATTTTTAATCTCAGACATTCTACAATCAAGTTACAAATGATTGATCAAATAAGCAATCTTGCATTGACTCGAATTACTAGCTCTTCTAAAAGACATGCCTAACCTCCCTACCCTCTAGGTTCAAACCTATTCTATTTCTATCAAATGCTACCACACATTAGCCGGAAAACCACTCTTTATTCTATTAAAGATTCAGTAGACATAATAGATTATATTGTCCATAACATAGTTTAAACACAAGTAGATGATGTTCAAAGGAAGTTTTCATCATATCACAATACCTTATGACAATGGATTTCTCTCTAGGGAAACTTGTGTTTTAGGGCCCTTATTTATAAAAAAAAAATATGATATTCAAACCCCAAGTTTTTCAAATATGGAAAGCAGTCATTAATGGGAAAAATAATATGAGATTTGTGCACTATGTGCTGAGTCAATTTTATCTTCCAAAAATGCCCTCAATGTCTTATGCATCAATAGCCAAATAGCCTCCACGTCATACTTTAAAAAAAAATTGTGAAAATTGATAATTTCTTAAAAAAACCACCCGACCTGACTTTTGGTGTCCCTTTCTCTCTTTCTCTCATTTTAGTAAAAAAAAAACCTTAAGTTAAGCAACATCTAACTTTGCTCTCAGTAGCCCTAAATCTGCCTTTCAGTTTGGCAACAACCAAATCTAAGATTTTCCCTAAGCTAGAATCTCAAAAACTTGCCATTTCAAAAGGTCATTTCAAATCTGAATCAGCCAAAACCTTCATGTCCAACAAACCCAATTGATACCCATCTTCCCCGAATCTCAAACTTCTTTGTTTTTATCTTAAAATCCCGATTAATCGAACGTGTTTGTCTCTAAACATCTGGAGTAGCTAAAACTAATACCCATCTTCCCAATACATTGAAGTAAACCGAACGGGAGACATATCTTATTTTTGCATCATCGAAGTTGGAATTTCGTTTAGGTTTCTCGAAACGAAACTGGAGTTTTCCCTCTTATGCGTGTTTTCCGATTAATCAATCACAGGTGAGTTTTCATTTACTAGTTTGTTTGGATGCTGCGGATATCTTAGGGTGCGGATATCTTAGGGTTTGAAGTGTTTTATTTAAGGGTTTCTTATATTTAGCTTCATTTTTTGTAGAATGAAATATAGGATAAATTATTTTTGGTTAAAAATATGTTCGTATTTAGAGAAAATAAATTATTATTAGTATTATTATTATTTATTTTTAAATATTTTTTTTGCTTTCCATGAATTCTATTGTCATTAGATTTTTAGGGAAATTGGTTCATTTGTATTACTACTAGTCGATGGAAATTTTCTTTCAATTTTAATGGTATATATGAGAGTTACTACTAAACCCTAAACAGATTATTTGCTTGGTCGTTTGTCATTGTTATTGCTTTACTAAATTTGAATACCGATTTCATTGTGTGTATGTTGTTATTATTTTGTCCTTTGTCTTTGCATGATTGAATTGAATGTATGTTGTTATTGTTATTGTTATTGTTTTATGAATTTGATTTGAGACATGATAAAATGATAGCAGTAAGCATGTAAAAGATGAATGTTGACTACAAATTTGGGATGAAAAATAAGTGACAGCTTTGTGAAGTGTTGGTCATGCCTTACTTTATTTACAGATTTTATTTATTTTTGAATCGTTTAATGCGTTGTTGAGGTAAGAATTGGTACGCATTTTTTTTTAGTTATGTTTTGGGGACCATATTACATTCCTATGTCTTTAAATTTGAGATGAGTATAGTTTTGTATTTGTCTTTTTATGAGTGGAAAATCGTATTGTATCTATGCCATCAAATTATTTTCAAAAACACTAACCAAATAATATATTTGCTTTGTGGGAAGTAATTGTTGATGACATGAACAAACCGGAGATGGTTTGTTAGGGGCAGTGATCATAATTATGGCTTTAATATATTCCACATGTGTTGCTATAATGTACAATGAAAAAAAAATTATGTTGGAGACTTGGTTTTGGGACAAACATATCTTGCAAGATGTAGAAGGCAAAATGATTGAGACCACTAACTGAGGCATCCTTCAAATGAGAGCCTATATAGCAAAAGGGAGGGTTCAAACAAAATTTAGCTTTCAATTTGTTAGAAAATGAAATTAAACTGGACAAATCAATAACACCTCTAAAGGCATGTAAATTTATTAGGTAAATTACTAAGTTAAAGATATAGTGTAGTGGTATGATAGCCAGAGATACAAGGAGGTATCCAAAAAGTGGCAAACAATTTCTAGACTATCTGATACAATCCTTGTAAGATGAAACCTCCCTTGAGGCATCTCAAATACTAGTTACTTTCCCTATTTTTGGAAGATGAAACCCTTGTAGCTTTTATTTAAACTAAAATTCACAAGTACACCAGTTCATTTCAAGTGCTAGCGGAAGTATATGCCTAAAATCAAGGCCTAAAGTAATATCTTATCTAAAGAGGAAGTTATAATATACCTTAATAAACTGTTGGAAACTTAAAAATTATTGGAAATGAAACTAAAATCATTTGAAGACAAGTTGGACTTTGAATGGAAATTGAATGGCTCACTATGAAAACAATGTATTTGAAGGTGCATAGCCATCAACAAAAAAGTCATAAACATGATTGTGAAAAAATAAAATAAAATCATCAGAAAGAATGACCTCCTTATAGGAAATTGATCAATCCCTACTAAACCTGGATTAAACACAAACAATGTTTTACTTTGTGCTTAATGGTTTGTTGTATCTTGCTGTTACTTTTGTGAATCGCTGAGGTTTATAGATGTTTATGATAACCATTATGTTCATTATGGCAATAAGGAATGGTCAATATTGAAATGGGTCCGAAAAAATAATCTTCTAATTTTATTGTTTATGCTATTTCCATCAACGTAAGTTTGTCTGAAGTAACGCTTAATGAATGAATATAAACTAAGTTTTTAGAATGTTATGGCTACAAATTACATCATTCTAATGAAGTTGTGTTTTGAACAATGAATTTGATTTTTTACTTTTAATTGTTTTTCTAACTTTTCCAATCTCTAATACATCATTTCCTATACTAAATCTGGTTTCGAATGTGATTGTGCTAGACAGTTGAAATCCCTTTGTTATGATTTCTTGGATGGTGAATGCTTACTCTCATAATAACATTAAAGTAGACATGTTGTTCATTCTATATTTTGGTTGCAATTTCCTTAGTGGCAGAGCCGTTGGGAAAAAAATATTTCAAATGGTTGCAAGTTATGCAACTTGATTATAATGTAGAGAATTTTTGCATTGTAGACTACGTCATGTTTGAAATAACTTCTCTTCAGTTATTTTTGTTCATATGAGACATGCACAGAAAAGTCTTATGATAAAGTGACCTCTTATATAATATCGTTGTTCTCTAAAAATTATGGAAGTTTGCAGTATCATTTATTTGGCAAACTTCTTTTTGTTAAACAAAGGTTACTTGGTCAAAGTTTATACCTCAAATCTAAATCTACATTATTACTCCATTACTAAACCAGTGAAGGTTTGTTCTAGATTGTGTGGTCATGATGTTGCCCTGTGCTGCTATTTTTATTGTACTTTAGTTACTACCTTAACCATGCTTAGATACAACCTTAATCAAGCTCAGGTACTACAATAGTGAACCGTAGGTACTACCTTAGTGCAGTTTAGGTACTACCTCATCACACATTCGCTTACTATTTATGTGAGCTTTAGTTACTTTGTTCGGCATTACTTACTGCTTTATTATTCTTATTGTATTGTTTGTAACCCATTTTGTTGTTTTTAAGGGAATGGAAGAGGATATTTTTTGTCACATACATGAAGGCGATGAGGTTGTTAAGTCTGTTGATGGGTCTGTACAATACAAAGGTGGTCGGACAGAATCCATTGTCGTTAGTGGAAATATCACACATGTAGAATTGGTTTCAAAAGTGTGTGGTGAACTAAACATTGACCCAAACTTAATAAAATTAGAGTTTACGGTTAAGTTTGACCCATCATGTTTACTACCGTTGCATGATGAAACTACCGTTGTGAAGATGTTCAGATTCAATGACATGTTTTGTCGTGTTTATGTCTCCCCACATATAGAAGTTGGTGAAGGATTGATTGCACAAACTAGGTACATATGGCCTTAGCCCCATCATATTAATTTGGTTGAATCACTTTCCAAACATTTGTTCTTAGATAGTTAGCAAATTTGTATGGGTCTCTTTTTTGTAGTGGGCTAACACCTATTGTTGCTTCTAATTCGGCACAAGTAATTTCCTCCCATGCGGATCCACCTACGGAAATTAATACTCACTCCCCTGCGATTGAGTCATTTGGGTTTTCCCAACGATGTGCAGAATCAAATGTTGTTCAACTTGAATAAAGTCAGTTCGAAAATGCCATTGTGGGTAGTGGACAAACATTCCTAATGCTTCTGAGTTTCGTGATGCGGTCTATTTGATGTCCATGACTTGTAGATTCCGATATTCGTTCACTAGGAATACTCCAAAACACATGACAGTAGTTTGCACAATAACCCAATGTCCTTGGAAAGTCACTGCTCATGCAATAGGGGATTCTAAAATCGTTCAGGTTCATACATTCCGTAATGTCCACAACCATAGTTTAGAAGATGTCTCCTCCTCCCAACCTTTAATAAGATCCAATCGTGCGTCCTTGGTGATTGATGATGTCATAAGATCTACTCCGAATTACCAACCAAGCCAAATATGTAAGGACTTCGTAAGGCAACATGGGATGCAATTGACTTATCTTCAAGCGTGGCAAATGAAGGAAAAGGCAAAGGAGTGCATTTATGGACAACCTAAATATTATTATAAATTATTGCCTTGGATGTGTGATAAAATGGTTACTACTAATCCAGGAACCGTTGTTGAGTTGCATTATTCGAGTGATGAGCACTTTCAACAACTCTTTGTTGCTCATGCAGTGTCAATCCAAGGGTTTGCATTGGGGTGTCGATCTGTCATTGCTATTGACTCATCCCATATGAGTGGGCCATATGAGGGTGCGCTATTTTCAGCCACTGCATACGATGCTAATGACTCTATGTTCCCGTTAGCTTTTAGCGTAATGAGCTCAGAAAATTATGAGGATTGGTCATGGTTTTTGCAAAACTTGAATAAAGTTGTTGCAGAAAAGGAAGTTGTTATCATTTCCGATAGACATCCAGCCCTACTTCGTAGTGTTCCCGAGATGTTTGGCCTTGAAAATCATGCCTACTGTTACCGTCACTTGAAGGAGAATTTCAGTACATTTGTGAGTAAGCAAATTACAAAAGGGAACAAGGGTAAAGAAAATGCACTTCAATTCCTAAATAGTATTGCCTATGCAAGGTTAGAGCATGATTATAATGTTTCTATGTATGAACTACGGAAATACAATGATGTTTTAGCCACATGGGTAGAAGATAATTCACTCGAACATTAGGCCATGTCAAAATTCCCAAAACAAAGATGGGATAAAATGACCACCAACCTTGCTGAGTCATTTAATGCGTGGTTAAGGCATGAAAGACATCACTCCATTTGTAATTTTTTAATGGAGCACATGGCTAAGTTGGGTTTTATGCTTGTGAAGCATAAAGAGCAGTCCAACAATTGGAAAGGGTCTCTAGGGCCACAAATTGAAGAAAATGTACTACAGAATATTGCCAAGGGTGAAGTGTATCCAGTTACTCCTTTCATGAATGGCATTTTTAGGGTTTGTATCAGTAAGGCATTCTTGAATGTGGATATTATGAAGCGTACTTGCACATGTAGGGTTGGCAAATGTTTAGAATCCCTTGTGAACATGCAACAACCGTTATTCTCTCCATTGGCCACAATGTTGCTGATTTTGTTGATGAATGCTACAAATTCCCAATGCAAGAGTTGATCTACGCGGGCTCATTCTCTAGTATTGAGACCCATGACATGCTAATTGTGGATGACCATGGAGTTGTACGATCCATAACGGGTCAGGTTTTCTTATCTCTTAAGCCTCCTCATACAAAAGGTCCTCCCGGAAGACCAAAGAAGAAGCGCATCGAGTCCCAATTTCAAGATAAACAGACAGTCCATTGCTCTCGTTGTCATATGTCTGGCCACAATAGGAAAATGTGCAAGAATCCTTTGTCTTAAGTGCATTGTTGTTTTATGTACTTCTATTACTGAACATTTGTATTAATGTACTTTCATATGTTTTTTTGGAACACATGAGTATGTGTTGTTACCTAGTATGCAATCTTAATCATGTTTGTTACTTAACTGGTCTTGTCATAACTTATGTTTCTTTTCCTGTAACTAGCCCTCTTGTGTGTGAATTAGCATGCATTAATATATTTTAAAGCATAGTAATCAGAATTGAACATTCCAGTTGAAGTTCAAAGACCATTTTTTCTTGCATGTGTTTCCATTCATTATTTTTCATGTACTCTTTGCTTACACCATGATCTATTTCCCTTGTCAGTTGTTGCATGTTTTGTTTAGTTTCATTTGTTATGAATAGCTGACCTAATGGTCAAGTGTAAACTTTTGAACTGTTAATGTTGAATCACTTCTAACATTTTTCATTGGATTGGAAGTTTGGTTTATATGTGAATTTACAAGTTCAAATATAAGAATCCGCTGTGATTTTGAATGAATAGACAACACCAACCTATCAGAAGAAAATCATTTGCCTTAGTGGAGATACATGATTTTTTATTTTATTTTATTTTATTTTTGTGGATGCCGTGGTATTAAGATGTTTTATTTTCTTGGGAAGTGTACAATCTCATCAGAATTTTTATTTCCTTGCAAATTAAATTTTCCTAGCCATTTGTTGTTGCTGTTGGTCCTACCGTTGCTGATCATTCTATTCACTTTTTGTACTTTGCACAGTCTGCGACTAACATTGAATACCTTGAACACATTCCTCACTGATATATAGATGGCCACTGTTCGGCGGAAAAGAAAATAACATCTCCCAATTATATGCAGCTAGGTTGCCAACAAAATACATTTTGTAAATTGAATTGAAATTTTTTTATTTATTTTCCCCTATATTGATATGTTTTGATACTGATAGAAATTGCCCACTGACTGTAGGTGAAGCTATCAAAATGGTGTTCTGGCAAAAAATTCATTTCAGTCATCGCGAGGCTTCCTGATGATAAACGAGACGCCATTATAGAAATGGGATTCAGAGGACTTCTACACTTGGCTTGTCCAGAACTACACTACGAGTTGTGTTCTTGGATAATTTCTAATTATGACACTGCCTACCATCAACTGAATATGGCTACCGGCGTTGTTGTCCCGGTAACAACATAAGATGTCGGCAATATTATGGGCATCCCATGTAATGGTGAGGAGATTGTGGTGCATACTAGGAGAGGCACCTCCAATCGCACCTACACCATAAGTCTATTGGAGCAAAATCTAGAGAACTTGGCCATTGGTGATGACTTTAGGAAGACTTTCTTGATTTTTGTATGTGTCACCCTACTCGTACCTAACTCCAAGCTTGAAGAAATACATGACCTACGGGACACCATATGGGATGGTGACGTTGGTGTCCAAAAGAATTGGTCAAAATTTATCCTACATTACATAGATGATGGAATAAGAGAATACCAGAAAAACCAGCCAACTTACATATGCGGCTACCTTATTTTTCTCCAGGTACAGTTAAGACTTAATGAATCTATTGTTTTAATTTTATCTCCTTTTAATGTAGTTTCATTTAAATTATAATTTATTTTAAACCATATTCAAAGATGTTATTGAATGTGTTTCAACTATTACATTTTCCTGTCATTTTACAGCTCTTCTACATGACAAAATTTATTTGCCCTTCGTCGTGGTTGATGTCACTATGTCGTTACTTGCTGCATGGAGTGATGACCTAATCAAGAGACGGTTATCAACTGAAATTGCCACATTTGGTGGTTATGGTCATGTCCATGTAAGGTCCAACTGTACACTTCTTTCGTTATAAAAAATTTCTTATCCAAGTTATCTCCATATTAAAAAAAAAATTCTAATTTCTGTTTAACGACCCTTTCCAGACTCAACAGCTACTAGAATCTACTGCCTATTTCCATGCATAGGCAATAGGTGGGGCCGTCCTCGGCTTCTGATGATGCTACTGAGGTTGTAAATGTCTTTATTGATAGCCAAGCTCACATATGCATGGTTATATTACAGTAATGCAATTTTTTTCGCTTCATTCCAGTCATTGATTTTTTGTTTAAAATTTTTTCCTCCTGATCTTAGGTAATTCAAGCATGTATGATAGAAAACTCAGAAAAAAAATGTTGAGATTAGCCTCTTCATTAGCTGAAGATGTTGTTGAATTGCGTTCCCATCAGTTTGGGTTGCAATACCAATGTTTAGCTACTCCAGCCCAGCCTTCAGCCCAAGTCCAAGATGAACCAACTCCTATGACAGGCGACATTCAGCTTTCAGTTGAAGAATTTGTTGAACAACCCATCCTACCATCAACACCGCATTCTCCAATTGAAAGACATGAATCTGGATTTGACCATGGACTCTCATCACTACACCTAGAATCCCATGACCAATCCTATCCTTATCCACACTTGGAAATTGTAGAAGATGTCCGAAATGTTGGCACAATAGCTACTCATAGCCGTTTAGACATACCAACCTCAAGTCGCAAATATAAACGGACTGGTAGGTGGATTGTGAAAATGCCTTCCATTTGTAAATCTCCATTTGTTGCACAATGCCTTAAACTGTTCCTGAAAATATCACATAAGGATAGGCTGGTATTTGATTTTGCTTTGGACGAAGACGCTAATCCAAGGTAGTTTTTGAATTTCATTTGCAACCATATTTAATGTGCACAAATATGCCTCTACTACATGGTTTAACATAATCCTTTATGACATTTCAACGAGGTTGTATGTGATATGCACGGACTGTTTATTACGAGGGCCGAGCTCGCTTCTCTCAATGGAGGTTGATGGGTGAACAACATTGTAAGCTACTAATCCTCCAATTTCCTGAATACCCAATTCACATTTTTTTTTCCAATAATAGATGCTTTAAACTTGGCTAATAATTGAGTACCAATTTTTATTTTTTATTTTTCTAGATTATTGGTGTTATGTCTCACATGTTGAATGCTAACCAACCACATCCACGACGCTGCCACAACTTCGATCCTTCATTTTCGGTGCACACTTTTTGAGACTTATTTATTACATGTTAGAAAAGTAAATTGTATTCGTTTATGTTATTATTGACTAATCCCCAACTTGAATAAGTTGTTCTTACTAGTCTTTTACCGAAAGCCAGAAAAGAAGAAATACTTGACAAATCGTGCATGTTTCTTCAAGCTGACATAGTGGGACACGATGTAGTGTCCTGTGAAATGGTACATTAACATACTCCTTTCATAGCTACCTAATAGTATGGCTTATATCTATCAACATAGAGCCTAACAATTCAATTGGTGATAATGTAGTTGTTCCTTCCCATATGCGAGAATAACCATTGGCATCTTCATGTGCTGAACATTCCGGCTGGCTATATCAAAATCCTATCTAGTCTGCCACTACAAAGAGGGAACTACATTAGTGCTTCCACTAGGCGATTGTCAATGGATTTGGAGAGAGCATTGCATGCACATGGAATTCATGTGAATGTGGAGGTTTCAAAATTGGTCCATGTACAGCCAGATCTAGTGCAACAAAAAAATGGGTAAATTTTGTTGTGAATGACAGTTTTGGTTACAATAAAGTTGTAGTTAAAATGTGTTAGACGATTGATGTATGTGTATGATAATCCAAATGTTATGGTCTTCTAGGTATGACTGTGGTATTTTTGCACTCAAGTACATGGAATATTGGAATGGGGCTACCTTAACACAAGCAGTTGTGGAGGTTAGTGCTGCGTTACAACATGTTTTAATCATATCTTCCAATTTTGTATACACTTGCAAATAATTTTTAATGTTATTTGTAGGAGAAAATGCATGTTTACAGGTTGCAAATGGTTGTGACATTGCTCCTTAATGAAGCCAACAATGTTAGGGGAAATATTATATAGGCATGTGGATTGTGAGAGGTTATTAGATCGGAAAATGTCAAAATAAGGTATTTCATAGAATGACACCTAGTTTTGCATTTGTAAGTAGTGAAGTTAGTTGTGTTATCCCTTTAATTTCCTCTTTTGATCATTTTGATGAATTTCATCCATGTCAAGCTATTTATTCATGACTTTAAGTTACAAAGTTAATAAAGGTAAGTTTTGTTTTTGGACAAGAATGGACAATAATTTGCATATTAAAAAATTGGGGAAAATGGAAGGTAGTGAATGACAACGGTATTTTTTTTCAAAAATTGATGTGTCATGTGATTTATTTGTTAGCTGGTAAATATGTCATATTATTACCCTATTGCTCTTTCATTGGAGGACCTACCAATTGCACAACTCTCAACTTAGTTCTTTAAAGTACAAAGTTCCCTCTGAAATAGTTGTCCCTTTATTTGCGTTGAAAATGAAACAATTATAATATTTAGTAAATAAGCTAGAGTTTAACACTATTTCCAGGCCTTTTTGCATATAAGATAGTATTATGTGATAAATTCCAAAGCTGTCCTGTGTAGTTAAAATTATGAGTTTTTTGGTTCTTAGTTCAGTTTTGTTGAGCTCGCTTTTGAACTTAAATTTTCATTTATTATGAATTGAACTATGAAAAATGATATGAAAAATATTATGTTACAATGGATTACACTTGAGAAGACAAAGAAATTTGTATGCCACATTGAGTTGCATTTGGAACGTGCTTTTATAAGCTTGGCAATTTACTGTTTGATTCATAAATAAATGTTTCAAATACATTTAATTTTAGACACAAAAAATTAATTGAACAGGAAATCGTACTTTGCTTTCATATGAGAGATGTGGATTTTAAGACAATGCTTGTAACTGCTTTTGCTTTGTGGCCTATAGTTTTGTTCGATTTTATTTGGTATCCACTTAAAAATTATTTTAGTTTTGGTTGGTGGTCCATTTGTTGATTATGGGATGGTTTTCGTGACTTTTTCCAGGTAAAGAACGAAGAAAATTCGGGAGATGGGGTAGAAAATGATGGAGATGGACAAATGAATGCAAAAATTGGAGAAACACAACCTCAAAGTGCTAAAAAAATGAGGCACAACAGGCAGTGTTTGATGAGAGGACATGAAATTAAATTATACTGAAATGACGATGAGAAAAATGTCAGGACAAATTCGGTTAATATACAATTGGAAAGTATTAATTTTAGCCTGTAAGCATTTATATGCCTGATTACTACTCAAAAAGTACTATTTGATAGCTTGTATTTAACTCTTTTAAACATTTTTGAGTAGTAGTTATTACATTTTAACTCAATTGGCATGTTAAGGACCCTTGCAATCATTTCTAATCAAATTGTGTAAGTTTTGGTGCTTTTGTTAGTAATTTGATCACCAAAGCAATCCAAGATTAAGGAGAGCTCTATGGAATCCATGGAAAAGCAAAAAGAAGCTCAGTTACATGAAGAATCCAAGCTTTAGAGCTGTGTAGTCCTTTGCCAAAACTAATCAAGAATGCAAGGATGAAAGCTACATGAAGAATTCAAGTGGATATCAACTGTTTAACACTTTTGAAGCACTTTCGAGAGCCTATTTGATGTATTCCATATGTCATTTCGAAGCTCGGGAAGTTAACAAGCCAACGCTTCAAACGGTGTGCGGATTGGAATTGAAATGAAGAAGTTAGAGGCATTGGAAGCCGATCACAGCAAGCTGAAGGCCAATTTCGCAGCACTGCGAAATCAGCCTTTGGCTGCGAAATGATTTCATAGCCACCTTGTACGTCTGCGAAATTTCGCAGCCATTTTTGTGCACGTGCGAAACTCTCTTGAGTGCTTCCAGATATTTGCAACCGACACTTTTGGATATTTTGCTTCAGATTTTTTATGTCTAAATCCCCATTTTCTCCTTGTAACCCAACAATAATAGGATTCCTTAGCTATTAAGTTTGGAAAAAGGGTGAATAACCTTGTAGATATTATTCTTGTAATTTTCATATCAAAAGATCTCTCGGGAGCTTATTCTCAAAGACGTTGAACTTTTTGTATAGTTTTCAAAGGAAGAAAAATACAGAGCTTTGCTTTGCCTTACCTTCTCATTTTGATTGTATTTTCTTACTAGTCAAACAAGCTCTGAGGATGTTTCCTCAGAGCATGGGTGGCTAGACTTTTTGTTTCTTGGAGCTAAGGTAGCCGGGTAAGGTGCCGAATGCAAAAATAGGAAGTTTTGTTGTTTCAGTTTTTAATGAAGAGAAAGTGTGACCCGTTAATGGTTTTTATCTTTTTAGTTAACTTAAAACGCCTTCAATTCACCTGGGCCAACACTTGGTAAGGCAAGTGATCTCCGTCCATGGAGATTCACTAGTTTATCTTTTGCGAGCCTTTGGGAGGTGACTTAAAGGTAGGATTTTCTAGAATTGCCAACACTTGGTAAGCTTTTGGACTCTAAGGAGACATCCATTAGTTATCTCTTGCGAGCTTGAGAAGGGAAGTCCAAGGTTAACGATCACCTTGAATGGCGAATGCTAGGTGAGAGGCACGACCTATTGCGAGATGCATCAGTGAGAGGGATTTAATGCTGAAATCCATAAATGGGCTGCATCTATACAACACCGGTTGGAGAATGAACTATATGTTAATTCTCCAATGCGAGGAAAAGAATCAAAGTGACCAAAACTTTGTTTTTGCATGAGGAGCCTGATCCCGGTGATCCTAAAACTCCAAGAAACGTTTTTTTTATAAGTAATTTCCATTACTTTCTTTGTTGTTAGCTTAAAACCAAACTTTTTCCAACCCAAGTTTCTGTTTTCTTTTGAAGCTAACCTTGAAATGAAAAGGCACCAAGTTAGCTTTGAATTGGTATCATTTATGAATTGAAAACCCTTCCTAGTGAACGATCCTAGAACCACTATGCTATGCTAGCTGAGGCTATCCTAGTACATGGTATAATAGGTTATAAATCTTGTTGATTACTCCCATCAGGGGACCAAAATCAAGATACACCAGCTGAGCACAAGAATCAAATGGCGTCGTTGTCGGGGACCATTGAGAGAACATGAATCAGTTGATACACCAATTGGGCACGAATCAATGCCATATGTAGTAAACAAATATGTTTCAACTTCATTGTGTCTATATTTGATGAATGGTATGTGGGCTGCTGCATAAGCCATTTGTTTGAAGAATTACAGTCCATAGATGTTAACAATGTGGCTAATCAGAAACTTTTGTTTCATTAGATTGACTGAAATTGAATTGTTCATTAACTTGAGTAGGATATCGCTACTTTGTGCCCAAGTACTTTCATTTATATTGGAATGAGATGACTATGTTATGTTTGATGATAATTTTTTTTCCTTTTCTTCAGCCGAATAGAAGTACATGCAGATCGTAGGAGAACAATAAAGATAATTGGATGCATGTTTCCATGGTAGCAATTGAAAGTGCTGCTGAAAATTTTCCAACAGTTTGTAATCTGAACCCACTACAAGAAACAAAGCCTTCATTGACAGTTTTTCACTGTCAATGTAAGGTATATCTGTGAAGGTAGGTTATTGTTCATATATGTTATCTATGCCAGTGTCAAGAAAAGTTTAAAGGTAACTTAACATATACATATGTTAAGATTTTCTCCATTTTTACAAATGATGAAATCTTATTAGTATGTGATATGTCAATGTTTCTTTCATTTATGTTAAGGTTGGATTCAACTTATATCAAGATTATTTAATCTTATGTCAAGGTTAACTCACTCTTTTGTTAAGATTAGTCCTACAAATGTCAAGGTTAGGTATCATATATGTCATGATTAACCCCACATTTATCAAGGCTTTTAGATACATATGTCAAGGTTGGATTTTATATATATCATAAT
Organism: Vitis vinifera; assembly: GCF_030704535.1. Classification (NCBI taxonomy): domain Eukaryota; kingdom Viridiplantae; phylum Streptophyta; class Magnoliopsida; order Vitales; family Vitaceae; genus Vitis; species Vitis vinifera. The sequence goes on from NC_081818.1 coordinate 13,060,880, forward strand.
TGACTTATATATGTCAATGTTTGGTATCACGTGTTTTGGTGGGCACCATATATGTTAAGGATAGGTACCACATGTGTCATGATTGCTCCCATATATCTCAAATTTGAGTATAATGTATGTCAATGTAAGGAATAAGTACTGTCAAGGTTCCCTCGAAAAATTTTAAAAATTATTTTTTAATATGAAAAATTATACATGTTTCCATGTATAATCAATTTGATATTATTTAAGAATGATAATGACAATCAAATTATAATGATTTTATATATAATCAAAACATATTTAATATACATGTGATTATTAATTAAAGCACAAATCAAAGAACTTGTTTAAAGTTGTCCCCAATTTCTCTATATAGAAGAAACTCATATAATATACAACGAAATTAAAAACACACTATAAGACAATATACATAAACTTAAATTAAGTTGCTCATTTATATATCTACAACCAAGTCTCTTGCCTCCATCTTGAAGCATTACTTTATAGGAAAGCCTTAAATTTCCAACACCCAGACTTCGAATCTGTAGAAAAAAATATAGAGCATATTAACAAATTAAAAAGAAAAATGTATAATGAGAAGCAATCAAATATCAAGCTTTATGAAGAATTTTAATAGCAAGCTAGCCACTACACCTTTATTAGACAATAATAGATTATTTCTTAATAACACAAGTAAACAAACCAACTCTCAAATATTAAAATATTGATATAGCAAAAACATATGGAGACTAAAACTAGGAGCAAAACCTAAAACAAAAATCATTTTAACCTAATGAAGTTATTGTTTTGGTCCAACCTCAACCAAGATATTTAACTATTTAGATCATTATTATGATTTTTTAACCTAACACTTTCCCTGAAATGTCCAAGGTTTCCATCAAACTATACGAGTCAAAGATAGCCCTGAGTTATTCATAGTATATAAATTAGTATAAAAGCCTCAAAACAATGATTTAATATCATGATATATAGACATGCAATTTCACATTCAGTTCCCTACAGGGTTGGTTAATATTCGTAGCCTAGACTTTGTCGTAATATCAAATACAATGATATTTCATTTAAACTTGTTTTGAAAATAAATGCAATGATAAAATGACACTTGGAACCTATTTTAAACTTGAGTGCATGCCTACATTGAATGCTAAGACAAGTTAGAGTGGGGATCTCTAGCTTAATTTGACACCAAAGAAAATACCGAAAATAAGAATCACTGAGTATATTGAAATCACATCTATAGACAACAATTAAAATAAATCAAATGATATTTCATTTACAGAATTGTTTGTTTGGTATATGTTTATCCTGACACTATGAAAACATATGGACATGTATTTTCCTATCCAACATATGCCATGTGCACAACCATGTCAGCTCATATATATGCCTAGCTAATGAAGTCATCCGTGATTTGTGAAGACAAACATATAGGCAACAAGAACAGTTAAATTTTCCATCTGACCTTTGAACCACTAAATGTTGTATGATGCAACTGGGGGTAAGGGACACTAAAGATATTTTAAGTTCTGCATCAGTACTATAACAATAATATACCTTTTTCCCCCTCTCAACCTGTTCATTTCAGCAAAGAGAGCCCTGACAAGATGCTTATGAGTTATGTGGCTATCCAAGTAAATGATTTCTAAACCTATCAAAGCTGAAGGTTATTCTTAGCCTGCATCAACATATTTCTATGATCAAATTTCTACAACGGTCTTGAATAACTTTACATCTGTTCATAGTCAAGCGCACTTGATGATAAAGGGAAAAAGCATCACTGGAACTTTGTTATGCGAGTGAGCAAGTCGATATGCCAACATGAAAACATAGACTATGTTCTATAAGCCTACAACATGCTGCTTGTGGATCAACATAATATGATTCTCAAAATCAAAACAAAGACAAAAGACTATATACAACAGCTGACCTAATGAATGATTAGTTTACAAAGTGTATTGTGACATCCATATGAATAAAAAATTCACTGCAACATAAGGACAAAGAAATATCACAAGTATCTTTATGATTTACCAAAATCAATGCAAGGGCTTTATGCATACTCCAATCAGAAACTTAACAACATACTGCACAAGGATATGACTGAAATTTTCATGAATCAAACCTTTCTGAAAGCAATCACAACAATGCCTTCCACCTCAGCTATTTTGGAGACAATTTTAGATCATTTTCAGAAGACAAAAACCAAAATAACAAGGAGCTTAGTTGTGAAACCCTTCTATATATCATTTTTATTAATCGTTCTAGCATGCAGAAAAAAAAAAAATGATAACAAGACATATCATTTTCCTTCACTTTCTTGGAAACCAATCAGAAATCAAGAACACACTGTACTTCATTCCTGTTTCATTAAAACCAAACAAACACTGAGAAAAAGAAAGAAAACACAGTGCATATTAAACCTAGACCACTTTCTTGGAAACCAAACAAAGCAGAAGAAGAAAGATAAAAACATACGTTTGAAAACACACTCAATGGCTTCTCAGCCGTGGCAGCTCCGGCGCGCCAACAGGTCACGCACTCAATGCCACCGGAAAAAGTGGAAGTGTTCAAGTCACTGGAAGGGTGGGCCTCCGAGTGGGTCCTACCGCTTCTGAAGCCCGTGGAGCAGTTGTGGCAGCCGCAGGACTTCCTGCCGGACCCCACGCAGCCGTTCGACGCGTTTTCTGAGCAGGTGAGGGAGCTACGTGATCGGACGGCGGAGCTTCCGGACGAGTACTTCGTGGTGCTAGTGGGAGATATGATAACGGAGGACGCCTTGCTGACGTATCAGACGATGATCAATACACTTGATGGGGTGAGAGATGAGACGGGCGCGAGTGCGAGCCCCTGGGCCAAGTGGACCCGGTCATGAACGGCGGAGGAGAATCGCCACGGGGATCTGTTGATAACCTATCTCTATCTTTCTGGTCGGGTTGATATGCGTATGATTGAGAGGACGGTGCAGTACCTGATCAGCGCCGGAATGGTGAGTGATCTAGAATTTTTTTCCCTGAAGGATTTAAAACGAATCGGTGTAAATGAAAAGGATTTTTTGAGGAAATTTTTTGATTTAGGGTTCGTGAAATTTAAATCCAATGGCACAAAAACAAAAAGACCCCCAGGACAGATCTAGAAAACACAGGGAGCAACAAAAAAAAGCAATTTTTTTGTTTTCCTTGGGGGTTTTGCATGGATTTTCTCGGAAATCAAACGATGATGAATTTTCCCGGAAATCGAATGGGGGATGGATTTTCTTGGGAATCAAACGAGGGTTGAAAAAAAAAATAACAATAATAACATGATTAGATTGGTACCTGCGAGGATTGAGAGACGCAGAGAAAACTAGGGCGAATTCTGTTGTCTGGATAGCAACTTCAGAAAAGGGCTTCTTGATGCCCGAGAACCAAGTGAGAGAAGCGGATGACCCTTTTGATATTTATATTTAATAAAGATAAAAAAATAAAAAATAATAAAAAAGGAAATAAACAATTTTCCTCTCTCTATATAAATAATTATTAATTACCCATCTTTTTTTTTATTAAATCACTTCCACTTCCATGGATTGAAATTTCCATTTTTATGGACAATATTTTATGAATTAAAATTAATTTGATAAAATAAATTATTAATAATTTTAATCATTTAAATAAATTAATATTAATAGAAAAAGTTGTTAACACATATTTTTAATAAAATTTTAGAAATTAAATCTCAAATAAATATTTTATATAAATTAATTTAATTTTTCATTTAACGTGTTTTAATAAAAATATTTTAAAAAATTTAAAATAAATATTGTTTTCAACAAAATGGACTCCTTTCATCTAACAATATGGTGGAACCACATTAATCTTCATTTTGATACTAAGACTATTGCAATGTCATATGTATTATATTTATGTATAAATTATTTTTATTTAATAAAATCAAATATTTTTTAACTCAATTCTAATTTTATACACTTCCAAAATTCATATTTATTATTCTTAAAATTCAAATATCGAATCTATCGATATATCTCTGTCTACCGATGTTTTTTTTTTTTTATCATATTTATGTCAATTATATTTACAAATTAACTTTAAAAGATAAATTCTTACTTATTTTATCATTTTTTGGAGTTTTTCCAAGCATTCCTATAAATTTTAAATAATTTTCGCTCAACCGATATTTTTGATATATTCGTAAAATCGAAGTACCGATATATGTGTAATTATCGATATTTTCATCCTTGGTCTAGAGCAAAAAGTTTCAAACCCTAAGCTCTCAAAATGAATATCGGGTTTTGAGAAAATGAGGAGTGGGCTTTGTAAATACCACAGGGAACCTTGACAGGTAATTATAACATAATATAGTGACTTATAATTCATAGGTCATTTAAGATCATTTTACTAGAATTAAAATGACATATATGTTTAAAATCATACTTTGACTTTTGATTTTATGTCAAGCTAGCCACATTATATAAGTACCTTGACCAACGTCCTTAAGGCTTGGATTTGAGTTCGAATCCTGGGGAGGCCACTCTGGTCCGGCCCATTCCGGCTGTGATGCCCCCGTCTAGCACAGCTCGGTGGTACGGCTGACCAGGGCCAAACAAACAAATGACGTTCCAACACTAACTATACATTCACTTATACATTATTTGTCAAGATTCTATTATATAAGTCATGAAAGAATTCAACAAAATTTTATATATGTCATTATTGGTTTAAACAAGTTGTATATGTCATAGTTGTTCATTTAAAGAGGCAATATTGACATATATCACCTTAAGTCAAGATAATATATGTCAACAATGACCTTTTTTCTTGTAGTGACCCCACGAAATGTGTAATGCAATTATGATGGACATGCATTTAATAGTAGGACATGACATGTAGTTGTTAATGGTGATAAAACGCTTTATATAGTTGTTCAATTGCTGCATTAGAAATATTCCTATGCATGAATATTTACCTATGCAAAATATACATAAAGCACAAACAGGTTCTTGAGGATGGACGATGTTCAGACACGACCAAAGTAACAAATGGTTATCGCTTAGTATTAAAATTACAATTATAGCCCACTTTGCACTTAATATAATGAAAGGGTATTTTTTTTAAACACAGATTCATTAGGTAGTGTTGATGTGAATAACACTTATATGAGAATCAAGAAAATGATTCTAATAATGTTGTATAAAATATGTTGTATAAATATGCAAATACTGTTAATAGTAATAAATCACAACAAAGGACATACAATTGTAGTTACAAAAATGACAATAGTATGATAAACGAAAAACTTCTAATTATAACACAATATAATATGAAAAACTCGTTTAGAGTATCCAATTTTTTAGCTTTAATAGTGGGCCAATCAGGCATAAATTCAAGCATATCAGGAGTAGAAGATGTTAGAGCGGCAACAATAATTGGAAGCTACTGTGAAGGTTCATGGAAAATATGAATTTGCATTTTGGCTTGTAATGACGATCTAGAAATTACTTGGCAGCTGCATACCTGATAAAAAAAATAATTAACATTGGTTAAGGAAAGTTGCAAGGACAACAAGGGGACAAAAAATGAAGCAAGGAAAGCTAACAAATGTGGAGTTCAAACCAAAATGTTCATATATGGAAAAAATGTTCACATTGGTGTATACCACATATATGTGTTATAGTATAAGATTATGTCATCATTATAGTACCAAATCATTTTATACATATCTTTATAATAATACAGAGATGTGGATGAAAATCTGTATGCAGGAACAACTAGGCATCAAAATTGGTTAGTCCATAATGCTTGGACATATATCTTTGTCAGTGTGAAATTATGATGAAATTGAATGTCAAGTGTTGGTCTTATGGATGAGGAATGTGCTACCTAGGATTGATAAACAACAAAAGTAAGGTAATAGTCGTCAGGTTAACTAGGGTAGTCCCTAAGATGTAGAAAGATAGTACTCGTAAGGTTAAATAAGGTAGTACTTTAGACACATTAAGGTAGTACCTTACGCACATTTAGGTAGTACCTTAGCCACAACAAGGTTGTAACTCGGATGCCATAAGGTATTACAAGGGTGAAAAAGATGGCTAACCTATTACAACATAACAATGCCATTCTCAATGAAGGAAATTGTCTATTCAGTGTAATTGCTTCGTTTTTTATAAACTAGGTGGAAATTGAATGTCGAAGCATACATACTAAGGTTGACCATGGTTGTACGTTGAAATCACAAATTAACTACACCTTGGGAAACAAAGCTAGTAGGAAAGTTGTGGTCAGTTGCACGATTTAAGTATTGAACTATGGAGAGAAAATGTTATAGTAACGTAGTACCTAAAGGACATTTAAGTAGTACCTATGATACATTGAGATAGTACCTATAGTACATTAAGATAGTACCTTCAAACTATTATGAGTATATAACGTACGAAGTGACTAACCAATTAACAAAAAGTAATGCCATTATTGAATTTGTAATGGAATGAAAGAAATGTGTCTTCAGTTTGAAAGTGCAACAGAAAGTAATGCCATTATCAAATTATGATGGAATTGAATGTCAAGCATAGGACATATGGTTAAGGAATGTGCTACCTAAGAATTATAAACAACCCAAGGTTCATGAACTCACTACCTAAGCTCCATTAAGTTAATAACTAAGGTTCACAATGGTAGTCCCTAAGCTGCAGTAAGGTAGTACAATTAATATTCATTAGGGTACTCCCTAAGCTGCAGTAAGGTAGTAGTCGTAAGGTTAACTAGGGTAGTCCCTAAGATGCAGTAAGGTAGTAGTTGTAAGGTTAACTAAGGTAGTACCTTAGACACATTAAGGTAGTACCTTAAGCACATTAAAGTAGTACCGTAGGCATTTTCAAGTAGTACCTTAGCCACATCAAGGTTGTAACTCAGATGCCATAAGGTATTACCAGAGGTGAAAAAAATGGCTAACCTATTGCAACATAACAATGTCATTCTCAATTAAGGAAATTGTCTATTCAATTTAATTGCTTGGGTTTTTTTTTTAAACTAGTTGGAAATTGAATGTCGAAGCATACATACTATGGTTGACCATGGTAGTGCGTTGGATTCATAAATTAACTACTGATTGGGAAACAAAGCTAGTAGGAAAGTTGTGCTTGCTTACACAATTCAGGTACTGAATTGTGGAGAGAGTGTTATAGTAAGGTAGTACCTAAGGGACATTTAGGTAGTACATATGATACGTTGAGGGAGTACCTAGGGTACATTAAGATAGTACCTTCACACTATTATGAGTAGATAATGTACGAAGTGACTAACCAATTAAGACAAAGTAATGCCATTATCGAATCTGTTATGGAATCAAATAAATGTGTCTTGAGTTCGAAAGTGCAATATTTCTCCAACGTGCAATAAAGACAATAACCAATTGGACCTTACTACATAAAAAGTAGTGAGATAGCACCTATGATGTATTAAAGTTGAACCTAAAGTGGATGACAATAGTAAGTGAAGTGCATTAGGGTAGCACCTAAGGAGAACATTCTCAAAAATAAATTATTTTTAACTAATGCCAATGACAATTCAAGACATTGTGTACCGAGGGAAGATGTTGGACATATATCCATTCAGCGTCAAATTAGGATGAAATTGAATGTGAAGCGTAGGTCCTATGGTTGAGGAAAGTGCTACCTAGGATTGATGAACAACCCAAGGTTCAAGAACTCACGACCTAAGCTTCATTAAGTTAATAACTAAGGTTAACAATGGTAGTCCCTAAGTTGCAGTAAGGTAGTACTCCTAAGGTTCAATAGGGTAATCCATAAGTTGTAGTCAAGAAGTACTCCTAAGGTTCACTAAGGTAGTACCTTAGGCACATTAAAGGAGTACCCTAGGTACATTAAACTAGTACCTTTGCCACTTTAAGGTGGTGCCTTAGCGACATTAAGGTAGTTAATCAGGTGCAATAAGGTATGAACTAAGGTGAATGGGATGCATAACCTATTACAACATAACAATGTCATGCTCAATTAAAGAAACTATCATTTTCAACCAAATGGCTTGGTTATGTATCAAACTATGATGAAATTGAACGACAAAAATACATCCTATGATTGACCATAGTAATACCTAGAATTCACAAACTAACCATAAAGTGTTTATGAAGCTAGTACCCAAGTTGTGATCGGGTGCATTGTTAAGGTTCCAAAATGTGGAGACAATGTGGTACAATCAGGTAGTACCTAAGGGACATTAAGGCAGTACCTAAGGGACATTAAGGCAGTACCTAAGAGACATTAAGGTAATACCTAAGGGACATTAAGGTAGTACCTAAGGGATATTAAGGTAGTACCTAAAGGACATTAAGGTAGTACCTAAAGTTTATTACGATAGTACCTTAGGGTTACTAAGATAATACCTAAGGCTCAGTCAAGCAGTGCTCACATCTAAGGTGAACAAACTCAAAAAAATTACAAAACATGATGCCAACTCTAAATACAAATTAATTACCTTAAGATTTTGATGGAGGTTAAGCCAATATGCAACCCAATAAGACGAAGAGGAGATTTCTTCTTCATGAAGGCAATATTTCACACTTGCCGTTTTCATTCGGGTTTACTCGGTTGAACCAGAATTTGAATCACACTGTTGCTTCCTCAAGCCCTTTTTTTAACTGGATGTTGTTACCATAAAGTACTTCATTTGCTTCTTCAAAAACTGCACAACAAAGAAAAATGTAGATTTAGGTTTTCGATTGAAGGTTTCTTCTCAGAAATATACCACATTTTGCAAATTTAAACATGGTTTTCGATTCACGGTTTTTTCACTGAAATGTGTGAAAATTTTCTAATTTAAACACGCTCTCCTCTCTAGCTCACTACGGACATGAAAACGAAGGAGAGAAATGTTCCCAAACTTTTAGAGGACTAAAGAAATGGAAATTTCAATCTCGGTATCAGTTGGGTTTGTTGGACGTGAAGGTTTTGGCCGATTTAGATTTCAAATGATCTTCTAAAATGTTAAGTTTTTGAGATTCTGGCTCAGGGAAAATATCAAATTTGGTTGTTGACAAACTAAAATGTAGATTTAGGGCTACGGGAGTTTTTTAGAAGAAACTTAGATATCCATTCCAATTTTGATTGAAGGTTTTTTTGGTTAAAATGAGAGAGAGAGAGAGAGAGAGAGAGAGAGAGAGAGAATGGGACAATCAAATGTTCAGATCTGGGAAAGGCAAATTAGGGATGAAGAACTATCAGATTTGGGAATTTTTTTCAATTCAAATAGAGAATTGGTTTTTTTTTTCCAGTTCTTTGTTGGGTCGGGTGGTTTTTTAAGAAATTATCAATTTTCACAATTTTTTTTTTTAAATATGACATGGAGGCTATTTGGCTACTGATGCATAAGACATTAAGGGCAACTTTGGAAGACAAAATTGACTCAGCACAAAGTGCACAAATCTCATATTATTTTGCCCATTAATGATTGCTTTCCATATTTGAAAAACTTAGGGTTTGAATATCATATTTTTTATAAATAAGGACCCTAAAACACAAGTTTCCCTTTTCTCTATAAGGCACTAGTAGACATAAAAAGATATTGTTAAAAGTTCAAGCTACTGTCTGGGCTAGAGAAGAGCCTTTTCTGGGGACATACACACAATCTCCTAAATTGCTTAGCCCATCCCTTAGGTAAGAGAATCCTTGCATACTAAATTCTGTCCAAAATAGACCAGTAAAATAATTGAACGTGTTAGTTTGTGTATCACATGCATAGATGATAGGGTCGAATGTTTTTTTGGTACTAAGTCTCACATTTCCCTATTATTTTTTATTAGGGTGTAAGACTTTATTTGACTAGAATCCTATAAGGGTTTCATTTGGTTTAGAGCATCCAATCCCGTTTTTCTTTTTAATTGTGGGTACTAAAAAAACATTAGAAAAAAAGCTATCAAAAAACATTATAACAACTTTTTCTACAGTCAAGTTATGTGAAATCGAACAACTCCAGATGATAATTTTGAGGATTTATATATAGCTAGAAACCAATCATGAAAGATTTTAATAAATGATCATAACTTTCCCATTTTTTATATGGTTAATGTTTGAATAGAAAATCACCATTTTCTTGTGGGGAATGTCTTTCAAATAAAAACTAAAAAATTAAAATTTTAAAACACACACACACACACACAAAAGAGAGCACCTGGAATATTTAAATGTGAAAATTTGGAGTCTTAAAGGCTTATTTGGTAGCATAAATGAAAATATTTTTTGGGAAATAATTTAATTTTTTAGATCAAAACAATGAATATAAAAAATTGTGGTTTGGTAGGTTGACACCAAAGAGGGGTTAAATGGGTGTATTTAAACATTTTCTTAAATAGGGAGTTGAATTTTTAAATTAACTTCACTTGCTAAATATTAGGGATAATTACTATGATAAAAATGTTGGGAACCTTGGATTACTTTGTTTTCATGCCTTAGATCTCATAGGGTGCATGCATCTATCCATTGGGCTCTCTAGATCTAACATAACGAAAAATAATGGCTTAAAAAACTATTATAAAATAAAGATCTAGAGAAAAATTGTTTATACCTAGATCTAGATGTTCCCATATTAATTCCATGTGGTGAAGAACATGCCCAGAAAAACAGGAAAATCTTTTCTCATTCTGCTACCTACGTGTGTCTTATGCGATTCCCGTGCATGTGGCCTATGCACATCACGTGCAATTCCGGTGCATGCGGCCCGTTCACTTCCCATGCATGCAGCCTGTGCACTTCCCATGCACTCGACCTATGTGCATCCCGTGCGATTCTCGTGCATGTGGCTTGTGTGATTCTAATGCATTTCTCATAAACCCAAGATCTTTCGCCCGATGACTCTTCCTTATGTCTAGGCATTGAGATGGTGATCTTAAGGGTGGAGGTTAGGGTTTTCTCTTTGAACTAAAAATGGAGAATGGCAAGACCTTGAAACCTTAACCTCTAAAGGGGTATTTATAGGCTTCTTATTAGACTTAAGTGAAGTCACTTAATCTAGCCCAAAAAGATTACTGATTGATTAATTAACCATATAAGGTCATAATTAATCAATTAGCCTAGTTTAGACATACCACTCACTTATTCCTGTGCAACCTTGCGTAATTATCAAAGCACCATTATGTACAAAAGTGAACTAAAAGCCCATTCAAGCCTCATAAACCATGTCATAAAGGAATATGAGCTCATAACAAGAACCACTAGGACCCACATGAGTATTGATTCCTCATAATCAAAATTTGAAATTAACTCAACATCCCAAGAGAGTCAACTGCACTCTAGTACCCTATGTATATTACAACGAGGCTAAGTGCTCGGTCTATGACCTACTATCCACTCTATGTAGACTCCCCATGAATCAGTGTCCGTAATCTAACAAGATAGTCCTATCACCTATCAAGATTACCCCTTAAATCCTTGAGTTATAGATCCTACTTATTATGTGATCAACTGACATACTCTACCTCTAAGGAGCATATGTCAAATTCCACTAAAGGAATTAGTATGACCATAGATTTCATGATCACATTTCCTTTAGATCACCCAAGGTGACACACTGTCTTAATCCTATGAGCTATCATGGTGCCTATATTGAGAATACTTGTTGCCACTAGCCTTCATCAATAGTGACCCAATCTATAGGGATATATGATCACTTTACGGTCTCACCCATAGGTAAAAGTCTCTTGTTGATTTTGGCATAGACTCAATATCCTCTTGAAATTGAGAGACCATGCAGTATAATAGATTGGTGAATTAGGACAATTGATAGCCTTGTGTTATGATTCATTGTAGGTCATGTCTAGTGCATCGCATACACTAGTGCACTCACCATGGTAAACCCATCCCGACGACCAAGACAAGTCATCACTCCAAATGGGAGGTGGTGCACTATAGTCTCTACTAGATTGCCCAAATCTATGAACCAACTATGGACAACTTATCTACTTACAAGGAACCCATGACTTATATCTTTTATGCAACTCCTAATGCACCTAAGTCATTTACAATGTAAAAGATATGGGTTGAATGCTAAAATCAATGTCAATACACCCAAGGGATAGTAAGAGGATAGTTAAGTCTAACTTTTGTTACATTATGTCTTACTTTTAGGGACTCAATCCCAACTAACTCCCACTAGCCCCAAAAGTAGACTAAGCACAACAAAACGATCTTGTTCTATAGTCATATCACCTCCCTATAATATCTCACAATAAGGTAACCCTTCCTCTTTATGCATTTACTCTTCTAGTGGCACTTTAGTTCTTTAGACCATGCCACCATCCCAATGTTATCACATAACATGATCTTAAACAATATAGTCAAGGAAACTACCCATATTCCAAAAGACTTTCTTTGTTCCTACAGAAAAATAAATAAATAAATAAATAAACTTATGTACATACCTAGAGATAGACCTGTAAGACTCCTTATCAGACTAAAGTCAAATTTCCCTATATGTAAGGATTACTAACTCATCACAAAGACTCATAAACATATAGTCCCTTGTTCTCCAAAGATACTAGAATGTATGTTTGACACCTACCCAAGGCTTTAATTAGGAAATGGACTAATATCCACTCATTATTTCTAAAGCAAAGCAAATATCTGGTTTAGCACATAACATCACATACTTAAGGCTATCCATTGCAGAGGCATTGGATACCACCTTAATGCGATCTCTCTCCACAAATGTCTAAGGACATTGATCCTAAGAAAGACAACTCCAAATCCAAATAGTAACAAACTCGTCTTGGAGTTTTTCATCATGTACTTGACCAAATGTTAATTTATGTACGTGACGTGGCACAATTTTCCTATTCTTAAAATCTTAAAGGATCTTAATCCCAAGAATATATTATGTCTTTCTCTAGATTTTCATTTAGAACTAAGTAAACTATTAGATCTTGAGTGATGAAAATATCCCTACATCATATCCAATGAGTAGATTGTCATTTACTTGCAAGATCTTAGAGTATCACCATGCTTCCTTGTGACTTCTTATACACACAAGGCCTTTTTCTATGAAAATGTTTGGGCATTATATCTCATAAATGAGACACTATAATAGATAGGAGTAATATGATGCATTTGAGTATGACCACTATTGAAAAGGTTTTCGATAGTTGAAACAAAGTTTCAAACTATAATCTTTAGCTACAATCTTAGCCACATAAAACTCAAGTTTTCCATCTACTCATGTGTTTCTCTTGTAAACCAACTTACACCTATGGCTTTTTTCCTTTTAGGTGCTTCTACAGGAACCCAAACTATGTTAGAATACAAAGATCCTAACTACCTCTTCATAACTCCTTGCCTTAAGTGAACACAAACACTACTTACTGCTTCATCATAATTTGTGGGATACGAACCTCCTACTATGATGAGGCACTAATGTAATAGAAATCATAGGAATTGTATGTCTTTAACCCTCTGAATCCATAGTGCCCTATGTAATGTGGGACTATCTTCTAATACATCCTCCAACACGTAACATTATTTGCCTTATTCCTCATCATATAGTCTCATAAAAATTTTGATATTGGTGTCAACAAATATCTTCTGATGATCTTGACTATAAAGTTAATAAACCAAAAATCCTCTTGGATACCCTATAAACTGATAAACTTCTTAAGAAAAATATGTATTACATTGTATATAAGACATATCCCTAAAAGAATAAGAGAAAAGATGAGAAACCTATCCACGATCTCACTATGTCAAACCAAGTTTGATATCTTCTTTCCACCTCTCCATTTTGCCATGGAGACCTGCACATGACCAGGAAATAATTCATGCTCCAATGGAAAGAATCAAACTTACTAGACATATCGCCTTGATTTAATCGAAGTGACTTTGTATGTATACCCAATAAGTTATCCTATTCTACCTTAAATTCAATGAATGTATCCAAGGTATTGGATTTCCTATGTACATATCCAAACCTAAAGTAATCATCACTAAAAACGATGAAATACCCATACCCTCCCCATGCATGGACTCTAAAAGTTCCATACATGTCAGTATGCACTAACTCCAAACATTCCTTGGCTCTAGTCTTCTTGGTCACTTTACCATCTATACAAGATTCGTAGACTAAAAGATCTTCTAGAATCAAAGAGTCCAGACTTTACTAGTCTTTATATCATATTTAGATTAATATAACCTAGGTCTAGAAACCAAATGTTTAATTAGTGCTAGGTTTGATCCTGAGATCTGACTATCCTCGTCACTTGGCAAATTAATAATAGAATACATATAAAGGAAGAGGATATTACCTCCCACTAACTTACATAACTAACCTTGCATTTGAAGTTAAGGTAAGTATAATCACATTGTTTAACCTTCTCACTTATTAAATATCCTAGAAGGACTCATAAATAGTGGGCATGGAATCTATCCACCATAAATGGTGAAATCCGCCACCACATATTCTACAATGAGAAAATGATGTATACTTTCCTTTTACCTTTAGGTAAATTGGGCATTCATTTTCTAGTGTCCTAAAAGATCACCAATGAAGCACTTGCCCTTGTGTTTGCTTTCTTATTCCTTCTTTTGAACTTTCCTTATTTGGCATTGTTCTTCTTCTTCTTAAGAGAAGAACTTGAAGAACCTTTGACTTCCATATGAACACCTTATAATATTTAAGAATCTTTTTAGCCATCCTGAAGGAAAATGTCAAGGTCTCTAATATCATATGTATACCTAGTGTTCATAATAGTCCTAATAATAGCTTGTCAAGGCTGACCTACCCTTATCACCAAATAACCATTGCAAACTAGAAAGAGAATATCAAAGTATTTAGTAATAGAAATGTGTTGCTATTGCAACACATTATCCAAAGATCCAAGTGTTAGACACTTGGTCTTCTGATCCATCAAATATCACTTTGATATTCCACTCTTTCTTTTTTCTAGGCTAGTTCATAAGGAATAGCTAGCTCTACCTAAACTAGCTTTTATGCAATTAGTTACCATATCTATACTAAAATTAGTCCATATGATTAGTTAGGTTTGGCCTATTGTGAGAAAAAAAAGAGTGATAATAGAACCAACATGATATATGTAACAAAGAATATAACCAAGCATATGACATAATTAAGCATTCATGGCAATTGGTAATTAATTTAGCAAAAATGTAGCGCTCTCAAACTACATGTCCTTTTGCAAGGTATCCATGTCTTATAAGAATCAAGCCTACGTAACGTAGGTCATGACCTTATTACTAGTTAGAGACCCTCTCATATTAATCTTCCTACCTGAATCATAAAGGTATTTAAAGGCAAGATCAACATACCTTTTATTTGGCCCATGGACTATGCAAGTGGGATCGGGTGGACTGATCTACCACTTCATATCCAATGTCAAGTGCATAACCATTGTCCTTGAACTATCAATGTCACCAAGTAAAGAATCCCATCATGGGGTTGGTCGCTCCTACTACAGACATATCTAGTCTTGTCTATGTAGAGGGTCCATATCTCCTAATTCTTAGGGCTAACCCATGGTGGGGGTGGTAATGAACCCAAATCAAGGTGAGCTCAACAATGAAGGCTGTGGGTTTTCCTAAGGCCTTCTCCCACTTAATCTTTTAAGGAAAAAGAAAAAATCATTTTAAAACCATTAGTAATTTCCTTGATGAATAAATTATCTACTTTGAAAATTTTCAAAAATATTTATTTCCTAATTGGAATCCTAGTGTAATAGAAGAATACCAACATGAAAATTTTAAAATTTTCATGAAACTAATTTTCAAAAATAATTTTGATAAAATATCCACTCTCAGAATTTTAAAATCTTATTTCATAAAATTCTCCTTTTATACACAATTCCAATTAATAATATTTTATCTAGGAAATGTTTCAAAGAAATTTATTTCCATAAAATTACTAAGCCTTTTGGTAATAATATTTTAATGATAAATTATCTCTAATGAAAATTTTCAAAATATTTATTTTCCAAATTGAAAACTTTTGTGTAATAAGGAAATTACTAATTTATGAGATTTTGAATAATCTTGAGAGTAACTTATCCAAGAAAGAAACTTTTGCTTCTCATATTAAAAAATGCTCATAAGATTTACTTTCCTTATTCCTTACACTTTTCCAACTTAATAAATAGATCCATGGAAATTTCATAATAATTTATTTCATTATATACTACCAAAATAGAACATTTTAGTAATTCCTTAATAGATAAAACATTCTCTGTGAAAAAATCCCAAAAATGTTTATTTCCAAAAAGGAATTAAACAATCCATTTTGGAAAGTATTTTGAAAATATTTTTTATCTCCATTAAGTCACTAGAACTTTCCAAAGTTATTTTGGTAAACTTTCTTATTATAAATTTTCTATCATGAGATTTTCAAAATCTATTATTTACTTTTAAACTGGGACTCTTGTGCTAAAAGAATTACTCCCTTATTTTTTATCATTGAACTATCCAAATTTAATGGTTTCCTCATTCTCTTTGGGGGGGAGAGTTTGGAGGACCAACTATAAGTATAGTTTTCCTTCTCTTACCAAGAAAGGATTATCAAAACCTCCTAAAGTTTAATAAACAAATAGTTTTAAAGAAATAAAAATCTTCTTAGCAACAACCAATTTAAAAAGATAATCTTGGAAAATATCTTCTCATGAAAATGTACTTAGAACACCAAATAAAACTTTTCTTTGGGTTCTAATACTATTTTGGCAACCATTCTTAATTATAAATTATCTATCATGAATTTTCAAAATTAACTTATTTTCTTTAAATTGAAAGCCTGTGGAAAATAGGAAAAATATTATTTTATAAAAGATTTGGAAAAATAAGAGTTTTTCCTTAAAAGAAAGATTTTATTCTTAGAGATCTCAAAGATTTGAGAAGATTTTAAATAAAATTAAAATCTCTAAGAATTAATTTTGAAAATGTAAGAAAACTCTTAATCCCTTTTCAACTCATCTTTTCTTTTTTTTTTTAAAATCCTAATATTCCAATTTAAATAAGTTTTCCAATTTTGAAAAAATGCATGAAAATCTATCTCTAATTAAGAATACGAAAAAAATCTTGAGGCCACATACGCAATTAGTTAAGAGCATACAAAAAAAAAAAACAAGGGAATAATTAAATCAAAAATTTCTTATGGCCTTTAGGGATCTTGTTACATATTTGGTAATTAAAATTTGGATAAAATCCAAACTACGAAAAATAGCCCTGCAACAAAAAATAGGGTTAGTGAAAAAAGAAAACCCAAAAGGCCCAATTGACACCAAAAATTAAGCCCACGAAGAGGCCTAAAATTCAAACCACACTACTCAAAAGAATTAAACCAGTATGCAATCCCGTAACAGCATGCTCATTGTGTAGCATTACTTCGATTAGTCATATCTCCTCGTTTCAACTTTGAATTGCAATCTGTTTGAAACATTGGATTCTTGACCATAGTGACTTTCCCTAGGAAACTTACTAGAAGTAGCCATAATTTTGGCTCAATACCTTGCACTTTGTGCAACCTTGCTTTAATTGGCCATATCTCCCTTATTTCAACTTTGAATTGCAATCTACTTGAACCATTAGATTTGTGACTTCATAAGCTTCAAATTTATATATGGCTTACCCTAAGAAACTATTGGAAGTTAGTCTTGATTTTCAGTTCAAGTCAACATCACTATGCTACTATGGATCTCAAACCAAGAACTTCCAAGAATGTTTTTTTTTTTTTTTAACCACCATATAATCTCAAAAAGAACTTTCAAGATTCCTTATTTTTTCTTGGGTCACCATAGATGGATATAAAAAACTGAGATTTTTACAACAATAAAAATTCTTATGCTCCTTTAATGGAGCTTACAACCCATCTATTGAGATACAAAGATTTTTACAACCAAATAAAAATCCTATACTGCTTATGGGGTGTACAACCCAATCTAGAGAATAATAATCAAATATCATATTACAATTATAATCAATCAATCCAAATATATTGATATATTTAATTGAATGAATAAAAACATCTCATCCATTCATCTCTTAGGGTTTGGGATGAATAAAACAATCCTACAAAGCAAAGTTAACACACCCTAGAACAGATCTAACATGCTAGAACCTAGCCAAGGGCTCTGATCAATTGTTGGGAACCCAAGATTACTTCATTCCCATGCCTTGAATTGCATAGGGTGTATACAACTATCCTTAGGGCTCTCTAGATCTATTGCAATGGATAAATAAGTATTTTTTTTTTAAATAATACCATAGAAAACATAGATCTATAGAATTAAGTCACATACCTTTGATTCGGATGTTCCCGGATCAATTCTAATCAATGTAGATGACGCCAAAGTCATAATGGTCTCATAAACACCATGATCTTCCACCCAATGACTCTTTCTTGTGCTTGGGCACTGAGATGGTGGAGATCTCAAGGATGGAGGCTAGGGTTTTTTCTCTATACTAAATAGGAGAATGGCAAGACTTTGAAACCCTAACCCCTAAAAGAGTATTTATAGGCTTCCTACTAAGCTTAAGAGACTTAAGCCCACCATGGGTTTATGTCACTTAATCTAACCCAAAAAAGTTACTAATTGATTAATTAACTATACAAAGCCTAATTAATCAATTAGCTCAATCCATATATACCACTCACTTATCCCTATGCAATCTTGTGTAATAACCAAAATGCCCTTATTCACAAAAGTGAATTAAAAACCCAACCAACCCTCATAATCCATGCCAACAAAGAATATGAGCTCAGAGCGGGAACCATTGGGACCCATAGGAATATTGGCTCCCTTAGAATCAAATTTTGAAATTGACTCACATTCCATTATAGAGAGTCAACTGCACTCTAATACCCTATGTATATTACAATGAGACACTAAGTGCTTAGATCCATGACCTATTATCTACAACATGTAGACTCCTCATGAATTGGTGTATGTAATCTAATAAGGTAGGGCTATCACCTATCAAGATTACTTCTCAAATCCTTAAGTTATAGATCTCACTTATTATGTGATCAAATTATCTCTAACTCCAAGGCGTATATGTCAAATTCCACTAAATGAATTACTATGGTCATAGATTTCATGAACACATGTCCTATGGATCACCCAAGGGGATACATTGTCTCAATCCCATGAGATATCTATCATGGTGCCTCCATTGAGAATACCTATAACCACCAACCACCATCAATAATGGTCCAATCCATAGGGATATATGACCATTTTAGGGTCTCATCCATAGGTCAAAGCCTCATGTTGATTTTGACACAGGCTCAATATCCTCTCAAGGTTGAGAGTCCATGCAGTATAGTAGCTTGGTGAATAATGACAATTGATAGTCTTGCATCATGATTCACTGTAGATCCTATCCAGCGTGCATCATATATATTAGTACACTTACCATGGGAAACCCATCTTAACGGCCGAGACAAATCATCCCTCCAATTAGGAGGTGGTGTACTATAGCATCTACTGGATTGTCCAAATCCATAAACCAATTGTGGACAAATTATCTACTTACAAGGAACCCATGACTTGTATCATTTGTGCAACTCTTAATGCACCCAAGCCATGTACAATGTAAGAGACATGGGTTAAATACTCAAATCAATGTCAATATACCAAAGGGATAACAAAAGAATAGTTAAGTCTAACTTTGATATATCATGTCTTGCTTTTTGGGGCTCAATCCCAATAGGATGATCATTTTTTTATATTCAAAATCCTTATTTGTAATTTCAGTCTCACATTTGGTTACATCATTGATGTTGGAAAAAGTTGATAAAAAACTAGCCAAAAGTATTTCTAATCATATCGAGAGAAGGGACTCTTTAGGCAGCAATAGGGGGAGAGAGCCAAGAAAGGGTTTTCTAACACAAGATACAAGCAAACATGATGTATTTTAAGGGCTTTTGGCCCAAGCTCCTATTGGAACAGCCTTGGGCCCCCAGGGCATGTAACCGTAAGGGTGTGTCATTCTTTTCTAATGTGGGATTAGCACACTGTGATTTTTTTTTCACTTTAAAACACACACACAAACTTTTCCAACAACATGTATGACTGTAAAGGTAGGCTCCATGCAAACTTCTAATGTTGAATAAGTTGGTCAAGGGGTGAATTAGTTGGGATGGTAATTCTTTTTAGTGTGATTGGTGACAGGAGAGATGTGAGGATAGCCAAAGAGAGAGACACACTCCCACCAACCCCCATCGAAGGTGGGCATAGATGGGTGAGTTGGCTATCATGGTTGCAAGTAACCCCTTACTAGAGACAATAGTTAATGGAAGATCAATTCAAATGAGCAAACTAAGTGGAAGAAACATTACAAGAGAAGAATAACAGAGTGGCTCGATCCAATCATGGAAAACATTGTAAGAAGCAACAAGACAAGAGAGTAGTAGCAAGAGTAAGACCAAAAGACTCCTACTATAGTTGTGGTTGTCACCTTGGTTCTAGCATATATTGCAGTTGTAGGGTGAGTGAATCCAAAACTATATGAGCCTCATGGATTTGAAATCTTCATTTTGGTTAATCTAAAGATGATGATAAAATTGATGACTCCCTTGTAAGGAAAACTTGTTGACACCAATGCATATACATAAGAGCATCGGTTTCCCATTTTTATGAGATTGTCTTGATCTTTCATAGTTGGATTTTTCTTCTAAGTGGGAAAAACTTAAACTTTCACATAGAGAACACTAATGAAAATGCTAAATTTTTCTTCAAATAATTTAGAGAGTAGAATGAGAGTTAAGGATCATTCTTTAAATAAAACTTTTTATTAAAATCTGTTATGAAACATATAAGTGTGGACCCGCATTTTTCATGTGCGCCCTCACTCGATCGGTGAGATTTGCTTTTATTTGGTGAAAAATTAGTTTTTGAAAAAAAAAGTTGGAGTCGCCACTTATTTTATTTTTATTTTAAAGGGAAAATAAAACAAGGAAAAAAACCCTAAAAAATGACTCCATAATTTTTGGAAAAGCATGTCTTTGAAAAACCCGAGTCTAAGTCCAAGGATCAGGTTACTTATTAGGAAGGTACCTCTAGGAGGTAGCACCCCTCTAAGCCCTATAAAGGTCCCTACTGACTAAGTTGAGGGAAATGAGGCAATTAATTGACTAATTGAGGATACCTAGGTAGACTAAGGTGATTTAAATAAATACCATGCCAAACAAGATCAAATCACAATAAAGGAGTGTTAGGGTGCGTACCTGAACCGCTTCTTAAGCGCTAACGAAAGACATCAAAGGTTAGTTTGAAAATAAGATACACCATTTGTTTTATCCAAGCAAATCAAGTATGTATCTGAACACCCGAATCACATCATGTATGGATATAATCACCAATTGCATGCGTGCCCACATAATTATCGAAAATAGGTGAGGAGGAGCGTACTTGGATAGCAAGCTAGTACTCCTCTATGGAAAACAAAATTAGCCAAATAACATATTCAAAATATTCTCAAATATACCACAGAGGAAGCACAATCAATCGAATATCAAACAAACATTATCAAAGAGAATATTCATGAATGTCGGGCCCCCACCAAAGCCCTAATTAATTTCGCATGAGTTGATTCTATGAATTCCATTGTTTGGAATCATGAAGTTTGTTTATGCTTGTTAAAAATCATGAAAATCAGTTGCAAATCAAATAAAATAGTGAAAATGCGTGCTAGAAGGAAAATGGCAGCAAAAGATTTATTAAAATCTAGATTTTAAGCCTAGAAACTCCTAAAGAAGCTTAAAGAAAACTAGAGTTATTTTGATGGAAAATGGTTTTGAAATCTAGATTTAAGATGTATAAGATCACAAAAAGAAGAAAAAGAAACATTAGGAGGAGTATGATGTGTGGCAAAGTGGCCATGCTGGAGTGGGGTCAGGGGGTATGACTAAGTTTGCATTGCTGGTGATTGCAGGTGCTACTGTTATTCTCTTTAAATTTTCATTTTTTACTCTCTTGCATGCATTCGAGAACCTTATATCGCTACATTCCCGGGCCTTTCCTGATTCCTTGAAATCCCCTACATTCGGATTTTCTTCCAAGAGCTTTGGCATTAATTCCCTGTATGAATCTCTGAAATTTTCTGAGAAGTTCAGTCGTTCTGGACTGGCATTTCTGATAACTGGAGTACTGAAGGTTGAAGAATCATATCCAATTGGTTTCAGCTTTGGAGGGTGACCATAGGCCATGGTCGAAAATGAAGGCAATTTCCTTTTCCTCACGCCTTTCTATATGTTCATATTCATCTGTTAGCAGCCTGACTTCCTCCTCAGGTTTATGGTGCAGGGAGTTGCCTAAGTCTTTTACATGCAATTGAGCCATCAGCGAGCTGTTAATTTTTTTTTAGCTCATGACACAAGCAAACATTAAGCTACTGAGGATAGACTAGCCTTTTCACATCAACACGTTGATCTGCTTAAAGTTGCTCAATTTCTTTGACAAATCTCCATTTTCCGTATCTCAAACTATAGTTCAGTTTCTTTACTTCTTCTACCTCAGAACAAAACTTGCAAATCAGAATTCTCCAGCTGTAATTTTGTATTAGAATTATTTAACTTCCCCGCTTTATTTTCTGAATCGTGTTTGGACATCCCACCTGTTCCAATTTTTGGAGACCAATTCCAGATCTAAAGGTAGAGCTTTCTATTCCTCTTGCAAAGTCTGAATGTGAGGTAGGATCGCTATGCACAAATCTCAAATTACCATACTCCCCATTCTCTTATTGATCACCCTTCCTTTTGTAGTAGTCTCATCAGGAACTGATTTTTCCAAGCTATAATTCACGGTATTTTAGCCCAGCTTTTAATCTAAGAGACACAACTCTTTGATGGTCGAACTTCCCTTTAATCTCAGGCAATTCATGAACATAAATTATGGAAATATCACCAGGCTGAACCATAGCACCAGCTTTGCTGTCTTGTCAGACTGAATATGGTAAAATTAATTCATAAAAATGTCTCTTCTCTCTTCTATGCCTTTAATTTCTAAGTAGACAGTTCCCAGAGGAAGCTTTCTCTGATCGAGCAGCTGGAGTGAGCCACGCTTATAACATATCGACTGCAGAGAATTGTGATGTTTGGAGTTGGAATCTGCCATTAGGAATGCATGAGAAAAGGTCATCCCATGGACTTCGAGACTACTGTATGATTCAACAGACTTTCTGAACAGAAGAATAATTACAATGGGACCTTGGAACCTCCTTCTCTCTTCCAAATAGCATAAATTAAGAACACTGTGTGTTGTTTTATGTCATTTCTGTGGAGCTTTCTTGGCTTCATCATCATTTGAGTCTGCTGCTTGAATCATGACTTTACACCAGATTGTTGACAATACTCTTTGACATCGCACCCAACATGAAAACTGAGATGGCAGAAAGGGTTTCTGTGGATGAGCTCTTCTCTGTTATGTTTTTATTCCTCTCCAGGCGTCTTCTCTTCAGCTGATCAAATTTAGTATACTGGATTGTAGGGTTTATGGTCAAAAGAAGAGAAATTCCAAGACCATCAAAGGCTTCACTCCAAGTTCCAGCTGTAAGGTTTTGCCATTATTTTATTGTAGAATATAATGTTATAGCGTGTTTGAGATACTTTCAGCAAGCTTCCTTATGCGCTCTGAGCTTTCTGAATGCAACAACAGCAGGGAACACCTCCAAGACTTGTCAGATGACGATTTATCAGTACAACTACACATCATGTTCAGGATGCCTATAAGCAATGATGCCTATCCATAGGCAATTGGGTGATTCAAGATTTTCACCAATGAATATAGCTGGAAGTGGGGCGGCTTCTGGTCCTGAGAAACACCTCCAAGAGGAGTTCAGATTCTTATAATTGCTTGCTCCTCCCACAAGTTGTTATATAAGCGCCTCCAGCTTTATGTAAACCCGTAGGTTTCCATCTTCACACACGACAGCTCAGGAATTAGTATTTCCCAACCAAAGCAGTGACTTTCTAGGTATGCTCTCGGCAGCTATGGTAGGGGAAAGTAATATGGTGATTCAAGTTTCAACTAATTCAACCTCATATTTAGAAAAAAGGCCCAATTTGCTCAGTTTGGTCTTCAGCGCTGGCACCACTCATATCAACATCAACGCTAGCATGAAAAGCATTAGCATGAGCAGCATCTGCATTAGGGATTTCTAAACCAGAATTCACCATCTCACGATTATTGGACTTGTCATCCATTCCTACATGAGTGCTCTGGAGTGCCTTTGGAATCCATGCTCCTTCCAGGAACTCGATGAGAGAAGCTGAGAAGTAGAAAGCTTCAATTAAGCCAAAGAAGAAAATGAAGCCAATTATAGAGGAGGTATTCTGGTGCCAGCACAGTATAGTAACCGGAGATATTAGGCGGAATGACGACTGACATTACAAATATAACTGCCAAGCCAGATGCATCATCTAAGCAGTTCATATCTCTGAAACCAAAAACAACAGTCAAGACCTATGTTGGGTGGTGCTATTAGCATGGAAGAAGCCTTTTATGGCTGCTTAAATTCAAATTCTGGTGTCTTGCATGTATCTTGACATTGCTACGGTCGGAATTAATTTAAGATTTGGTGTTGCTGACTTGATGGTTTTGTTGACATCGACGTGGAACGAACTATTGCTGAAACTGATGAAGTTGTTGTTGAAATCGTTGTTGTTATCTCTTTGAAAAGGTCCCTGATTCAGAATAATGTGTGTTTTGAGTCCACTTACAAACTGACCTCTACGAGCCTGTGAATTTGACAGCTTAATTCCCAAGCAATTCACACAATTTCTCATTCCCACTACTGATTTTTCTATTTTCCGCGCTCCTTGCATAGAGCTTCTTAATGTTCCAGAGCTCATTCAGGACTTATTTCAAGTGCAAATAAAATGGAGAATCAGGACCTTCAATTGATACCTACATTCAGAAACTGTAACTAGGCATCCCAAAAACATCTAAGCATAGATCATAACCCTCACTAGGCCCCTTAGCAATTTACTGGCTTGTCTTGAAGCTCATTATTGACACTTAAAACTTGACCAGAAACAGTTTTTTTTTTTTTTTTCTGCTCCACAGCACTTCGGGAATTCTGAAAGTTCATTAGATTCACATGAAGTGTCAATTAGAAATAGCTGAGCCTTAATATGACGCGATATCGTTAACCAGATACATTCATTTTCCACTTTATACACATAATCAGTTACCCGTTGTCCAGTGGAAACCCTGAATTCTGCTCCCATTGGTGATTTTTACCATTATTTTCTGATTTATTGGCTTTTGCAACAATTCTTCCAAACACTGTTTGCCCAATCCTTAAGTTACCAAAGGGATTCTCAATAACATTTTCATCACATACCTCTGTTATATGAACCCTCCCATGGAAACCAATTCCAAGTTTCAACTTTAACTCAAAAGGCTTTATTTCAGTGATCTCTGCTTGAACCAGAGATCCCACATTATAGCTGGATTTTTTTTTTTTTTTTTTTTGTGCCCCTTTTGAATTGGAAGTCTATGTAGCCTCACTAACAGATTTAAGAACCAAAAGCAACCTTCCAACTGTTGAAGGGCTTGGAAGTGCCATAACAATAGCAATGACACTTTGCCCATGAAGAAATTGTTTCTGAGCTGACTTTTGTGTGTTGTAGTCAGATACAGAGGCGTATCCTATAGCATAGCTATGTTCTGGCAATGAAAGAATCAATTAATTTTCTTTCACAATTTCCACAGTTACATTTACAGTTTGATGTGGTTGCAACTCCTTGTGTGCTTCTCTTCTGCGTTTCTTTTTGTCAGCCTGGCTGTTAGAACTGTCTTCCTTGTGTCTATCAAGAAACTTTGGCTTTAAAGATTAATCCACAAGATGTTCTGTCTTGGCAACATCAAGAACCACAGCTTGAACTGTGGAATCTTTTTCCACTGTAGTTCCATTTAATTGATAATGTGTGATAAAACCAAAAAAAAAAACATCATTATATTTCTCAAAGTTGATGACAACTCCAAAATCTTTTGCATCTTGAATCTTTCCTTCAATGACAATGCCAATATTAAAGCTTCAGCCCATTTTAAATCAGAGTCTTCGAAGTCTGATTACTGAAGCTTAGCAATCTTCTCCTCCAAAAGAAAATATTCTTGTATAGATGATGCATCTATTAATGAGCAACATGACTGCTTCAAACAAAGTGTTATTCTACCTGTTTCACTGTTAACATCGAGTATATTACTCCGAACAGATTGCCCAATGAAAAAGGCTTCGGAAGGAACAACTCTTGGGTCATCCATCACTATTTCTAGGAGAGAATCCAGTCAAACGCCCAAGGAAGCAGACAAAGCAGCCAGTTTCAATTATGTTACAAATGTACCCAAGGACTATTGAGTTTGAACGAATCTGAGTGAGGTCCAGAGGGAGCCGTTGGGCAGAATTGATAATAGAATACGCAGAGAGCATCAAATTGTTACCTTCAACATCTAGAACCAATAGTTGATCAAACTCGTATCCAGTTTTAAGCCTCGACTTTATCAAAACGGCATGTCCTTGATGATCAGCCAAATGCTCAGTATATTATGCATATTTGACCAGTCATTCAACATACCAATGTTCTTCATTCTGCTCAGAATCATACAAGAACTTCTCACTTGAACCCTGCAAGAGGGACAATCTATCTTTCCCATCCCATTATATAGCTTCCACACTTTCATAGTATTATCATAGCCACCAGAAATCAACTTTTGAATAGGACCCAGCGGACCCAATCCGACTAGAGCTTCCAGATCACAGATGACAGTAGGATACGATTCTGGAATTGATTTAATCCAAATAGCAGGCAAAATGAGACAATTGAACAAGTCCACCCCAAACTAGAATCTCTCAACATGTACTCTCTGAAATTATTGACACCATCCTCCAAGTCACCTCTCTCTACAGTCAAGAAAAAAAAAAAGAAGTAGACACCAAAAGTCGGGGAAAATAGCAAAAACAGAGCACAGAGGAAGATGGCAAGGTGATCCATCAACAGCCACACTTCATCTCTTAATCGGTGGGTTTAAAAGTGGGTAAATAAAAAAATGATAAAATAGAATGAAAAGAACGAAAATCACGAAGAGGTTAAATCTGCTTTTAAATACCAATAGAGAAGCGACAAATTGAAAACTATAAAGAGATCTATGAAGCATCCAAAATCAGCAGCAACATGTGGTCTTTGATGGCCGCTCCAATCATCCAAACAAATCTCAATAATTGCAAATGGAATAAAAATAGAGAGGAACATAAATCTTTAAAATGAAGAACCCATCTGAGGAAGGCGCGGGCTGAAAAATATCCTCTCAAGAATCCCAGGACCAGTGAGGTCCTCTCTTGCTTTCCTCTGCTTCCTTCAGACCTCTCTCTCTTTGTTCTGCTTCCTTCTCCGTTCTCCATGCGTGCTACTTCAAAGTCCCCTTTGAAAACCTGCTCCAAGGAGAGTCCATTTTCTTTCAAAATCTGCAGTCGTATTGATGTCCGGAATCCTTTGTGGCCTCCTTCTACGGCTGTGTGATGGTGAGCCTTAATGAATCAAAACTCCATTTTCTTTTAGATGCCCGCCATGTCTATATGCCATCTCTCTCCTTTGAATTCCAAACTCCTCAAAAAAAAAAAAAAAAAAAACCCTCTTCCAAGTAGAGTCCCATCTTCCTTAAACTCCAATGTTCCTTTTTTCTTCCTCCACAAAGTTTATCATTGCAATATGGAAAACCACATTCCTTCTCGTTAGTATTTCTTCAAACAACTCCCATGCTCCTCAATCTTCCTTCAGTGTACATACCCTGAAATGATCGAATTCCGAGAAGCCACATCTCTAATCCCCATATGAATCCACAAATTTACATGACTGTCACCAACTTTAAAAAGTGCGTTAACAGTTGACAAGCCACTTGGATAATCTTCTCTAGATCCCATATTGTGACAGTAGTTTCTATAGCAATGGCCAGGACAGGACCATCAGTAGAAGATATGGCAGCTATCATGGGCTTTCTTTTGTACGAACCCACAACATGGCATGTCTAGCCAGAATTTTGAAGCGTTTCATCTCTTTGTTGAATCTCATGACTACATGCCCAAGCCTTGGAGTCACCCCCATATGAAGAGTTGATGGCCATGTGATGGGTAGGAAGAAAAGCAAAAACAAGTATAGTAGAGAATAGAGGAAACAAAGGGAGAACAAACATGCGAGATGAAAATAAGATAAAGCCACATCTCATGATCTTTCAATGGGCTCAAGCTAGTGGGGAAGATCACAAATAGATTCGGGACAAAATAAGTGACCAACCAATATCAACAAAACAATTTGTGGCCCTTTCCGTCCACACCAATCAACAGTACATTAAATATTCAGAAACGAACACACGGAGAAATCGAATATGGGTAAGAATTCCAAGAGTAACGAGAAGCATACTTAGACAACCTTGGTTACAATTGCTCTTTTCCCGCTTCCCCTGTGCTCTCCCCAAAAATCTTCAGAATTCTCCACCTTTTTTTCTCTCAAGATCACCTCTTTTTGCTTGTTACTCCTTCTTTCTCCTCTCTCTCAAAACCTCCAATGTGTGTTGCCCTCATTTTTCTCTTCCGTTCTTCCTTTCTTTTTATATTTGTATTCACCTCTCAAAACTCAATCTGCTAAAGGAAATCCACTTTCCTTTCTTCTATTCCCCTTCCTTTTCGGAAATTAGAATATCTCTCCCTTTTCTTTGGAGAACCCTTTCCTCCCATGTATGCAACCACATTAATCCTCTTTTTCCTCCAAAAATATTTTTCTTACCTTCTTTGAGTGCACTTGCCTTAGTGAGAGTTGATCAACTACCCCCAATTCTCTTGTCAAATGATAAAAAATGAAAATAAAAAGAATAAAACCAAAAAGAGTTAGCAATCTTGCTACATATAAAAGAGTAAAGTAGAATAAAATAAATAAATAAAGTAAAACAAAATAATAAAATAAAATAGTCAATCCTATGTGGACTAATGCAAGTCATGCAATTATGTGAGTCTTGCAAGAAACGCTAAAAAAAGTCTAATAGGCCAAGTGTACCTATACAGGCCTAGGGTGAGACTAGGTGGGCTTAGCTAAATGGGCTTAGGGTGCCTAAATGGACCTAGGGTGTCTAGGTGGGTCTAAGGTGGTGCTTAATGGGCCAGGTGTATCTAAGTGAAGCCCAGTCTAAATTAAGGTTGCCAAGGGTCACAATAAGGGGTCAGAAAATCCCTTAACCAAAGTCTCCGAGGTGACTCAGAAAATGGTAAGTTGTACGAGTAGTAATGGGCCATCAGGAAACTACTATGAAGCATTGGAAGTGAACTTAAAGACATGTGCTAAAGGGACAAAATTGAGGGTCTACAAATATGCCCCTCTTCGGTATAAATCACGAGTGTATAGAATGTTAGTAAGAATATGAATAATGAGTGGAACGAAGTGAACTATACCGAAGAACTAAAAGAAGGATTGGATATTTTGTCCTAGTACATGACAGGAGTAAGATCGGAACACGGGACTGTAACGACGAGGATGGAACTACTCTACATAGGGGAAATGGCAGTAAAGAGAGAAAGGTATGTTATGAGTGGCACAAATATGGAAAGAGGTGAAAAAGATGACTCAAAGTCATGGATGAGATGAATGAATCTAGGTCACGGATAAAATGAACGACTCTGGATCTAAAATAGGATAAACAGCTCCAGGCCGTAAATAGGATAAACAACTCTGGGTCGTGGGCTTAGGGCTTTAAGTGGAAAGAATTACTCTGGGTCGAAAGCTTTAGGTTCTAAATGGAAAAGAGATGACTCGGGGTCATAAATGGAAAACGACTCTGGGTTGAGAGCTCTAGGCTCTAAATGGAAAAAAAAATTACTCTAGGTCGAGAGCTCTAGGCTCCGATTAGGATACTTTCTGGCTCATGGTGCCAAGTCAAGGCCACTTGCTAGTGGCTAAAGTGATGAAAATGAAACATTTCAAGGATGTGAATGATACAAACAACTCCGGGTCGTGAGCTCAAGGCTCAAGATGCTATGAATGACTCTGGGTCATGATGTAATGGGTAACTCAGGGTTATGATGGATAGCTTAGGGCTATGGATGAAATGAATGACTCTGGGTCATGATGTAATGGGTAACTCGGGGTTACGATGAATAGCTCAGGGCTATGGATGAAATGAATGACTCTAGGTCATGATGCGATGGGTAACTCAAGGTTACGATGAATAGCTCAGGGCTATGGATGAAATGAATGACTCTGGGTCATGATGCGATGAGTAACTCAGGGTTACGATGAATAGCTCAGGGCTATGAGCTTCGGGCTCTATGACTGATCGACTAGAAAGAGAATGCGATATGCAAACTCCAGGTCAAACCACTTATGGGCGACCGACTGATGAAGGTTCAGCTTAGGGCTAGAAAAAATTTGGGTCTTAAGGAAATGGTAGCTCAGGGCTACTAGGTTCGGGGCCTAAGAGAAGAAGGATAGCTCAAGCCTATAAGACTCAGAGTCTAGAAGGAATGGATAGCTCAAGGTTATAAGACTCAGGGTCTTAAAGGAATGGATAGCTCAAGGCTATAAGGCTCAGGACCTAGAAGGAATAGATAAAGAATACCAACTTGAAAGTGGATAGGAAGTAAATGGGCTCAAAGTCATATGCTCAAAATGCCAAGGGTCGGACTACTGAACCCAAGAAGGGAAATATGCCCTAGTATCCATGGTGCTCACATTGCTGAAACAACTGGTAAATCAATCATCCACTGAAATCAATGGGTCAAGAACCAATACATCATGACAAACCTCTGAAAAGTCTAAACTGAAGGAAGCCTTTGTGTCTAAAAAACTGCTATGTCAACGAATCTCAAAAGGTAAATCTCAAAGTGTGTATATTGTGGCTCATCTAAAAGCAAATCTCAAAGTGCACAAAAATACTGCTCATCTGGATAACCCAATCTACAAGACGACAATGGCAAAAGCAATCTATCTCATGAGCATCTAGCTAAAGGATCCACCTATGCTCCTCAGGTGAAACCTAATGCGATCCATCTCTATTTCAACAAATCCATGTAGGGAAGCCCTAATACAGTCAATCGTCGGAAGCTCCAAACTAGTATTCAATCCAAAACCAAACCGGTCACTGTCTTGATCCCAAGGATACTCAAAGAAAATTGGGAAATATGCCCTAGTATAAGATCTGATGTCCAAGTCATGAGGTAAATAAACAACTCTAATCGTCCATCTTCATACCACTGTGCAAACAAAATCTCATCAATGAGAGGAGAATATGCCCTAGTATGGATATCTGATGTCGAAGTCGTGAGGTAAACAACCAACAATGATCATCCATCTATATACCACTGCTCGAACACAATCTCACAAAGGATAAGGGAGTATGCCCCAGTATGGATATCTGATGTACAATCAAGAATTTATCAAAATCAATCAAACATCTCTATAACCATAGATAGGAATAGTCATACCGTCCAATAACAACTAGGAATCTTGGAGAAAGGGGGAGATATGCCCCAATGTGGATATCTAATGCACAACCAAAGGATGAATCCAACATCATCAATCAACTATCCTCAATTCAACAAAAATCCGCTAAGAAGTCAGAATGAAGTATCGACCAATGCCTCAAGGGAGACACTCAAAATCTAATCTCCAATGAAAAGCCAAAATGATGAGTGATGTGATAATCTCAAGAGTAGAAGCATGTCTCTGATGAATCCCAAACTAAATATGATAGGAATCTGATAACATCAAAAAAAGTAAATATGCCCTAGTATGGATGTTTGATACACGACAAAAATAATGAATCCAATATCCTTAATGAACTGTCTCCAAACCCAAAAATCCATCAAACATCAATATGCCAAGCAAGAGAGATAGCAAATGCTTCCAAAAGTATCTTCCATAAAAAAGAACATAGTGACGACTATACTTCAACCAATCTACAAAAGCCTATCTAAGTGAAGACTGTCAAAGATAACGTTTGATCTCGTGGCCTCAAGGTGGTCTTAAGACACTGGACGTAACGTAGGCCAAGGTGATAAGATGAAAGAAATGAAAGGAAACTAGGCTCAAATACCCAATGATCAAACCCATACCCTCGTGTACAAGATGTAATGCACAAAAAAATCTCAGGAGCCATGGACCTAAAGGTAACGAAAGGAAATGTCGATGGCGAAATGAGAGAAATGATGAGTGGTCAAACCATCAATGAAATATGTGAATGATGTGAAGAATTTATCAAATCAAAAATTTGTATCAATATGTAGGAAATGGATAAAAAGTGGAACAAAGATCTGGAAATGGGTGAGGAGATACAAAGTAAGGTAATAAGAAAGGTGAATGAATGATGATCAACCCGTGTTAGTACAATAAAGGAAAAGTCATATCACCAATGATGGAATGGTGGGTAGGACAATGATCCGAAGACCCTAGTATAGTAAAAAGATTACTCATCTCTCATACCTAATACATATCAACCATGATCCAAGAAGCATAGAATCCAATAGAACTCTCACACGAACCCTCGACACTCCAAATGCATAACAAGAGTGGCTTTAAGAGTGAAAAACTCATAAAAATCTCACAAGAACCCATGCTAACAAATATACCCATTAAACAGACCTCAACAGGTGATATAAGTGCCCAATTGAGCAAGATACCATACACAAACATATCATTGCGTTTTTTTTTTTTTTTTTTTTTTTTTTGCACATGCCCTGATTATTAATAAATCGAACTCTAATGGGAAAAATACAAGGAGTGAACAAACTCTCTAAAATCACTTATGAATACATGAACTTCATCCCATGAGATAACCTCTCAAACCAAAATCTTTGAATCAATGTCAAATGATGGGATGAATAGAGTGATATGACTGCCCTCTTTGCACTAAGATGTGAAGAATCATCAACCCAAGGAAGAGAATAGATAAAATGAAGCAAATAACAGTAAAAACAATAAAGAGTATGGAAATGTGATGATAGTAAAATAGAATAAACGGGGTGATAAGGAAATGATGGGAAGAATGAAAAGATAGGCCTATAAATCTAAAGCTCATGAGACTTTCCTAGCAAAGCATGCATATACATCAAAGGGCCCCAACCCGAGTGTAGAAATGGTAATCAAGGCTATAAGAAAAGAAAAAAGGTTTTAGCGTACCACGTGAAGCTCAATGGGCTAACAATGGTTTAATATATAGAAGTGATAAAGTGTAAGGTTGATCGAAGTGATGGCCACCCATCCTGCAACCACAGTCTCAAACATAATACTTCTTCAGCTGATCCACATTGGTAGGCTCTGAAAATTGGTTTCCATCTAAGTCAGTCAACCATGCAGTCCCTTCCGGAGTCAACTCTCGAATAACATAAGGCCCACTCCAACTAGGTCTGAACTTTCCTCTAAGGTCTCCAATCAAACCTCTGAGAATCCTCAAAACTAAGTCCTATTTTCGTAATGGTCTAGGCTTAACCTGTTTCTTGAAGGCACAAGCCATCTTTATCTGATAAGCCTGAACATGATCTGCTTCTCTCAATCTCCTCTCATCTAAAAGGTTAAGTTGATCAAATCGAGCCTAAGCCCACTCTATCTCAAAAATCTACTGCTCAAGGGCTACTTTCAATGAACCCATCTCTGTTTCGACTGGCAAAACAACCTCCATACCATACACTAGCGAGTAAGGCGTAGCTCTTGTAAAGGTACGAAAAGAGGTACAGTATGCCCACAATGCAAAAGGGAGTTTCTTTGACCAATCTCGAGAAGTCTCAACCATCTTCCTCAAAATCTTCTTAATATTCTTGTTTGCAGCCTCTACTACCCCATTGATCTATGGCCTATATGCAAAAGATCTATGATGTCAGATGCCATACTCCTTTAACAAAGTATCTACCTCAGCTCAGAAGTGCGCCCTTCTATCTGAGATCAACTCATGAGGAACCTCATAGCGGC
Organism: Vitis vinifera; assembly: GCF_030704535.1. Classification (NCBI taxonomy): domain Eukaryota; kingdom Viridiplantae; phylum Streptophyta; class Magnoliopsida; order Vitales; family Vitaceae; genus Vitis; species Vitis vinifera. The sequence goes on from NC_081818.1 coordinate 13,094,818, forward strand.
AAATGATGTGTGATATGATGAAAATGGAAACTCTAGTAGATGTCAACCTCGCATATGATGCAGCCTTCACCCACTTGGTGAAATAATCTATGGCGACTAGGATGAACTCATGATCATTGGCAGATTTTGGTGAAACCTTCCCAATAATATCAATACCTCATACTGAAAATGGCCATGGCGAGGTCAAAGCGTGTAACTCTAATGGCGGTGCATGTATGAGATCACCATGAATTTGACACTCTGGGCATTTCTGAACAAACTAACAACAATCTATCTCCATAGTCAACCAAAAATAACCCGTCCTCATAATCTTACGGGCCAGCATGTGTCTTCCCATGTGTGGACCATAAACTCCTGCATGAACCTCTCTCATTACTCGATCTATAGAGGCTCGATCTAAACACAATAGAAGCATGCCATCAGCTGATCGTTTGTACAAGGTATCTCCACAAATCACAAATTTTGTGGCCAAATGCCTTAGTGCTCTCCGATCCTTGGCAGTGGCTACCTCAGGGTATATGCCAGATCTAAGAAACTAATAAATGTCATTGATTACTACCAAAAAGTGCTACTTTGTAGACCTAATTATAATGTTTTTAAGCACCTTTGAGTAGTAATCATATTCATTTAACCCAATTAATTCATTAAGGTCCTTAGTAATTGGTTTTAACCATTTTGTGGCAAGTTTACATGTTTTTATCAGCTTATGAATCAATTCAAGCATGCCAAATGATGGAGGAGCTACTTGGACAAGTTATGGCAAAGCTTTTGGAAGCTCAAATTCATGAAGAACCAAGCTTTGGAGCTTCATAGCCCTTTGCCAAAGTCGTTGAAAGTATGCAAGGAAAGAACAATGGAGAAGAGGAAAATAGAGGACAGCAGCTGCAGTCTTCTTTTGCACTTTTGGAGCACTTTCCGAAGTCCAATTTTTACATACTATATACCATTTCAAATCTCTGGAAGTCAAGAATCCAACGTTTCAAACCGTACATGATTTGGAGCTGAAATGACGAAGATATGGCCTTCTGAAGCCAACTGCTCCAGGTTATGCGAAAATTTCGCATTCCACAAGGTGTTATGCGAAATTCGCATAACACCTTCAAAATTCGCATAACCCATGCGTGTTGCGAATTTTCCTCTGCCTTTGCCGACTCCACTTTAGATATTTTCCTTTGTATTTTGTGATGTAATTTCCTTTCTTATCCTTGTAACTAACCAATCACAAGCTTTTGCTTTTGTAAAGACTATATAAGGGGTGGAAATCACCTCTTGGAAGATATGGAATGCGTGTTATGTTTTATACTTAGGAATTTACAGAGCTCTCCCGTTTCTATTTTCTTAGTATCCAAACAGCCTCTAAGGGCTTTTCCTCAGAGGATGATTAGCTAAAACTTTTAGTTTCTCAAAGTATGGATGTTATGTGATGGCTTGGATGCAATCCCATGGAAATTTCTCGCACCCGGAAGGTAAGGTAGTCGTTTTTCATTAAAGGTTCATTAATGCAAAGTTTGGTTTTTATTTCCTTTGGACAACTTCCAACGGCCAATACTTGATAAGCTTTTGGATTTCTATCCATTAGTTATCTCCTACGAGCTATCGGAAGGTGAGGTTTTCAATTCCAAGTTTTGCATTAATCCGTTAGAACCAATTTCAATGGCCATTGAAAGGTGAGTTTATCACCTGGAATGACTTTGAGTTGCCAATATTTGGTAAGCTTTTGGCTTTAGACCATTAGTTATCTCTTACGAGCCATTCAAAGGAAGTCTAAGGTGAATAACCATTGATGAAATTACTACCATCTGTTTTGCCATTTTAAAGGATTAAAACTTGATTTGCTAAATCCATACCGGTTCGGGAAGCAAGCATCACCATAGTTGCAACCCCAACGCGAGGAGCCTATCCTGAGATTTCCAATTTGCATAAGAGCCAGAGCATAGCTATCCTATCTTTGAGAAACTTGTTTTTACACCCTTTCATTTTAGTCTTTAATGTTAGCTTAGATTAGTTTAAATCTTTCTAAAATATTTACATCTTCTTTTAAAGTTAACATCCATAAGAAAATCACCTATTTTCCTAATTTGAATATCACTTGTGTTTGCGAAAACCCTTCCCAGTGAACGATCCTAGAACCACTATGCTATAGTAGCTTGGCTACTTTAGTAATAGTATTCAAGGTATAAATTTTGTTGATATGCCTTTAAAGCTAAGCTACCATGAGTCGCATCAGTCATGATACCAAGGTAGATCATCCTAGACTTCTGTTTCTCCAATCAAACAACAATAGGCGGGTGCAGACCTCAACTCAATCAGCAATGGGTGTACAACTACATCAATCGGAATGTCCATAGAGGAAGCTAAGGTAGCTAAGGCGTCAGCAAACCGGTTCTCAAGTCATCAAATCTCGCAACCAACAACTCTAAATAGGCATGATACAGCCTAAGCTTCACATCTCTAGTCTTTCAATCCCCTTGAATTTGTCTGAGTACCAGGTTAGAGTCACCAAATACCTCCATTTGTCCAATTCCAAGCTCCAATGCAGTCTCTAAAACAAGGATACAAGCCTCATATTCAACTATATTATTCGTGATAGGATGTCGATCAAGGAATTCCAAACAAATAGATCTCAGAATGTGATCACCTTGAGGAGATACTAACAGAACACCTATCCCATACCCTAACTGATTGGTTGCACTATCGAAGTACATGCACCATCCTAATAAGCTAGTCATAGCAACAAACTCCTCATTTGGAAAATCATCATCAACTGGTCTATCCTCAGATGTCGATAGTGAGGCTAAGTGATCGGCGACAACACTTCCCTTAATAAACTTCTGAGAAACATACTGAATATCGAACTCTGTCAAAAGTATGAGCCATCTCATAGATACCAGTCAATGCAGGTCTATCAAATAAATATCTCAAAGAGTCTAGGCGGGATATCAAATGCACTGAATACTCTGTCATGTAATGCCTCAATCTCCTGGTAACCCAAACTAGTGCTAAGCAAAGGCGCTCAATCATAACATATCTCATCTCATACTCCAACATCCTCTTACTCAGATAGTAAATAGCTTGTTCCTTTCCTGAGTCATCAATTTGAGCTAACATACATCCCAAGGCCATGTCTAAAATTGACAAATACAGAAGAAGTGGATGTCCCAGCATAAGAGGCACTAAAACAGGAGGAGAAAGCAAATACTCCTTAATATTTTCAAATGCAAGTTGAAAATCATCATTCCAAACTGTTGGCTGATTCTTTCTCAAAAAACGAAAGATAGGCTCGCATATGTCTATCAATCTGGCTATGAAACAATTGATGTATTGTAATCTACCTAGAAAACCCATGATCTCTTTCTTAGTCTTCGGCGCAAGCATGTCAAGTATGGCTTTGACTTTATCTGGGTCGACCTCTATGCCTCGCTCACTAACCATATGTCCTAATAATTTCCCAGAAGTCACTCCAAAGGTGCACTTCTTGGGATTCAGTCTCAATCTAAACTTTCGGATCCTCTCAAAGAATCTCTCTAGTGTCTCTAGGTGATATGCTCTGCCTTGGGATTTCACAATCATATCATCCACATAAACCTTAACATCCCTATGCATCATGTCATGAAACAAAGTGGTAGCAGCCCTTTGATAAGTGGCTCCTGCGTTCTTCAACCCAAATGACATAACCCTATAACAGTAGGTACCCCACTCAATAATAAAGGTTGTCTTCTCCATATCTTCTTGAGCCATCAAAATCTGATTATACCCTGAAAACCCATCCATGAAAGACAACATTAAATGGTCTGCAGTGCTATTGACCAACAAATCAATGTGTGGGAAGGGAAAGTCATCCTTAGGGCTAGCCTTATTAAGATCTTTGAAGTCAACACAAACTCTAACTTTGCCATCATTTTTAGGAATAGGGACGATATTAGCCAACCACTCTGGATACTCAACTACTGATATGAATCCAACACTAAATTGTTTCTGAATCTCCTCTTTCACCTGTAGACTCCAACGTGGATGCAACTGTCTCAATTTCTGCTTAACTGGTCTGGCATGTGGTAGGGTAGGAAAGTGGTGTTGAACTATAGAGGGATCGAGACCAGGGATGTACTCATAAGACCATGCAAAGACATCCAAGTAAGACCTAAGTAAATGAATAAGTCTTTCTCTCTCATTTGTAGATATGGGTGAACCAATCTTCAGCTCTCTAAGCTGATTCTCTGTGCCAAAATCAACGGCCTCAACATTCCCTGCAGTAGGTGAAACTCTCTCATCTATGGGATCGGAGTTGTGATTAAAAGAGTCTCTATCTTAATCGGGATGTGCAATCTCATCATCTATATCAAATATTTATGAAATGGGTGAGTGGGGTGTAGGTATAGGGATACTATCACAAGAGACAGGTGAATACTCAAAAATGCTCAAATCCATAAATGAAGCAATAGAAACATCGTCAAAACGGGAGACAAATCCTGATAAAACATCAAAAGAAAGAGGTGGGTCCATAAAGTCAAACGCTCCCTCAACTAGGCTAATAGTGCCCTCAAACAAACTACTATCATCCTCTAGAAGCTCTGAAATAAGAATAGTCTGGGGCCCATCAAGAACCTCAATGGTAGACACCCCAAACATATCAAATGGTGAAATAGGTTGAAGCTGAACAGTGTTGGTAATCTGGCTCACGGTCATCATGTCCATCTTATCTCGATATCATCACGGGGAACAACTCCATCAATCATCTCAGTAGGATCAACAATCACTCCATCATCAGTGATCTCCTCTGGAAAGCATAAAGACAACAAGCTAGTCCGATCTGGAGATGTAAGAGTAATCGTCATAGGAAAAGAAGTGTTGGGAGCCCCATCACTCAACTGTAATTGGTGAAATAGATGCTGAAGCTCGGTCTCTCTATCTGTATGAACCACACTATCAATCTCCTCTAGACGAGGTCGAATCTCTGATCCTATGACAAAGTAGTCGACCAAACTCATCATATAGGGCCGAATAGGATAATCAAATGGTGTGGGATAAATGAGCCCTCACTCGCTCCTTGCGCAGCTGTGCCATGTAACGGTAATCGGGCTCAGTAGGAATGAATCCAAGTCCAAATGTCGTATCATGGTCAATGGTAGCTATAAACTCGCTGAGGACATCGTCGTAACCCCATGCTAGGTAGAAAAGTCATACCCCTCATCATATCAAGGATCACTATATTGTTATGCTGATCAAAAGACATAGCTACAAAATCTCTGCAAAAATCCTTAATCTTAAGAGTTTGTATCTCATCAAAAGTAAATCTAGCCAGAAATAGGTCATCCTCACTATGACTGATCTGAAGTACTGGCTCAGAAACGACAAATATATCTTTGGTATACCATATTTTGATGACCTGTCCATCATGAATGAACTTCACCTTCTGATAAAGGGAAGAAGGAATAGCTCCAACTCTATGAATCCATGGTTGGCCTAGTAGCAGGTTAAAGGATGTAGGAATTCTCAAAACCTAGAACAAAGTAGAGAATGTGGTTGGACCAATCTAAAAATCAATCACCAAGGTACCCATAACCTCCCTCTTGGTGCTATCATATGCTCTGATAGTCTGAGTAGAAGGACCAAAATTTGAAGGTGCAAAACCAAGGGCTATAGCAATGGCTAAAGGTCAAACGTTCAGGGCTAAGCCATTGTCCAGCAAGATAGATGGGACTCTATGGCTTAAACAACCAACTGTGATATATAGAGGGCATACGTGGTCTAAACCCTCAGATCACAAGTCATCATTTAAAAACACAATGCATGTGGCCCTACTGGTCGTCATCATATGAATCAATCCATCTGGAGTTGTGATAGTCTCTACTCTGATTTGACTCAAAGCTCGAATCAAAGCATCTCTATGAGTACTGGATGATGTTAATAAACTCCAAATGAAAATACGAGCCTAGGTGTTTTGTAGCTGTCTCAAAACCTCATCATCCTCTCTCCTAACCTCCTCATGAGAGGTTGCACTCTCAAATGGTCTGACTGCTAGTGGTGGTGGTTGATCTATCCTCCCACTACGAGTCACAATCTGCATCTCTCTTCCCTCCGAATCATCATCGTCTGGCCATAAAGTGAACGGGATAAAAGTTTCCTAACATTTGATAACCAAGGGTGTAGAATAAGTCAACTGGAATGGTGTCTTATCTGGGATCAACCTGAATGGTGTAGGAGTCTGAGGACCCAATGAAACCCCATCAGCCTCATAATTGTCATGCAAAACAATCGACTCCGATAATCCATCATCCCAATTCAAGATGTGCATATTGTCATCATCTATAAGGTCTATGTGATGAATATCTCTTGAAGATGGGGACACTGCATGTGTAGAATGGGTAGGAAAAGGGTTAGTGGTCACACTTGGCTACCCCAAGTTAACCAAACCCTGGTCTATGAAATCCTGAATAGCATGTCTCAAAGCGTTGTAGTGATCTGTGTCATGTCCTAACCATTGATGATAAGAACAATATAGGTATAATCTAAAGCGAGGTTGTACTGGCTGAGGTACTGGCTTGGGTGCCAATGGAGTCAATAATCCACCATCTATCAGCTTCTGAAAAGCTCGACTCAAAGGCATACCCAACTGAGCAAACTGGCGTGGTGGCCTCTGCACATAAGTAGTGGTCTGAGGAGCTCAGGGTCGAGTATATGGGGTAGGAGGCCTTTCCGCGACATATGCAGCAAAAACAGGTGATGAGACTGGATGTAGATAAGTAAGAGTCATGGGTTTGGATGGAGTAGGTGGCCTATACTGCACATGGGGTGATGGTGGATAGTAGAATCTAGAAGTTTTCCCAACTGTCTGATAGTGTTTAGAAGGTCTCATCCCTGCTAAACTGATAGCACCAACATCTTCTAATCTCTGTCCTCCTAAAGGTTTCTTCCCCTTAGAATCAGTAAGGGAAGACTCAGGCCACAATCCTCTAGCAATGTCCTTCTCTATACCATACAAAGCCTGTACCAAGGATCTAAAATCCATATGGGAAAATCCCATCAAGTGTCTAGCAAATCTAGGCTACGAGCTCCTCATGATCATGCTAATTTGATCATTCTCTGAAAAACGATCAATAATCTGTGAAATCTTCTCCCTCCAGTGAGAGATAAATGAAGTGACTGACTTCTCTAGCCTCTGTCTCAGAGCCTCTAGCACTCTTCTCGAAACATCAATGACAGTGTTAAATGCAAATTGATCCCAAGTCCTATGGCGTGATACATCCAATGAAGCGAACCAACGTTGTGCCGCACCACTCAGTGACATAGGAAAAAGCATAGCCATCTGGGCCTCATCCAGTCTGTGGGCCCTCATAACTGTACTATAGAGTCTCAAATGGATGCGAGGACAACCCATGCCTGTGTATCTCTCAATCTTAGACATCCTGAACTTGGCAAATAAATTGGCCACCAGTGCTCCATCAAAATCCTCCCAAGTAATAGCTCCATCTAAAGTCCTCATCTACCTTAACCTCTGCTCAACTCCATCCATACGGGCATGTGGGTCCTCTGAGATCGGGATAGGCACTATGGCAAGAGGTGGGGCAACCTTAGTCTGACTATGCAAAGTAAAAGGTACAACCTGTGGTGTTGACTAACTGGGTGAAGGTGGTATTGCGGTATCAAACTAGGTATCCTCTTGAACTGGGACCTGTTGGGCCTACTGCTCATCTATCCTCTGGCTAAGGCTAACTAAAGCTTCCTGGATCGAAGCCATGGCCGCAGCAAATTGGTCAACGGTAACTATCTGTGAATCCATATCCCCCTGATCTGATCTCTGGTATGACTGGTCTGATACTCTGGTCAATCTACCTCTAACTCTAATCCATGAAGGCGAATCCAGACTGGTCACGGTAAACCCTCATACAAATATGGAAACACTGGGTAAGGTGTAGTACGAAGGTGACTCTATATGAATCAACTGATAAGTGCATAGAAAAATAGCCCAAATGTACTCAGTCTGATACCCATCTCTGATTACACCAAAAGGAGGCTAAGGAAGGGATAACCGAATCCAATCGTGACCAAGGCAGCTTCAAAGGTCCACAGATGCACCCATGTGTAGGAATGAAATCTTAATTGGGTCTAGGATAACTTACAAGGTTGAGGTGGCTCTATAAGATAAAATGGGTGGGTCAAAGGATCCCTAGTAGAAACGATCATACCCTCCAGCGGTACGCAACCCTCTGCATGCCTCCAATGAGACGGGGTGCTTCCATGCAAGGTGGTCATCACCTCCACACTTGCACTTCCTCGCGTTCCCAGGGGGTTTCTTAAAGGGAAAGGCTCTCCCATCTCTCAACACTCAGGGATAATCTAAAGTGCACAATGAAGGATATGGATGCAGCCGAAAAACCTAAGATCTAAAGTAAGATAGTGAACAAAGACAAACAATCATACAATCATGCAAGAGAAAAGGGTTGTCATGCAACAAATAGTCATGCGAAACGGATATGTATCATACAAACAAGGTCCTACCTAGCATATGCGAGAGTGAGTCATGCTGAAGTGAGCAAAACAATCAAGTGATCATCCAAGGCAAACGTGTTAAGATAGCAAAGCAATCAAGCAAGCTAGCTAAATCACCTTGCCTAAAAATGATGAGGTACCCTCTAATCGACCAATTAAACGCCACATTTTCCTCAACTAGTGTTCAAGCTTGATCCTCAAAAATCCCCAACGGAGTCGCCAATTTGTGGACCCGAATTTTTCACGTGCGCCCCACATGACTCGCTTTTATTTGGTGAAAAATTAGTTTTTGAAAAAAAAAAATGGAGTCGCCACTTATTTTATTTTTATATTAAAGGGAAAATAAAACAAGAAACAAAACCTTAAAAAATGACTCCATAATTTTTGGAAAAGCATGTCTTTGAAAGACCCGAGTCTAAGTCCGGGGATTAGGTTACTTGTTGGGAAGGTACCTCTAGGAGATAGCACCCCTCTAAGCCCTATAAAGGTCCCTACTGACTAAGTTGAGGGAAATGGGGCAATTAATTTACTAATTGAGGATACCTAGGTAAACTAAGGTGATTTCAAAAAATACCATGCCAAACAAGATCAAATCACAATAAAGGAGAGTTAGGGTGCGTACCTAAACCGCTTCTTAAGCGCTATCAAAAGACATCAAAGGTTAGTTTGAAAATATGATACACCATTTTTTTTATCCAAGCAAATCAAGTATGTATTTGAACACCTAAGAATCACATCATGTATGGATATAATCACCAATCGCATATGTGCCCACATAATTCTCGAAAATAGGTGAGGAGGAGCGTACTTGGATAGCAAGCTAGTACTCCTCTATGGGAAAAAAAAATAGCCAAATAACAGATTCAAAATATTCTCATATATACCACAAAGAGGAAGCACAATCAATCGAATATCAAACAAACATTATCAAAGAGAATATTCATGAATGTCGGGCCCCACCAAAGCCCTAATTAATTTTACATGAGTTGATTCTATGAATTCCATTGTTTGGAATCACGAAGTTTGTTCATGCTTGTTAAAAATCGAGAAAATCAAGAAAATCAATTGGAAATCAAATAAAATAGTGAAAACATGTGCCAGAAGGAAAATGGCAGCAAAAGATTTGTTAAAATTTGGACTTTAAGCCTAGAAACTCCTAAAGAAGCTTAAAGAAAACTAGAGTTATTTTGACGGAAAATGGTTTTGAAATCTAGATTTAAGATGTATAAGATCACAAAAAGAAGAAGAAGAAACATTAGGAGGAGTATGATGCGTGGCAAAGTGGCCATGCTGGAGTGGGGTCAGGGGGTATGACTAAGCTTGCATTGCTGGTGATTGCAGGTGCTGCTGTTATTCTCTTTAAATTTTCATTTTTTACTCTCTTGCATGCATTCAAGTACCTTACATCGCTACATTCCCGGGCCTTTTCTGATTCCTTGAAATCCCCTACATTCGGATTTTCTTCCAAGAGCTTTGGCATTAATTCCTTATGAATCTCTGAAATTTTTTGAGAAGTTTAGTGGTTCTGGACTACCATTTCTGATAACTGGAGTACTAAAGGTTGAAGAATCATATCCAATTGGTTTCAACTTTGGAAGGTGACCATAGGTCGTGGTCGAAAATGAAGGCAATTTCCATTTCCTCACGCCTTTTTGTATGTTCATATTCATCTTTTAGCAGCCTAACTTCCTCCTCAGGTTTATGGTGTAGGGAGTTGCCTAAGTCTTTTACATGCAATTGAGCCTTCAGCGAGTTGTTAATTTTTTTTAGCTTATGATATAAGCAAACATTAAGCTATTGAGGATAGACTAGCCTTTTCACATCAACATGTTGTTCTGCTTGAAGTTGCTCAATTTCTTTGACAAATCTCCATTTTCTGTGTCTCAAACTATAGTTCAATTTCTTTACTTCTTCTACCTCGGAACAAAACTTGCAAATTAGAATTCTCCAACTGTAATTTTGTATTAGAATTCTTTTAACTTCCCCGCTTTATTTTCTGAATCGTGTTTGGACATCACCACTTGTTCTAATTTTTGGAGACCAATTCCAAATCTAAAGTAGAGCTTTCTATGCCACTTACAAAGTCTAAATGTGCAGTAGGATCACTATGCACAAATCTTAAATTACCATACTCCCCTTTCTCTGATTGATCACCCTTCCTTTTGTAGTAGTCTCATCAGGAATTGATTTTTCCAAGCTATAATTCATGGTATTTTAGCCCAACTTTTAATCTAAGAGACACAACTCTTTGATGGTCGAACTTCCCTTTAATCTCAGGCAATTCATGACCATAAATTATGGAAATATCACCAGGCTGAACCATAGCACCAGCTTTGCTGTCTTGTCAGACTGAATATGGTAAAATTAATTCATAAAAATGTCTCTTCTCTTTTCTATGCCTTTAATTTCTAAGTAGACAGTTTCTAGAGGAAGCTTTCTCTAATCGAGCAGTTAGAGTGAGCTGCACTTATAACATATCGACTGTAGAGAATTGTGATGTTTGGAGTTGGAATCTACCATTAGGAATGCATGAGAAAAGTTTGTCCCATGGACTTCGAGACTATTGTATGATTCAACAAACTCTCTAAACAGAACAATAATTACAATGGGACCTTGGAACCTCATTCTCTCTTCCAAATAGCATAAAGAACACCGTGTGCTATTTTGTGTGATTTTTGTGGAGTTTTCTTGGCTTCATCATCATTTAAGTCTGCTTCTTGAATCATGACTTTACACCAGATTGTTGACAATACTCTTTGACATCGCACCCAACATGAAAACTGAGAGGGCAGAAAGGGTTTCTGGGGATGAACCTTTCTCTGTTATGTTTTGACTCCTCTCCAAGCGTCTTCGCTTCAGCTGATCAAATTTAGTATATTGGATTGCAAGGTTTATGGTCAAAAGAAAAGAAATTCCAAGACCATGAAAGGCTTCACTCCAAGTTCCAGTTGTAAGGTTTTGCCAGATTTTTTTGTTGTAGAATATAATGTTGTAGCATGTTTGAGATACTTTCAGCAAGCTTTCTTATGCGCTCTGAGCTTCATGAATGCAACAACAGTAGGGAACACCTCCAAGATTTGTCAGATGACAAATTATCAGTACAACTACACATCATGTTCAGGATACCTATAAGTAATGATGTCTATCCATAAGCAATTGGGTGATTCAAGATTTTCACCAATGAATATAGCTAAAAGTGGGGCGGCTTCTGGTCCTGAGACCACCTCCAAGAGGAGTTCAGATTCTTATAATTGCTTGCTACTCCCACAAGTTGTTATATAAGCGCCTCCAACTTTATGTATACCCGTAGGTTTCCATCTTCACACCTAACAGCTCAGGAATTAGCATTTCCCAACCAAAGTAGTGACTTTCTAGGTATGCTCTCAACAACTATGGTAAGGAAAAGAAATATGGTGATTGAAAAAGTGACTGTCACCAACTTTAAAAAGTGCATAAACAGTTGACAAGCCACTTGGACAATCATCTCTAGATCCCATATTGTGACAGCAATTTCTATAGCAATGGCCAGGACAGGACCATCAGCAGAAGATATGGCAGCTATCATGGGCTTTCTTTTGTACGAACCCATGACATGGCATGTCTAGCCAGAATTTTGAAGCATTTGATCTCTTTGCTGAATCTCATGACTACATGCCCAAGCCTTGGAGTCACCCCCATATGAAGAGTTGATGGCCATGTGACGGGTAGGAAGAAAAACAAAAACAAGTATAGTAGAGAATAGAGGAAACAAAGGGAGAACAAACACACGAGATGAAAATAAGATAAAGTCACATCTCATGATCTTTCAATGGGCTCAGGCTAGTGGGAAAGATCACAAACAGATTCAGGACAACATAAGTGAGCAACCAATATAAACAAAACAATTTGTGGCCCTTTCCATCCACACCAATCAATATTACATTAAATATTCAGAAACGAACACACGAAGAAATCGAATATGGGTAAGAATTCCAAGAGGAACGAGAAACATACTTGGACAACCTTGGTTGCAACTGCTCTTTTTCTGTTTCCCTGTGCTCTCCCAAAAAATCCTCAGAATTCTCTACTTTATTTTCTCTCAAGATTACCTTTTTTTTGCTTGTCACTCCTTCTTTCTCCTCTCTCTGAAACCCTCCAATGCGTGTTGCCTTCCTTTTTCTCTTTCGTTCTTCCTTTCTTTTTATATTTGTATTCGCCTCTCAAAACTCAATCTGTTGAAGGAAATCCACTTTCCTTTCTTCCATTCCCCTTCCTTTCAGAAATTAGAATATCTATCCATTTCATTTGGAGAACATTTTCCTCCCATCTATGCAACCACATTAATCCTCTTTTCCCTCAAAAAATATTTTTCTTACCTTCTTTGAGTGCACCTGCCTTAGTGAGAGTTGATCAACAACCCCCAATTCTCTTGTCAAACGATAAAAAATGAAAATAAAAAAAATCAAACCAAAAAGAGTAAACAATCTTGCAACATATAAAAGAATAAAGTAAAATAAAATAAATAAATAAAGTAAAACAAAATAATAAAATAAAATAGTCAATCCTATGTTGTCCAATGCAAGTCATGCGGCTATGTGAGTCTTGCAAGAAACGCTAAAAAAGTCTAATAGGCCAAATGTACCTATATGGGCCTAGGGTGAGACTAGGTGGGCCTAACTAAGTGGGCTTGAGGTGCCTAGATGGGCCTAGTGTCACAAACTTAATCATTTCCTAAGCTCGTGCGGTACTTAGACAAGTCAAGATGCTTGATCTTACTAAGTCAGCCTTACCCCAAGACTTAGCTTACTAGGCTAAGATGCTCACGACTTGAAAGCTTGAGAAGGCGTAGTAGGCAACTTCTTAAAGAATGGAAGCTCTTATTACTCAAGGAAGCCTTTATAAGTGCTTGGAAGCTCACTTTCTTGGTGCCTTGGCCAAATGAGGCTCTTACCTATTTATAGGCACTAATGGAACTCTCTGGAACCTTGGAGGGTTCCTTACAATTCATGAATGTTCTAAAATGTCCTACACTATTCTATGTACAAGCCTATATACAAGAGACTTCTAAGTTTCTCTAGAAAGCTTTGGACCCTTCTCATGCCTTCTACCATAGTGTAGAGTCGTGTGGACTTCTCTAGGCATTTCTAGAACTTTCCACACTCTTCACACTAATGGCTAAATGTGGATGCCTCCAAGGGTCTCTAGAAGCTTCTCACCTCCTATATAAGCCATGGGGAGGTCATTTGAAACATCCTGTGACACTCTCCCCCACCTAAGCCGCAGACGTCCTCATCGCGCCTTCTGCCTGAAACCGCTCAATCTGCTCCTGGAATTGTCATAGTGCATCCGATGGCTCCCAGCTAGCCTCACTCTCTGGTAGTCCCTTCCATTTCACTAAGTACTCCGTAGCAAGAGGCACACCTCATATCCCGATGACTCGATCTGCGATGATGTGCTCTACCTCCTTGTCATAGGAGGTCACAACCGCTGTAGGTGCCCTCTTAGATAACTCTCGGCTTGGATCATCCTTGTCTTCATGATAAGGTTTCAAGTAACTTACGTGGAAGACAGGATGAATCTTCAACCTTGGTGGTAACTCCACTTTGTAGGACACCTTGCCGACCTTCCCTAGTATGGGGAAGGGTCCTTCATATCTCCTCACAAGGCCCTTATGTACTGGCCTTAGGGATTTGAATTGTTGAGGAAGGAGCTTGACAAATACCATGTCTCCGATCTTGTTCTCTGTGTGATGTCACTTCTTGTCAGCCCACTTCTTCATTTTCTTAGCGGCCTTGTCCAAGTATGAGCACGCTATGTCAACTTGCTCATGCCATCCCTTCGCGAACTTGAAAGTCGCTGGACTTCTCCCCGTGTAGCCTATCGTTAGTGTGTGAGGAGTTAAGGGTTGCTGCCCCGTGGCTAGCTCGAACGGGCTTTTGTTGGTCGTCTCACTCCTTTGCAAGTTGTATGAGAACTAACCTACATCTAGCAACTTAGCCCAATCCTTTTGGTTAGCACTTACGAAGTGCCTCAAGTATAGCTCCAGTAAGGCGTTCACTTTTTCAGTCTGCCCATCTGTTTGAGAGTGAAAGCTGGTAGAAAAGTGAAGTTTCGAACCCATAAGCTAGAAGAGCTCTGTCCAAAACTTCCCAGTGAACCGCTGATGCGACTCATGGTAGCTTAGCTTTAAAGGCGTATCAACAAAATTTATACCTTAAATACTATTACTAAAGTAGCCAAGCTACTATAGCATAGTGGTTCTAGGATCGTTCACTGGGAAGGGTTTTCGCAAACACAAGTGATATTCAAATTAGAAAAATAGGTGATTTTCTTATGGATGTTAGCTTTAAAAGAATATGCAAATGTTTTAGAAAGATTTAAACTAATCTAAGCTAACATTAAAGACTAAAATGAAAGGGTGTAAAAACAAGTTTCTCAAAGATAGGATAGCTATGCTCTGGCTCTTATGCAAATTGGAAATCTCAGGATAGGCTCCTCGCGTTGGGGTTGCAACTATGGTGATGCTTGCTTCCCGAACCGGTATGGATTTAGCAAATCAAGTTTTAATCCTTTAAAATGGCAAAACAGATGGTAGTGAATTTCATCAATGGTTATTCACCTTAGACTTCCTTTGAATGGCTCGTAAGAGATAACTAATGGTCTAAAGCCAAAAGCTTACCAAATATTGACAACTCAAAGTCATTCTAGTTGATAAACTCACCTTTCAATGGCCATTGAAATTGGTTCTAACGGATTAATGCAAAACTTGGAATTGAAAACCTCACCTTCCAATAGCTCGTAGGAGATAACTAATGAATAGAAATCCAAAAGCTTATCAAGTATTGGCCGTTGGAAGTTGTCCAAAGGAAATAAAAACCAAACTTTGCATTAATGAACCTTTAATGAAAAACGGCTACCTTACATTCCGGGTGCGAGAGATTTCCATGGGATTGCATCCAAGTCATCACATAACATCCTTACTTTGAGAAACTAAAAGTTTTAGCCACTCATCCTCTAAGGAAAAACCCTTAGAGGCTGTTTGGCTACTAAGAAAATAGAAACGGGAGAGCTCTGTAAAAATTCTAAGTGTTAAACGTAATATCTATTCTATATATTCTATATTTTCCAAGAGGTGATTTCCACCCCTTATATAGTCTTTACAAAAGCAAAAGTTTGTGATTGGTTAGTTACAAGGATAAGAAAGGAAATTACATCACAAAATACAAAGGAAAATATCTAAATTGGAGTCGGCAAAAACAGAGCAAAATTCGCAACACGCATGGGTTATGCGAATTTTGAAGGTGTTATGCGAAAATTTCGCATAACCTGGAGCAATTGGCTTCCAAAGGCCATATCTTCCTCATTTCAACTCCAAATCGTGCACGGTTTGAAGCGTTGGATTCTTGACTTCCAGAGCTTTGAAATGGTATATAGTATGTAAAAAATGGACTTCGGGAAGTGCTCCAAAAGTGCGAAAGAAGACTGCAGCTGCTGTCCTCTATTTTCCTCTTTGCTTCACTTTGCATACTTTGAACGACTTTGGCAAAGGGCTATGTAGCTCCAAAGCTTGGTTCTTCATGAATTTGAGCTTCCAAAAGCTTTGCCATAACTTGTCCAAGTAGCTCCTCCATCATTTGGCATGCTTGAATTGATTCATAAGCTGATAAAAACATGTAAACTTGCCACAAAATGGTTAAAACCAATTACTAAGGACCTTAATGAATTAATTGGGTTAAATGAATATGATTACTACTCAAAGGTGCTTAAAACCATTATAATTAGGTCTACAAAATAGCACTTTTTGGTAGTAATCAACCGCGGATCGCGATCACTGATAATATACTTAGGCAACCCCCAATACTTGACCATGTGCTTTAAAAATAACCTTGTTGTCTCCTCTGCAGTGCAGTCAGTAGGGACTGCTATGAAGGTTGCGTATTTAGAGAACCTGTCCACCACTACTATGATAGAGTTGTTGTCCTCTGACTTGGGCAGCCCGATGATGAAGTCCATGGTGACGTTGTCCCATGGGCATTCTGCTATTGATAGTGGCTCCAACAGGCCTCTAGGTTGTTGTTGTTCCACCTTGTCTTGTTGACACACAAGACAAGTCCTCACATAGGCCTCAACCTCATCCTGTATTTGAGGCCAGTAGTAAGCCGACTTGAGTAGTACCCTCATGCGTCATTGCCCTGGGTGCCCAGACCACTTGGTGTCATGACACTCCTTGTTCAGATTTCGCCTTATGTTTTCCCACTTAGGCACATAGAGTCGTCTCCCCTTAGTGTAGAATAGGTCGTCATCCACCCAAAACAGCTTAGTCTTCCCTTCATGAGCCAAGACGATGAAGCTCTTGGCCATTAAATCATGTTGCAGTCCCTCCCTTAGAAGATCCATTATGTCTCTTTGGGCCTGACTCGTCATGAATGTTAATTCCGTTTTACGGCTTAGGGCGTCGACCAGATGATTAGCGCTTCCTGGCTTATACTCCAACGTATAGTCGAACTCGGCCAAGAAGTCTTACCACCTAGCTTACTTAGGGCTTAGCTTTTTTTGTGTTTGGAAGTAGCTAGTAGCAATGTTATCGGTCTTCACTATGAAGTGAGACCCTAGAAGATAGTGCCTCCAGGTGTGTAAGCAATGGATGATGGCAGTCATTTACTTCTCTTGCACTGTGTAGCGCCTCTCCGTGTCATTTAGCTTTCGACTCTCGAAGGCGATCAGATGCCTTTCTTGCATAAGGACTCCCCCTATAGCGAAGTCTAAGGCATTTGTGTGTACCTCAAAAACCTTGGTGTGGTCGGGTAGTGCCAACACTGGCTCCTCAGTCACAGCCTTTTTCAGATCCTTAAAGGCTCGATGGCACTTTTTGTCCCATTCCCATGCATTGTTCTTCTTAAGAAGATCAATGAGCGGAGTTACCCTTGCTGAATAACCCTTGATGAATCACTAGTAGTAATTAACTAAACCAAGGAAAGTTTGAGTTGAGGTACCTTGGTTGGTGGTTCTTATTCCTGTCATCCATCATCAGCTTGCCATCTTTGATGCGATGCCCTAGGAAGTTCACTTCTTCCTTAGCAAATGAACATTTCTCCTTCTTCACATATAGCTCGTTCTGCCTTAAGATTTTGAAGACTTTCTTTAGATGCTCTACGTGCTCCTTTAGGGTGTTACTGTCGATGACTATGTCATCTAGGTACACCACCACAAACTTGTCCAAGTAGGGGTGGAAGATCTTGTTTATTAAGGCGTAGAACGTTGTTGGGGCGTTGGTGAGACCGAAGGGCATCACTAAGAATTCATATGAGTCGTACCTGGTCACACATGTAGTCTTCGGCTCGTCCTCCTCCGCAATCCTGACTTGATAGTATCTTGACCTCAAGTCTAGCTTCGTGAAATATCTCGTCATACCAAGTTGATCGAACAAGTCGGCGATGAGTGGAATAGAGTACTTGTTCTTTACCATCACCTTATTGAGTGCCCGGTAGTAGATACACATCCGTAGGGACCCATCGTACTTCTTCTGGAATAGGACCGGCGCGCCATAGGGAGCCTTGGATGGTTGGATGAACCCCACGTCTAACAACTCCTTAAGTTGTCTCCTTAGCTCCTCCAGCTTGGGCGGTGTCATCCGGTATAGCCCCATAGCAGGGGGCTTTGCTCCCGACTCTAGCTCAATCTTATGGTTTCCTCTCTCCTAGGAGGAAGCCTTTTGGGCAACTATGGCGGCATGATGTCCTTGAACTCATCAAGGACACCTTCAATTTCTTTAGGCATGGGTTCTCCCGACCCATCATCCCTCTCCTCCTTAAGGGTGGCGAGGTAGGTCACCTCCTTCCTTTTTAACCCTTTCTTAACTTGTAAAGCTGATAACATAGGGGTCTTGGGCGTACCTTCGGTGACCGTAGGGACCATGCATGGCTTTTCCTCCTCTAGGATGGCCATTGAGCATAGGAAAGGTAGTGACACGGCCTTGACCTTCTATAGGAAGTCCATCCCTAGCACCATCTTGAAGTCATCCATGGGTGTCACTGTGAAGTCGACTTTTCCTTCTCATGCATCGATGTGCATAGTCACCCCACGAGCTACTCCGTGTAATGGCTTGACCGTTGAATTGACTGCCTTGAGCCATCCTCCTTCCTTGGATGCTTGGAGCTCTAGTCTCTTTGCCTCCACCTCTGAGACAAAGTTGTGAGTGGCACCAGTGTCCACCAGGGCCTTGGTGGCCTTCCCATTCACAAGGGCCTCTACATACATTAGCCCTTTGCTTTGAGGTGTCTTAGGTATCGGCTTGGCCTTCAGGGAGTTTAGGAGTTGCAACGATCCCACCTGAGCATCGCCCTCGTTCTTCTTTTCCTCAATCATAGCATTTAAGGCTTTCCTCTTGGAGCAGTCTCGTGCCCAATGTGGACCATCACATAGAAAGCAATTGGTCCTAGGCGTGAACTCCTTCCGCTTATCCTTGCCTTTGTCTCCCTTGCCACTAGGGTCTTTGCTTGATCCTTCCTTAAAAGTATAGCCTTGTGATCCCTTGTCTCCCCCACCTTTGGCATGGTTACCCTTAGACTATGGCTTGGGTTTGGAGGAGTCTCCCCTTCTATAATCCACCAAGGACTCTGCTACCGCCATGGTCGTGGCTAAGTCTTGGACACCACATCTCCTCAACTCTTGCTCGGCCCAGTTTTGCAAGTTGTCCATGAAATTGAATAATAGCTCCTCCTTAGACATGTTAGGTATCTCGAGCATAAGCGTAGAGAACTCTTTGATGTACTCACGGATCGAGCCCGTGTGCTTGAGACGCTTCATGCTCTTCCTGGCTAGGTAAGCCACGTCTTCAGGGTAGAATTGCCTTTTGATTTCGCGCTTAAAGGCATCCCATGTGTCTATGGTGCACGTTCCTTTTTCTATGTCGGCAAACTGTCAACACCACCATAGAGTAGCATTATCAGTGAGGTAAGGGTCGCGGTGCGTACTTTAGTAGCTTCATCCGTTAGTGCGATGGCCTCCAAGTAGAGTTCCATGTGCCACAAGAAGTTATCTAGCTCCTTAGCATCCCTCTTGCCACTGAACGTTTGTGGCTTGGGCACCTCCACCCTTGGTGCCTCATGAGTGGCCATGACTCGTGCTGACACGGCAATCTTGTAGATGGCCAACTCTTGTCGAATCTTCTGGTCTCGGGCCTCCATGCGTGCAGCCAAGGCCTTCTTCCTTGACTCCACACTAGCGAACATGCTCATGACCTTGTCTTGGAAGGACATGAATTCCTCATGTGACACCGGTTGAACTTGCAAGACTAGCATCCCCTCGCGAAGGTCTTGGATCTACTCCTTTAGATCCTCTAAGCCCTTCTCCATGCCTTGCTCGATCAAGTCCACCCCTTCGTGGGTGTCTGCCATGGCTAGCTCAACCTTGGCTAGTCTTACCTCCATGTTAGTTAGGGCATCACGAGATTTATCCTTCCTGCCCCTGCCTCGGGCAGTATGTTCAAGCTCCTTACCACGGGTTTGCTCGCTAGTCTCCTCCACATTAGAGCCCGACATGCTTCCCTTATGCCCGCTTCGTAGCCGCGCTCTGATACAACTTGTCACGGACTTAGTCGTTTCCTAAGCTCGTGCGGCACTTAGACAAGTCAAGACGCTTGATCTTGCTAAGTCAGCCTTACCCTAATACTTAGCTTGCTAGGCTAAGATGCTCATGACTCGAAAGCTTGAGAAGGCATAGTAGGTAACTTCTTAAAGAATGGAAGCTCTTATTACTCAAGGAAACCTTTACAAGTGCTTGGAAGCTCACTTGCTTGGTGCCTTGGCCAAATGAGGCCCTTACCTATTTATAGGCACCAATGGAACTCTCTGGAACCTTGGAGGGTTCCTTACAATTCATGAATGTTCTGGAATGTCCTACACCATTCTATGTACAAGCCTATATACAAGAGACTTCTAGGTTTCTCTAGAAAGCTTTGGACCCTTCTCATGCCTTCTACCATAGTGTAGAGTCATGTGGACTTCTCTAGGCATTTCTAGAACCTTCCACACTCTTCCCACTAATGGCTAAGTGTGGATGCCTCCAAGGGTCTTTAGAAGCTTCCCACCTCCTATATAAGCCATGGGGAGGACATTTGAAGCATCCTGTGACACTAGGGTGCCTAAGTGGGCCTAAGGTGGTGCCTAATAGGCCAAGTGTATCTAAGTGAAGCCTAGTCTAAATTAGGGTTGCCAAGTGTCACAATAAGGGGTCAGATAATCCCTCAACCAAAGTCTCTGATGTGACTTAAAAAAAGGTAAGTTGTACTAGTAGTAATGGACCATCAGGAAACTACTGTGGAGCATTGGAAATGAACTTAAAGACATGTGCTAAAAGGACAAAATTGAGGGTCTACAATAAGAGAAGGCTTAAGCAATGTTAACACAAAGGGAACTTTGATGGAAAGGAAGACTTCTTACATGTTCATTTCTTTACTCTTATTGAAGAATCTAAATTACTTTGGTTTGTACTCGATGAATAGGTGAAGAAAGACTTGGTCTTCATCTCCTTGCCCTTTGGTATTTACAACCTTTACTTGTGTCTTTTTTAGGAAACTTCCTTGTTTGAATTTTATCCTTTTTTTCAATTGTCAAAGTAGGATAGTAGCCTTTGAACTTAGTGCTTGTGATTCTATTAGCTTTTTTCATGAGTCAAATTTGGATGCTAATGCATTTCTTTTAGGTAGCAATTTCTACATGTTTTCAAGGTAAGGTTTTTTGGGGTACTCTTGTTTAGCTTAGGTAAGGTTGAGGTTTTTGCCCCTTCAAAATGACACCAAGGCTTAGAGGGCTTAAAATAATAATTATTATAATAAATCATTAGTGTTAGCCCTTTAATAAGCATAAAAATGGGAATGATAACTCATAAGGATATAATTGAATGAATCATCCAAATCTTAAGATGATTGGCTTGATGATTTATTATTAGGAAAATATGGCTTTAAAGTTTGCAGGGTATAGCCTTCTATTGCAACATGATCATGACTCAACTATATCAATCATGACTTGGTTATAACTTAATCATGTTGACCATGACTTAACCACGAGTCTTTTGTATCCAATGTTTATAGAATCATACCAATTATTGAATTGTAAAGAGCTACTAGGTCACAATTTAATAGTCAGATCGATGGTTGAACCATAATCTAATTGTGATATCTACATAATATCATAAATAGATAATTTACACGTACTAAAATTAAAAATAATTATAAAAGTTAAAATTATATATAAACAACCAAAAAAATCTTCATTATTTCATCCCTTTATATTTAAAATTACCATGAATTCATCCAAGAGTAAAATAAAATTTTATTATATATTTTATTTACATTTCATTAATTTTATATTTTATCATTTGTTATTTGTAATTCATTATTTTATATTTTATGGATATCTTAAGCAATGACAAAGCCAAGGAGTGCATAAGTGGGGCAAATACCTCCCTAGAGGTTTTGCTAAAAATATAATAGGTATTGGAAATTCAACCCACAACCTTAAGTTTTGTAGAAATTAGCTACCTTATCACCAAACTATATTAGAAGTTTGATGCTATTCTACCCCCTAAAATAAGTTCCATGTAATGCTCACTTGAACCACTTCCCTAGCTTTGCCCCTATCTTAAGCATTTAGTATATTTATTTCACATATTATATAACTAAAGAGAGGCTTGGCTTGGTGTAACCCTAGCTTCCACTTTTGGCGGTTGCTCAATTTCAAGCTGCCAAGCCCACGTCAACATATATTTCTCTACTTTCAAGCAAAAAAGACAATCCCCTAATTCCTCTTTAACCGGTCGCTTCATCTGAGTAGTCTAAGTCCATGGTTGGCAAAAGGAAGTCAAACTGAATTGAGGTCTATGGGAAGGTCCAACAAAAGTAAGTGTACACTAATGCTAGTAATGGATAAGGATACTAATGAGATGCCTAATCTCAAAGTGATGTTAGCTTATTGACCCAATTGTCCATACTTTGGCATGAGATTTGGGTACTCAATCGTAATTTTCGATATTCTATAACATCTTTTAAAACAATTATTTGCAAAAAGATGATGGTCGAAAAAATATTCTAACATTTAAAGTAATTGAAAAAATATTTTTAAATTTAGAAATCATCTTTTAAAAAATACGGACTTTAATATATTGACATTGTCTTTTTTAGAAAACAATTTTAGTGTAAATTTTAAATTTATTTTTAAAAATAACAACTTTAAAATTATCTCTTCAAAAATAGCTTTAACATTGGTGTCCAAAAGGCAAATATACACCTTCACCCCCACTCGCCCATGCCAAGCAAAGCAAAACTGACGGCGTAGATAAGCAACTTCCGCTCACAGTCGGATTCCAGGTTGAATCGTAAATACCTCAACGGACAAGGGCATCTGCGTAAAAAGAAGCCCATGAGCGCGTAAAGGCTCTGCAACAAACATTTGAAATCTCCAACAAACCATCGGAGAAACCATAACCTCTTTCTCTCTATCTCCCTCTTCCTCCTCTCTCTCTCTCTCTCTCTCTCTCTCTCTCTTTGTGTATGAGAAGGTTTCAAGAAGCAAAGTCTTGGAAACGAAGGCAGAAGAAGTACAAGCTTATGCTTTGAGAGCCATGTCGATACCGATTCTCGAAGCCTGCAAGAAGAGAAAGAGACGGCCAAAGCTCTTCGGGTTTCACACCTTTGCCGATCCTGGTTGCCCCATCAATCCCACAAGCCATTTTTGCGATAACATTCGAATATTTCTTCGAGAATGCGCTGAGCTCGAAGACTACAATGTTGATGGAATGCCCACTTGGTGTACGCTTCTTGTGAATGAGAACAGAGGCTTTGTGGTTCCTGTATATACCATTGAAGAGAGCGTCAAATACGCTGCGAAGCCTTTCTGCGATCACTGTAGATGCACAGGTGAGGGTTGAAATCGAGATTTTTATTTTTAATCCTTTTGAATTGGTTTTTATTTGAGGTTCTGGGGTTTAGTGTTTTGGGGGGATTTTGATTTGGGGTTCTTGGGTGGTTTTAGGTTGGAGTAATCACTTTGTTTCGAAGAGAAGATATCATATTATAATTCCTATTGATGACGAGTGGAATAAGCCATTGGATGATGGTGTTTTTGATCTCCAAACCCACTTGCTGCATGGTATGATTCACTGTAATGGGTTTGGTCACCTGCTTTGCATCAACGGGATTGAAGGGGGTTCAGGGTATCTCTGCGGCAGAGAGATCATGGATCTCTGGGATCGAATTTGCACAATCCTTCGAACCCGGTGAGTAATGGGAAATTGAGAATTTGAATTTCAGGGTTTTTTTTTTTTTTTTTTCATTCTCTTTTGTGAATTTGAGTTTCTGGGCTTTTTTATTCATTAATTTTCTTATGCAGCAAAATTACAGTGGAGGATTCCTCGAAGAAGCGATTCATGGATCTTCGGTTGCTACATGGAGTTGCATATGGGCATCCCTGGTTTGGTAGATGGGGGTACAGGTTCTGTCATGGAAGTTTTGGCGTTAAGGAACCTAATTACGAAAGAGCAATTGAAATTCTCAGCTCACTGGAACTAGATCAGATCATCGAAGATTTTGGTTGCACAGACAGATGCATGAAAATCAGACAAATTTTTCGATTCTACCGAGATTTGAGTGAGACCCAGTTGATCACACTCAAAGATATCCTCAGGATCATGCTTACTCTCAAATCCCGAGCTCCTGTCCAGAAGAAAATGAACATAGTGCCTGATCTTCCTGCTTCTTCTACTTTGAAACCTTCCACCAGAAGATCCCTACAAAATAGGCCTCCTCTAAAGGATAAAACGATGAAGTTTAAGAAATTCAGTACATTAATCACTAATATGGACAGCCGATGGCCGGCAAGAAGATTAGAATATGCCGCAGATGTGATTGTTAATGCATTGAGGGAAAAGAGAGCAAGCGAGTGTACCCATGATGGAATGACTAGGCAGGAAGTGCGAGACGCAGCTAGAATGCACATTGGTGACACTGGTTTGCTAGATTATGTGCTCAAATCAATGAATAATGTGATAGTTGGAAATCATGTTGTCTGTCGTGCTGTTAACCCAGCCACTCGGGTTTTAGAATACACACTTAAGGAACTTGGTAAAGGCACTCTAGTCAGTGAATTGGAATCAGAAATGCTTCCCAAGCCATTTCCAGAGCAATCTATAGTACCTGGTGCTGATGTATACAACGATGTGATTTATTTGTATAGGAATGTGCTATTGAATTACCCTGACTCGGAATTGGTTGAATTAGCAACTAGGGCGGTTCTGGACAGCAAGCACTTTGTAAAGGAGTGGCCTTTTAGTGATGAAGACGATCAGCTACTGAGGTTCGTATGCCATATGATGCCAAGTTTGAGTGAGCTAGAAATTTTTACAAGGGAGTTGCCTCCTGGAGAGTTTATTGTGGTTCCACCATATGCTACAGTTGGTGAGCTGAAGGAAACAGTTGAGAGGACATTGAGGGATACTTACTGTATTATGGAGCAGGTGGTGGTGACTGAGATTGAAGACATGGAGGGAATGACAGATGAGGAAGTGCTTTTTGGCACGATTGAGTCAGGTTCTGAAGTTTGGATGAGAGGGACTGGGATGGATTTGGAAGCTGAATTGAAGTATGAAGGTGGGTCTGATAATTGGAGAGTGAGTTGTGAATGTGGGGCTTTAGATGATGATGGGGAGAGGATGGTGGCTTGTGACATTTGTGAGGTCTGGCAGCACACTGTCTGCAGTGGCATTGATGATTCTGAGACTGTGCCACCCCTGTTTGTTTGCCCCAAATGCTGTGCCTTGCTTGTGCCTGCAAGAAGCGAGTCTTCTGATTGCGGACGCGTGCAGTTGGCTCCAGTTTATCAGTTTGGGATGGAGTTACTGTACTAAAGCATGCTGTTTCAGGTTCAAGATGGCAGCTCAATGCCTGCTATGAGGACCAACACGAGCTACAGAAGTTGATTACCATTGGAGTGGTATTATCAAATTCCTCTGACGATTTTGGCTTTTTTATTTGTTGTTGTGATAACACTGACTGTGAGAGGTAAATTTCAAATACACCTTCTATTCTTTGTAAACTGAAAATAGATTCAATAAAGAATTCTTTCACATTGATTCATTTCGAACCACTGTATTCAGGCAATCATCAATAAAGCCAATTCCTCTATAAAATCAATGTGTCTTATGAGCAGCACCACCATGGTCTGGTTTCAGAAACAGGTCAACTTACTGGGTTCTGCCACAATAATTTGAAATTCTAACAGCTTGTATCATAAATCTCTAATTTGGTAGCTTCCAATTCCACTACCTATTTTCCAAACTCATCTGGGGATTGTTTCTAAGAACTCATCTCTGCACAGAAGTTGAACTGCAATTGCAGTTGCCTTGGACATATTGGTTGCAGTTAACAGTTTTCAGATCTTATTTGAATACTGCAGTCATCACAGCTGACATCAGTGTTATTTTCTATACCTGCTGTTGTATATAGAGAGGTTTCAGATATAACATTTGGAGGAGGCTTTTAAAAGGTATTCCATTGCAATCTCAGGAGTCAGGACATGTCCCCAGGCTTCAATAATGTCTTCCCTTTGTCTTCAGTGGCTACCCAATGCTTAGCATCAAATGCAGAAGGTGAGTTAAGAACCATTTTGCAGCTCAGTGTACTTGGCGAATAAGTAAATTTTAAGGCAAATCATTCTTATGTCAGCATTCTTCTTTGAAACCAAGGATGTACTTGGAAAAAATTCATTCACTCAGTTTCCCTTCTCCCCCAAAGGACTGTCTTAGCTGAGACCTTATGCCTGGTTTTCTTTTCCTTTGTTGGCTTCTCTTTTGACTTATGTTCATTATGGGGCAGAAGTAAAGAGAGGCAAATTTTTGGTGGTTGAGTAGATTCATTACTGAGTGAGGATCTGAGGTGGCTGGCTTTATCACACTCATGTAGAGATCTCAGACCAACAGCCCTCAGGGGACCTTGAAAATTTTCCATGAAAATTTTCTACTTCAGCTCCTGCTTCAGTTCCATCACGTACACAATCCTGTATACACCCTTACAAACTAGTTGTTCTCTTGGGAAATAACATTGAACTATTAACTCCCATTTTGCTTGATTGATCAACCCAGACAATATGCTGTTTCCTATAACAAGGTGCCCTGTGGGTTTTGTCCCAATCCAAAAACTGTTGCATCAGTTGCATGGCTTCATCGCAATGGGTACTCTAATGAGGCTAATCCATTTATTTTTTGGTGGATGAAGTTCATTGCCTCAGTGAGGCCTAATATAGGATTCTGCTGTTGTCTCTATAATTGTTGCAGGCCAACTCTAGCCATATTCATTTTTGACATCATAGGGTAGGCATTTTTCTAATGCTCATTTCAATCTTGCTTATTAAAATGTTTCTCTCCCTTGGTATTGAGGATAAAGCTTTAGGTTCATCAAATGGCATGGGATAGGATATAAGATGAAATAATGTACCATTTCTTATGTTTGGTTGATGAAAGTATAAATTCTCTCATCACTTGTGATATCTTATCTTCAATCAAATATAGGATTTGATAATGGATGAATATATCATATTATCTATTTTTCATATCCCATATTTATAAGATATAATCATATGAGATAATATATGAATATCCCATAATTCATATATTTTAAATATGTAAATAAATCAAGTTTTTCCATTACATATAGACAAAACATATTTTAGATTACTTTGGTCTAACAAATTATGTGTTGAGTTCCAAATTATTTTTGAGCATTACTAGGTTTATCAAAAATTTAATGCATGAAGTTTTATTTGATTTGGAATCTATATAATTGTGTGGAGATGAAATTTACAAGCAATTCTGGATTGGCTTTGATTTTAAAATTTTTGGTAATAATTGGCTCAATTTTTTAGTACCAAACTATTTTGAATTACAAAGTCTCAACAATAAATCTAATGCATTAAAACTTTGTTTAATTTGAGATTTGTTTATCTAATTAAAAAATTCAAGAAAATATAGTTGTGTGGAAAAGAAAAACCGACATTGTCATTTTGGACCAATTTTGATATAAGAAACTCTAGTATTAATTTATAGATGTTTTAGTTACAAATTATTTTTAAAAGTTATTAAATTAATTAAAGAACTTAATACATTAAGTATCGTTTAGTTTAGAGTTTATTTACCTAATAAAAATATTTGAAAATTTTAATGAAAATTCTATAGAATTTAGGTGTGAGTAAATACACATAAGTGTGTTTTATCCTTTATGCATCAAGTATGCATTAGCTCATCTTCACATATGTATTACTTCGACTATTGAGCAAAAAAATTTGGATCAAAACTACTTCAAAATTATTATTGTAATTTTCCTTTATACACAATTATACTTATTTGAATTTTCTTATTAGGCAAGTGGACTCCAAATTCAAGTGTAGTTTAATGCATCAAATTCTTTAATAAATCTAGCAATTCTAAAAAAATAATTTGAAATTCAAAATTAAGCCCATTAATACCATAATTTGGTAGATTTGAGACATGTCTTAAAAATTAGATTGCCCGATTAGTTCGCACTGAAATGGTGAACCGATTAATCGATTCTAGCATCTTTTTCCCTTTTTAGGTAAAAACCCAACTCAACCGGCCCACCAAGGCATCTTCTCCCTTATAAACGCTTTATAATGCAAAAGCCCAGCCCAATGAGTGGCTTGATGGGACATACCTTGAATCTACCTAGCATATATTGGATGAGAAAGGGATTGAAAACCCTCTTTATTCTTAGGGAGAATCACCCAACGGAGTGTGCAAGGGGTGAAAATGACTCGAAGGTGTCACCCCTTTTGATAAGTCCTCTGAAGAGTGAGTTGAAATTGTAAAAATTCCTCCAAAGGCCAATTTTTGTAAAAATGCCAAAAGTATCCTTAACAACCTAAAAATTAAAAACAAAAAAACAAAAAGAGTAGGACATGTGAGCTAACTATGTGTATTAAGAAAGAAAAAAAAAACCAAAGGACAAAATTACTCCAGAAATAATTTTTTTAAATACCCAAAAAAACATGAAAATACCTTGGTGTATGCAATGTTTTTTTTTTTAAAAAAAAAAAGTTTAAAGCTTGAATTTAGGAACACAATGTTAATAACTTTAACAATACAGATAGGAGAGATTAGATTCAACATATTTAAGGAGGTCTTCAAAAAAAAAAAGTCTTTTTTGTGTAAAATGTTGTCAAATATTTTTTTTTTCTAATTGTTTGATATGATTTTGGTCATCTTGAGTGCAATAGTTAGAGTGCACTATTATTATTATTATTATTTTCTTATCTGAGTTGTTTGATATGAACCATTGATAAGATTTCCACTTTGGCTTTGTTGTTGGGACTAGTTGGAAATGGCATAGAATTTCGTGCTTATTTGGAACTACTTTATTGGTGTATTTATGAATATGTTCATATGGTCATTGAAAAGTGAAATCACTTTGTATGAGATCACTTTATCTTTTATTATGAATTTATTAAAGAGTTAGGACCACTATATTTTTGTTATGAATTTGTTTCCTTTTTATGTGAGTATTATATCGGTGTGATGTGTTGAATACCAACTGGTTTGAAGGCTTTGTAAAACCATTACTTTTGTTATAAAATACAAGTACGACACAAATGCATTATAATTACAATATAAAGACATTAACATTACAATATATTAATACAATATACTCAATTAGCAAAATATTGAATTGTTTTTTATTTAACTGATATCATGTTGTATTCCTAGTATAAAGTAGTAATATGAATTCACAATGATTTTATGTTTTTTTCTAAAAAAAAAAATAAATAATCAGCTAGTAATTTCAACACATAAAGTTGTTGATGGTAATTCAATGATATATAAAATTAATTATTTTTATAAAAAAAAAATACACAAGTACAATAAAAATACACTATACTTACAATACAAATGTAATAATATTATGATAAAATATAGTTTTCAAATTTTCAAATTTATTACAAAACTAGGTAGTTGTGGGTTAGTTTAGTATATCCCTAACATGTGTGATATATAATAAATATTGTTCTTTATGATATAAGATATTTTTTAATTAATTACAATTTTCATTAATTTGTTTTCTATTTGTTATATAATTTACCTTGGTTATAATATTGTGAAATATATTGATTTGATTGTCAATAAAAGAAGACCTACTTTTCCATTGGTAAATGGACTTTGGAAATTCCATTTATGGTTATCTTCATGAAAGAAGGGAGATTGTACATTGGAAGGATAAACAAATACAATACAAGAGTGGACAACAAAAAGACATGTACATTGAACGAGGGATGTCATATGATGATTTTGTTTCAAAGGCATGTGAACGGTTGGATATTAATCTAAATGGATACACATTTCATTACACCCTTAAGTTTGATCCATCTATATTTTAGCAGTTCGATGATGATGAGGACATGCATATGATAAGGACATACATTTAGTTTTGTTATAATTTCTTATACTGCTAATGTAATTATGTTGTATATGTAGGTCATTTGTGTTGTAACCTTATTTATTTCCTATATCTACTATTAGTGATCCTTTAGAATTCTATTCACATTTTTATAAACACACCCACCTAGTGTACTATTGGAGAATAAGATTGGTGGCCTAATTGAATGAGATTAATTGGTTCAAATTTCAAATGTATAACGCATAAGGTGTTGGAATTTGTTGTATTACTAATGTACTTACGTTGTAGTTGTAGGACATTCTTATCGTACCCTTATTTATTTCTTACCTTCAAAGTTTTGGAAATAATCAATTGATTATTGCATCCTGAAGTTCAGTCTACATAATAAGTGCATTCTAGGTAATGTAAACAAAATTATATATATATATATATATATATATATATACACACACACCACAAAAAGATGACGACAAGGGTATGTGTAAACCCAAGTTGCTGAAATTAAAAGACAGGACAACTACAAGCTATATTCATATGACAAAAACTAGAACTTAATGTTGCAAGCTCTTTGAGGCTTCTCAATTGAACTATTTTAAGATAACAAAAAAATTCACTAAACCCTCCATTGAAACAATTTTCCCTTACTACAGTTCAAATATGGAGGAAAATAATTTTTTTGAATTCTGAAGGGATTGCAAACCTAGTAGCCCAACACACCAGAAGAAGAAAAAAAGTGGATTGTTGTATATATAACAATATGACACATAATATGAAATGGTTTATTTATTATTATCAATCTCATATAAGATTTTTAAAATTGACTTCTCATGCTCATTTAATTCATTCTAATAAAAAATATCTTCTCATGTGTATTTAATTAAATAGAAGTATCTTATAATTGACAAAAATATTCCATACATATACATAGGGATATAAATATTTTATTTTTAATATTATTATCCCAAAACACCTCAGATTGATGATTGACAAGGAGATGATGAAAAGAAAAAATAAAAAATAAAAAAATAAAAAAGAACTTGATTTTATTCTAATTGCCATGAGCTTTGAACACCGGATTTTGCATGGATGATAACAAACAAGCACGTGGAAACTGAAGACCAAATTATTGTGAGTAAAGAGTGTTCTTCATCATGGGATTCATTTTGTTTTATGTGTGTATGAGTGGACACTTGGGGGATGGTGGGTATTGTTGTAGGATATTAAATATTGGATTCGATACTACATACAACTGCATGAATATATAGATGACCTAAACTCAAAATTTTAGATCCTTTCATCAGTTGGCTATAAAGAGGCAATTGATATGACAAACATATTTTCACTAAATTAAAAAAAGAAAGGTACAAGAGATGGATGAGAAAACTTCAATATGGTTTCACTATTCCCCACAATAATTTTCTAAGAAAAATATTAGGATCCAAGCAGTTATCACTTTGCCATTGGATATGACAAATAGTATTTTAACATAAGGCTAACCAATATTCTTATTTACAGAGAAATGAAATAGATAAAGAAGAAAAACAAGATAGGCAATCTGTTTATATATGTTGGAGTCATATACATTAAATAATTCTTTTGTAAGTAAAAACTCACAACAATAATTTTAGCTTCATCCAACTCTCTCTGAATTTTTAACAACTTTTCAACCTCTGTAAGATCCTGAAGATTTCAAAGAGAAGAAAATAAAAAGCATTTTGGGTTATAAATGAACATAGCTTGAACCATTAGGAAGAAAGGAACCAATCAAATTTTTAATAGTTTATGATGCAAAAAAATAATAATTGTACCTATATGCAGCCTTAT
Organism: Vitis vinifera; assembly: GCF_030704535.1. Classification (NCBI taxonomy): domain Eukaryota; kingdom Viridiplantae; phylum Streptophyta; class Magnoliopsida; order Vitales; family Vitaceae; genus Vitis; species Vitis vinifera. The sequence goes on from NC_081818.1 coordinate 13,126,562, forward strand.
GACACAATAAACACGATAAGAATAAATGTGGAGAAATACTTGAAATTTGGTTAGTACAGTCCTCCATGAATTACCAAAGTTCTTAATACTCATCTGGCACTTGGTAGGTACCCCATATCGACAATCATCTGACCGTAAACCACAACACAACAAGACCTTAGTGGGTCAAAACCCCATAAATTCAAATCGATGTGAACAGGTACCCCAAATAAACCCTAGAAAGTGAAATCACAAAAAATAAGATTTCTCAAATTTAAATGGATAAATTCAAGTATTTGACATACGATAAAAAAGATGAGGTTGAAAATGTCATCGATGAAACAACGCCGATGATGAAGATGCCTTGAAGATGATGAGAAAGGGAAGGCTTGGGTCGAGAGGGCATTGCATGATGGCGAAATAGAAGTGAAGAATATTGATTTTATGACAATGAAGATAGCTTGATGTCGAGGAGAAATGGAAGCACCGTAACAATGTAAGTGCAGATTGCTTATTTCCTTCTTTCTTTTCTAAAAAGTTATAGCCCAAGGGCAAATGGACTTGATAAAAAAAAAAAAAAAAAAGGGTCTTTAAAAGAATTATCAAATTGGTGACTTTGCAGTCATTTTCACCCCAATCCATCCTATGGGGTAATTCTCCCTTATTCTTATCCCCACCCCATACGAGATGGATGATATTAAGTTTTAAAAAATGATGATATCCTAAACTTCAAATTCAACAAATGGTATAGGACATCACTCGACTGCTTATATTTTATTATGCAATGCTACAAATAAAATAAAATATAATATATCCTCTGAAAAAAATTTATAATATTAAATATTTAAATAATATAAGTAAAATAATATAATATTTTTTAAAATTATAAAATTAAAATATATAATTTTTAATATATTGTTAAAATTAAATAGTTGAATTTTCTTCCATTTTCAATATATCCACATTTATATATCATACATATTTTATTTAATAAAAATTAAAATATTAATAAATTTATACTTATACATGATTTAATTTTATAATATTAGAGATAAAAAATAAATATTATTGATTTTAAATTTATTTATATTTTTAAAAATTTTATAATTACTTTTAATTTCAATAATATATAAATTATATACTTATAATATCATTAATTTGATCATGATTCAACTACCAATTTGACCATTATACCATGAACTAATAGCTTTTTCGGTTTAAGAACATTGGATTTGAGCACTTGAAAATACGTTTTCGATCATTATGGAGTAAATGTACAAGTGTAATACCAAAAAAAAATTATTTATTTAGATTTTTGGTAAAAAAAAAAAAAAAAGAATTCTCATTAATTTGATCACCTTTAATACATCCTCCTTTGATTTGTGCAATACATGCAACATTGTCTTCATGTAATACTATCAAAGTGTCTTTAATAGAGGATAATTCATAGGACCCTCGAATATGCTTTATCATAAATCTTAACTATACACATTTACAACTAGTTTCATGAATTGCTAGTATTTCTAAATGATTTGAGGAAATGACTACCATTATTTGCTTAATTGATCTCCATGATATTGTAACACTCCCTCGAGTAAATACATATCCTATCTAAGATCGAGCTCTATAAGGATTTGAAAAATATCCTACATTTGTATTCCTAATCAATTATGATTTTGATTCTTTTAAATAATATAAGTCCATATCACTTGTTTCATAAAGGTATATCACAATTTATGTTTAATCTTGTTCCAATGCCTTCTAGTTGGGGTAGAATTATATCTTGTTAGTAACTTGACAGATAAGGCTATGACTGATCTAGTACAATTTGCAAGATACATTAGTGGACTAATTGCATTGAAATATGGTACTTCTAGACCAAGTAATTTTTCATTTTCTTCTTTAGGATAAGCAGGTCTTTGTTCACTTCAAGTGAATGAAAAATCACGGGGAAATTGAGTGAATGTTATTTGTCCATGTAAAATTGTTTTAATACTTTCTCTATATATGTCAACTAAAGCACCATTTGAACAATAGTCAATCTACAAGTTAAGACAATATCTTGGTTTTCTGGATCTTTCATTTTAAATTCCTTTAAATAATCGACTATTTTTGTGAGCTCTTCAAGAGTTTTGCTGTAGTATGTGGCTCATATTTGAGCAAAAAGACATATGGAGAAAAATGGGCAAAATGCTAGAGCGGAGCAACCACATTTGCCATTTAGGTTTGTTTCTTTTGTTGTGGGGCGAATGATAGGTTGGGGGTGCCCCCAACAGTACGGTTCAGGGGTATTTTTGAAATTTCATTCCTAAGGGTTAGTATAAATACCCTTTTTTTATGTAACCCTAATTTTTAACATAGTGAAAATCTTCTTTCCCTATTCCCATGGACGTAGGCAATTAGCCAAACCATGTTAAATCTCTGTATTCTTCTTTCTCGTTTTTTCTATTTTTCACCATTAATCGTTGCACGGATTACAACAAGTTCTTATAAGATTCAAATCATCCACATATACTATAATTATTGTAAGCCCGATTTCTTTTTTTTTTTTTTAATGAAAATGCATAGACATATAAGGTTATTCATATACCCTTTTTTTTAGAAGATTTTCACTAAGGCAATGTACCACATACATCCAAATTGCTTCAATGCATATAAGGATCATTGTAGCTTGATTGAGTACAATGCTATCAAGTTTTAAATAATTTGCTTCAAGCATTTTAAATTCTTCAGGAATTTCACACATTTGAGATTTTAATTTATTTTCTTTAGACATTCAAAATCCTTCAAGGATTTTCATGTAATATCATTATCCATGGATCCATGCAAATAAGTTGTAGCTACATTTAGAAAATATGTATGAAGTCCTTATGAGACTACTAAATAAATGAGTTATTAGAATAGCTAATACATGGTCTCTTTTAGAAGCTCCATGTTATACATAAGTAATGTTTAATATCTTGTGATCTCATTTTTTCATAACACTTTAATATAGATATTCATTTTATCCAATAGGATTTATACTTTAGGTTCTCTTATTTTTACGTCTTTAGGTATTGGACTTCAAATCCTAATATTTCTCATTTTGTTAACAAGTTTAAATATGTTTGGATTACTTCTTTCTACTTTGACTAATGGTTTTGTACCCTTTTTTTCAGTTGGGATCCTCGTCATTTTTAATGATGTTAAGTCACTTTGGAAAGAAGATACTATTTTGATTTCATTTCAGATGACCTATGGAGATCTCACTATTTTAGGTACCTATGCCTCTTCAGGGGTTATTGCCTTTTTAGGAACCATCTTCCTCTTTGAGGGATGTTGTATAACTTGTTGATTTTTCGAGGGCTATTTATTTATAATTTTAGATCAATCAATCATTTTATTATCTTTCTTATGATTGTACCCTTTTTAGTAAGACTAATTGTGGTCTCTTCAGCAGTAATCGATATTTCAATATGTTTTTCCTTGTATCAGTTTCTTTTAGAGGATTATGACCCTTTTAATATATAGATTATCATGCTTCATGACTTTGAACATATAGACCTATCATGCTTTAAGCATGTCTTAGATTCATTTGTTGTAGTATTAGTTAATTATCCTTCTAGGACATTAAATTGTATTCAAAATCCTATGTCATTCTTCTAGAATTAGTTTGTCTCCTCCTAATGGAAAGAACATTGTCTCATTAAATTAGAAATTTGTATAGCGTGTAATAATACCTTCCAAGGGTTCAAATACACCAATTACTAGTTGAAGAAACTTTTGGTTCTTTAATGGGTATCCATAGGACATTTCAAGGAGTTGATGCATCATTATTCACCCTGGGAGGACCAAGTTTGTTATGTTTGATTCTTCTAGATTTGATAGAATGCCAAGTGTCATTCATATGGATTCATGTACCACTAGTGACATGGAATGAGCTTTTTTGGAGCTTGCAATCAAGTTTCTATAACTTGATATATATGGTAATGACATCAATTATTAACAATGTCATTATACAATTAATGAGACAAACATCTTACAATATGTTTATTAAGCAACTGATATTATATATATATAAATAGAACATAGACATGTATTAGCAAATATGATATATACATTAAATAAATAAACACAACATAAGAAAGTAAATATCCTAGGTGAGAATTTAGTAATAAACATTTTCATCACCAATCAATTAGTCAATTTTACTATTAGGATTTCAAAGAAAGTCATAATAGTCTAGGTTAAATATGTTAACCTTCTATTTACTAATCTTTTTCTTCTAATTTTCGTAAAAGTCAATGAAACGTTTGGTTGTACAATTGGTACACATCAAGAGTCATTACATGTCATACCTTTAACAATCATTTTCTTATCACCTATGGTAGGCTTATTATGCAAACTTGTCTTTTTTTTTTCTTTTTTTTTTTTTTCTAGTGGTAATCTGTGAACATCCTTTTAGGAAAACAATGACCCTTATATATATATATATATATATATATATATATATATATATATATATTAAGAAGTTATTGTATACTAGATTCAAATTACATCCTAGTCAACAATCGCATAATAAGCCAAACAAGTATTGTATTTTGATTACATAAAAAAAAATTACATACAATAAAAGGCTAAATAAAGAATTAAAATATTTAAGTAAATGTATAAATGTGAAACACTTACAACTTGCATTTTCATGTTTCATGAAACATGAACACTATTTTTAAAAGTAAATATTGTTTACATAGTGTTATTATTGCTTCATTTTGCAAAGTGATTTAATTTCTTCAAAGCATGAAATTTATAATTCTAGATATTTCAACCTTTATATCTAGCAAAAAGAATACTAATGATACATTCAAATCCAAATCATAGAAAGTTAAAGATTTCAATAATTAAATTCTTAAAAAAAATCGTATGACTTCAAGCTATGAAAATACATAAAATTATAATAGCTAGGCGATAAGTGAAACAAAATTTTTGTATCATAACACTTATAATAATCTCTATTTATATATAATATACATTTTGTTTCACATATATAATTTTAGGTCATAAATTTTCTATATGGATTCTAGCCATGAGTGATTGTAAATCAATTGTTCTACATTTATATAATATTAACTTTTTCATATAGTTTTTAGCTATAATAACAAATAAAATAATAATCCTTATAGTTTCTATTTAGGGAAAACCATCTAACCATACACCAACTACAAAAAATATGAGATTTTGGAACTTTACTTTTTTCTTTTTAATTTTGGTGTAAAATGGGAAAAAAATATTATTTATTCATGCACTCCAATATTGCTTTCAAATTTGTTCCACAATTACCCTCAAAAGTAAAGGACAAAGTACACACCAATTTAATACCACCTGTTAACAAGTACATGTGTTATTTATTTTTATTATTTTTCTCACATCAATATATCTTCCTTACCACTTGTCACGTTTTCACTTTTTTCTTTTTTCTTTTTTTCTTTTTCTTTTCCTCTCTTGCTACCATAATCCACTGTCATCTATTATAGTTTTCATTATTATTTTTCTTTTTTTCCTTTATATTCTTTTTAACATGCTCATGCATTTTCTCATAAAACTTCTTTAATTTTAATTTATTTTTACTCTCTAATTTGTCTATATTTATTGATTTTAATTATTTTTTTGACATATTAAACTTAAAATGATAATATATAATAAATAATTAATATAAAAAAATAAATAAAAACAAAATATATAATGGACAAAAATGAAAGTATTGTCCCACAAATAATAATGATTTTGAATATTATTTATAATAATAAATTTTATAAATCAAGGTTTAAATTTAAAAAATTCCATTTTATTATTTAAAAGTTTATGATATAAGATTTTTTATATTAATAATAAACAAAATATTTATTTATTTTGTAAATTCTATTACATGTAAAAGTAAAAATATCATTGTAATACTATTTTATTATTTACATTATTTTTCTTTTAATTTTCATTTTAAATTTATCATATCAAAATCACAATAAGTGATGGTGCTTTTATCATTTTTCTTATGATTTTAAATTGATTGTGGATCTAACTTTTTTTTTGGTTAAAATCTTTAATTTTTAATTAAAATAAAATATAAAAGAAAATATATTTTTCATAAAAAATTGTATTTAACCTTTTATATCAATTTCATAAAAAATAGGTACATCCTTAAAAAAAAAAAAAGGTAAATTAATGCTTAGGAAAACCTGAAACACTATCATACTTATCATGGTGTATATATTCCTTTGGGACCCTCGATAAGTAATTGGAGGTCTTTGCCCACCCCAAAAAGAACTTTGGGATCTTAGGTATATCCATTCTTAGAGGAAACAAGAACCCTATTTTCATTTTCATGGTTAATATATTCCTTGGGGACCTTGAGAAAGAATTAGAGGTTATTCCTCACCCTAAAATGGATATTGGAACCCAAGGTACATCCTAAAGACAATTTGGTACATCATTTATAAAATTTGGTACATATTTAATAAAATTTGCCACATCCTTAAACAATTTTGTAAATCCACGAGCTACTAGGACCTTTATATTATTACCCGTGGTTCATTTATTTCTTTAGGGATCTTTAGGAAGTAATTAGAGGTCGTTCCCTACTCCGAAACGAACTTTGGAAACCTAGGTACATCCTTAAGGAAATTTGGTGCATCATTATTAAATTTTGGTACATCCAATCCTCGGGCTATCGAGACCCCTATCTATCTTCCCATAGTCCATATTATCCTTTGAGGACCCTTAGGTACTGATTGAAGGTCATTCCTCACATCGAAACGAACATTGGCACTCTTGGTACATCCTTTACAAAATTTGGTACATACTTGAGCTATTGAAACCTCTATCTTATTACCCATGGTCCGTTTATTCCTTTAGGGATCTTTGGGAAGTGATTGGAGATAGTTCCCTACTCCAAAAGGGACTTTGGAACCCTAGGTACATCATTGAGAAAATTTGATACATCCAATCCTTGAGCTAACGGAACACTTATCTCCATTTCCATAGTCCATTTCTTCCTTTGGAGACCCTAAGGAAGTTATTGAAGGTCGTTGCCCACCTCATAATGGACTTTGGCAACATTGGTACATCCTTTACAAAATTTGGTACATCATTTACAAAATTTGGTACATCCTTTACAAAATTTGGTACATCCTTTACAAAATTTGGTACATCCTTCACAAAATTTGGTACATTATGAAATATGTACCAAGGGTTCCAAAGTGCATTCCGAGGTGGGGATCGGCCCCCAATCACTTCCTTATGGGTTCAAAAATGAAATCATGTACCATCCATGTTCAAATGGAGGATCTGAAAACAATAGGATCAGATGTACCAAATTTAATGAAGGATGTACCAAATTTTGTGAAGGATGTACCAAGCATTCCAAAGTGTATTCCAAGGTGAGGATCGGCCCCCAATCACTTCCTTATGGGTTTAAAATGACATCATGGACCATTCATGTTCAAATGGGGGTCCTGGAAATAATAGGATAGAATGTACCAAATTTAATGAAAGATGTACCAAATTTTGTGATGGATGTACCAAAGGTTCCAAAGTACGTTCCAAGGTGGGGATCGACCCCTAATTACTTCCTTATGGGCTCCAAAATGAAATCATGGACCAATAGGATTGGATGTACCAAATTTAATTAAGGATGTACCAAATTTTGTGAAGGATGTACCAAGCGTTCCAAAGTGCGTTCCGAGGTGGGGATCGGCCCCCAATAAATTCCTTATGGGTTCCAAAAAGATATCATGGACCATCCATGTTTAGATGGGGGTCCCGAAAGCGATACGATCGAATGTACCAAATTTTGTGAAGGATGTACCAAGGGTTCCAAAGTGCGTTCCGAGGTGGGGATTGACCCCCAATCACTTCCTTATGGGTTCAAAAATGAAATCATGTACCATCCATGTTCAAATGGGGGACCCAAAAACAATAGGATTGGATGTACCAAATTTAATGAAGGATGTACCAAATTTTGTGAAGGATGTACCAAGCGTTCCAAAGTGTATTCCAGGGTGGGGATCGACCCCCAATCACTTCCTTATGGGTTCAAAAATGAAATCATGGACCATCCATGTTCAGATGGGGGACCTGAAAACAATAGGATCGAATGTACCAAATTTAATTCAGGATGTACCCAATTTTGTGAATGATGTACCAAGTGTTCCAAAGTGCATTTCGAGGTAGGGATCGGCTTCTAATCACTTCCTTAGAGGTTCCAAAATTAAATCATGGACCATCCATGTTGACATGGGGGTCACGGAAAAAATAAGATCGGATGTAGCAACTTTAATGAAGAATGTACCAAATTTTGTGAAGGATGTATCAAGGGTTCCAAAGTGCGCTCTGAGGTGGGGATAGGCCCCCAATCACTTCCTTATGGGTTCTAAAACGAAATCATGGACCATCCATGTTCAGATGGGGGTACCGAAAGCAATAGGATCAAATGTACCAAATTTAATGAATGATGTACCAAATTTTGTGAAGGATGTACCAAGGGTTCCAAAGTGCGTTTCGATGTGGGGATCGACCCCAAAAAACTTCCTTATGGGTTCCAAAATGAAATCATGGACCATCCTTGTTCAAATGGGGTCCCCATAAGCAATAAGATCGGATGTACCAAATTTTGTTAAGGATGTACCGAATTTTGTGAAGGATGTACCAAGGGTTCCAAAGTGCGTTCCGAGGTGGGGATCAGCCCCCAATCACTTTCTTATGGGTTTCTAAATGAAATTATGGACCATCCATATTCAGATGGGGGTCCCGGAAATGATAGGCTCGGATGTACCAAATTTAATGAAGGAAGTACCAAATTTTTTTAAGGATGTACCAAGGGTTCCAAAGTGTGTTCCAAGGTGGGGATGGACCCCCAATCACTTTCTTATGGGTTTCTAAATGAAATTATGGACCATCATGTTCATATTGGGGTCCCGAAAGCGATAGGATCAAATGTACCAAATTTAATAAAGGATGTACCAAATTTAATGAAGGATATACCAAATGTTTTGAAGGATGTACCAAATGTTTTGAAGGATGTACCAAGGGTTCCAAAGTGCATTTCGAGGTGGGAATCGACCCCCAATCACTTTCTTATGGGTTTCTAAATGAAATTATGGATCATCCATGTTCAGATTAGGGTCCCGGAAGCGATAGGATCGAATGTACCAAATTTAATATAGGATGTACCAAATTTAATGAAGGATGTACTCCGAGGTGGGGAAGGATCTCCAATCACTTTCTTATGGGTTTCTAAATGAAATTATGGACAATCCATGTTCAGATGGGGGTCCTAGAAGGGATAGAATCGGATGTACCAAATTTTGTGAAGGATGTACCAAGGGCTCCAAAGTGCGTTCTGAGGTGGGGATCGGCCCCTTAACACTTCCTTATGGGTAGCAAAATGAAACTATGGACCATTCATTTTCAGATGGGTGTCCCGGAAGCGATAGGATCGGATGTACCAAATTTTATAAAGGATGTACCAAGGGTTCGAAAGTGCGTTCCGAGGTGGGGATCACCCCCCAAAAACTTCTTTATGGGTTCCAAAATGAAATCATGGACCATCCTTGTTCAAACAGGGTTAACATAAGCAATAGGATTGGATGTACCAAAGATTGTTAAGGATGTACCAAATCTTGGGAAGGACGTACCAAGGGTTTCAAAGTGCGCTCCGAGGTGCGAATCGGCCCCCAATCACTTTCTTATGTGTTTTTTAATGAAATTATGGACCATCCATACTCAAATGGGGGTTCCGAAAGCGATAGGATCGAATGTACCAAATTTTTTAAAGGATGCACCAAGGGTTCCAAAGTGCATTCTAAGGTGGGAATGAGCCCCCAATCACTTTCTTATGGGTTTCTAAATAAAATTATGGACCATCCTGTTCAGATGGGGGTGCCGGAAGTGATAGGATCGGATGTACCAAATTTTGTGAAGGATGTACAAAATGTTTTGAAGGATGTACCAAATGTTTTGAAGGATGTACCAATTTTTTTTAAGGCTGCACCAAGGGTTCCAAAGTGCGTTCCGAGGTGGGAATGGGCCCCCAATCACTTTCTTATGGGTTTCTAAATGAAATTATGGACCATCCATGTTCAGATGGGGGTCCCGAAAGTGACAGGATCGGATGTACCAAATTTAATGATGGATATACCAAATTTATTGAAGGATGTACCAAATGTTTTTAAGGATGTACCAAGGGTTCCAAAGTGCGTTTCACCATGGGGATTGACCCCCAATCACTTTCTTATAGGTTTCTAAATGAAATTACGGACCATCCATGTTCAAATTGGGGTTCCAGAAGCAATAAGATCGAATGTACCAAATTTAATAAAGGATGTATCAAATTTAATGAAGGATGTAGCAAGGGTTCCAAAGTGCGTTCTGAGGTGGGGATGGACCCCCAATCACTTTCTTATGAATTTCTAAATGAAATTATGGACCATCTATGTTCAGATGGGGTCCTAGAAGCGGTAGGATCGGATATACAAAATTTTGTGAAGGATGTACCAAGGTCTCCAAAGTGCGTTTCGAGGTGGGGACCGGGCCCCAAACACTTCCTTATGGGTTCCAAAATGAAATTGTGGACCATCCATGTTCAGATGGGTGTCCCGAAAGCGATAGGATCAGATGTACCAAATTTTATAAAGGATGTAGCAAGGGTTTGAAAGTGCGTTCCAAGGTGGGATCGACCCCCAAAAATTTCCTTATGGGTTCCAAAATTAAATCATGGACCATCCTTGTTCAAATGGGGTTCACATAAGCAATAGGATCGGATGGACCAAAGTTTGTTAAGGATGTACCAAATTTTGGGAAGGACGTACCAAGGGTTCAAAAGTGCGTTTCCAGGTGGGAATCGGCCCCCAAAAACTTTCTTATATATTTTTAAATGAAATTTGGACCATTCATATTCAGATAGGGGTCCCGGAAGCAATAGGATCGAATGTACCAAATTTTTTGAAGCATGCACCAAGGGTTCCAAAGTGTGTTCCGAGGTGGGGATGGGCCCCCAATCGTTTTCTTATGGGTTTCTAAATGAAATTATGAACCATCCATGTTCAGATGGGGGTCCCGGAAGTGATAGGATCGGATGTACGAAATTGAATGATGGATGTAACAAATATTATGAAGGATGTACCAAATGTTTTGAATGATGTACCAAATGTTTTGAATGATGTACCAAATGTTTTTAAGGATGTACCAAGGGTTCCAAAGTGCGTTTCACCGTGGGGATCGACCCCCAATCACTTTCTTATGGGTTCCTAATGAAATTATGGACCATCCATGTTCAGATTGGGGTCTTAGAAGCGATAGGATCGAATGTACCAAATTTAATGAAAGATGTATCAAGTGTTCCAAATTACGTTCCGAGGTGGAGATAGACCCCCAATCACTTTCTTATGGGTTTCTAAATGAAATTATTGACCATCTATGTTCATATGGGGGTCCCGGAAGCGATAGGATCGGATGTACCAAATTATTTGAAGGATGTACCCAAGGCTCCAAAGTGCGTTACGAGGTGGGGATCGGCCCCTAAACACTTCCTTATGGGTTCCAAAATGAAATTATGGACTATACATGTTCAGATGGTTGTCCCGAAAGCGATAGGATCAGATGTACCAAATTTTATGAAAGATGTACCAAGGGTTCGAAAGTGCGTTTCGAGGTGGGGATCGACCCCCAAAAACATCCTTATAGGTTCCAAAATGAAATCATAGACCATCATTGTTCAAATGGGGTTCCCAGAAGCAATAGGATCAGATGTACCAAAGTTTGTTAAGGATGTACCAAAATTTGGGAAGGAAGTACCAAGGGTTCCAAAGTGCATTCCGAGGTGGGGATCGGCCCCCAATCACTTTCTTATGTGTTTTTAAATGAAATTATGAACCATCCATATTCAGATGAGGATCTCGGAAGCGATAGGATCGAATGTACCAAACTTTTTTAATGATGCACCAAAGGTTCCAAAGCGCGTTCTGAGGTGGGGATGGGTCCCCAATCACTTTCTTATCGGTTTTTAAATGAAATTATGGACCATCCATGTTCAGATGGGGGTCCCGGAAGTGATAGGATCGGATGTACCAAATTTAATGATGGATGTACCAAATTTTGTGAAAGATGTACCAAATGTTTTGAAGGATGTACCAAGGGTTCCAAAGTGCGTTTCACCGGGGGGATCGACCCTCAATCACTTTCTTATGGGTTTCTAAATGAAATTATGAACCATCCATGTTCATATTGGGGTCCCGGAAGCGATAGGATCGAATGTACCAAATTTAATAAAGGATGTACCAAATTTAATGAAGAATGTACCAAGGGTTCCAAATTGCGTTCCGATGTGGGGATGGACCCCCAATCACTTTCTTATGGGTTTCTAAATGAAATTATGGATCATCCATGTTCATATGGGGGTCCTAGAAGCGATAGGATCGGATGTACCAAATTGTTTGAAGGATGTACCAAGGGCTCCAAAGTGCGTTACGAGGTGGGGATCAGCCCCCAAACACTTCCTTATGGGTTCCAAAATGAAATTATGGACCATACACTTTCAGATGGTTTTCTCGGAAGCGATAGGATCGGATGTACCAAATTTTATGAAGGATGTACCAAAGGTTCGAAAGTGCGTTCCGAGATGGGGATCGGCCCCAAAATACTTCCTTATGGGTTCTAAAATGAAATCATAGACCATCCCTTTTCAAATGGGGTTCACTAAAGCAATAGGATCGGATGTATCAAAGTTTGTTAAGGATGTACCAAAATTTGGGAAAGAAGTACCAAGGGTTTCAAAGTGCGTTCCGAGGTGGGGATTGGCCCCCAATCACTTTCTTATGTGTTTTTAAATGAAATTATGGACCATCCATATTCAGATGGGGATCCCGGAAGCGATAGGATCGAATGTACCAAACTTTTTGAAGGATGCACCAAGGGTTCCAAAGTGCATTCCGAGATGGGGATGGGCCCCCAATCACTTTCTTACAAGTTTCTAAATAAAATTATGGACCATCCATGTTCAAATGGGGGTCTCGAAAGTGATAGGATCGGATGTACCAAATTTAATGATGGATGTACCAAATTTTGTGAAGGATGTACCAAATGTTTTAAGGATGTACCAAGGGTTCCAAAGTGCGTTTCACCATGGGGATCGACCCCCAATCACTTTCTTATAGGTTTCTAAATGAAATTACGGACCATCCATGTTCAAATTGGGGTTCTAGAAGCAATAAGATCGAATGTACCAAATTTAATAAAGGATGTATCAAATTTAATGAAGGATGTAGCAAGGGTTCCAAAGTGCGTTCTGAGGTGGGGATGGACCCCCAATCACTTTCTTATGAATTTCTAAATGAAATTATGGACCATCTATGTTCAGATGGGGTCCTAGAAGCGGTAGGATCGGATATACAAAATTTTGTGAAGGATGTACCAAGGTCTCCAAAGTGCGTTCCGAGGTGGGGACCGGCCCCCAAACACTTCCTTATGGGTTCCAAAATGAAATTGTGGACCATCCATGTTCAGATGGGTGTCCCGAAAGCTATAGGATTAGATGTACCAAATTTTATAAAGGATGTAGCAAGGGTTTGAAGGTGCGTTCCAAGGTGGGATCGACCCCCAAAAATTTCCTTATGGGTTCCAAAATTAAATCATGGACCATCCTTGTTCAAATGGGGTTCACATAAGCAATAGGATCGGATGAACCAAAGTTTGTTAAGGATGTACCAAATTTTGGGAAGGACGTACCAAGGGTTTCAAAGTGCGTTCCGAGGTGGGGATTGGCCCCCAATCACTTTCTTATGTGTTTTTAAATGAAATTATGGACCATCCATATTCAGATGGGGATCCTGGAAGCGATAGGATCGAATGTACCAAACTTTTTGAAGGATGCACCAAGGGTTCCAAAGTGCATTCCGAGATGGGGATGGGCCCCCAATCACTTTCTTATAGGTTTCTAAATAAAATTATGGACCATCCATGTTCAAATGGGGGTCTCGAAAGTGATAGGATCGGATGTACCAAATTTAATGATGGATGTACCAAATTTTGTGAAGGATGTACCAAATGTTTTAAGGATGTACCAAGGGTTCCAATGTGCGTTTCACCGTAGGGATCGACCCCCAATCACTTTCTTATAGGTTTCTAAATGATATGGACCATCCATGTTCAGATTCGGGTCCCAGAAGTGATAGGATCGAATGTACTAAATTTAATAAAGGATGTACCAAATTTAATGAAGGATGTACCAAGGGTTCCAAATTGCGTTCCGAGGTGGGGATGGACCCCCAATCGCTTTCTTATGGGTTTCTAAATAAAATTATGGACCATCCATGTTCATATGGGGGTCCCAGAAGCGATAGGATCGAATGTACCCAATTGTTTGAAAATGTATCAAGGGCTCCAAAGTGCGTTACGAGGTGGGGATCGGCCCCCAAACACTTCCTTATGGGTTCCAAAATGAAATTATGGACCATACATGTTTAGATGGTTGTCTTGGAAGTGATAGGATCGGATACACCAAATTTTATGAAGTATGTACCAAGGGTTCGAAAGTGCGTTCCGAGGTGGGAATCGACCCCCAAAAACTTCCTTATGGGTTCCAAAATGAAATCATAGACCATCCTTGTTCAAATGGGGTTCACAAAAGCAATAGGATATGTTAGGAATTTGAGGCTAATCCAAACTATGGTAATCACCCTAAAGGGTGGGGGGTGAGGGGGTAAATAGGATGATGGTCTCTTTTTCACAAATTTAAACTATGCAAAAATAAGAGACAATTATATGCAAATATATAATAAACAAAACAAACATAGTTGCATATAATTTAAAAGAGTTAGGGAAGAGAGAGTGCAAACATGAGAGTTTATAGTGGTTCGGCACTTCCTTGTCTATGTCCACTCTCCTCAATCTCCTAACCGAGTGAGGGTTCCACTATCTTGAAGCTTCAACCAAGCTTCCAATCTCTTTACAATTGGATTATGGTTCCAATTCACCCTCTTGGACTTTTGGCTCCAAGCACCCTTTACACTTTTCAAGAGTTATCCTACTCTTGAACAACCTCTCAAGTGATACCACTCACTTGAGAAAATTCCTCTCAAAGATATACAAAGATTGATCTCACAAAAATCCTAGTAATAGAACTTTTGGCTCAAAGATACAAGAAAAACTAGGATTGAGTGGTGCACTAAAGATATGCAAGTTATGAAACAATGGTGCACTCAAAAACACTCTTCCAAGGCTCAAATATATTCAAGAATGATTTGGGAAGGTTAAGCTTATGAAACAATGAAGATTGGAGCCTTTTTATAGAAGAAAAAAGTCAAACTAGCCGTTGGGGGTTCAACTAGTCGAGCTAGGGGTCGATCGGTTGACTGGCCGTTAGGAAAAGTGACCGTTGGGCCTCAACCGGACCTCAACCAGTTGAGGTTCAACCTTGACCGGGAAGAAAAGGCCACTAGGAGAGAGAGAAACTTTTTGGCCTCTCTCAACCGATCCTCAATCGGACAAGCACAACCGGTTGACCGGTTGAACCGGTTGAGCCATTTTTTTGGCTCAACACTCAACCTTTTTCAACTTAAAACCTTTTAACACAAGTTTAAAAATCATTTAACACAAGGTTTTAGTTGAAAACATGAAATCATCTAATTCTTAAGATATTTAAAACAATATTACTCTTGGATGATTTTGGTGCATAAATAAAGAATGAAATGCATGAAAGTCCTAGTGCACCAACAAGCTTACAAAGAAATCTTAAGAAGCTTTGGTCTTGAAAAACTCTTATCTTTGAGGTGGTCTTCTTCTTCATGATTTCTCATTGGCTTGATTTGTCTTTGGATTGCCACTTTGGAAATCGTCTTGCCTAATCACACTTGAAATATGATCATTAGTTCTAAACCTTGTTTTGTTATCATCAAAATCAAGATTAACCAAACCTTGGTTTCACAGGATCGAATGTACCAAAGTTTGTTAAGGATGTACCAAAATTTGGGAAGGAAGTACCAAGGGTTCCAAAGTGCATTCCGAGGTGGGGATCGACCCCCAATCACTTCCTTATGTGTTTTAAAATGAAATTATGGATCATCCATATTCAGATGGGGATCCCGAAAGCGATAGGATCGAATGTACCAAACTTTTTGAAGGATGCACCAAGGGTTCCAAAGTGCGTTCTGAGGTGAGGATGGGCCCTCAATCACTTTTTTATGGGTTTCTAAATGAAATTATGGACCATCCATGTTCAGATGGGGGTCCCGAAAGTGATAGGATCGGATGTACCAAATTTTGTGAAGGATGTACCAAATGTTTTGAAGGATGTACCAAGGGTTCCAAAGTGCGTTTCACCATGGGGATTAACCCCCAATTACTTTATTATGGGTTTCTAAATGAAATTATGAACCATCCATGTTCAGATTGGGGTCCCGGAAGCGATAGGATCGAATGTACCAAATTTAATAAATGATGTACCAAATTTAATGAAGAATGTAACAAGGGTTCCAAAGTGCATTCCGAGGTGAGGATGGACCCCCAATCACTTTCTTATGGGTTTCTAAATGAAATTATGGACCATTTATGTTCAGATGGGGGTCCTAGAAGCGATAGGATCGAATGTACCAAATTTGTTGAAGGTTGTACCAAGGGCTCCAAAGAGCGTTCCGAGGTGGGGATCGGCCTCCAAACACTTCCTTATGGGTTCCAAAATGAAATTATGGACCATACATGTTTAGATGGTTTTCCTGGAAGCGATAGGATCGGATGTACCAAATTTTATGAAGGATGTACCAAGGGTTCAAATGTGCGTTCCGAGGTGAGGATCGGCCCCCAAAAACTTTCTTATGTGTTCCAAAATGAAATCATGGACTATCCTTGTTCAAATGGGGTTCTCATTATCAATAGGATAGGATTTACCAAAGTTTGTTAAGGATGTTCTAAATTTTTTGAAGGATGCACCAAAGGTTCCAAAGTGCGTTCCGAGGTGGGGATGGAGCCCCAATCACTTTCTTATGGGTTTCTAAATAAAATTATGGACCATCCATGTTCAGATGGGGGTCCCGGAAGTGATAGGATCGGATGTACCAAATTTAATGATGGATGTACCAAATTTTGTGAAGGATGTACCAAATGTTTTGAAGGATGTACGAAATGTTTTTAAGGATGTACCAAGGGTTCCAAAGTGCGTTTCAACATGGGGATCGACCCCCAATCACTTTCTTATGGGTTTCTAAATGAAATTCTTGACCATCGATGTTTAGATTGGGGTCCTAGGAGCGATAGGATCGAATGTACCAAATTTAATAAAAGATGTATCAAATTTAATGAAGGATGTACCAAGGGTTCCAAAGTGCGTTCCAAGGTGGGGATGGACCCCCAATCACTTTCTTATGGGTTTCTAAATGCAATTATTGACCATCCATGTTTAGATGGGGGTCTCGAAAGTGATAGAATCGGATGTACCAAATTTTGTGAAGGTTGTACCAAGTGCTCCAGAGTGCGTTCCGAGGTGGGGATCGGCTCCCAAACACTTCCTTATGGGTTCCAAAATGAAATTATGGATCATCCATGTTCAAATGGGTGTCCCGAAAGCGATAGGATCGGATGTAGCAAATTTAATGAAAGATGTTTCAAGAGTTTGAAAGTGCGTTCCGAGGTGGGGTCGGCCCCCAAAAACTTCCTTATGGGTTCCAAAATGAAATCATGGACCATCCTTGTTCAAATGGGGTTCCCATAAGCAATAGGATAGGATGTACCAAAGTTTGTTAAGGATGTACCAAGGGTTCCAAAGTGCGTTCCAAGGTGGGGATCGACCCCCAATCACTTTCTTATGGGTTTCTAAATGAAATTATGGACCATCCATGTTCAGATTGGGGTCCTGGAAGCGATAGGATCGAATGTACCAAATTTAACAAAGGATGTACCAAATTTAATGAAGGATGTACCAAATGTTTTGAAGGATGTACCAAGGGTTCCAAAGTGCATTTCGAGGTGGGGATCGACCCCCAATCACTTTCTTATGGGTTTCTAAATGAAATTATGGACCATCCATGTTCAGATTGGGGTCCCAAAAGCGATAGGATCGAATGTACCAAATTTAACAAAGGATGTACCAAATTTAATGAAGGATGTACCAAATTTTGTGAAGGATGTATCAACAGTTCCAAAGTCTATTTTGAAGTAGGGATTGGTCTCTAATCACTTCTCAAAAATCCCTAAAGGAATAATCAAACCATGGGTAATAAGATAGAGGTTTTGATAGCTCAAGGATTGGATGTATCAAATTTTTTTAAGGATGTACCAAATTTTGTAAATGATGTGCCAAAGGGGCCAATGTCTGTTCCGAAGTGGGGAACGACCTCCAATCACTTTCTAAGGTTGTCTAAAGAAATAAATGAACCACATGAAGGATGTTAGGTGTGTCGTTAGCTCAAGGATTGGATGTATCAAATTTTCTTAAGAATGTACCTAGGGTTTCAAAGTCTGTTTCAGAGTAGGAAACAACCTCCAATTACTTTCCAAAAGTCCTTAAAGGAATTAACGGACCATGGGTAATAAGATAGGGGTCTTAGTAGCTCAAGGATTAGATGTACCAAAATTTTGGTTTAGAGATTCAACTGATACCATTTTATAATACATATTGAAATTTATGTGAATGAAACAAAATATACTAGCTAGTTTCTTGTAATAAGTTAAATTAAAAAAAATAGTTAAAAATAAAAAGATAATATAAAATAAAATATAATATAGATTTAAAATAAATAAAATAAAAATGAACAATTAAAAAATTATAAAAATGATAAATATTTATAAATAAAAAAATTCTTTTAAAAAAAGCTATGATTTTAAATCAACAAGCAATCATTTCCATCGCTTATTTCATATGAATGTCAAGGGCCAACCTTTCAAGCTATCAACATGCCTCCATTTGCCTTACTACCCAACCCACACCTCAAATCTAGTCATCCTAAAGGCATGCCTCTGACAGAGAGTCATGCCTATCTTTTTCCTAATGCACATAGCTTAAAAAAAATAAGTTTTTCACCCACATTCATGCATCTTCCATGAAGGTTGTGCTCTTGACTAGTGCACATAGCCTACCAATATAATGGTTTCAGTAATAGGCATGCCTCTTAAATCAAGGGTGTGCCCTTAGTTTGCATATTGCATATAATGTACCAAAATAATGTTATCATACCCATGGGCATGCCTATGCAACGAAGGGTGCACCCCTACTTTGCCTTCTACATGTAGCATAGTAATATAATGTCATTCACACATAGGCATGCCTTTCAAATGGAAGGTGCGCGGGGATTACCTTTTGCACAAAACATACCAAACTAATGTTATTGTATAAAAAAAATTCCATTGATTCTAAGGGTACAATGTAAATGTTTGAATGCCTTCCCAAGGTGTTAATGGGTCAACCTCCCTTTTACCGACTCCTCACATAACATAAAGTCAATCCTCACCTCAATAATTTGGCACATCCTTCAAAAAATTTGGTACATCCTTCATTAAATTTGGTACATCCGATCCTATAGCTTATGGAACCCCCATCTGAACATGGATGACCCATAATTTCATTTAGAAACCCATAAGAAAGTAATTTGGGGTCGATCCCCACCTCGGAACGCACTTTGGAACCCTTGGTACATCCTTCACAAAATTTGGTATATCCTCCATTAAATTTGGTATATCCGAATCTATCGCTTTCGGGACCCCCATTCGAACATGGGTGATCCATAATTTCATTTTGGAACCCATAAGGAAGTACTTGGGGGTCGATCCCCACCTCGGAACACACTTTGGAACCCTTGGTATATCCTTCACAAAATTTGGTACATCCGATACTATCGCTTCCGGGACCCCCATATGAACATAGACAATCCATAATTTCATTTAGAAACCCATAATAAAGTGATTGGGGGTTGATCCCCACCTCGGAACGCACTTTGGAACCCTTGGTACATCCTTCACAAAATTTGGTAAATCCTTCATTAAATTTGGTACATCCGATCCTATCACTTCCGAGACCCCCATCTAAACATGGATGGTTCATAATTTCATTTAGAAACCCATAAAAAAGTAATTGGGGGTTGATTCCCACCTCGGAACGCACTTTGGAACCCTTGATACATTCTTCACAAAATTTGGTACATCCTTCATTAAATTTGGTACATCTGATCCTATCGCTTTCGAGACCCCCATCTAAACATGGATGGTTCATAATTTCATTTAGAAACCCATAATAAAGTGATTGGGGGCCGATCCCCACCTCGGAACGCACTTTGGAACCCTTGGTACATCATTCACAAAATTTGGTACATCTTTCATTAAACTTGGTATATCCTATCCTATCGCTTCTGGGACCCCCATCTGAACATGGATGGTCCATAATTTCATTTTGGAACCCATAAGAAAGTGTTTGGGGGATGATCCCCACCTCGGAACGCACTTTGGAACCCTTGGTACATCCTTCACAAAATTTGGTACATTTGATCCTATTGCTTCCGGGACCCCCATTTGAACATGGATGGTCCACAATTTCATTTAGAAACCCATAAGAAAGTTATTGGGGGTCGATCCCCACCTCAGAACGCACTTTGGAACCCTTGGTACATCCTTCACAAAATTTGGTACATCCTTCATTAAATTTGGTATATCCAATCCTATCCCTTTCGGGACCCCCATTTGAACATGTATGATCCACAATTTCATTTAGAAACCCATAAAAAAATGATTGGGGGTCCATCCCCACCTCGGAACGCTCTTTGGAACCCTTGGTACATCCTTCCCAAATTTTGGTACATCCAATCCTATTGCTTATGGGACCCTCATCTGAACATGGATGGTCCATGATTTCATTTTGGAACCCATAAGGAATTTTTTTAGGGTTGATCCCTACCTCGGAATGCACTTTTGAACCCTTGGTACATCCTTCATTAAATTTCATACATCCGATCCTACCGCTTCCAAGACTCCTATCTGAACATGGATGGTCCATAATTTCTTTTAGAAACCCATAAGAAAGTGTTTGGGGGTCGATCCCCACCTCGGAACTCACTTTGGAACCCTTGATACATCCTTCACAAAATTTGGTACAACCTTCATTAAATTTGGTACATCTGATCTTATTATTTCCGGAAACCCCATCTGAACATGGATGGTCCATGATTTCATTTTGGAACCCATAAGAAAGTGATTGGGGGCTGATCCCTATCTCGAAACGCACTTTAGAACGTTTGGTACATCCTTCAAAACATTTGGCACATCTTTCACAAAATTTGGTACATCCTTCATTAAATTTGGTATATCCGATCCTATTGCTTTTGGTACCCCCATCTAAACATGGATGGTCCATGATCTCATTTTGGAACCCATAAGGAAGTGATTGGGGGCTGATCCCCACCTCAGAATACACTTTGGAACGTTTGGTACATCCTTCAAAAAAATTGGCACATCCTTCATTAAATTTGGTACATCCGATCCTATTGCTTTCGGTACCCCCATCTAAACATGGATGGTCCATGATTTCATTTTAGAACCCATAAGAAAGTGATTGGGGGCCTATCCCCACCTCGGAACGCACTTTGGAACCCTTGGTACACCCTTCACAAAATTTGGTACATCCTTCATTAAATTTGGTACATCCAATCCTATTGTTTTCAGGTTCCCCATCTGAGCATGGATGGTCCATGATTTCATTTTGGAACCCATGAGGAAGTGATTGGGGGCTGATCCCCACCTCGAAACGCACTTTGGAACCCTTGGTACATCTTTCATAAAATTTGGTACATCGTTCATTAAATTTGGTACATCCGATCCTATTGCTTTCGGGACCCCTATCTTAACATGGATGGTCCATGATTTCATTTTGGAACTCATAAGGAAGTGATTGGGGGCTGATCCCCACCTCGGAACGCACTTTGGAACCCTTGGTACATCCTTCACAAAATTTGGTACATCCAATCCTATGTCTTCCGGGTCCCCCATCTGAACATGGATGGTCTATGATTTCATTTTGGAACCCATAAGGAAGTGATTGGGGTCCTATCCCTATCTCAGAAAGCACTTTGGAACCCTTGGTACATTCTTCACAAAATTTGGTACATCCTTCATTAAATTTGGTACATCTAATCCTATTGTTTCCGGGACCCCTATTTAAACATTAATGGTCCATGATTTCATTTCTGAAACCCGTAAGGAAGTGATTGGGGGCCGATCCTCACCTCGGAACGCACTTTGAAATGCTTGGTACATCCTTCACAAAATTTGGTACATGATTCATTAAATTTGGTACATTCGATCCTATCGTTTCTGAGTCCCGCATTTGAACATGGATGGTACATGATTTCATTTTGAAACCCATAAGGAAGTGATTGGGGGCTGATCCCCACCTCAGAATGCACTTTGGAACCCTTGGTACATCCTTCATAATGTACAAAATTTTGTGAAAGATGTACCAAATTTTTTAAAGGATGTACTAAAGTTGCCAAAGTCCGTTATGAGGTGGGAAACGACCTTCAATAACTTCTTGAGGGTCTCCAAATGAAAAAATGGACTATGGAAATGGAGATAAATGTTCCGTTAGCTCAAGGATTGGATGTATTAAATTTTCTCAATGATGTACCTAGGGTTCCAAAGTTCATTTCGGAGTAGGGAACGATCTCCAATCACTTCCCAAAGATCCTTAAAGGAATAAATGGACCATGGGTAATAAGATAGAGGTTTCAATAGCTCAAGTATGTACCAAATATTTTTAAGGATGTACCAAATTTTGTAAAGGATGTACCAAGAGTGCCAAAGTTCGTTCTGATGTGGGGAATGACCTTCAATTAGTACCTAAGGGTCCTCAAAGGATAATATGGACCATAGGAAGATAGATAGGGGTCTCAATAGCCCGAGGATTGGATGTACCAAAATTTCTTAACAATTCACCAAATTTCCTTAAAGATGTACCTAAGGTTCCAAAGTTTTTTTTGGAGTAGGGAACGACCTCTTATTACTTCTTAAAGATCCCTAAAAAAATAAATGAACCACGAGTAATAATATAGAAGTCCTGGTAGCTCATGGATTGGATGTACAAAATTGTTTTAAGGATGTGCCAAATTTTATGAAATATGTACCAAATTGTCTTTAGGATGTACCTTGGGTTCCAATGTCCGTTTTAGGGTGGAGAATAACCTCTAATTCTTTCTAAAGGGTCCCCAAAGGAATATATGAACCATGAAAATGAAAATAAGGACCTTGGTTCCTCTAAGAATGGATATACCTAGGATCCCAGAGTTTTTTTTGGGATGGGCAAAGACCTCTAATTACTTATCAAGGGTCCCAAAGGAATATATACACCATGATAAGTATGATAGTATTTCGGTTCTCTTAAACATTAATTTACCTTTTTTTTTTAAGGATGTACCTTTTTTTTATGAAATTAATATAAAAGGTTAAATACAATTTTTTATGAAAAATATATTTTCTTTTAATTAAAAATTAAAGATTTTAACCAAAAAAAAAAAAGTTAGATCCACAATCAATTTAAAATCATAAGAAAAATGATAAAAGCACCATCACTTATTGAAATTTTGATATGATAAATTTAAAATAAAGATTAAAAGAAAAATAATGTAAATAATAAAATACTATTACAATGATATTTTTACTTTTACATGTGATAGAATTCACAAAATAAATAAATCTTTTGTTTCGTATTAATATAAAAAATCTTATATCATAAACTTCTAAATAATAAAATGGAAAATTTTAAATTTAAACCTTAATTTATAAAATGTATTATTATAATTAATATTTAAAATCATTATTATTTGTGGGATAATATTTTCATTTTTGTCCATTATATATTTTGTTTTTATTTAATTTGTTATATTAATTATTTATTATATATTATCATTTTAAGTTTAATATGTCAAAAAAATAATTAAAATCAATAAATATAGACAAATTGGAGAGTAAAAATAAATTAAAATTAAAGAAGTTTTATGATAAAATGCATGAGCATGTTAAAAAGAATATAAAGGAAAAAAAGAAAAATAATAATAAAAACTATAATAGATGATAGTGGATTATGGTAGCAAGAGAGGGAAAAAAAAAAAAAAAAAAAAGAAGAAAAAAGTGAAAACGTGACAAGTGGTAAGGAAGATATATTGATGTGAGAAAAATAATAAAAATAAGTGCCACATGTACTTGTTAACATGTGGAATTAAATTGGTGTGTACTTTGTCCTTTACTTTTGAGGGTAATTGTGGAATAAATTTGAAAGCACTATTGGAGTGCATGAATAGACAATATTTTTTCCCATTTTACACCAAACTTAAAAAGAAAAAAATAAAGTTCTAAAATCTCATATTTTTGTAGTTGGTGTATGGTTAAATGATTTTCCCTTCTATTTATAGGAAATATATATTTTCTTTCACAAAACCAGATTATGAAAATATTTTATATAATTTTTTTCTTTCAAACTATAAGAATATGTAAGATTTTTTGTATATAACTTTGAACTATAAGAATATGCAAAAATAAAATAAAATTCTTTATGGCTTCATGCCATAAGAAGATGTAAATTAATTATTTATATAGCTTTAGACTATGATAGTATACAAATTACTTTTTTATGTAGCTTCAGGCCACCAAATAATTATTATTTAACTTCTAATTATAAGAATATATAAAAATATATACTTTACTTCTCTACATAGGTTGACCAGGATCAACAATATTTTTATATAATCATAAAGTAAAATAATTATTATAAGCTCAGGAAACTAACAAAATAATTAGGCAATATTAAATAAATAATAAAAATGAAAGAAAAAAATTTGCTATAGCTTTTGGCTATGGATATTTTTTATTACGATGAAATGAAAATTTTGCATGGTATCAAGCTATGAAATATTTTCTATATAGTTTTTTGCCATAACATTCCACAAAATTGCTATGTGGATGGTTGATTTCATTAAAGTTAAAATGGAGTAGAGAGAAACGTTATACATACAGGCTCAGCAGTTGCAGCAACACAGCACGTATCTATATTACAAATGACGATGGACTACAAAGGCCAAGCTACAGCTACAGCTACAGCTACAGAGAATTCGATTTACAGCAGACGAAACACTAAATATCTAGTGTTTCACATAACAAATATAGCTTCTGACCATCGCTTATCATGTCTACATCCAAAATTTTACCTCCATCCTCTGATAATATACAGGATTCACTTGAAAATTGTAGCCCCTCTGTTGCAGTCTTGATCAGCTCTTCAATGGTTTGAGGGACCCATAACATGATGCCAGGCCTTTTATGTTCTTTCGGATCCCATGGGTGGAAAGGGAACACAGTACATTTCCTCGGGTGCATTTTATCTGCAATTGCAAACACTTCCTGGTATTACTTGCTGATAATGGTGGGATAAAAAAGGGGAAACCATCAGCAGGACACTAGCAAAGAAGCTTTTATCATGGCGGGGAAAGACCAGATAGCAAAATCTTGATAATCCACCCAAAAAGGTAAAAATAAATAAATAAATAAATAAAAATCTTAAGCTATTAACCAGTTAATCTTTCGACCTATCAATTAACTTAAAAAGCTTATGTTACTGACTAATAGATCAACAATGTATATTATTAGGCTACATGCACTCTCTCATGTGCTGTCCTGATCCACACATGGAAAATCAAACAATAGAGCATGGATCACAGAGCTTGCACTTGAGAACTCTAGAAACTAGGACTTCAACACCATGTAAAGCCACATATTTGATCCAAAAGTTTGGAACTATTCAGTATTAGACTACTAATGTGTATCAGGTTAGCAGGGGCTTAGCATTCAAAAAGAGAAATTTGACAATATATATAGTGCATATGGTGACCTGAATATAAGCAACATCCATGTGGGGCCACTATGACAATGGCAGGACACCATTACTCATCTTCCTCCTACTTATTTTACTCGCACTTTCTTGTCAACTATGCTTCTATAGAAACAACAATTACAGACAATTTAAGAAACCAATATATAAGAATTCTTCATAATTCATTGTAGCCGACAAAGTGAGACCACCTTCCCTACCAAAATCCTAAAACAAGACAAAGCTCTGGCAGAATTTTATTTCTTTGTCCCCAGTACTACATAGTTTGCTTGCATTAATGTCTGACCCAAGCCTAAATACTTCAACTACTTTCTTGTCCGACTTACCTGTGAAACTCAGCCAAGCCAAGTAGTTGAGTCACCAGACTAGTTCTGTTTTTAGTTAGTGATATTTCAGGTAATATTCAATTTTCATTAGCATAATTGAAGTTGGAAATCAAAATTTTCTAATACCTGTGATCTCTCTAGAGCAGTCAGGAAATTCAGAAAGCTGAGCCACTTTTGCATCTTCCAATAGCTTCATTAGATTCTTGTTTCCACACTTCCAACCTTCATCAAGTGGGGTGTTTCCCCATCTGCACAGTTCAAATGGATAAACAAAGATTTAGTTGTATGAACACACATATACGAGAAGTTATGTGCTCTCTTATCATGTTGTTCCTTATCTGAGACTCTTATCACGTGAACAATTGCTTCAGCAATCCTATTTATTCAACTTCTCTTAGCATGAGGAAAAAAATAATATTGCACATATTCACAAGGGTAAAAGCCAAAAACACAAGCTCAATATTAGGAGATAATTCAAATCAAAGCTTAATATTTTATGGTGCTACTAATAGTTTAGGTCTTATGTCTCATATCAGGGTGGAGTTTTAGGATGTCAAATTGACAACATCAAGAATCCAACACAAACCAGTAAAAGGGGTAAGCCAGTGATTTTAGTTGAAAGAGGGTCCAGCAAGGTTCATAGCAGTCAGGGATATAAGTGCCTTGTGCTGATATGGAAAAAGAAGGAAAATGAAAGGTTAGAGGTCTATGATCAAGCATTAACCCACTCTTAGTTGATTTTATTCATTTATGAATTTTCAAAGAGATCCATGTTACTCATTCTTAATGCCCGTGGTTATTACTTCAAGGTTGTATGCCCTTAATTAAGATGGCTTTCAATGACATATTGGGAAAAGGTGTGATTGTAACAGCTCAAGATTCTAGAAGTGAAACAAAGTTTAGAGTGGCATAAATTTCTTATTTTAAAAATGCATTTTAGATGCTTAAACTTTTTATTTTTCAGATAATACACAAAATACTTGGACAAGAAAAAGGATATAATATTATCATGCAAATGGTAATGTAGCAGTAATCAACAAGAATCTGTATTATATAACGAGAAATATGCATATATCAATGTAATTTTATACCCACAAAATTTTTTGACAAAAAGGAGTAGAATTCGGTACTAGTATTCAAATGTGGAAACCATTATATGGATGTGCAAAATGAAATGGACTGAGAATCTTCTGGACCATATAAATTTTACACCAATATTAGGATGAAATGACATGGATGACAAAGACTGGAGTGTGTTTATACAACAAAAGAACAAATGATATTTTACTTTCGCGCGCGCGCACACACACACACACAATGCTTATTAAATTAAAATCTGAATGCCTTGTCATAAGATGGCATGAAAAAACTGTAAGGCTCAAAGAGTGAACTCATCAACATGGGTCCATCCATATCCAACTAGAAAGCCTACAATCATATATTTGATTTGTATTGTACCTGTCCTTTGAGAATACACTAGCCCTGGCTTCTAAAAGCAACTTTGCCATAAAATATAACCCTTCTGAGGCAGCCACATGAAGTGGGGTTCTGTGATCATAGTCTTTGGAGTTTGGATCAATGCCATTGGACAGAATCCTTTTAAGAAAATCTGAATCCCCCCTTGCAATGGTCGCACACAGAAAACCACCAGCATCATCAATCTTCAGCAAGGCCCCTTTATTAACAAGCAAAGAAGCAACGCGATCATGTGCATTCTTGATGGCTTCTAATAAGGGCGTGTTTCCAAAATTATCTATGAAGAAAATAATTAGCATATCAATTACTATAATATGGTTAAAACAACTAAACAAGACAAGTGAGCAAAAAGATAATCACCTGAAATATTGACATCCACACCTTCTTGTATAAGGAAAGTTACAATATCTTCAAATCCTCTTGCTGATGCAAGATGCTGTTCAAAAAAGAAGCTCTCTTCAGGCAGATGCAACTATTTTTTTCCCCTTATCCAATGATATACTCTTGCATATCAGGGAAGTAAAAAACAAGAAACAACACCATTATATAATCATACAATAAAAGCAGCTTCTGAAACCATCAAAATACAATGTATCTGTCCTAGAACCTCAACCTACTAATCTATAGTCACAATAAAATAGTTGCAATGAAGTTCACTAGTTATTTCAGATGTCCACAAAGCACCCAAAAAAGATAAATTCAGAAAATTGTGAATCAAGAATGAGAGATCATTAACAAGTGTACTCACTTCAGCAATTTTCTTTCAATCTGCTTTAATTAAAACGAGAGTAAATCAATATGTTTATCCTCTAATGTCACCTCTAGATTTGCACTTTCGTTTCATAAAAATACTGGTACCATCCAAGGATCCAATCCAACACCATTACCAAAACCTCCACCACCATAAAAAAATAAAAATAATAAAAAAAATAAAAAAATAAAAGTCAATTAAACTACCAGTGACTTTAAAAGATTAAACTATTAGGGGTAACATTGCTTATCAAGCCGGCGTTGTCCCTTGTGCGAAGCTAATAAATGGGGAAACAAGGATATTTGAACCCAAGACCTTTAGGAAACATAACATTAATACCATGTTAAGCTATGAGTCACCCTTTAAAATAGGTTTTCCAGTGTAAATATATATGTGCCTATATATGTGTCTAACTAGATGCCTATCTAATAAATATTGACATGGTTTCTTTAAGGTGAAGTGAAGAGCCTCCTTTCCCAGTGATATCCAACATAACAATTTTACACCATACACATACACAAACACAAATCAATCAGCCTAAGAGCAGCTTAACACGCTAAACTAATCAAGATAAAATAACAAATTGTACACCATACACAAACACAAATTAACCAGCCTAAGAGCAGCTTAGCATGCTAAACTAATCAAGATAAAAAATAAATTGTTCTGTTTTTGAATGCAGAATTAGGGAGAATACTTTTGAATTCTCATTCATGATAATGAATTCAAAAATTTACAAGCCTGACTTTTCACAATATAGTCTACAGAAAAAAATACATATGTGAATAGGAAAATCAACCTACAAAATAAGAACTAACTACATTCAAAAATAGGCATCAGATTACTAGGAGATAATTTTGAATTTCCCTCCTAATCTGATACACCAAATCCAACTACATCTTTCCATACTCCCCTTCAAAT
Organism: Vitis vinifera; assembly: GCF_030704535.1. Taxonomy (NCBI): domain Eukaryota; kingdom Viridiplantae; phylum Streptophyta; class Magnoliopsida; order Vitales; family Vitaceae; genus Vitis; species Vitis vinifera. Next base: position 13,155,894 of record NC_081818.1, read on the forward strand.
CAGCTCAAAAATATCTTGTATCCCCAACGTGCTTGTAAGATTATCAAACTGTCCTATTTGTAGTTCCTTAGTAAGAACATCCGCCAATTATTCTTCAGTTGGGATGTAGGGCATGAGGATCAATCCTCCCTACATTTTTGTTAATAAAATGATGATCAACCTCCATGTGCTTGGTCTTAGCATGTTTGATTGGTATATGAGATACATTAATAGCTACTTTATTATCACAATAAACCTTCATAGGCATTGAACTGGGAATCTTCAGGTCTTTAAGTAGTTTTTTTTAGCTACAACAATTCCCAAATCCCATGACCAACAGCTGTAAATTCCAATTCTGTACTACTCCTAGCACCCACCATTTTCTTCTTACTTCTCCTAGTTACCAATTTGCCTCCAATGAAAGTGAAGTACTAAAGTGGATCTCCTATCGATTATGATACCAGTCAATTTGGCGTCTGTAAATTCCAGGGTTTTGCATTAAGGTATTTAAGAATCTGTTGGACTGCCACAAAGTATTCTTCTCCTTGTGAGTGCAAAAATTAGCCCACTACATACTGCAGAGGTTATATGTGGCTGAGTATGTGAGAGGTAAATAAGCTTTCTGCTAGTCTCTAGTACCATTCTCGGTTCACCACCTTTTATGCACTTACTGCCTGTAGTTTCAAATTCAGTTCCATTAGGGTCTCTATTGGCTTGCAGCCAAGTAATCCAGTCTTTGAGAGCATGTCTAAAACATACTTCCTGTGAATAACAAATATCCCTTTCTTGGATCTTGTAAACTCCATGTCAAGAAAGTATTTCAATACCCCAAGGTCTTTGGTTTCAAACTCTTTTGCAAGAAAGGCCTTCAGTTTCTCCAATTCATTCACATGATCTCTGGTAAGGATAATATCATCCACATACACAATGAGAATGGCTATTCTTCCATCATTTAAGTGTTTACAGAACATTGTGTGACCGGTCTGACTTTGGAGATACCCATGACCCTTAATTTTATTTTTTATTTTTTTTATAACCGAGGAACCTTCCATGGCCAAGCCCTTAGGACTCTTCATAGGGACCCAAACCTGGGGTGCTAACAGCCCTCAACAACCAACATCGGGTAAATTCAAGATATCATCAGTGATAGGATTTAAACCCAGGACCATGTGCCACTTACTGGAACCACACTTCCTAGTGTTTGCCCTGGCCAACTGGGCTACCTGGACAAGTACCCATGACCTTTAATGTTTTAGGTGACTTTTTAAACCATAGATTGATCATCTTAGTCTACATACTTTCTTAGCTCAATAAAATCTTTCAAATCTGGGTGGCAAGTCCATAAATACTTCTTCTTCCAGTTCGCCATTCAAGGATGTATTCTTTACATCTAACCATGGCCAATTCAAATTTGCAATAAGTGATAGGAGAACCCATATGGTATTCATCTTTGCCACCAAGGCAAAGGTTTGTTTGTAATCTATCCCATACGTTCATGTCAAGTCTTTAACAACAAGCCTTGTCTTGTACCTCTCTATATTCTCATCTACCTTGTACTTAACCATAAACACCCATTTACACCCTACTATCTTCTCCTTCTGGCAATTCATCAATCCCCAATGTTTCTTTCTTTCAAGTGCTCCCATCTCTTCTAAAATTAATGCCTTCCACTTAGCATGGTTCAAGGCTTCCTTTATAGTCCTAGGAACAGCAACACTAGATAGGTCAGTGGTGAAAGCTCTAAAAATGGGGGAAAGCCTATGGTATGATACAAACTTTGCAATAAGATGCATCATACCACAAGAACGAGTACCCTTCCTAAGTACAATAGAAATATCAAGATCAAGAGAAGCCTTTTCGCTATTAAACCCAAGAATCAAAAGAGGATTAGGAACTAAATTACTTGTTTCATTCATGTTCCCTTTATCTTGAGAGGCTTCCTAGCAAAGCGTAGCAAGTTGATTACCTATTTCATTCATGTTCCCTTTATCCTAAGAGGCTTCCTGGCAAAGTGTAGCAGGTTGATGCTTTGTATTATGATGATTCTTCCTTTGATACTAGACACGAAGTTTAGTTTAAGGTTGATTCAGTAGTGGTTCTTCCCTATCAATGTTTCTCACAGTCTATAATGCTTAACTTAATAGAGGTAGGTGAAACAGTAGGGGGAATGGATATGGAACTTAGTGAGATAGTAGACAAAGGCAAAGAAGCTAACACTTCCCAATGAATGGCCTTCACTCTCATTATTCTCCCTTTGAAGAGCATTTTTTGGTAAAGTATGGTTGACTTTCAAAGAATGTAATATCCATACTACAAGAAATTTTTTTGAGATTGGATTATAACACTTATACCCTTTTTACCCAGAGAATATCCTAGGAACACACAATACTTTAAGTGACAAAGAAGTGAAATTTCGGCTATGAGGAAAGAACTTTCTCACACTATTCAGTTGAGTTTCAAACTTCATGATTTGAGTTGGCATTCTATTAGTCAAACATGAAGTCATAACAACAGCTTCACTCCAAAGATATTCAGGAAACTCCATAGTAAACATTATTGTCCTAGACCTCTAGTAAGTATCACTTTTTCTTTAAGAAATATTGTTTTGTTAACGGGTGTAAAACATGTGGATTGATGAAAAATGCATTTAACTTTGAAGAAATATCTAACTATTGAGTTAAATAATTCTTTCCCATTGTCAGTCTTAAGGACTTGAATTTAGGTTTGAAATTAAGTTTTGATCATGACATGGAACTCTTTAAAAACTTTCAAAACTTCAGATTTTTCTTTCAATAAGTATACCTATGGCGATTAATGAAAGTAATGAGCCATCTAGTTCAAGTTACATTGGTTACACATGAAGGAGTCAATACATTGCTATTTATCAAATAAAATGACTTAGACTCTGGACAAGACTGGAGGAAAATAAGCACAATGATGTTTTGACAATTGGCAACTTTCACAATGAAATAACAAAAGAATTCAAGTTCTTAAACAAAGAAAGGAACAATTGCTTTAAATAGAGAAAACTAGGATGACCTAACCTACGATGCCATAACATTATTTGACTTTAGACAGGAAGAGAAATAGCACTACTACTTGCAACTTGAGCTAGTCTACTCTCCAAGAAATCACCATCAAAGTCATAAAGTCCATTGACCTCCCTAGCACTATTAATCATCCTCCCCAAATGTAGGTCATGAAATTCATAGTAAGAATAAAAGAATATAGCAATGCAATTAGACTCCTTAGTGATTTTGCTAAAAAAATAGAAGGTTAGATGAGAGATTAGGCACATGAAGAACCAATTTAAAGTTAGATTCTCTAAGATGACTATCGAACCTTTTCCTGAAATAGGTGGCAAACTTTCACCAGCAATGCTAATTTTTTAAATTGCCTGAACAAAAAGTATATAACAAGAATAATTGTGATAGACTGGTCTTGAGGTTGGATGCACCCAATCAATGATGCTGGGTGTTGAATTCAACGAGACAGTGATAACACTTAAAGATTTACCTTTTTGTCTGAGGGGAAAAGGATGGGATTGGGTTTGGAGATGGCTTAGCTTGATTCAACAATTTATAGAAATGCTCCAACTGTTCTTTGCTAAAAGAAATTGCCTTGAGTCGCAAAATCTGTGTTTTTGTCACGCCTGCATTCCTCACCCAGTTTTGTCTCCAAATTTGCCTTCTTTCAAATTTGGTGGTTTTCCGTGCAATTTCCAAAAAGTCTCTCCTATGCGCCAAAGGCTTGTTTCAGAAATCACACCAGACTTTCCCTTTCTCCTCAAGCTTCCACTGGGTTTTTTGATTAGTTACATCTGCTGCTATTTCTGTTGCTTCAGCATTGAGAGCTGAATTTTCAGTTGAGGCATTACCATGGCTCTTTCCCATCATCACTATCCTTTGGCTTTCTTCTCTTCTTACCCTTGAGAAGACTTCTCTAGTAGAGGGCAGTGGCTCTTTACCTAAGATTCAACCTCTCACCTCATCTGAATCTGTATTGAGTTCAGCTAAAAACTCAAATACATGGTCCTTCTCTATTGCCTTCTTAAATCTGGGACTATTAGTAGCACAAGCCCATTCAAACTCATAGAAAAGATCAAGTTCTTGTCACAACCTTTTGAGAATGTTATAACACTTTGTAACATTCTGATTTCCTTGCCTATTCTCATGGATCTTTGTCTTGATTTCATAGACAAGAAAAAAATTACATAATTCTAAGTATGTCTCACTTACTATATCCCATAATTCCTTTGCAATGGAGAGAAACATATGTGTTTGTTCCCAGTTCCATGGCACAAGCCAAGAAATAATCATCAAGTTCTCTACATCCCAGGTATAGTACATTGGATCATCCCCTTTTGGAGCCTTCATTGTGCCAGTCAAATAGCCAATTTTCCCCCTTCCCTTTGATGAACAATTTTACCAACTGAGGCCACCTTAAGACATTCTGTCCATTCAATCTGTGAGTTGTAATCTGCAAAGAAAGATTGTCCACTGAACCTGATGGTGGAACCTGAGAATTCTAGGTATTTGTTTGCTTTGAAGAGTCACCTGACACCTCATCTTCAGAAACTCTGGACATTATGGATACAGCCAACTAATTCGTCAAAAAAAAAAAAAAAAAACGATGGAGACTAGAAGAATAATCTTCTACAATTCTGGTAGAAACATTAGAACAAACAAATGCTGATAATTTCAATGGAGAATCAGTAAGAAAGTAATTTACTGTCCTAGTAAGGGTGGCTCTGATACCATGAATGCAGAAATGGAGAGAAATATTTTCTGAATTCTCATTCATGATGATAATTTAAAAAATTTACAACCCTATTTATACATAGTATAATCTACAGAAAAGATACACATGTACATAGGAAAATCAACCTACAAAATAGGGACTAACTATATTTAAAAATAGGAATCAAATTAGTAGCAGTTAATTTCAAAATTTCCTCCTAATTTGTTTAATATCATGACCCTCCTCTGTTTTAGATGCATGCAGATTGAGATGAATTTTGACACCTTGTACAGTGCCAAATGACTTTTTACCTAATTAACACTGGCAATACTTGCTTCAGGAAGTGTAATAGAACAAAATATTCCTGCACAACATTTCACCGGCATTGCTCAAGTTTGAAACAAAAAAAATTCAACACTGGCAAAATCCATTTTAGAATCCAGAAAATGTTACGAGCAAAAAAATAAAAGCCAGGTGCAACAATAATTGAACTACCATGCTAAAAAAATACTTCATAAGCTAATTCCATACCAAAGGTGATCTTCCATCATAATCTGTCTTGTTGGGATCAGCTCCAGCTCGAATCAAACTCTTTAGCTGATATAGATCCCCATGATAAGAAGCACTGTTTACCCTTAAAGCAAGTTCAGCTTCTTGCCTACCAATATGAAATGTGATATCTGACTCCAGTTGCTTGACACGAAGATTTGATTCCTTTCCCTGTCAATTCATATAAATTTAGTGGTGTATTGCTCATACATCAACATAGGAAGTTTATGTACGTGCACGTGTGTGATGTATTGTATAAATTGATTGTATTTATATATATATGTGTGTGTGTGTGTGTGTGTGTGTGTGTGTTCAAGCACATAGTGATTGTCTACAAACAAGTTTTATATTCCATTCAACAAGAATGCAGTGAATATCATACTCAGAAACAATAGATATGATAACAAGAAATAAGTACCTCTAGAAGGTTGTTCAAGATTCTCCGCCCATCATAAAAATATATTTCAAGAATATCTGTAAAAGATTGTTTATCAAGGCGCAGAAGCCTACACAATTCAAGAACTCGAACTGTATATGGTTGAGGAATGTTGCAAAGAATTGAAATTTCTCCAAAGGAGCTGTTAGGTTGCAGAGGCAAAACTGTTTCTTCTGATCCATCTGCCCCAATGCCTATCTCTTCCTGTACAGGAATAGTTTAGTTAATCTCACAGAGATATCTATGTTTTGGAAATATGTAATTTCAAATTCAAAGATAGCTACCAAAGAAACAATATCATTTAGCATAAAGAGACGTAGAAGGGTTTAGAGCAATGGGGGTTGATCTAAATGAGCAGATTAAAGGGAAGAATGACATTATATTATGATGAGTCTAGAAAAAAGAATTTTATTTAAAAGCCAAGCCCATCAAAATGATACAACATTGACAATTCAAAGAAAATTTTCTGAAATAAATAAATATTATGGTGATTTAAGTACAGAAGAGTTCATCAACAATCAAACAGATAAATCATCAATACATGATTGATAGAATATGCAAGAAGATGGATGCTATCTAAAAGAAACTACAAAGAGACATAACCAGGAAAGAAAACATGATGGTCTGTAAAGCTTGTAGCTAGCAGTAACAATAGGACATGCAATCATACCAGCATTCCATGACAGACAAAATAAAGTTGATCTACCACATTTCCCTGCTCCATTATCACTTCACCTGGAAGAAAAAACTCCTCATGAACTCTGATTACCTACAAGATCAGAAGAATAATTAAAAATGACTTCATCAACTCACTTGAAGCCCAATTAATAACAGCAATTCTATTTTAACATTCTTTGTGGAGTTGCATACAGAAATAGATATAATTTCCCAAAACCAATTCAAGAAATGAGAATTATATAGAAGATCATGTTCTTTAAGGCAGCTAATTCAAACACTGCATATCCATGTTGGATCCCAACACTCATGTCAATGTCATTGTAATAGCAATTTCAATGCTCCAGTACATACTGTGAGATCTGTGTCAGGTAGCATGCATAACATCTTTATCTACAAGTAATTAAAACATGCATACACACAGACACCAGGCATCAAATCCTTAAGATATTTTTAAGACACTAAAAGGTGAATGCTAAATTTTCATTAATTTGGAATTTTTTGGAAGCTAGAGCCCAGTCCACAAATTGGTCATATTGATTAGGTTGATTTCAAGAAATCAGCGAAACAAGGGTGAGCCACACTTTTTTTTAAACAAATGTAGTATGTCAATGTGAATAAACTCACCTAATTTTCATCAAATGAAATTAGAAAAACCACTTGTATCAATTTATTCTATTCTATGTAAAACATAGTCATTTTCAAAACGTAGAATTCTTCAAAATTTTGCATGTTTTAGGAGAAAAATATATGTGAACAAAATGTTGACTGAAGTTGATTTCATTTTTTATTTTTCTAGATTAAAACATAGATGGTGCACCCATTTAAGCAAGGGTGTGGTACATCTGTGTAAATCACCAATTCTCTCTTGTTTGGTCTTAGAAACAATTAAGAAACTATTTTTTCAAATTTAAAAGATTCTGCAAGATACTAGTTATTTAGAAGATACAAAGTTCTTTCCAATTATGAGTGTTTTATGTTAAATAAGCATGTTTGAAAAGCAATGGCCTAGATAAGTTATCTCGATTTAGTAAAATGATGAAAATAGAAGGCCCGCCTTAGAGAAGCCATATGGTACACATATCTATATATAATTCTTATAAGATCTCAGTTCAATTTAAATTTTGAATTTAATACACTAGTAGAATATATCAATTATATGTTTACCACATGCTCAAAATTTATTTTTTTCTTCTTTCAAATTTTAGAGAATCATTTATATTATTTGTTCATATGTATGTATCAATATTTCGCAGACTAACATTCTAATCTATATAAGTTTGAATCGTGTACCCCAAGATTTCAATTAGGAGGCATAGACATTCTTCTAATCCATAATCTTATTATCTTTCTAATAATGCAAATTTACAATATACAAAATTAAGATGCTCTAAAATGTTGGGACCTGGGGGATGCTTCACTGCCGTAAGAGATAGCTGATTGAAGTGTGGGATATGGAACTGTTGTGGGGATAAAGAACTGCATGGGCAGAATATTTTCACCTGTACCATCCCATTTGCTCCACCACAACAACAACAATATAACCAAATAAATAATAAACCAAAGAAATATCAACAAGGTGACACTATATGTGATGTGGAAAAACGCTCCTAAAGGAGGTAAAAAAAAATGGAGAAACCTTCTTCCATTTCAACCAAAAATGGGAATTTGGAAGTCGTGTTGCAATTGATTCTTGAAAATTAAGAAGTCCTACAAGTTGGTGGATGCATTTTAAGGGTTCAACACCGGAGTTGTAAAAGTTTGCTATTCGAGTCCTTAGCCTTACTTGTAGTGCTTCGGGATGTGAGAGAAATTGGAGCACCTTTGAATCGGTAAAACTTCTATTTTTAAAATTTTTATACATATGTTTCTATTCTAATGTGAGAGAACTTTAATTTCATCTTAACAAATAAATTTGTTTCTTTTATTATTTGTAGATCCATTCAAAAAAGAGAAACAGGCTTGAACATAAGAGGTTAAATGCTCTAGTGTATGTGAAGTACAACACTAGATTAAGGGAGTGAAGTCTACAAAGGAAACAAAATGTTGATCCAATTTTGGTAGATGAGATTGATTCAGATGATGAATGGATTGTGGAGAAAAAAACTCTCCTCCTCCTGCTTGATCTTTGTTGGCTTGAAGATAATGAGTTATTCAATGTTGATGCCATTAGAGCTGTGTCATCCAAAGACTAAGAGCCTCAAGAGTCATCGGACAACATGATTTCTTCGCATTCCAAGAAAAGGAAACATGATGAATTTGCAAGTAAGTACTAAACATTTTTAAGTTATAAATGTGACTAAATGTATTAATGAACTTATAATATTTACACCTAAGTAATACTTTATGCTAGGTAAAAGTGGAGGCAAAGGCAAAGAGAAGGAGATGAATTTGATACCAATTCATGAAGATGAAGAGTTACATGAAATGGGAGGATTTGATAGTGGAAACTTTCCTACTATTGATACATTGGATGAGGACATTGGAGAGGAGGATTTAAGTTGAAACATTTTAGTCATAGACTTATGTGTTCAATTCTATTTGTTATTTTGTGACTTAGTTGTGGTTTTTTTGTGAAAGTTTAGAACTATTAGTATGATTGACTCTATTTTCTATCTTGTGACCTTGTTATTTTTTGTGAAAGCTTAGAACTACTAGTATGGTTGACTCTATTTTCTATCTTCTGACCTTGTTATTGTTTTTTTTGTGAAAGTTTGTGAAAGTTTAGAACTATTAGTATGGTTGACTCTATTTTCTATTTTGTGGCTTAGTTATGGTTTTTTGTGAAAGTATACAACTAGTATAGTTTTTTTATGATTCTAATGAATTGTTTCATGTTTCCATTTATGCTATTCTATTTTTATTTTTTTATATATTTTAAAATATTTATTAATTATAAAATGAGTGTCTCAAAAGGCTTACGCCTCAACGCTTCAAGGCTTACACCTCCTCGCCTCATGAACACAAGAACGCCTCACCTTACGCTTTCACCTTTCAAAACATTGATTCTAATGCAGATTGGGCAGGATTTGTGAACAGCCAAAGATCTACAGTTGGGTATTGTACCTACATTTGAGGATATTTAGTAACTTGGAGAAGTAAAAAACGGTCAATAATAGCAAGAAGCAATGTTGAGGGAGAGTTCAAAGCCTTAGCTTAAGGCATTTGTGAAGGAATATGGTTAAAAAGGTTGCTTGGAGAATTAAGAATTGAAACTAAAGGGTTAATGCATATTTTTTGTGATAATCAAGCAGCAATTAGTATTGCAAAGAATCCGATTCATCATGATAGAACCAAACACACGGAACTTGATCGTCACTTCATCAAAGAAAAGGTCAAAGAAGGGATACTCGAGTTGACTCACACTCCAACAAGCCTCCAAGTTGTTGATATCTTCACAGAGGCTCTTCCACGTGTCAAATTCGAAGACTTGATATCCAAGCTAGGAATGATTGATATTTATTCCCCAGCTTGAGGTGGAGTGTAGGATTTTAGAATAAAAATCCTCTAGGATTTCAAAATAAAAATCCTCTAGGATTTCAGAATAAAAATCCCTATTTTGTAGGGATTAGTTGACTAGTTAATAAAGAGATAAGGAATAGATATTCCAAATCTCATTTTTTCCATGTATATCCCTAATTCATAGGGATGGTGTTTTATTCCCTATACCAAGGATATTTGATGACAGTCTTGTAGCCATTCTCTCCTATTTATTTTGTTTCATGTCCCTGAAGAAGATAAGAAAAATAAAGAAGTTTTCTTCTCAACAAATATTGAGCCACAACGGAAACATCTAATTTTATCTCTAGACTGAGACCTTTTCCTGGACTTGTCATGACTTCTTTGTCCCTTATTCTTACTTCTTCCTCTACTTTCTCTGATGAGGGCCTATAGATTTTTTGTATTCAAAGTTTTCCTTCTCGTCTCCTCATTTTACACATTGCTTTTCACAAGCTCCATGGACAATGTATCGTTTGGAACAAAATTATTGACAATCACAACATATGTTTCTTAATTATCTGATAATGAACACAAGAAGTTTGCATCTCTGGGCACTTGTTTCATTTGCCATGTGATGGTGAGAGGTTGAATAAATCCATTGCCTAATATCGACAATTGCCTTATTGTTCATCTTCTTCCATTCTAAGTCAAAGATATCCTTAGGCCCAGCTTCTTCACCCTTAAGAGTATCTAATAAATCTTTGATGGTGAGAAAATTTTCCATCATGGAAGGTTGAACTCCCTTCTATTTCCATCCCTTGTCAAAAAAAGTATCCCCACAAGAACCAAGCTATGATACCACTTGTTGGGACCTAGGGGATACTTCACAATAGTAAGAGAAGCTAACTAAAGTGGGGGATATGGAGCAGATCTAGGGGACAAAGAACTGCACAAAGTACTCACTAGCTTCTATAAGAATGAAAATTAGTGTAAATACACCAATACTTTGAGATGGAAAATCTTCATCCCAAAAATACAAAGAAGAGAAAGAGAGTGTACCATAAAGACTATCACAATGGTTGAAGGGGGAACCTCAACAAGAAAAGTTGAGAGAAATCACCCATAATGAACTTCACCTAGAACACCCTTGAGCACTAGAATGGGGCTCCAAGTATCAGCCCCTATTTTCCCTCTTTTTGTTCTTCATGAGCTGCCCTTAAATCTAGCCTTCTTTGCCTCTAAACATAGCTTAAATGCTGCCAAATTGGGCCTTAAAACCAGTTACAAGAGCAGCCCAAAATGTAGGCCTTTTTAAAAAACCATTATGGGATGGAACCTATATGTGGGCTAGCCTAACATAAAAGACAAGAAAATTGGAAGAATATGGTGTCTCTATGTAAGTTTTGGAACTGTTTGGAACATAATGGGGGTACTATGCTCAACAAACTTCTTTTTGATGATCCTAAAGACTAGGTGAACACCATAAAATCCAATGATTCAAACCTACACAGATTATAAAGTCAAGTTATCAAAATTCCCATTATATTGTCTGAAAATTCATTAACTTTGAAAGTTCCTTTTTATTACAATAATTATGCATTGTTATTTGTTTGTTGGCAATTTTGTTCCTTTTCATTTTGGTATAAGATCTTTTTAGACAATGACTCACTATCCATTGTAGATTCAAGGTTACTGATTGATCAACCGGAATGTCACAAGTCTAAAAAGGTTTGGGTAATGGCAAGTTAATTTTTGAAAAGGTACGGGTTGGATTGAATGCTTAAAATTGAGCTAAAATGTTTTAAACAATTTTTTGAAAAACTTGCAGGAGCGCTTAGCACTTATTTAAGCACTCAAGTAGTGGGTTAACCTACTCAAGTGCTCATTCCAAAGCTTGTCAGATTCTGGTAGTCTAATTTTTAGAAAGTTGAGATATTATTCTTTAAGAAAATTCTATTTCCAATCCTATAGGCTCTTGGGCCTATATATATCCTACCTAAATGTGTTTTAAGGTATGATGCTCTCATTTAGAAAAACCATAACTTGCCTTACCATCCCTAAAAGTTCTCAAAGAATCATTGAATGAATTATGGGTTATTGAAGAGACTTGCATCCCCCTCAGGGGTTAAAGGCGAATCCATTGGAGTACTCGAGGTGCTATATCGTAGATGTGGATCGTGGTATAGGTGTTGGCGAGTAAATCTTAGGTAACGTCTACTAGGTAAAATTTCATATAGTAGATTATCGATCTGAGGTCTCAGACCCTGTGGTTTTTTATCTCCACACATTGCATGGGGGTTTTCCACATAAAATCCTTTGTCTCACTTGTGGTTGATTGCTTTTGCTTATTCCTTATTCTTAAAGGATTATTTGAATAAAAAATTCAACTCTTATATTAAAATCTTTGAAACACACTCATTCAACCCCCTTTGAGTGTTACTCTACTAGATCTTAGGTTTTTCACTTTTCTATAGTATTGTCAATTAGTATATGAACCTACCATAGATGGTTGACTATCCTACATCTTAACTCTTTATTGTAGGTTGTCTTTTTCAAGTAAAAGACTTTGATCAAGAACTTGATTTAGAAAAGAATTTCATTATTAGCCAATGTTATGTTATTTGAAAATTTTGTGGATGACATTATTAGCTTCTAGCATAAGTCAAATTTTTGGTCTGAAAGAGAAGCACAAAGGAAAAGAGATGAGAAAGGAGAAAATAAATAAAATGATGATTTATTCCACCATAAATATAAAAAACAAAAAATTAAAAGAGGAAGAGATTCTCAAGAGGAATCTACTCATGCTTGTTAGTGCTACATCCATGAAAAAGGTTTGATGTTTTCTTAAGGAAATACAACAAACTAGGCTTCCATATAAATTTCAATTTTCAATAGCATCAAAACATGTTAAACCTGATTTTACAATATTCAAGGTTGCTGTCATTTGAATTTAACAATAGACAGTTATACAGCAGACAACAATATGACTTACAATTTGATTGATGAGTTCCAAAGAGCATCCCCTAAAAAGAGAAACCTTTTCAACCAATGGCTTATATAAAGTTTGGGCAATCTGCAATAGAGAATCAGCTCAATGTTATGCAGTTATGTAACAGCAGGGGAAAAAACCCTAGAAGGAAAGGTATATTTAAAATTGTGAGATACAAAAACTTAAATAGTTAATTTAATCATGGATAAAAGAAGTCCATAAACAAGGATCTTATGGAAGTCAAAAGAATTGTAGAAATAGACAACAAAACACTAAGAGGTTGTTAAATATAACACAATCACAAACAATTAAAAGCATTAATCACAAGGATAGACTAATGAACACAAACATATCAATTTTAATAATGTTGTTCTTTTATTGGATCTTTCACATTATTAAAAAAAAAAAAAAAAACATAAAAAGATATGAAACATTTTATCCTCAAAATATAAGATTAGTTCATGGTCTTGAAATCTGCTCCACAGCCTGATTACATAAATAAATCAAATGAAAATTGCTAGTATTATAATAAAAGCAGGTATTTTTGGATTTTAAACTTTTCAAAATATTGTGTACTAAAATGAAATATCCTGTAACTTTAATATCAAAGATCAGTGCCTTATTGATAAAACATACATAAAACATACTTGATCCATACTTATTCTACAGGTTACATTCTCTTAAACAAATTTGAGGGAAAAAAAGATCAAAAAACAGAAAACAAATATGGTTCACATCAACGAAAAATTTAAACACAGATAAATAAAAGGAAGATATCACTCTGAATATCACAGGTTGGAGAAAGAGGGCACAGCCAAATTTGATAAGGGTTAGGTGATGACAACCATAAAACCTTCAATGCATCAATTTTTTTCTGGCTGACTTCTTTCTATTCCGATTTCATTATATTTATCAATAACAATCTACTTCGCCACCAAACTTGAACAGAAAAGGGTAGTTCTATTCTAAATTTACAAATACAAGAGCATGAAGGAAGTGCACTAAGCTTTTGATACTTTCAACTGGGATAACAAAAATAGTGGAAAAGATAACAGGCTTTTATGTAGAAAAACAATCGCCAAGAAGCATATAAGGGAAATCAAATAGGAATATGCAAATTTCCAGACAGGCCCAGAATGAGGGAATTAACCAAACTGAAGTGTTTTTTGTGATGCTTATTGTCATCATATCAATAACTAGATGCATTTCAGTTAGCATTTTCCATATTTTACCTTAGCTCGAATAGAGATAGGAAGATCCTGAATAACAGAAGCTTCAGTGTAGCCACTCTCATACTGTAAGCGTAGGTGGCCTTTGATCTGATTGCGAACGTCCCTATCAAGTCTGTTTCTGTTCATATATTTGATGACATCAGTCATCTTATCCCTAAATCTTTCAGTTTTTGATCCTTTAACTATTAAGGCTGTCATGTTACCGATCAAGTAAGCACCAAGAATCATGTCAAAAGACACATAAATCATGACAAAAATCATTTCTCTCAGATTTACAGCATGTATATCCCCGTAACCTGCACCAGGAAAGCCACTCATGAGAAAAACAGAAGTTGACATGGCACTCATGAATTATTCTCAAATGCAATTGACAACTGATAGATTATATCAGCAGTTTAAATGCAGATAAATTAACATAAGTAACAGTTGATTATCTCTTCTATACAGGAAACCCTTTCCAAAAAGGAGACACCAGACTCCAAGAGAAAGCAGGTTGATAACTAAGATAACATGTTAGTCCTTTAGCTTTCTGAAACTTTATAATACTCCATTTTGTCAAGACTGTATCCCTAAAACATAGAATTTGGCTTAGAATTATTTCTCACTAAACATTAATTTCTTATTTGACCTTTCTCTCCTGCTCCAGAAGCTGTCAAAGAAAGCAGTTTTCTTGTCATATCATTTTCAATATCTTGAAACCTTCCACCATCACACTGTTCCTCAAATAACATCAAGGCGTCAACCAACCAAATCATTATATCCATATCCTTGTTACTTTTGTTCAAACAAGGTATGAATTATAACTTTTAGGAATATTTTGTATTAGCCAGTTGCAGGAAGTTTTGAATTGATCTTGGATCTTATGCCTTCTGTTGTTTGTTTCCAGAAATGAAAGGCCAACAGGTCCAAGTCAATTAGTTCTATTATATGTTGCTCAATTAAGGATTCTGATCTCTTCTGTCAGAAACAATGCAAAATCAAGGATTCAAAACTTTGGTACCTTCTCTTTTCTTTCTTTTCTTCTTCTTCTTTGTTTATCTATTTCTTTATTTTTTTTCTTTATTTTTTATGGGTGGGTGGGGGTTGGTGGAACTTTTGTTACTGGGAGAGGCATGGTTGCAACAGTTTGAACAAGCTGTTCCAGGACCAATAGCCCCAGCAAAATCTGATTTGCTGCACAATCCATTGGAATCTAAAGCTCTGTTGCACACTTGATCATATCACTAACACAATCATATTGATTGTTTCTATTTATTTATTTATTTTTGGGTGGTGATGGAGGTGAGTTATTGGAAAGAGCGGCTGAGTTCTAGCAAGCATAGAATTTTCAAATGCATGCATCTTAGGTCCTCCAATGCCTATGGCATTCATCACAGCTTAAATTATGAGCTTGGTTAGATAAGACAATCTTTCTAGGACATTAAAAAAAATTTAAATAGTTAAAAGTAGTCTATATCTTGATTCAATACATTATATTTGGTCTATAGGCAAAAGAAGGTAAAATTGGGGTGGGATTTGGATACAAAGCTGAAATATTATGAAATTCTTCTCTTATTTTGGACTTGGGTTGCTCTGCTTTAACGATGATTGTGAATCGGAATGTCGAGAGGATTGAGTTCTAGGAGTAAAAGGGTGATCCAGGAGATTATTAGAAAGGAATCCCATGAAGTGCTAATGATTTTTTTTTTTTTCTTTGATAGATAAATAACCATTAAGTGCTGATGATTCAGGACACACAAAGGAATAAATTTATAGGAAAATCATTAAGGATATTTGGGATACTAAAAATAGGGCACATGTAGTCATGCCTTCAGGTGAGATTTTAGAGGCATCCTCACAGTGCAGGACTTGAGATCTTGAAAGGCATGTAAAACCATGTTGGGGACTTTTAATAGATTTGCTTTGTTTGCCTATCAGGGGAAAAAAAAAAAAAAAAAAACCAACCATGTTGGGGTCTTTCTTGGTGTTGATCCAAATTGAGGGTTGGCATAGCCTTTGGATATGTTTGGTTTTTTGGCCCAACAGTTTGCACCTCAGGGAGGAATTTTAGGAGCTGTTGGATAACCTATATGGCTTAGAGTATCCAGCTTAGGTTGTGTTGAGGAGGGTTTGCATGACTTTTGGATATTGCTAGTTGTAGCCCAATTAGTTCACACTTTAGGGAGGAACTTTATAAGGACTTTAATAACCTATATGGCTTAGGATGTTCAAAATTGGCTCAATGTGTCTTCTTTTTTCTTTTTCTTGTGGTTAGTAGGATTATGAGGACCTTTGATGAGATTGCTTGTTGGTTAATCCTCACCTCAAGAGTGAGGCATTTACTTGTTCCATTTTGTAGGAGGATCGGGTTTGAAAATTGTGGGATGGATTTTTTTATGTCAAAGAACTCCTAGTGTAGATTTCCCACCCTCATTTTAGGGTTTTTACAAGACCAATTTCCAATCATTGCCAAATAATTATTAAATTCAACCCTATCAGATGGTGTTCTACCCCTTTTTGTTTTGAGGAAATGTAGCTTCAACATTCAAATTTAAGAAAGATATTTAGGAATCAGTGGAATATGATCCAAATCTCAGGATGACAAGACCACAAATTTATTCTAAAGTTAAAATCAATACAAGTGTGTTTAAAAAACCCCTTTGATGGATTTGGAGAAAGGAGGTATTAGTTCTTAAGGATGTTGAGAACATTAATTCTATGTAAGGAATGAACCAATTGATGGATGATCTCACTTCTCTTATAATAAGTAGGAAAATGGAACAGGGGACAGATTATGAACAGGAAGAAGTCTGATAGAGTCAAAAGTTTAAAGTCAATTAGGTTAATAAAGGTTATTGTACCCTTTTTCATTGATGTTCCTCTCCCTTTTTAAGATACCTTCTTTAGTGGCGTTAAAGATTGAGAAATTGCAAAAGGATTTTCTTTGGTTAGGGGATGGGGACCATATGAGAGACCATTCATTAGTTGGGATAAGGAATCATGCTTTATTAGGGAAATGGCTATTAAGGTTTCCTAGGGGAAGTTTTGCACTTTATCATTAGGTCATTTTGAGCATCTATGGGACACATTCCAATGAGTGAGATCCAAACATTATAGTCAGACGATCACATCATTATCCCTAGAAGGCTATTGCATAGGTTTTTTAAGATTTTACCAAACACACTCATTTTTATAGTGGGTGATGGGGTAAGAATCCGTTTTTTGGGAAGATTTGTGGTAGGAGGATCAACCTTTGTGTTCTCAATTCCCAAGTCTATTAAGAACTATCATAGTTAAAAACCTTCCTATCTCATCAATTCTTGGCTTCATTTACCCTTTTTCTTGGAATTTTAATTTCCGTCGCAACCTTTCTAATTTGGAAATAGAAGATCTTGAAAGACTCATGTCCTCTCTTACTTGTTTGTATTTATCTTTATCCGTCCCAAATGTGAGAGTCTAGTCATTATCTTCATCAGGAGTATTTATAGTAAAGTTGTTCTTTTTAGTCTTGTTCAATCAATCTAATCCGATTTCGATCTTTCCAACTAATTTGGCTTAAAAACCTAAAGTCTTATCTATGGTAAAAACTTTTGCTTGGCTAGTGGCACACAAGAAGGCAAACACCAATGACAAGCTATAATTGAGAAGATCCTACAAAACCGTTAGTTTTGATGTTTGCTTGTTGTGTATAGAGAGTGGAGAAACAATGTATCATCTTTTCTTACATTGTTCATTACTTTGAAGCTATGGCACATGCTTTTCAGATTAGCTAAGTTGGACTGGGTTCCTCTTAGGAGCATTTGTCATATGATGACCATCTCACATAAAGGATTGGAAAGTTCCATTAGAGGCAAGGTTCTTTGGCAAACCACTTGTCTCACTTTGACTTGGGCTGTTTGGCAGGAAAGAAATGCTAGAATTTTTTAAGAAAAGGCTAGGACTTTAAAGGATCTTTGGGATATCATTCATTTCTTTGCCTCCTTTTGGGCCGCTTGCACTATAGTATTTAACAATATTCCCGTTAATGTGGTCCAACTTGATTGGTTTTCAATGTGTAGTTCCAAAGGTGTAGGTTAGCAAGGAGAGGTGCTTGGAAAGAAATTATTCAAATACTAGAGCTATGGGTTGTTTTTTGTATATTCCTATGTGGTACTTTACTATTGTATAGATTTACTTAGTACTTTGGATGCTTCAAGATACTATCTGATTAGTTCATTGTACTTTATGAGGATTCCTCATCCTTCTTTAGTATTTCTTTATCCTTAATTTAATACATTTGTTGTTTCTGATCAGAAAAAAAAAAAAGGAAAGAAAGGTTATTGTAATTCTAAACTGTTTCAAAAGTAGGCAAATGGTAAAAAGAAGGAACTTTTGACTAAATTGATTAAAGGGGAGCATGTGTCAATCTTTGAAGACCAGAATTGGTTTTCAGGGTAGATTTAGGTCCTCCACAACCTTGTACAAAGGTAGGAACTCAGAAAGATTCAGGACTTAGGGTTTGGATTGATTGCAGCAAACCCGAGGATAGTGTAAGATGGCCAAGCAGACCATCTTTCAGATGGATGGGGATAAGCCCCGGTGTGGGGTGTGCCCTGACCGAAGATGTTTAACAATTGCATTCTGTCAGGATTGTCAACCTCAAAGGAAGATATTCTGAGTTTCTGGAGATTTTTTCCGTAGTGGAATCATTGATCAAAATACCAACCAATTTTTATCACACTTGTCACTAAAAGGAGCTGCTCCATCAAGATCAAAGATTTAAGAGTATCAGCCTGGTCATAATCCTCTATAAGATCATAGTGAAGCTCCTTTTAAAGGGTCTTCAAATAGTGCTACAAGAAACCATATCATCATTTTAAGGAATTTTTGTTAAGAATAGACAGATTCCTGATGCAATTCTCAAAAAAAATAAAATTGTGAATGAGAGCCAACAAGCAAAAAAAGCAGGGACAGTCTTTAAGATGAACTTTGAAAAGGCTTATGATTATGTGGATTAAGGATTTTTAGATCACACACTTTTAAAGAAAGTATTCACAACTAGATTGAAGGAGATGAGTACAAGTCTTTCTATATGAATGCTAGGAGATGAATGGTGCCTTTAAAGGTATTTATCAAGGTGACCCAATCTCATCTTTTTTGTTAACTCTTGTGGGAGATGTCCTAAGTAGGTAGATTTGAAAGCTAAAACAAAAATTTACAGAATTTTGAAGTTGAGAGGGAGATCAAGAGTACCTCACATGCAGGAGCCTGTCTGACAAGGGCACAACTACTCTTTAAGAGTGTCTATGCTATATAAGTGCTAAGAAGGAGACAATCAGTCAAACTGATTAGATTGGTAATATACAAGAAGGAAGATAAGGATTTTATGATACTTTTTCATCACGTAATATCCAAAAATAAAAAAAAACGGGTCATTACATGGTGCTACTCACATCACTAATGACAAAGAGGTGGTGAATTGGATAAAATTCTAAGCTTAAAACTTTACGCGTGGAGCAATTGCTTTCAAGACTAAGATTTGTGCATTCAAACTTCACAGCCCTCAAACCTGTTCAAGAAAGGAGGCTAAGGCTTTGCTAAAATGCCTTTTAAGTCATGCCTCCAACTTGATCCATTCTCTTGAAACGAAGAACTATAAGCAAATTGATTCATTCTCATTCAATGTGATGCACCTAAAGTTCTTGAAAGGGTACCAAACAGGGTTAGAAAATCCTACAAACTCACTCACCAAAAAAACCCAGATCTGTTTAGTTGTTTGTGTGAAACTGTACTTATGATAGATTTCAATGCAGATATTTAATCACAACTCATGTACCAATGACCAATTTTCCTTTTGCTTACCACTACAAGAGTCTTCCTTCCCATTGGGTTTGCCTACACACTTCATTGCATTTTTTTATTTTTATTTTTTATCAGTAAATGAGAATTGTATTAAAAAGTGCCAAAAAGGGCGCACCAGAGTACACACGATGTATACAACAGCAGTCAAAAAGTGCCAAAAAAAGGAAGAGAAAACAAAAAGCTACTCCCTCTCTCATTGCATAAAGCCTAAGTATCATGGATGATGCTTGTTTAAATTACTACTAAATTCCACCCAGCCACTCATTCCTAATTTAGTCTTAGAAGTGCCAAATGTTTAAAACAAAAATGCTATATTGCAATAATATTATAACACAATCATCCAACCTTTGGTGGACACTCAATAAAATTAAGACATACGAAGTCAACAAAGCTTACATCCAACTGCTTGGGTTTTACTAATTTGGGAGAAATAAGTGACAAATTTAATCTTCAAAATGACTTCAGATATTAAAAACAGTTTGAATTATATTTTTCCTGTAATGACTTTGACTGGGCAAATTAAGTTTCCCTATAGGAAATCCAGAACATGTATTTTCAGGAAATCATAACCATTTTATTGTTCTTGTATGGTTCAATTGTGCACTTCTATGAGATAAATTGGAATGAATATCTACCATAAACCCATAACGCTTTTTGTTGCAGTTCAGATAATAAAAGTAAAGAACTCACCAACAGTGGCCATTGTGATGATTGCAAAATATAAAGATGTTGTGTACCGCTTCCAGATATCAATCTCTCTAAAGTGAGAGTAACTGTAGTCCCCCAGCTTTAAACTTCCAATCCATGTGTACCCCTCTTCAGATTGGGGAAGTGTTGTAGCCAAATAGTAAAAGACACAAGCTGCTGTATGCGTGCAATAGAGTTCAACAGCAATAAGTTTCAGAATCCTGGTAAACATATAATTGATCCGTGTGTCCTTTTCCAAGTTTTGGAAAAAATCTGTGACTTTGCACACCCTAATCAACCTAATCCATAAGAGGTACCTCACTTCTTCTTTTCTCCCACAAGCCTAATTAAAACAGAGAAACTAAAGTGACTACAGAAAGAGAAAAAATTTGACATATATCCTTTGTAAAGAACATTTCAACAAATCATGATTTACAATGCAATGGTCAAGTAAAGATATTCTGCTTTCAATTTGAAAGGAAGGTATGCCTCTAAATGAAGTAACTATGGATTACAAGACCATATATCTAGGAAAAGTATTGATGGAGGAAAATCTCAAAAAAATAAATAAATAATCAATACTAAGCAAAATATGCATACAGATATTATAGTCTATTCCAAAGGCCTTTGTGTGAGAAAAGCATCACATTATTAAATAAAATACATATGAATAACTTAGATCTCTGTTTGAAGGAGTTTCACAAGTCAACAAGAGTTTCATCTATGAAAATGGATAAATTCATTGTAAATTACAAATCTTTTGAAGACACAATATGGTAGTTTAATATTGAGAAATCATCATTCTCACCAAAATAAGGCAGAAAGGAGGTCATATGTTGAAAACCAATGTTTTCCAGAAAAAAAGTTATCTAACTAAAATGCTACACCAATATGATTAACTTGTGCTAAATCATACATAAACATAAGGAACTAATTCAACTTTCATACAGTGTGCAGAAATACCATGACTATCTTAGATTCTTAATCTTTTTATACTTAATAATTTTATAACAATGCCTCGTCATTTTTCCCTGTTCCAACTCATACAAAATGATGAAGAAAAGCCAAGAAGGCAGGACTTGAATTATTCAATAAAGAATATATCAAAAAACAAACACCTAAAAGAAATGCCTTGTTGATTGCAGAAGCTTCCATACATTTTGGCAATTAATAAAACTAACCCCCTTAAAAAATCTAGACAGAAGATGGTGAGAGGTATTGATACAATATGGAAAGCAAAAGAGAAATACCTTGTAAATAATATCCCAAGGCAAACAGCAAATTAAATCAATGACAAAACTAGATTTCATATACCTGAAATTTACATTAGAAAAGAAAATGTCAGCAGAAGTGGAAGTAAAGCATGATGAACAATAATTTAGTATTATGAACTTCCTAATTAGGTTGTCACTTGGACCCAGCACTTGATGTCTCGCACCAAATAAACCAAACATACCAACAAACCAGGATTGCATTCGACCATTCAAGCAATTTTAAAACAGGACTCATCAAGTGGATGTTCACATACTTCAGAGGCAACATAGCATAGATTCAAGCATTTTCCCAAATATTGCAACTCCACACCCCAAACCCAAAAAAATTTAAATGAAAAAATAATAATAATGAAATTTGAACATATTAGATGATCTAAATAGAAATCCATTAAGCAGGTGTCTTAATACCTTAAGCAAACATGGATGAGAGACTGACAAATATAGAGAAGTGTAATAGCAGTAATAAATTGTAAAAGCAAAGGGAAAAAAGGGGAGGAAATAGGAAGAGAGAAAAGAGAGAGACCTAAGTGCAATAGATGTGCGCTTGTAGACCATGCGGTAAGTGTGGGCATCCCTGTAGGCAAGGAAGAATCGGAGCACAATGTCGATAAGAAAAGCAATCTGGCCAGCAATGTCCAGGAAGACCAAGTCCTCTGGCAATCCTCTGAAGAATCCAAATTCCATGGGTGTGAAAAATGAAGAGTACACTGCCCATAACAATATGAACTTCGTCCATGTTCTGTACCACCTGCATTTTTACAATTTAATTTTCAAATCTATCACTGCTTCTATTTTTTTTTTTCTTCTTCTTCTTCTCAAAAATCAAAACAACAAGGAAAAGCCAAATTAATTTTCAAATTCTGGAAATGGTGAGAAAGAGTCTGAAGATAACACTCTTCCAGAAAGAAGAAGTTTAGAAATATTTAGTACGTAATTCTCAAAAAATGAACATGTTATAAATGGTATTATTAGTCCAATCCCTTTGCTCTAGTGTTCTGTATATGGTATATAAATTGTCTATAAAATTAGCTGCAATACATTGCAGGTCCCTTCCCTAAGAAAATTGATAGCTTGATATGGGTCGAATCTCTCCTAATCTCTAATTGCTACCTTGTCTCTCCACCTGTGGAAATAAACTGATACATACTTGCATTACATCAAACACGCCCAAATACTAACTGGCACATGGAATGTTTGTTCCTAATATTTTAACCATCCACATGTTATGTTACTCTTTATCTTTTGAAGAAATATGAAACTTCGACACCTAAAATGCCCACAATTCTATTTCAACTGGGTTAAATCAAGTGACCTGCAACATCAATTCCATCCAAAACAAGAATTACCCAAGTTTACACCTAGCTTTGAATTTTAGGACAAAATATTGCAGGAGAACAACATCAAAGTTTTTCTGCTCCTCCAACTCCAAGCAATCCAAGGAAATTAAACAGTTGTAAATGTAATAAACGAAATCTTGATTTCGGTGCGTCGGTTTCTCCAGCATTATGACCTATAACAAACCAATAAAAGAGGTATTAACTATTTACCTTCCATCAGGTTCAATTCTTCCCTTTTGTCTTTCATGTCTTGTGCCCAGGAAGATTTCATTTGTCGATGCATTGCGGCTGTTCTGTCTAGTAGGGATGGGAGACACAGAGAACCAATCATTCATCATTCATGGCCTCTCTTCTATTCTGGTTTTCTTGGCAACCACCCTACGGTTTTGTTTTTTGGCTTTGTGCTTTAAAAATAAATTAATAAATGGCCAGAAATCAAGGATGTGTCCATTCATTCCTCCGTAAACCGACGTTCCTTCATATTCCGCTCAATTAAATCATCCCACTTTCGGTATTTAGTATTTACCCAATCCTCCCTATCTTTCAATTTTCATTTATGCCTTTTTTTTTTTTTTTTTTTAACATTTAAATATTAGTTTTCCACCGTGTTTGATACGCGGGAATGAGAAATGGAAATGAACATCTTATTTCTTTCTTCCCTCCTCATTGTCATGTTTGGATAAATTTTATAAGGGTAAGAACGGAATAAAAAAGGATACTGATAAAAATCAAATCTCACTTATAAATGAGATTTCAGTTCATCACACATAACTAGTATTATTATTCATTCATCTCATAAAAAAATATAAAATAATATAAAATTACTATTTTACCTTTAAATTTCATTCTATCAAACTCATGTCTGTTCATCCTATAGTACGACTATTTTTTTAGTCTTATTATTTATTTAGTAACAAAAATAAAACTTTCAAAATTTATTTTTTAAAATAAAAAAAATATAATATTAAACTATATATAAAAGTATTATTATCAATTTATTTATTTTTCATTCTTACTTTTATAATTACTAAATATTCGAATAAAAACAAATAATCATTTCAATTTTGAATTCTTAACTTCATTCCAACACTAAAAAAAAAATCATTAAATTCATTTTTATTTACTAAAAAATAGAAATAAAAACAAACTTCAAGGATTGCCATTATTTCATTATTTCTTTCTTCTTTCTCCTGCATCATTGGCACATTTTTTTGATGACGACTTCTGATGGGTACAAATAGCGATGCCGAGATCTTTCAATACAAAAATTATCTTAGTCTAGAGACAGTTCAAATTTTTTATTATTAATTTGTTTTCATTTATTTGATAGATATGTGATGTGGATCCTGTCTGCTTAGATTGACCTATATCCACTTGACAAAATTTGAAAAAATTAAATACAAAATAAATAAATTAATTAATTAATTAAAAGAATGCCATATTTTGAATAGAAACAGGAGGGGTCATGTATCTGGGCAATTTCAATATTAGACTGTGTTGCCAAGTTTACTCAATTTGATTATTAGAAACCCTTCCCCTCATTTGAAAAATAATCTTCAAAAGTCAATTCTAGTGACCTACCCCTTCGTCCTTCAATCACCACAGCCCGCCCATTGCCACGTTTCTTCATTCAAACGGTCATTAACGGCTTCTTCCTTACAAGTTACAGCTCATTATTTTTATTATTATCATTTTTTTATTAGTGAAAACAAATTAAATAATATTATATATGATAAAATAATAAAACCAATAATAATAATTTAATTTAATTTAATTTAAACTTGTAAACCAGAAAATTGGGAATTGTGATAGAGAGAAGAAGAGAATGGAATGTATACCAGTTATCAGGAAGGATGATGAAGCCTTTGATGCCATTGAAGCAGCTACCACCACTGAATCTTCTCAATCCCAAGTCTCCGTTAAACATGTTGAGTACACTTGCAGACGATCCTTTGATCCGTTCACGCAGATCAGGCATCTGGAAATCTCCATCGTCTTCGTCATCAACAACCTGCCCCCTCCCAACCAAATACATGAAGCGATTCATTTTGCCTTCTTTCAAATCAACCTTCTCTCAACCTCTGCAATCCCAACTTTTTGATGTATCAATCGCAAACAGCATCCTCAAATCCATCCAACAAAAAGAAAAAAAAAAAATTCAAGAAGATGAAAAAGCAGAGAAGAAATGACCGTACGAATCGTTTTCCGAGAAAAAGACCACGAGCAATCGAAGACGTAGTCACGGGAAAAACGAGCGCGGTAACTTTGGAGATGTTGTGGCTTCTGGCTGATTGTAAAAATGTGTTCACGGGAATAGAGAACAGAGCCAGAGAGCACGAGGGTGACAGCAATGCCTATTGTACGCCGAGGGGGAAGAGGCGCGTAAATTTAGAAACTGCAACTGCTGTTGAGTAAGCATGTCATATAAACAACTAACAAATATTATTGTAATGCCGCAGGGCCCACGGTGCGCAGTTTAAGGACCAAGCCATCTTCTGTTTTTGTATTTGTAAATTACTAAATTCGTATATTTTTTGTTATCCTTGTCTTGATAGGAAAATCTAAAATTGGAGAAGGGTGACGTGGCTTTGGATTGAATTCATTAATTTTTAATGTAATGAACACGTGGAAGCAACCACAAGAGAGATGAGAAGTAAGGAGCAATGGATGGGATTGGATTAGGTTAGGGCTGTGCTTTTCATAAACCCGATGTGCCAGAATTCAGTTAAATCTGGTTAAATGTATATGATACATGTGACACTTATACAAATTAAGATCATAAAGTAATATAAGAGAAATTCAAATCTTAATAGAATAAAAAATATTCGAATTTTCAAATGAAGATTATGCAACACAACTCAAAATTACATTAAGTGTACAATAATTAATTGAAACCATTGGGCTAATTAATAGTAATATTGTTCCATCCAACTAATTAATAGTAATACTGTTTAACTAATTTTGAAGCTTATAGATTACGGATAACGTATTAACATGGTTTTTTTATTTGGTTTTGATTGTTTCATTCAAAAATTAATTTGTATCAAGTAAGAATAGATTAAATCTTTTATAACATTTAATATCACACCACACTGACTTGTTTTAAGAGTTATCATTTGGGTGAATTATTATCGAACTTAAGAATGATGTTGATGCACCCTAATAATCCCTTCCCTTAACTTTGATTGCAATTAAACGTTGGTGATCTTATGCCATGAAACTACTTGGGAAAGTGGGTAAATAGGTAACCTTTTAGTATCAACCCAAAAATTCCTTTTAATTTTATTTTATAAGTTATGTGGTTAAAATATGTTTTATTATCAAATGAAAAAAAAAAAAATTAATCGTATAAAGGGAGATACGATTTAATTGGATGTAAAAATTAATCCATAAGATCCATAGTCAAAACCTACACTTGTCTTCATATTCATAACACAACACTTCATACTCCTTAATCGACTCTTCAATGATTTTAGAGGGATGTGATTCATCATTACAAACTCAATAAATAATGATATTTCTTTTTTATAGTATTGGTTAAGTGTAAAGAATTTATGTTATAAAGAAGAGACAATAATTTGTGGGATTGGACTTGAGTAGATTTTGGAAATCATAAAATGCCATATTGAATTTAGGAAACTTAGTGAAATTAAAAAAAAGAAAAAAAAAAGAAAAAAAAAAGATTTAGGCAAAGTTTCAATAATAATTCTAAGTCTTCTAAGTTGATAGTATAAATCATAGGAAAATATGTACTCGCAACTAAGTTAAAAAGAACAAAATAATCACAAATGATCTAATAAGTTAAAAACATTTTTCAGAATTTCCTTTTCTTTGAATAAAATCTCTTAGTCAATGAAAAAAGGGTTTTCAATTTTTATTGATACTTCAAATTTATTAATAAATAAAAATTTGAATTCATTGTACATAAAAGATGGTCTTCAAATTCATGTGAAATGGAATTCAATCTTAATTTGTATTAACCAACTAGTTAGCTTATCAATTATGACCAAATATAAAAAATAGTAATAGTAAAAAACTTAAAGTCCGTTTGGTAGTGATTTTACGAAGTGTTTTTAATTTTTTTTTATACTTGAAATATAAAAATTTTTAAGTATTAAAAAAACTAGAAACACTTTTTAAAATCATTGCGAATGTACTCTTACTTCGACAATGTAATTTCATTTAAAATTAAAGATACTTTTCAATTTAATTGCTTATAATTTTATTTTTTTTTAAAAAGTAATACTATGATGAGGGATAGCTTCCAAAATAGGTATGTAGGTAAAATATCCTACGCAGAATTATAGGTCATGCCATTAAGTGCAAGAAGAAAAAGGTATGCTATAAGCATTTCATTACAGAAAAGAAGAAGAATAGGCATTTCTATTTGAAGAAATCATTTACATTTTAAAGGAAGCCTTCAGTTGAACAAGAATGGCATTAGTCTGAAATAACAAAAGATGTGAAAAGGCCAGATATACCTAATCGTGAGGTGTGAAGGGGTGTAAAAATGAACTCAAAAGCATGAAGAGCAGTGGGATTACTTGTTTCTCATACCATTTGAATTGTGTGGTGCCTCTTCCACCCACATTATTTCATTACTATGGGAATCTCCCATTGTCACTCCCAACTTTGTCTTGGGCGGCTGCTTATTGCCCACTGCATTTCCTGCCCATTGCCTTACAGCTTGCTTTTATTGTTTTTCCATACCATTCTAATGGAGTTTAGGTATATGATAGTAGGTTGGTGATACCACAAACGGAAAACAACACTACTTTAAGTTTGAAATGTCAAAAGGAAGAAAGTGTAGAAATAAAATTGTCCTTTTTTTCCTAGTTGGTTTTGGTAAAAATAATGGTTTAAGTCTTTGAAATCCCCCTCAGCTAGAGTTGTGGGCTTAGCATGTGGTGAATGCATGCCTTTTTTATTAAAGTTGGCAAGCCAGACTTGAAACCTCAGTGTTTTGGTTTGATTTGTTTTTAGTCTCAGAAGGCATTGTGGACCATAAGTTTTTAATATTTAAAGGAAACATATTTATCTTAAAAACCCAAGTTGTGTTGTCTAAGTTTAGCCACGTGTACCACTAGGATGAGTTAATGGGGCATTAGCAGTATATTAAGAAGATAAAACAAAAAACCAAACCCAAAAGGAATTTCAAACAAGTAACCCATAATGGGAATCTACAGAGGCACAGACCACAAGCTGTTTTATCGCAGAGCTTTCAGCCACAAGTTGCTATTGATGTTGAAGCCCACTTCAGCTTATACCATTAAAGCTGCAGGAGGGGGTGGTATATTAAGTTAATGTGATGCCACTTGAGCTTAAAAGTTAGTTAAAATATATATTAGATTTAATAAAAGATAAGAAAAACTGGGGAAACAGTAGTGGTCGTGAAGTGGAGGAACCTAACAACTCTCCTTGTACCTCCTTTTGCTTTTTATTTATTTTTTATTTTTTATTTTATTTTATTTTATCCATTGTGGAATGTTCCCTAAAAGAAAAGTAAAATATAGAATGAGAAAGGTTTCAATAAAGACTTTTTTTTATGGATATTATCTTTGAAAAATAAATAAAGAAAAAGATATAGATTGAACATTTATAAAATGCAAAAGTATTGTTGATAAAATGACTTTTATATATATTAGTATGTAAGCTGATTTTTATACATGAATATATAGTTTAAATGATAAATAAAGATCATTTGCTACAAATATCTTAATAATGAAAGGTTTTTTCTAGGAATTGAATTACATTTATTTACTTGAAAAATTGAATCTTATCGATATATTCCCGTCTAACCACGAGTTCAAGAGATTAAATTTTTTATTAGACTAAATAATTTCTTCTAATGTTGAGTCAAGGATTGAATACTAATAAATAACAATAAAAATTTTAAAAGACTATAGTTTATAAGTTTTGTGTATTGGCTTAGAGCTCTTAAAAAATAAAATATGATGTGACAAAGTTAGATTTGAGTTTCCACTTATCTATTTATCGTTTGCATTGATATTGATTTGAATATTTATGTCTATATCACTTGCATTGTATATGACTTAGGTGTATTAGAAGTTGCCCAAAAGATTTGAGTCATGAATTCCTTACAAGATTGATGAGTTGTTCACAACTGATTTATGAACTTAGGTAGTCCATATGAAACTATAGTACATTATCTCTTAATTGGATGAATGACTTTCTTGATCATAAGGATGAGTTTTCCATAATGAGTGCACTAGTATGTATGGTTATACATTGGATAGGGCCTATGTTGAATCATGATATTTGTTATTGAGTAGTCATGATTCATCAAGTTACTCTATTGTTTGAACTCTTAACCTTGAGAGGATATTAAACTTGTATTAAAGTCATTAGAGACTTTAACTTATGGGTGAGACCTTAAGGTGATCATATATTCCCCGTAGATTGGGTCATTATTGAAAGAGGTAGGTGACATTTGCTGGGAACTTCAGAATTACTCCGTTCTTAGGCCTTAGATCTCAAATGATGCATTCATTATATCTTAGGCTTCTCTAGACCTAAGCAACGAAAACCTATGACTATAAAAACCATAAAAATACTAGATTTAAAGCAAAAAGGCTCATACCTACCATCTGGATGTCCTCTAATTGTTTTCCATTTAATAAATACTTTGAAGTCATGTTGGTTGTCGTAAAACTCATCTACCTAAGGATATTTTGTCTAATTTCTCCCTTCATGGATCTTGGCAAAGAGAAGAGTGAGTTTTTTTCTCTCTCTAGAGGATGGCTAGGTCTCTCTCCAAAATTTTAGAAAATCGAACTACAAGATTAAAGCCTTAACCCTTAAGGGGGTTTATATATAGGCTTCCTTATGAGCTTAAGTGACTTAAGTCCAAATAGGGTTTGGGTCACCTAATCTAGCCTACTTAGGTTCTTATTAATTAACTAGTCCTAATGGGCCCTAATTAATTAATTAGTCCAGTCTAGAAAGTAAATTCGTAGGATTTAGTGCAACCTTGTGTGTTTACCAAAACACCCTTATGCACACTTACGAATTACATATCCAAAATACCATCAAAGCATGTGCCACCATGAACTAGGAGTTTGAGTGGGAAACATTGAGACCTATAGGAAAATACTAGCTCCCTCATAATCCAATTTTGAAGTTGATTCAACACTCCACTAAAGAGACTTAACCATACTCCAATATTTTATGAAAATACAATGAGACAAAACTCGGGTCTGTGACTTACTAACTATTGCATATAGACTACTTATGAATTGGTGTCAATAATCGAATAGGATAATGCTATAAACCTGATAAGATTACCTCTTCAATCCTTGAGTTATTGATCCTCTTATTATGTGATCGACATACTCTAGCTCTAAGGAGTATATGTAAAATTTCACTAAAGGAATTACTATAGTCACAAATTTCATGGTCACATGTCCTTTGGATCACTTAAGGGGACATGTCATCTCAATCATATGAGATATCATGGCATCTTTATTGAGAATACCTATTTCCACCAACCTCATTAACAGTGACCTAATCCATAAAGATATATGACCACATTAGGATCTCACCCATAAGTCAAAGTCTTATGTTGATTTCAACATAGACTCAATATCCTCTCAAGATTGAGAGTCCATACAATATAGTACTTTGGTGAATCATGATAATCTGATAGTTTTATATCATGATTCGCTATAGGTTCTATCTAGTGTGTAACCATACACGCTAATGCACTCACTATAGGAAACTCATCCCAACGACTAAATAAGTCATCTCTCATATTAGGAGGTATTGCACTATAGTCTCTATTGGATTATCTAAATCCATGAACCAAATGTGAACAATTTATCATCTTGCAAGGAACCCATGACCTGTATATTTTATGCAACTCCTAATGTAACTAAGTAATGTACAATGCAAGTGATGTAGATTGAATGCTCAATTCAATGTCAATGCATAAAAGGGATAATAAGAAGATAATGAAGTCTAATTTTGTTACATCATGTCTTGCTTTTAGGGGTCTAATGAAGTATTCTTAATAAAGGTACCATGATATTTCATGGAACTAAAACATTGTGTCCCCTTTAATGATCCTAAGGCGCCATAGTAATTCTTTTATTGGAATTTGACATATGCTTTTCGTGAGTTAGAGTGTGTCATTTAATTACATAATAGGAGGATCCGTAACTCAAGGGTTGTAGAGGGAATTTTGAGAGCTTGATAGCATATACCTCTTTAGATTATAGACACCAGTTCATAGGGAGTTTGTATGTAGTGGATAGTAGGTCACAAACTCTGAATATTCCATTTTAATTTGATATCATAGGATATTGGAGTGCAATTGACTCTTTATAGTGGGACATTGAGTCAACTTCAGCATTATGAGAAAGTTAGTACTTTCCAATGAGTTCTAGTGGTTCCTATTTGAGCTCATATTCCTAGGTGACATAATGTTTGAGATTTAGTTAGGTTATTTATTCACATGTGTGCATAAGGACATTTTAGTGAAAATGTAAGGTTGCATAGGAGCTTGTGAATGTTATCTTTGGATTGAGCTAATTAATAGAAGCCCAATAAGTCTAATTAATCAATTAGAATCCAAGGTTGTTAGATTAAGTGACTTAAGCTTAAGATGGGTTTAAGTCATTTAAGTCTATAATGAAGCCTATATAAACCCCCTTAAGGGTTAAGACTTCAAACTTAAGTCTTCTTCTTTAGTTTTTTGAGGATCCAAAGAGAGGAACCCTATCATTTCCTCTTTGAGAGGATTCCACCATCCTTAAGTGCCTAGATTTGGGAAAAAAGAGCCATTAAACATAAAATCTCTTGGTTTTTAAGATCCACACCAGTTTTTTTTTATAGATTAGAATAGATTTAAGGAGTATCTAAATCACAAGTATGATTTTTATCTCTAGATCTATTATTATTGATGATTTTTATTGCCATATTTTCCATTTTGTGTAGATCTACAAATCATTAGGATGGTTTTTCATATACCCTAATGGTCCAAGGCTTGGAATGGAGCAATCCAAAGAATCTAACGTTATGTTTTTGTTGGTACAACCATGAGGAATGGACAACAATGAACAAAGTGCAACAAAGTGATTTGATCTAAAGGTATCAAAAGAACAAGAGAGGTAAAACATGATAAAAGTAAATAGATTTAAGGATTTAATAGAAGAAATGGTTCTAGATAAAGTTGAAATATGCAAAAAGGTAAGTGACTGACCCTAAGTTGTTGGATTAATACTAAGTTTGAATTTTAATAAGATAAAATGAAGTCCCGTTTTGAATACACAAATTGTTTATACCAATTATAATAATAAAAAATTATTCTAATTGCATTGGACAATGAAGTGGATTAATAATAATTTTGCCATTTCTCAAACACCTTAATTAATCAAATTTAGATGGTGTAGTTTACTTCCTTTCATTAATCCACTAACAATTAGTTATAAAAAGTGTAACTATCTAAGATTGGAATGAGCAAATTGGATAAAAATAACTCTAGGATGAGTATATGCATAAGGCTTTTACAATTACTAATGAAGTTAGCTCCATCTTGGAAAACAAATATTCTTACAAAAACTTTGGAAACAAACTTGCCAATAAAATAAAGTCATCAACATCAAATGTTAAATAAATTCTATCCCTAGAGATTAAGAAAAATAAACAAATACATAATTAATTAAATAAATAAACTTTCAAACTAACATTTTATGTTTTGTTGGTTTCCAGATAATGAAATATTCAGAATGACCAAACCATCATATCAAAATTCAAATGGTTTAATTTCTTTCTACCTTTTCTCAATAAATAGAAAAAAAAACTAATTATAAACATGATACTATAACAACTTTTAATACTAGACAACTGTATTCTATGCTAAAAATTATCATATAGCTAGAGGCCATATTATATTGAATTCCATTGAAAAATTACAACCAATAGCACCCTTGATAGGAGAAGAAATGTTGGAAGATGGAGATGAGTCTTTGATTGACCTATTATTCTTATTCCTTAGGATGAGAAATATCCTATGATGAAAAAGCTTGTAGTTTCTCATACCAAAAATAAGTGAACAAACTACTAGATGAACTTGATGACTAGATTGGATGATAATTGATACATTCATGAAGACGGAACTCTTGATTTTTGACCACCTTGCTGCTTGTTTTTTGTGAGTCTCTTATACCAAGTTAAAGACAATGAATTTATGTAAATAAGAAACAGGACAAAAATCAATGGAAAAGTCTCAAAATCAAATTAAAGACCAGGTTAATATTTTGAATTCTAGGATTTCATTTTATATAAAGCTACTTATAGAGAGGGTCTAACCAAGATTGAACCAGTCACCTCTAGATCTACAATCAAATGCTCTACTATTGAGCTATGGACCCTTATTGTTTCATCATCACTCTTTTTAAATATTATTTTTGTAAGTTATATTTCAAGCCCACCAAAATGTCGTCATTTCCATTAAGGGAGACCTTAACTCTTGGAGTAGGGTTGTCAACAATTTCTCCAAGCACAACACCACTACTGGGAACCTTGGACCTCTTCGTTTCCAAGCCTTGGATTGTTTAGGTGCATATAAACTACCTTAGGCCTCTTGATCCTATGCAACATAAGCAAATATATATATATTTTAACATTTTAGGATCCAAAAAAAAAAAACCGTCATTAGAAAACTTTACCTTTGATTTGGATATTCCCAAATCAATTTTGCTCGATCAAGATGAAGCTTGAAGGGATTAAAGATCTCATACACCCAAGATCTTTCGCCTGATGACTCGAACCACAATCTTAGCACTCTAAAGTATGAGCTTTGAAAGGTAGAAGTTCTAGGTTTTCTCTTTTTATAGGTGGAAGATGACTCTCACACCAAAAAAGTGATGGATTCCTTGAGGGGTATTTATAGGGTTTCCTTGTTGGGCTTAAGTGACTTGAGCCTACCAAGGCTTGGGTCACTTAATTTAGTCCAAAACGGGTTCTAATTGATTAATTAACCACATAGGGTCATCTAATGAATCAATTAGCCCACTTTAGAGAACTTGTTCACTATCTCCTATGCACAAGAGCGAACCTAAAGCCAATCAAACCTTCATAAACTATGCCATCATGATATATAAGCTCAAAGAGGGGACCAATAGGACCTATAGGAGTACTGGTTCACTCAAAATCCAATTTTGAAGTTGATTCAATATTTCATTAAAGAGAATCAATTGCATTCTAGTACCTTATGCATATAACAACAAGATGAAGCTTAGGTCCATGACCTACTATCCTTTGCATGCAGACTCCCCATGAATTGGTATTCATAATTTAACAAAGTAGTGTTGTCACCTATCAAGATTACCTCTGCAATCCTTGAGTTATAGATCCTACTTATTATGTGTTCAATTAACATATTCTAGCTCCAAAGAGCATATGTCAAATTTCCAATAATGGAAATGCTATGTCATAGTCTTCTAGATCACATGTCCTTTAGATCACTTAAGAGGATACACTATCACAATCCATGAGATATCATAGTGCTTTTATTGAGAATACTTGTTACCATAGGTCTTTATCAATTAGAACCCAATCCATTGGTATATGTGACCACTTTAAAGTCTCACCTATAGGTTAAAACCTTCTGTTGACTTTGACACATGCTTAATATCCTGTCAAGGTTAAGAGTCCATGTAGTATAGTAGCTTGGTGAATCATGAAAATTGATAGCCTTATATCATGATTCACTATAGGTTTGTCCAGTGTGCATCACATACACTAGTGCACTCACCATGGGAAAACCATCCCAACGGCCAAGATAAGTCATTCCTCCAATTAGGAAGTAGTTCACTATAGTCTCAAATGGATTGTCCAAATCCATGAACTGATTGTGGACTACTTATCACTCTGAAAGGAACCCATAACTTGAATCTTCTATGCAACTCCTACTGCACCAAAGTCATGTACAAAGCAAGTGATGTCGGGTGTGTATGCTCAAATAACTGATAAGTGCCAAAAGGATAATAAATGAGAACCAATAAACATAAATAACTAAAATAAAATAAAATAAATATGAAAAGAAATTCTACAAAATCCTCATAGTTTCGTATATAGTATATATATATATATATACATATATATATAGATTGGTTGGAAAAAAACTCAAGGAAAGAAAAAACTACTTATAGAGAGGGCCCAACCGAGATTGTGTTGACATCTTAGATCTAAGCAATGAAAGCAATACCAATATTTAAAAAAATTAATTTTTTAGGGTTAAAGTATTAACCTTTAGGTTTGGATGTTCCCAAACCTTAAATTCCAATTGTTGAAGATGACCTTGAAGTTGTTGGAAGTCTTGTAAACCCACAATCTTCTACTCGATGATCAACCTTGTTCTTGGCACGCTTCCGTTGGGAAGGAAACGAGGGTGAAGGCTATGACTCTTTTTCTTTTTGGATGGTGGAAGACAAAAGTTATGGAAGCCCTAACCCCTAAAGGGTATTTATAGGGTTCCTAATTGGGCTTAAGTGACATGAACCTACATGGGCTTGGGTCACTTAATCTAGCCCAAAATGGGTTTTAATTGATTAATCTAATAAGGCCTATTAATTAATAAATTAGCCCAATCTAGAGACATAGTTTACTTACCTTGTGCAATCTTGCATAATTACTAAAACGCCCTTATGCACAAAAGTAAACTTAGAGCCAATCCGACCCTTATAATCCATGCCAATAAGGTATATGAGCTTAGAGCGTGGACAATTGGGACCTATGGGAGTACTGGGTTCCTCAGAATCTAATTTTGAACTTGATTCAACATCACACTATAGAGAATCAACTGAACTCCAGTATCCTATGTAAAAAAACAACGAGACACTACGTGTTCTGATCTGTGACATGCTATCCATTGTGTTTAGTCTCCCTATGAACTAGTGTCCATAGTCTAATAAGGTGAAAGATATTAGCCTTTCAAGACTGTCTTTACTATCATTGAGTTACAAATCCTCCTATTATGTATTCAACTAACATGTCTTAGCTCTCAAAGAGTCTATGTCAAGTTCTACTTAAGGAACTACTATAGCCATAGTTTCCATGAACACACGTCTTTAGGATCACCCAAGAGGATACAATGTCTCAATCATATGAGATATCATGGTGCCTCTATTGAGAATACCTATTGTTTTCGGCTTCCATCAATAGTGACCCAATCCATAATGAATATATGGTTAGCTTATGATCTCATCTGTAGGTCAAAGCCACTACTAACTTTAGCACAAGCTCAATATTCTCTCAAGGTTGAGAGATAACATAATGAAACAGCTTGGTAAGGTCATGACTACTTGATAGCCTTAAGTCATGACTCATCGTAGGTCCTGTCCAATGTGTAACCATACACATTGGTGCACTCACCATGGAAAAACAATCCCGATAGCCAAGATCAACCATCTCTCCAATTAGGAGGTGGTGTAATAAAACATATAATGGGTTGCCTAGACCCATGAACTAGTTATGAACAAGTCATCTATTTGCAAGGAACCCATGACTTAGATCTTCTATGCAACTCCTAATGCACCTAAGTCACATATAATGCAAAAGATGCATGCAAGAATGCTTATAATGAATAATACATGGAATAAGGATAGATAAAAGTGAAACTGGAACATCATTAAATAAATAACGAATTCCAAATTTATTACATCATGTTAGGCTTTTAAAAGCTCTATCTTAACATTTTCTCACTAGCTCTTAAAGCATCATGCCTATAAAACATTCTAGATACTCATTTGAAACCTATCTTATCCTTGTCACCAACATAAACTCTCCCTGTCAATGTCTTGGTGAAAGGATCTACCAGGTTCTCCACATAAGGTATCTTGTTAACCATTGTCACCCTTTAAACTATCTCAACAATTTGGAGAAAAAGCTCATAATCCCTCAATCTCAAAAGATACTAGAGTATATGCTTGACATAACATAATTTTCCAATTCTTGTTACCCCTAAAGACTTTAAACCCAAGAATATGTTGCTCCCCTTCTAGATTTCCATCTAGAACCAAGTAGACAACCATATATTGACTGATGACAATATCCTTACATCATTCTCAACAAGTAGATTGTCATCTACCCACAAGATCCTAGAACACCACAATGCTTCTTTACAATTTCTTGTACACACAAGACCCTTTGCTATGAAAATATCTGGTTACATCATATAGATGCTAATATCAGGATAATCGTTTAAGAATACTATCTTGACATCCTATTGCAATATCTCATAAATGAGATGCACTACAATGGGTAGGAGTACTCTGATGGATCTGAACATGGCTAATAGTGAAAAGGTTTCCTATATTCGAAACAATGTTTCGAACTATAACCTTTAGATACAAACTAGCCACATAAATCTCAACTTTTCCATCTACTCCATTGTTCCTCTTGTAGACCAACTTACACCTATGGGTTTTATTCTTTTAGGTGTTTCTACAAGAATCTAGACTATATTAGAATCACAAGGATTCTAACTCTACCTCTCCATAGCCTTTTACCAAAAAATGTGTATACACATCGCTCATTGTATCATTGTAATCTATGGGATTGATATCATGATCCTTTAGAATGGCCTCGAAAGACTTTCCTAATTATATGAATCTGTCTGGTTGATTAACAACCCTCCCACCGCAACAGGGCATTGGTGTACTCGAAATGGAAATTGTTAGTACTAGATCCATAGTATGTTGTGTATAGTGGGACTATCTTCTAGTATTCTCCAATCTATATCATTATTTGCCTTATTACATATCATATAGTCTTCAACATAAATATGGTATTTGTAGTAACAAACACCTTATGATAATCTTGACTATAAAATAATAATCTTGAAATCCTATTGGATATCCTATAAACTGATACACATCTTTAGAAAAAGAGGTATTATACAGTCTTTAAGATATATCCCTAAAAAATATGGGAAGTAATGAGAAACCAATCATCGATCTCACTGTCTATCAAAGTTCAATATCTTATTTCCATTACTCCATTTTGCAGTGGGGTCCTTGGTGCACACAATTAGGGTATGATCTCATGCTCCATATGGAAAGAATCAAACCTACTAGACAAACCACCTCAATCTAATCGAAATACCTTGATATGTTTACCTAATAGGTTATCGGATTGCACCTTAAATTCAATGAGATTATCCAAAGCTTCAGATTTCCTATCCACATATCCAAACCTAGAGTATTCATCAATAAAATGATCAAATACCCATACTTTCCATGCATAAACACAAAAAGGTTCATACACGTCAGTATGTACTAACTCCAGACATTCCTTAGTTTCATATCCTTTTAGAAATAAAGGGGTCTTCTAGTCATCTTACCGTCTATACAAGATTCGAAGACTAAAAGATCCTCTAGAATAAAAGTGTCCAGACTTGATTAGTCTTTGGATCCTATTTAGATTAATATGACCTAGGCATTATAAGCCAAATGTTTGATTAATGCTAAGTTTTTTCTTTTAGAGAGATCTTAGTACTCTCATTACTTGGCAAAGTGATAATGGAGTCTCACATAAAAGAGGTAATACCTCCCACTAACTTACACAACTAACCTTGCAACTAAAGCTAAGGTAAGTACAATCCCATCATGTGACCTTCTCACTTGTTGATAATGGGCCTTGAATCTATCCACCACAATTGGTGAAATCCACCACTATGTATTCAACAACGAGAACATGTTGTGTGCTTGCCTATCCTTAGACACTCTAAAAGTTTCTTTTCTAGTGTCCTAAATGGTCACTAAGAAATTATTGCCAATGGGTTTGTTTTCTCATTCATTTTCTTGAACTTTCCTTATTTGGTGTTCTTTTTCTTCTTCTTCTTGGTAGAAGAGCCTAAAGAACCTTGACTTCCATATGAACACCCATCCACTCTTTGAGAATCTTCTTACCCATCCCAAAGGAATCAGGTAAGATTTATAAGATAACATGATTCCTGGTGTTCAAAATAGTTCTAAGGGTAACTTGTTTAGTTGACTTACACTTATTTCCAAATAGCCCTTGCAACTTTAAAGAGAATATCATAGACCATGGCAATGGACATGTGTTTCTTTTGCAATGCATTATCTAAAGACCCAAGTATGAAACACTTAGTCTTCTAATCCGTCTTATGCCACATTTGATATGTTTTTCTTACTTTATTATAGGTTTGTTCAAAGAAAATAACAAACTCTACCTAAATTAGCTTCTATGTAATTAATACTATATCCAGATTATTTTCAGTTTATAACTAGGTCCAATTTAAACAAGAGATAAGAGGTGATAGGTTAAAGATATGATATCCGTAATAAATATAATAATTCCTTGTATTAAAAAAAAAAAAGAATTGAGCATTCAAGGTAAGTTGGTAATTAATTTAGCAAAAATGTAGTGCTCTCAAACTACATGTCCTTTTGCAAGGTATCCTAGTATTATAAGAATCAAACCTACTTTAAGCAGATCATGACTCTTATTACTTGGGTAGAAACCCTTTCTAATTGATCAACTTGCCTTAAACTTTAAAAGTTATCGTAAGACATTGATCAACATACTTTTATGTTTATCCCTTAGCCCATGCAAGTGAGACCACTTTAGGTGATTCTATCACTTCATGTTTAAGTTAAGTATGTAACCAAGATCCTTGACATCAATGTCACCAAGTGAAGAGTTCCATCTTTAGGATTGACCACTCCCACTGCAAACATATATAGTCTTGTTCATAAAGGATAGTCCACATCCCTTGATTCCTTGGGCAACCCTATCTTTGGGGTGGTGATGCACCCAAAATCAAGATGGGTTCAATCTTGGAGGCTATGGGCTTGCCTATGACCCTCTCCCACTTAATCTTTTGAAAATAGAGCTTTTAAAACATTAGTAATTAGCTTGATGAATAAATTATCCTCTTTGAGAATTTTCAAAAATATTTATTTTTTAATGGGAAACCCAATGTTACAAGAGAATCTCCATATGCAAAATTGAAAATTTCTATGAGACTATTTTATCCAAAAATGAATTTTTATAAAATGTCTACTCTCAAATTTTAAAATCAATTTTCATAAAAAATTCTCCTTCTTAACACAATTCCAATTAATAAATATTTTCAAATAAATTTATTTCTATCAAATTACTAAATAGCCTTTTGCTAATAACCTTTAATGAAAATTTATTTCTAACAAAAATTTCCATAAGATATTTATTATCCAAATTGAAAACTTAGTATAATAAGGAAATTTCTAATTTATAAAATTCTGAAAACTTTAAAGCACCTTATCCAATTATGAAACATTTAATTCTTCAAGGATTCTCAAAAATAAATTTAAGAAAAATATTTCAAATCCTTAAGAATAAATTTAGAAAGGAACTTTAGCTCTCATATTCAAAATTCCTCATAAATTTAATTTTCTTATTTCTACACCTTTCCAATTTAATAAATATTCTTAAACATGGAATCTAATTTCTATAAAAATCTATTCCATTAAAATTAC
This sequence comes from Vitis vinifera, assembly GCF_030704535.1. NCBI lineage: Eukaryota > Viridiplantae > Streptophyta > Magnoliopsida > Vitales > Vitaceae > Vitis > Vitis vinifera. The sequence goes on from NC_081818.1 coordinate 13,196,557, forward strand.
AAAAAATAAACTTTTAGTAATTTTCTTAATGATAAATTATCCATCTTGAAAATTTCCAAAAACAAATATTTACTCTCCAAATTAAGGATTAGTGTAATAAGAAAGTTTTCAAAAACTTGAAAAATAAAAACTAGAGAGCACTTGATCTAAAAAAGAAACTTTTATTCTATAAGGATTCTTATCAAAATAATTTTAAAGAAAATAATTTAGAATCCTTTAGAATAATTTAGAAAAGGAAACTCTGCTCTCTAATTTATTTTTTCAAGTTTTATTTTCTTAATCTACACTATTCCAAAATTAAGCAAATAATATGCTTTGAAATATAATTTTCAAGAAAATTTATACCCATTAAAATTACTAAGAGTTTTATACCATTTACATAAGAAGCATTCAATAATTTCAGTGACCTTCTTAAAAAATAAATAAATTATCTATCATGAGAATTTCCAAAACTTTATTTATTCACTAAATTGGAATAGTTGTTCTGAATATCCAATTTTATAAACATTTTAAAATAAGATAATCCTCTCTTAATATAGAAACTCAAGTCCTTGAAGATCTCAAAATAAGAAATTTTGAAAAAGGGATCTTCTAAGGATTTTTAGAAAAGAAAACTATATTCTCTCACAATCTTAAAAAACATTTACATATACAAAATTCCTTAATAGTAGCATCATTCCAATTTTTAAATAAAACTTAAGTTTGGAACCAACCTTCTCATGAAAATTTACTTTTCATAAGAAAAACCAAAATTAGCAACTTTTTAAAAAATACTTCTCATCTCATGCAATATAACAATATACATAAAAAGGAAATATTTAAAAAGAGATCCCTTGGCCAAGGGATAATTTTCACAACTTTCCAATTATGAACCAAAGCCAATTGTCTTCAACTTAACAACAATATTTGGCATCAAAACTTACCAAAAGAAGCTCCTCTATACCTGCAACAATTCAGCAACTTTCAAGGTCAACAAGTGGCCCAAAAGATGAGCCTAAACAAGCAAAAAGTATTGGACTCATATGCAATCTTGTTACAACATACCCTTTGCACAAATTTGCTTCAAGTGGCCATATCTCCCTTGTTTCAACTCCGAATCGTAAATTGTTTACAACGTTCGATTTCTGACTTCCTAAGCTTCAAATCCATATGCAGCTTGCCCCAAGAAAATCACAGTAGGCAGGATTGATTTTGAGTAAAAGTGAACATTGTTGTACAACCATGGGTCTCAAAAAACATTTTTTAATCAAAGGAAGGATTCAACCTTTCTTCCACAGCCATTAAAGTCCTTGAATCTTCATGGATGATGTTCCAATAAAGATCCAATATTTATTGACATCATTCAGGAATTCATCTCTTGTAGTCCTCCATAGATGATAAAGAACAAAACTTTACATCATAAAAAAAAATAAAAATCTTATGCTCCTATAATGGAACTTACAACCAAATCTAAAAGAAAAGGAGAAAGAAAACAAATTACCCCATTCAATCATCACAAGCAATAATAAAAAGGAACATACATGTGTCTCTTGGCCATGGGATAATATCAAGGCTGCAAAAAAAATGTTAGCACACCCTACATAAAGATCAAAGCATGCTTATAACATTATGCTCTGATGCCAGTTGTTGGCATCTTAGATCTAAGCAATGGAAGCAATACCAATTTTTTTTTTAAAATTGATCTTTTAGGGTTAAAGTACTAACCTTAGGTTTGGATGTTCCCAAACCTTAAATTCCAATTGTTGAAGACGACCTTGAAGTTGTTGGAAGTCTCATAAACCTATAATCTTTCATTCGATGACTCAACCTTGTTCTTGGCACACTTCTAGTGAGGAGGAAAGGAGGGTGGAGGCTATACCTCTCTTTCTCTTTGGATGGTGGAAGACAAAAGTTATGGAAACCCTAACTCCTAGGGGGTGTTTATAGGGTTCGTAATTGGACTTAAGTGACTTGAGCCCACATGGGCTTGGGTCACTTAATCTAGCCCAAAATGGGTTACAATTGATTAATTAACCTAATAGAGCCTACTATTAATCAATTAGCCCAATCCAAAGACCTTGTTCAATTACCCCTATGCAACCTTGCGTAATCACCAAACTCCCTTATGCATAAAAGTGAGCTTAGAGCCAATCTAACTCTCATAATCCATGCCAACAAGGTATATGAGCTTAGAACGGGGACCACTGGGACCCATAGGAGTACTAGCTCACTCAGAATCAAATTTTGAAGTTGATTCAACATCCCACTACAGAGAATGAACTAAACTCCAATATCCTATGTAAATAACAATGAGACACTACATGCTCGAGTTTGTGACCTGCTATCCATTGTGTTCAGTCTCCCCATGAACTGGTGTCCATAGTCTTATAAGATGAAAGCTATCAGCCTTTCAAGACTACTTCTACTATCCTTGAGTTACAGATCCTCCTATTATGTATTCAACTGACATGTATTAGCTCTCAAAGAGTCTATGTCAAGTTCCACTTAAAGAACTACTATGACCATAGTTTCCATGAACACACTATCTCAATCCCATGAGATATCATGATGCCTCAATTGAGAATACCTATTGCTACCAACTTCCATCAATAATGACCCAATCCATAGGGAATATATGATCAACTTACGATCTTACCTATAGGTCAAAGCCACTGCTAACTTTAACACAAGCTCAATATTCTCTCAAGGTTAAGAGACAACACAATGAAGCAACTTGGTAAGGTCATGATTACTTGATAGCCTTAAGTCATGACTCATCGTAAGTCTTGTCCAATGTGTAACCATACATAATAATGCACTCACCATGGGAAAACCATCCTTATAGCCAATACCAACCATCCTTCCAATTAGGAGGTGGTGTACTACAACCTCTAATGGGTTGCCTAGACCCATGAATCAGTGTGAACAAGTCATGTATTTGCAAGGAATCAATGACTTAGATCTTTTGTGGAACTCCTAATACACCTAAGTCACGTACAATGCAAAATATGCAGGCAAGCATGTTCATAATGTATAATACATGGAATAAGGATAGATAAAAGTAAAACTAGAACATCATTAAATAAATAACGAATTCCAAATTTATTACATCATGTTATGCTTTTAAAGGCTCTATCCTAACAAATTGAACTAGTGACCTCTTGATTTACAGTCAAATGCTCTACCACTAAGCTATAAACCCTTACTATTTTATCTTTTTTGTTTTTTAAATATTATTTTTATAAGTTATATTTTAGGCCCACCAAAATGTCATCGTTTCCATTAATGAAGACCTCAATGCTTCAAGTAGGGTTGTCAGAAGTTTTTCTAAGCAGAACACCTATAAAGAAGAAAGACAATGGCTACTCGGTACAAAATACAATTCATTGTTCATTTCATCTCCTTTCACTATGAGAATCTCATTGTGGTATTTTTTTTCCCTTTCCTTCCATTTTGCTTCTTGTGAAACCTTATGCAGAGTAACAATGGCTAATTGATTTAAAAAAAATTATGTTTCTTTTACTATATGTGGACCCGTATTTTTCACATGCGTCCCTTACTTGATGGTGAGATTTGTTTTTTATGTGAAAATCTGATTTTAAAAAAAGGAGGAGTTGTAACTTATTTTTTTTTTAAATGGAAAAAAAAAAAGAAATAAAACCCTAAGAGTGACTCCTTAATTGGAAAAACATATCTTTGAAAACCTGAGTCTAAGTTTGAGGGTAAGGTTACTTATTAGGAAGGTATCATAAGGTGATACTTTTCTAAGCCCTAAAGAAAGGTCTATACTAATAAGTTGAGGTAACTATGACAATTGATTGGTAAATTAATAGATGTCACAGAATGAAGATTACAATGATGATGATAAGCTAAAACATAGTAAAGACTCTTTAAACAAAACATAAATATAAGATGAAATCAAATAAATGAGGAATAAAAAGTATACCTCAAAAGCAAGCTAAGTGTTTTTACAAAACAAATAAGGTTAGCAACAATGTATTTCAAAGATTGAAGAATCTCAAAAATAGGTGAAAAGAAGTCAAATTAATGAAAACATACATATTACATAGTAATAGGATCAAAACTGAGGTATGGATAAAATAAATCCATCAAAAAAAAAAAAAACTTAGAAGTGATATTTTATCAAAATAAAAATTGTATATCATCCTCAAAGTATCTAAAATATAAACGAAGTGTCAAAACAATTTAATCAGTTACCAATTATTCCATATTAAATCAAATTCATCATCACTTTTCAAAACATTTAGCCACATGACATAATAGGCGAACATAAAAAATAAATCCCAAAAAAAACCTAGAGATAGAGTTTCATCATGAAAACATTTGAGTAACATCTCCTATGTGTCTAGAACACAACCCAAAAGGCTAAATAATTAAATTTTGTCTCAATTAATACTAGATTAAATTACAAGCATATCAGAAACAAAGCAAATTTCAATAGCATGTAGAGACAAATTTAATTAACCTATTTAGAAGCATGACAAAATCCTACCAAAATTAATAAAATTCATTCAAGATGTCTACTATATAGGAAAAATAGAAACATACTTAAACCATATGAGGAGGATTTTTAAATCTAGACAAACATCTCCTAACTGCAGAATAGGGCTATTGCAACAAATGTAGAAATAATTTTTTTTCTCCTAATTAAGGAATTAGTTTTCCCAAAAGAAGGAGTCTAAAGTTAATTTCAAGAAGTTTATAATAAAATAAAAATATTGAATAAAATTATAAGAAACTAGAAATAATTTATTTTTTTAAAACTAGCTCAATTGTCTAGAATAGGGCTAAAATAGAACCTATGTAAAAACCAACTTAGTTCTCCCAATTGAAAATTTTTTTTAAGCCCAAACAGAGTTCAATTAAGAAGTTTAAAAAGTTAGGAACATGTTTTAAGCAGATAAGAAAATTTAGAAAAAAAAAACCTAGGCTATGCATTTCTAATGTTTCAATTTAGTGGTTAGAAATACATCAAGATTAGTCTTATTTTATTTTATTTTTATTTTTTGGGAAAATGAAGGTATTCAGGGCTCCCACAAAGTCCTTATTAATATACATGAGTTTAATTTATGCATCCTCAAACTTATATGAACATTTGTAAGTTCATCAAGGCTAAAGATCATTCCATTATGTTTGAAACCATGAATTTGGATTCGTGTGTTAAAAAATAGAAATTCATTTTTTTTTAAAAAAGAAAACAATGGGAAGGTGCATACTAATTGAAATTAGTTGCATTTTTTTTTTTGGTTAATTTTTTTAAAACCTAATGACCTAAGATGATATTTATTTATTTTTTTTCAGAAAAGTTTAAGGGTTAATTTTCTTTAAAAAATATTTTGAAAAAACAACTTTTTAGGCATTGAAGCATATAAAAATATTGAACACAACAACCCTAAGAAAAAGTAAGGTATGAAGATGATTAAGTGGCATGAAATTTAACATCTATAAATGTTATCAACAAACAACCACGAAAGAATCCAAAAACAATGCAAAACAATAGTAGGCCGAGGCCACTCCTATCATGTATGATCAAAGAGCCTAAATAGAATGAGAATAACTCTTAAGACAACAAACCAAACTCTAATCCTAATAGGCATCAATCAATCAATAAAATTAATCAAATTCATATATTATCAATAATTCACAAACAAATATCAAAACATGTTATTATTAAAAAAATACTTAAACTAACAATCACTTGATCTTAAAAAAAAATACAACTTGCAATCAACTCTTTAATAATCAATTTACGATCAAAATTCTCAAATAAATAATGTCAATTATGTGATTTTTTTTTTAAAAATAAAATAAAATTGGGTATCAACTCATAAATAATCAATATATAATCAACATAAGCTATTAAATCTAATAACATCATGTGACTTACAAAAAAAAAAAAAAAATAGAATCATCTCATGGATAATCAATGTTTAATCAATCAAAAGCTTTCAAATCTAACACCATCATGTGACTTTTAAAGAAACATAAACTTGGAATTAACTCATGGATAATCAATGTATAATCAATCAAAAGCTCTCAAATCTAATACCAAAAATGTGACTTAAAAAAAATATATTAACTTGGATTCAACTCATGGATACAAAAAATATAATCAATCAAAAATTCTCAAATTTAATATCAAACATGTGACTTTCAAAAAATAGCAACTTGAATTCAACTCATGGATAATCAATATAATAATCAATCAAAAAATGGAATTTTGGAATCGTACTCATCAATAATCAACATATAATAAATCAAAAAACAAATAGCAACTTAGAATTTAACACCATCAAGAATAATCAATAAAAAAAAATGGCAACTTAGAACCATACTCATGAATAGTCAAAATACCATCATAAAAAGTTCTCAAATAATTAATATCATCACATGATTTTAAAAGAATAATAACTTGACAAACATATGGCCTATACATCCATATCTATTAAGTAGAATTCTTAAATCTAATCATGAGAGAAGAAGAAAAGAGATGAATAACAAGATGTACAAAAAATCAAGAAAAACTTTCCTGAAACCCTTCTCCTTAAGAAAAAAATTGAAACTTTGCCTCATTTTCGCTCTTCACTATCTCTTAGGTGTGAGCCTTATTCTCTAATGCAAACATGTATGATTTTCAATGCCCAATCCTATATTCGATCCTTGTCATGAAATTTTCTCCTTGATAATGATTGATTTTCAAAAAGTTGTCAACAGACCAATTGTAGCCCTTTCTCTTAGTTTTTCATACCTTTAAGAATCACCTTATTTTGATATCTGCAGCTAAAGTTATACCTAAAATACCAAAGCCACTTTAGCATATGATAGGAAAGCTCTCTTACTCGCCTTCAATCTTTCCAATCTGTGTATTCCTAAAAATCCTCAATGGTCATGCGAGTCTTTTCTTATCAAAATATGGTAGCCCGCATGCCTTTCAATCCAAAAGAATCCTCATCTCAAAAAGTCTCCTACTCTTCTTAGGTGTCTTCCAATCTTTCCTATCTCAACATGACATCCTCCTATATGATATGGCAGCCCAATCTCTCCATATGGAAGCCACATAACTTTCCTAAAATCCCTCTAAACAGACTCCTCATGTTGTCTATAATACCAAAGAGAGTCTTACTTTCTTCCAAAAAATCTCCATGCGTGAATCCAAGAATCTTCTTAATCTTTCTTATTTTCAATGCTCTCTTCTTCTATTTCTCAATCTCAAAGAATCCTTCCTATCCAAAAGTACTCTAAGTCGTGGACTCTTTCCTCCAATAAGTGATAACTCACCTTCCTTTCTCCATGTCATGATGTCCTTCCTAAAATTAATATCTCCTCAATCTCAATGAATCCTCCCTATCCAAAAGTCCTCTAAGCTGTCCAAGTCATCTTCAAAAAAATCTTGTTTTATTCTCAGACTTCCATATTGCATGAATAATATATCTCCTTCTACCTAAATGTCGTGCACCTCTGCAAAGAGTCCTCCTAATCTAAAAAAAAAAAAAAAAAACTCCAAAATATCAATGTCTTAATCCATGTCTTCCCATCATAAAAGAATCCTTCCTAACTCAAACTCTCCAAAATATCAATTTCTTAATGTCTTCCTCATCTTCCCAAATAAGCCCCCATGTACATGCCATGTGAGATGATATGAAATGTTGTCCTAAAATGCACCTAAACTTTGTCGTAAAATACATCTAGAGGAACTATCCTAAAATGCACCTAGATGAACTAACTTAAAGTGTACTTAAATAAAATGAAATAAAATGCTATTAAGATGAACTATCCTAAAGTGAAACTAAGTTAAGGTGCAATTAAGAGAATTCCTAAAATGTAATTAAGTGAACTAACTTAAAATGTAACTAGGTGAGCTGAATTAAAGTGCCACTAAGTGAATTGACCTAAAGTGTGATTAAGTGAGATAATATGAGCCGAATCTAAGTTAAAGTGTGACTAAGTGAGTTGAACCTAAGGTGCCACTAGGTGAGCTAAGCTAAAGCGCAATTAAGTGAGCTAAACTTAAGATAGAGTGCAACTAAGTGAGTTGAACCTAAGGTGCCACTAAGTGAACTAAGGTGAAATGCAATAAAGTGAGCTACATGTGAATTGAAGTGTAACTAAGTGAGCTAAACCTAAGGTGTCACTACGTGAACTAAGTTAAAATACAACTAAGTGAGCTGAATGTGAGTTAAAGTAAGGTGCATCTAAGTGATTTAACCCTAGAAATGCATCTAAGCGAACTAAACCTAGAAGTGCAGCTAAGTGCACTAAAATAAGGTGCAATTAAGGTCACAAATGGGATCCATAAAAATCCCTTGACAAAGAAACTCCAAAGGTGGCCAAAAAATAGTACCAAAAGAGTGACAATGGACCATCATGGGACTACTATGGGGTAATGAGAAAAAGAGGAGAACACATAGAGTAACATGTGCTACTATGATAAAATGGAGGGTTTACACTTTGGTTTCTTGGAAACCAAACATTCATAATGTTTTTAATATTTCCTAAATTTAAATTGTTCATTACAACTATTGTGTTCTTTAATTTTTTTTGTAGTAATTTTGTATTACTTGTAAAAGAAAATGATGATTTCATATCTCCATGATTATTTTAACATCTAAACTATAATAAAATCCAACATTTTATGAATTGATAAGTAAAAGACAAGATATGAATACATTTAATTAGAAACATGAAAACAAGTTTAAGTAGTGGATTTGTTCATCACATTCACCGAAATGACCAATTCTATAATCTAGATAAGCTATGGCCCAAAGCTTATCAAGTCATTGGTAAGTCGAATCCAGGGTGTAGCAAATTCTTAGTATGCAAAGGATTGCAATTGTAAGCACTATAGTGGGTCAAATTAAATAAAAGTAACACTAGTGCAACAATGCAAGCTAGAAAAATTCTAGGAGTTTTCTACATGGAATGATATTTCTACATACATATGAACCTACTTCTGGAAGTGCAAATAACCCTATATCTTATCCATGTGTAGGGAAAAAACTATAAGTTGTGTAAAGGATATTGCATTAAATTAATTTCCACTTATGAGTAAGAACTTTCAAGTAGAAATGACCATCTTCTAACTGAGATATAACGCCCATCACCTATCTCTTATTGGTTTGCCTTATCAAATACTAAATCAGTGATATCTGCCACATATAGTACCATAAGAATGAATAAATATTCGAAGAAGTATTTCAACATAGAATTTGAAAGCAACGTGTTGTTTATAATGTATGTGGTTTGAGCTTGAGTTGGCATGTGAAATGGAACACCTCATAGCTTTTAAAACGAGACATTTTAGTATCAAATACAAGTTTAGAAAAGTGTTAATGATCATGAGAAATCCTTTAGAACAACAATAGAAACTTATTTTTTTATAAATTAGTTTTGGAAGAAGCATCATCATGAATCGTAAGCCTCCACGTATTCCTGCATTGAAATATCATTATCAACAAATATAAAAGATAAGATCCCAATTACTACTTATACTTACGAAAACTTCACCATGAGTCCTGAATTTGTTGTTATTTGTGTAAATGTTAGTTTGACTTATGTATATGTACTTATTTTAAAAGGCTAAATTATAGTACGAATTATAATTCAACAAATATGATTCAAGTACTCATACATTATATCATTAATTATTCTATTGTATGAAACAAATGTTAATGGCCTATAGGGACTTCTTACAATATTGATCATAGCAAATAGAAAATGGATCATATTTGGAATGATGTTTAATAATTGGTTAGTTCAAAATTTCATATTAAGAGTGTTGAGAGATACCAGATTATATTGTCTATTACAACTATTTCTTTCTAATTTGTCACAATTTTTTTTCTTGCAAATTAGATGTTACATTGGTGTAACCTATAAATTCATTTCTTAACAACTCTAAGAAGCCCACTTCTCCCGAGTTTGAGGAGCAATGACTTGTTTTCTCCATTTATGAATTAGAACCTAGAGCACAATCTAGGAAATTAACTTGCATGTTCAATGTATGTCCAAACTTTAGGATGATGAACTCACAATACTATTAACTCTGGCTACACATAAATATCTTATATGGAGATATAAGTTTTTATAGTTCTTACAGTAGGGAAGCCAACACAATCCATAGACTCTTTGATGTCCTTGGTCACAATACTATTAGATATGAGCCTAACTTATAAACTCCCATCCAAAATAAGATCTTATGTCATCAAAATAGTAAAGAGGTTCAGTACTAATCCAAGGTCTGTCATCGAAAGTTCACACACAATTATTGAGTCCATGTGTATCCTAAACAAAGATACATCCTTAGCCATACTCTCGATGATCAGACCACAAGTTAGATAGAGAATATAACTTAAGAAGAGAATGCAAACAAAAATAAAAATGACAATTATTAGCTCTATTTCTACCTTTGCTAATGAAATTTCCATACCAACAGACTAATGTTATAAGAATACTTATAAGAAGTGAAACTAAGTTTCGTCTTTGGTAGTCTTGAGTTTTTTTTTTTTTTTTTTTTTTTGTGTGATCATAAGTTGTCATCATTGCTGGAATTGTCAATGTTTGTATCTTTTTCATTATTGACTTCTTCTACAATGAACCTTACTAACATTCAAGCCGTGTTGTTCATTTTTTAATCTTTGTGAGGAAAACGAATGACTTCCCATAATAGATGATCACCTCTTTATACTATTCATTTATTCTTGAAATATAAAGCTGATGAAGTTAGATAAGAAGAGGTTTTTTTCATAATAATCATAATCATAATTTGTTAAAAGTTCAAAATATTACATTTGTTTTTTGGTTTCAATAAACTTAGTTACAAGACATCCAATGGATTTTTCCAAAACATCAAACAAGATTAAGACAACTTGATGAGTTCCATTAGCAATTATAAGTCTAAACATATACCAATATTAATTCCATTAATCAATTAAATAAATAAAGAAGTTTTAGTAAGTATCATCATTGCTTGAATGTTTAATAATCAACATGAATGAGAGATATTACTTTGGACAATAATTTGCATTTGTGTTGCATCATTTTGGGTACTCTAATATTTGGTCTTTCAACACCACCTTTTTATTGCATTTTGTGCATGCATTATGCTAAGCTTCATCCATATTGTCAACATTGAGAATTGTTGCTTTAAATGAATAATGAATTTTCTACAAGTTTAAACAAACACTAGTGTTAATTTAAGTATCGTAATCAAAGAAATATCAATAGATTTTTTCCCCCTTGTAGGATGCCATATACCTGGAATTCAAATAATGGTCTTTCTATTAAATATGCAAGTGTGATGTATTCTAAAGACAATCTTTTTTGGGCCAGCTCTTCTTAGCATACTTGCATTAATAATAGAGTTTGATCTACAAATTAGGTTTGCAATTCATATTAATATGATATTGGTATGTGGAGATAAAAACCATTAATAGTGAGCTAATCCATAGGGATTTTTTACTACTTTAGAGTCTCATCCATAAGTCAAAGCTATCATGTACTTTAGCACAAACTCAATATCCTCATAAGGTTGAGGAAACATATAGTATAGTTGCTTGGGGAAGCCATGACTACCCAATAGCCAATGTCATGCCTCATCATAGGTTATTTCCAATGTGTTATCATACATATTAGTGCACCTACCATGGGAATCCTATCTTGATGATCAACACTAGTTATCCCTCAAATTAGGAGGTAGTGCATTATAACCTCAAATGAATTTGCCTAAGTACATGAACTGGTTGTGAACCCATGACTAGAATTTTCTGTGCAACACCTAATGCATCCAAGTCATGTAGAATGCAAGAGATGCCAAGTCAAAAGGTTGAGAAGGTATATTGTATTGATATGATAAATAAATTAGGAAACAAAAATCTTATTAATAAATTCATGATTGTTACATCATGTCATGTAAGGACTCTATCCTAACAACTCGCATAAATATTTTCATTGTAATATATAGTCCAAACCTTAAATAGTCATATAAGTTATTTTAAATTAAATAACAATATTAGTTATGTTGATCTGTCAAAACTTTTTGTATAGTAATTAACAAATAATTTATATATGAAGGCACAATTTAGTGATACAAAGTCATGGCTTACAATACCTAAAATATAATATGAGATAATAGATTAAATATAGTTGGACAAGTTGGGTATTTATATTGATCTTTTACAAATTTTTACTACTTTACACATTCTCTATTACCATCTTTTACTACTAAAATACCTAAGGAGTACTTTTTCTTTTTGGGAAAAATTACATATTTATCTCACTTAGTAGCCATTGAGAATATCAAGAAGAAATCGACTGAGTGACTACACATCTTTGTTGTTATTAAAAATACTAAAACCTAAATTTATGATAACTCTCACTAAAAAAAACAACTAGAAATAGAGTAGCCACAACTTTGTTTTTGGGTTGTCATCATCTTGATGAGCACTAATGTGTATTGTTTTTAAGTTTGAAGGATCAATTATTTTCTAATGGTAATAACATCTAATTTAAATAAATAATAATAAAATATGGATAAAAATTTCCTAAAATATTTAATGAAATAAGTAAAATAAAAGAAAATGTCTTAGAGAGTTTAATAATCTAGTGTTAAATCCCCACAGAGAACATTCTAAAATCTATGGTTTAAGATCAAACTTAATTTGAGATCAAATTGAATCCTAGGACCGATATTGCATCTAGAACTTAAATTTTTGTTTTTGAAACACAGATCTCTTTAACCAATTAATGAAGCTTAATTTTGATTTTTAGCTATATTCAATCAAAAGATTAAAACTTTTTTTTGTAGATTTGATCCTTAGATTTATTAATAGTAGAATCAGACTAAGTTAACTTGTAATCAAGATCTTTCCAAGAATCACTAATACCTTGGTAAGAATCTTTTGTACCTTATTTAGGGTGAACTAACATAAGAGATTTATTCCTATCAACTCAAATATGAAAACAAAAAGAAACCTAATCAATTCATTACCATTCTTTCAACTCATCCTTTGGTTTCTTCACATTTATGTTAACTACTTCAAAACTCATAAAATTATCTAAAACATGGTGGAGGATTTATCAACCCATGTTTAGTTTCTGAGAAAGTAAAATAGAAAATAATGAAAAAGGATAGAAAGAAAAACTAAAGCTTTACTAAAGAATTGAAAAAGAAGAGTTCAATTTCTCTCCCTCTATTCTTCTTCTCTAAACCTAAATCAAATCAAATATATATAGTCCCCTAAAAGAGACATATAATAATAAAAATCTTTAATTTTTTGCATATGGATCACTAATTTCACATGATCGTGTGAAATTGAAATGGTTTAGTAGTACTTTAGCATAATTTTGGTAGCTTTGGCACAGTTATGCAAAAATTTGCATGTTCATGCAAAAGTAGATCCCATAGGTTTCTTAGCTCTTGTAGATTTTGTTTCTTTAGTGCATTTCACAAGCTTATGTGAAAATTCACATGATAATGCAAAACTAGTACTTCTTCCCATTTTTGGTTTATGTAATTTGCTTTAGTTGCTTATATCTTACCTCTTTTCAACTTTGAATCAAAAACCATTTAAAGTGTTAGATGTTAGGATAGAGCCTTGAAAAGCATAACATGATTTAACAATAAGTATATTTCATTAACATTTATATTATGATTCTAGTTTTCTCCTCATTATTCTTTTTATGAATTATATATATTAGACATTCAAGTATGCATTACTTGCATTATACATAACTTGGGTATATTGGGAGTTGCATGGAAGATCTTAATCATAGTTCTTTACAAGTCGATGTACAAAAACTCGGACTACTCCATTCCCTAGTCCTAGATCTTGTAGGTGAATGCATTTTATTCCCAGGCTTCTCTAGATCTAAACACAATGGAAAACATGACTATAAAAACCATGAATATCCATAGATCTAGAAATTAGATATCATAACTCTGATCTAGATATTCTTAGATTGATTCCAATCTAGTGAAGGAATTGTGTTAGCATCTTAGATCTTATAAACCTAAAGATTTTCCATTAATCACTATTTTCACTAAACTTTGGCACAAGAGAAGAGCATAACGTAAGGATGGTCTTCTTTAAGGGAATGGTAATTTTTTTTTTTCTTTTTTTGGGAGTCTAGAAGACAAGAATGCAAAAGTGAAGCCCTAAACCCTTAAGGGAGGTTTATATAGGTGGAACTATGATCTTAAGAAACTTGAGAGTCCAACTTGGGCTTGGGCCACTTAATCCAACCTATTTAGGTTTTAATGAATTAATTAGCCCTATTAGGCTCCTATTAATTAATTATCCCAATCTAGAAAGACCATTCATAAGATGTAGCATAACTCACATTTTTACCAAAATGCCTTTATTCATACTTAACTAATTACAAACCCATAATTCCCTTAAACAAATGTGTAACCATGAGTCAGGAGCTCAAACGAGAACCACTGGGACTCATAAGAAAATACTGACTCCCTCATAATCAAATTTTGAAGTTGGCCTAGTACTCTACTAAGGAGAGTTAACTATGTTCTAATATCCTATGATATTATTATGAGACAAAGCTTGGGTCTGTGACCTACTATCTACTACATGTGGACTTCTTATGAACTATTGTTCGTAATCTAACAAGGTTTGTTTTATCATCCTCTCAAGATTACCTCTCCAACCTTAGAGTTATAGATCTTCCTAGTATGTGATCAATTGACATACTCTAGTTCATAAAGAGCATATGTCAAATTTTACTTAATGAATTATGATGAGCATAGTTTTCTTGATCACATGTCCTTAAGATCACCTAAAGAAGGATGTTGTCTCTTTTGGGCATATTGTTGGGATTGAGCCCTAGAAAGTATGACATAAAATAACAGATTGAGATACATTTAAAAATTTATTCATCTATGTTTCTTGATTTTCCACTTATTGTCCCATATTCGTTAATAAGTATTTGAGCATACATAGGGGATATAAGTCATGGGTTCCTTATAAGTAAATAAGTTGTCTACAATTAGTTTATGGGTTTGGATAATCTAGGAGAGAGTGTAGTGCACTACTTTCTAATTTGATCACTCTTCTGCCTATTTTTATGAGTCTCTTGGACCAAGTTAAAGACAATGAACTTATGTAAATAAAAAATAGCTTAAAAATCAATGGAAAGCTTTAAAAATCAAAATTTCAATATCAATGAAAGATTTTCTTTCTATAATTTTTTAAAAGGGAAAATCTTCTTTGAAAACCATAATTAAGGAAAAATATGAAAATTATAGATGAAAAAAGAAAAATGAATGAAAGAGTAAATGTTCTTTGGCTTATATATATATATATATATATATATATATATATATATATATATATTAAAGGAGGGACAATTTGACCACAATTATATTTAAGATTTTGGATACCAAAAGGCTACTGATAAATGAAAATAATTACCTTGAAAATTCTACAAATTCCTCATACTTTTATATCTAAAAAGGAAAAATGTTGTTTTAAATTTTTCTTTATTTTCTTGGAAACCAATAAATGGGTTAAGGGTTGTCATTGAATGCTTTCAACTTATCATTGCTATTGTTTAATATTTGGAATTCTAGGATTTCATTTTGGACTATAGCTCAAGATAGAATTTTATAACATTAATAATCAGGGAACAATATTTTGTACGATGATATCAAAGAATAATTTGGCTTGAATTTGTTATAATCTTAAAGGTGAATTCATTATGATTGTTATAGTTAAATAATAAATTAGGAGTTATTTAATCCTTTTAATCAAATAACCCAATAATAAATATGTGAAATATAAAGGGAAAAGTCTACAAACTCGTACTTTTATATATACTATAGATATAGATATAGATTGGATGAAACAAAAATCAAGGAAAGAAAAAGCTACCCATAAAGAGGACGACCCAACTGGGATCAAATCGATGACCTCTTGATCTATAGTCAAATGCTCTACCACTAAGCTATAGACCCTTATTATTCAATCCTCACTATTTTTTTAAATATTATTTTTGTAAGTTATATTTCAGGCCCATTGAAATGTTGTCATTTCAATCAACGGAGACCACAACGTTTTGAATAGGGTTGTTAGTAGTTTCTCCAAGCATACCACCACCCCATTTCTATAGAGGAGAAATGGGCATCAATGGCTATTCAGTACAACATACAAGTTTCTGTTCATATGATCTCCTCTTACTTTGGAAATCTCGTTGTGTTATCATTTTTCTTTTTCCTTATCCTTCCATTTTGCTTCATGTGAAACCTTATGTAGAGCAACAATGGCTACTCAATTAAATTTCCTCTTTTTATTATTATTATTATTATTATTTACAATGGTTTCTCAAAAAGTAAACATTCATAGTGTTTTTTTAATTTTTCCTAAACTTACATTGTTTACTGCAACTGTTATGTTCTTTGAATGAAAAAAATCCTATAGTAATTTTGTATTGCTTATTGAAGAAAATGATGATTTCATATCTCCATAACTATTATAACATCTAACTATAATAAAAATCCAACATTTTATGAATCGATAGTGGATTTGGTTCATCACATTCACTAAAATGACCAATCCTTGTAATTTGGAGACCCTATAGCCTAACTTGCTTATCAAGTCATAGGCAAGTTGGATCCATGGTGTAGTAAATTCTTCATATCCAAACGATTACAATTGCAAGCATTGTATTAAAGTGGGTCAAATTAAATAAAAACAACACTGGTGCAACAGTGTAAACTAGAAAAATTCTAGGAGTTTTATGCATGCAATGTTTTTTTGCATTCCTAAACCTACTTTTGGAAGTACAAATAGCCCAATATCCTATCCGTGTTTGGGAAAAAAATTTAGGTTGTGTAAAGGATGTTACATTAAATAAATTAATTTCCATTGATGTCACTACAAGGAAAAAGATATATGGTGACATTTATAATAAGTCACCATAAACATAGGGTGTCACTACAACATAGCGTCACCTTATCCACTGACACCATAAAGGGTATCAATTGGTGACGTATTTGGAAGCGACACCAAAGCAGATAAATGGTGACACATTCAGAAGAGACACCATATATTTTTAGTGATGCTTAATTTGATATAGAGTTGTATGAGATATATAATGTGTCATATTAAATGCATCATCTTTGAGTTATGGTGTCACGTTAAATGTATCACCTTTAATTTATGGTGTCACATCATTGTAAATGATTATGGAAGATATGGTTGTTTTTTATTGATTAGTTTGTAGATTTTTGTAATGCTTATTAATAAATAAGACTAACCTGTGTAAATTGTCCATAAATATAATAATCGTATTACATTTAACTTATATTTTCATAATGCTTATGAATTAATTTGTAACATATTACGTCATCCAATAATATTTGTATATCAAATGTTCACAAAATGATAGTACATCAAACACATCAAACCCACCAAAACTAAAAAAGAAAAGTGAATACACATTAAAACATGATTTAGAAATGTTAAGCTTCCCAACATTCATGTATGACATAAGAGTCATATCTAAAAACCTAAATCTTGTTGCCTCTTTCTCCTTTCTTTTTATTCTTCATATTGTCCTCCCAAGAGTGTATACCTGCATTTCATAGTTTAATGAGTTTCAGAGTTCTTATTGAAAATAAAAATGTGATGTTATAAACAATAAACAAATCTAAGTACTAATGTTTTCTTTTTCTTTTTCCTTTTTCTCATTTTGGTATAAAAATAGTTCGTAAAGAATAAGTAATGTTATACAATATCAATGGAAAATTCAATCATATAACAACTAAGGGACTTACCATGAATGATCACGATACATCAATATGATTCATGATTAGTTATAACACAAAAGTAATCTATTCTTCTCTAATTTCATCAAATTCTACTTGAGAATATGTTTTATTTGTCATCAAACTGAAATCAAATGAGAATAACATTAATATCACAATAATTGAAAGTATGAAAGTATGAAATTATGTACAATTTATTAAACGAATAAAACCTTTGATGCAATAACTGTAAAATCAACAATTATTTCTTTAATGAATCTCATAACAAAGTAGTCATATTTGAACTCAGTATTATTTTTTTACTCTTAAATTATTTTTAAACAAAATAAAAATTATTAATATATTGGTTCATTTTTAAATACTTTCACAAGAATATATTTTAACTACAAGTTATTTCAATTTATCAATAGATTTTTAGGAAATGAGCTATTATCCATTTATTATTTTCTTATTTTTCAAAAAATATTTTCAGTCATTTCATACACGTTTTCAACTACTAAAATTATTGTTTTTATAGAATAAACAAAGAAGCATACACTTCTTCTCCACTCACTAAGTCAACTATTATAATCACCATAATATTTTATTCACCTACCAATATCTCATTCCATTTAGATAACTCTCTCAACAAAATCATTTCTACAATACTTTTTACTCTCCTATGATATTGAATATTTTATTCCATTTAGGTGACTCTCAACACAAAGAAAAGTAGGAATGTCTTCTTAGGTTAACTAAACAAAGACTTTTTTTTTTTTTACTTTACAATATGTATAAAAAACAATTATTTATTACAAGGAATGTGCTAGAAAGGTCATTTTATTTTTAAAGAATTTTTTAGAATTTCTTAAACATTTACAAAAAATAGAATCTAACAATTTTATTTCTAAAAAAATTGATCAATTCAAAAAAGAAAGAAGAATGTTATTTTTTAAGAAAAGTTAATAAACCACTTTATTCTTGAATTATCTAAACAAAACTTACTAAAAAATATTTTATCCCAAATTTATTTTCAAAACTTTCTTATTGAAAACTCTCATATATAAATTATTTTATTATATAGAGAAATTCTTATTTTATTCCTTTTTTTAGAGAAAAATTCACTTGTTTATTAAATATCAAAGAAGTCTATTTTTATGTCTATTATAAATATATATATATATATATATATATATAAATTCTCTTATTTTCATACAAGAAATTTCCATTTATGCCTAAAATACTTTTAGAAAAATAATTGCCAACAAAATCTTATTTTTAAAATTATTTTCAACATTCTTATTTAAAAAAATTATCATTGGATTATTCTCAAAAAAGACAATCCTAAAAAAATTAACCATTTATAACCCAATTTAAACTCAAAAATTATCCTCAATATTATTTTATATTCCTAAATTATTTTCAAACAAAATAACAATTATTAATATTTTGATTCATTTTTAAATACTTTCACAAAAATATATTTTAACCACATATTATTTTAATTTATCAAAATATTTTTAGGAAATGAGCTATTTTTCATTTATTACTATCCTATTTTTCAAAACATATTTTCAGGCATTTCATTCACATTTTAAAATTTCAAATACTAAAATTATTGTTTTTATAAAAACAACAAAGCATGTAAATTTCAACTACTAAAATTATTGTTTTTATAGAATAAACAAAGCAACATACACTTATCTTCCATTTACTAATTCAACTATTACAATCACTCCAATATTTTGTTCACCTACCAATAATTCATTCCATGTAGGTGACTCTAAAAAAAAAGATCATATTTATAATACCCTTTACCACTCTGATACCCAATATTCTATTCTATTTAGGTGACTCAATACAAAGAAAGTGGGAATGTTTTCTTAGGTTAACCGAAGAAAACCCTAAATAACTTAAGTGCTTTTGGGTTAATTGAGCATCATCTTGTCGTAGATGTCAATCTCTATTGTTAGACTTCACCAAAAAGCTCCTAGCACGGTGGAAAAAAGTATCAAATATAGTCAAGTCTTCAATAAAATATTTTCACATATGAAAAATTACAACCAATACACTATATAGTCAAGTCTTCAATAAAATATTATTTCATGCGAAAAATTACTACAAACTAGTGTATCTCTCATTCTCAATTAGACAAAAATTTTAAAAATAATTCATTTTTCTTGTTTTCATTTGTTTTGGGGCTTATTAGCAATGAAACAAAAAATATGTTAGAATGTTAAACCTAGTTTTTACTTCCCTGGAACTCAATAAAAAACATCATTTACAAAACCCACATCATAGATATACTAAATCAAGAGATATAAAACAATTATACTAACAAAGTTTTTTGCATTAATAAAAAAAATGAAGATGATAGATAAGAGATTTTGACTTACCCAAGATTTTACGAAGCAAAGAATATCAATTATGGGTGTGCCGACCATGGGTGTGAGAAGAAGGAGAAGAAAACGATGGTTAGGGTTAAGCAATAAGATCTTTTATATTAGTTAATGTATATATGGAAACAATGGACTTTTCATAAATTGTTCCTACTCACTATTTTTAAAAAGGGCCCATTGAGTTATAAAATTTAAAACTTTTTATTTCATATGGTGTCACTTCCAAAAAATGACACCATAAATCTGAAATTAGCATCATCTAACTATCCTAATTGAAGATTTTTTATATGATGTGTCACCTTTATAAATTTTAAGTTCAATGGTGTCATTATTTTAAATGCGACACCATAAATAGTGACATCATAAATTATTTTTGTAGTAGTGTGTACAAAGATCTTCTGATTAGAAGTGACCATTTTCCAACTAAGATACACCACCCATCACTCATCTCCTGTTGGTTTGCCTAATAAGAGACTAAATTGGTGATGTTTTCCACATACAAGTACCATAAGAATGAATAAATATTTGAAGAAGTATTTCAACATAGAATTTGAAAGCCAAGTGTTGTTCATAATATATGTGGTTTGGGCTTGAGCTGGCACATGAAAGGGAACACCTCATAGCTTCCAAAATGAGACATTTTAGTATCAAATTCAAGTTTAGAAAAGTGTTGATAACGAGAAAGCCTTTAGAAGAACAATAGAAACCAATTTCTATGATAAAATAGTTTTGGAAGAAGCATCACTATGAATCGCAAGCCTCCTTGCATTCTTGCATTGAAAAGTCACCATTAAAAAATATAAAAAGAAATTCAAATGAAGAAGCATCACTATGATCCTAATTACTAATTATGGAAACTCCACCACGAGTCCTAAATTTCTTGTTATTTGTGTATCATGATAGTTTGGCCTTATGTATATGTACTTATTTTAAAAGGATAAATTATAGCAGAAATTATAATTTAATCAATATGTTTCAGGTACTCACATTATATCATTAGTCATTTTGTTATACAAAACAAATGCTAATGACTTGTAGGGACTTCCTACAAATTTGATCATAGCAAATAGAAATGATGTTTTGTAATTGGCTAGTTCAAAATTTCATATTAAGAGCATTGAAAGATATTGGATTATACTGTCTAAAGCAACTATTTCTTTCTAATCTCTCACCATCTTTTGCTTGCAATTGTAGAATCACAACAATAAATGTTACATAGGTGTAACCTAAAAATTCATTTCTTGATAGCTCTATGGAGCTTACTTTTTCAAAGTTTGAAGAGCAACAACATGTTTTTACCATTCATGAATTGGAACTTGCAACATAATCTAAGGAAATAACTTGTATGTTAAATGTATATCCAAAATTAGAGCTAATGAACTCCCAATACCATTAATTCTAACTATATAAAAATATCTTATATGGAGACATAGGGTTTTATAATTGTTACAATAGGGAAACCACCTTAGTCCCTTGGCTCTTTGATATCCTTGGTGACAACACTATTATATGCAAGCCTAACCTGCAAACTCCCATCTAGTATAATATCTTATATCAACAAAATAGGAAAGAGGTCCAGTGTTAACCTAGGGTCTATTATTGAATAGCTATTGTGATTATTGAGTCCATATGCATCGTAAACAAAGATACAACCTTAACCATCTTCTCAATACTAGGACCGTAAGTTAGATAGAGAATATTACATAAGAGAGTGCAAAAAGAAACGAGAATGTTAATTATTAGCTTTATTTTTGCTTTTGCAAATGAAATTACCATACCAAAAGACTAGTGTTACAAGAGTAGAAGTGAAGCTAAAGTTATTCTTTGGGAATCTTGAGCTTTTTTGTGATCGTAAGTTGTCACCATTGGTTGAATTGACAATGTCTGTATCTTCTTCATCACAA
Source organism: Vitis vinifera (assembly GCF_030704535.1). NCBI lineage: Eukaryota > Viridiplantae > Streptophyta > Magnoliopsida > Vitales > Vitaceae > Vitis > Vitis vinifera. The sequence continues at coordinate 13,218,615 of NC_081818.1, forward strand.
ACTTTTTTACAATGAACATTGCTAACATTTAGGTTGTGCCATTCACTTTGTTAATCATTGTGAGGGAAACTAATGACTTTCTATAAGAGAAGATAAACCCTTTATAAAACAAACTCTTCATTCCTTATTGAAATACAAAGTTGATGAAGTTAGATAAGAAAAGTTTTTTTTTTAATCATTATCATAATTTGTTAAATATTCAAAATATTGTACCTATTTTTTTAGTTTCAATGAACTTAGTTACAAGACATCCAATTATTTTTTCCATAGCATCAAACAACATTAAGGTAGCTTGGTGAGTTCCATTAGCAATTGTAAGTCTAAGCATATACCTCTATTAATTCCATTAATTAGTAAAATGAATAAATAAGAAGGAATTTTAGTAAGTATCATCGTTGCTTGAATGTTTAATAAGCAACATGAATAAGGGATATTACCGTGGATAATAATTTGCATTGGTGTTGCAACATTTTGGGCACTCTACAATTTGGTTTTTCAACACCACTTTCTATTACATTTTGTGCATGCATTGTACCAAGGTTCATCCATATTGTCAACATTGAAAATTGTTGCCCAAATGAATACTGTATTTTCTACAAGTTTAAAGAAACAATAGTGTTAATTTACATATCGCAATAAAAAATATCAATGGGTTTTTTTGCCCTTTGTAGGATGTCGTATACCTAGAATTTAGATAATGGTCTTTTTATTAAATCAGCAAGTGTGACACATTTTGAGGATATAATCTTTGTTGGGCTAACTTTCTTAGCATAGTTACATTGATAAAAGAGACCTGTAAATTAGGTTTGCAATTTATATTAATATGATATTGGTATGTGAAGGTAGAGACCATCAATAGTGACCTAATCCATAGGTAATATGCGACCATCTTGGGGTTTCATCCATAAGTCAAAGCTACCATATATAATAACAGAAGTTCAGTATCCTCTCAAGGTGGAGATATCATATTGTATAGTAGCTTGGTGAAGTCATGACTACCCAATAGCCAATGTCATAACTTATCATAGGTCATTTCTAATGTGTAATCATACACACTAGTGCACTCACCATGGTAATTCCATCTCAATGATCAAGACTAGTTATCCCTCAAATTATGAGGTAGTGCACTATAGCCTCAAATGAATTATCTAAGTCTATAAACTAGTAGCGAACCCATGACTTGGATCCTTTATGCAACTCCTAAATGCATCCAAGTCGTGTACACTATAAGAGATGTTAGGTCAAAATGTTGAGAAGATATATTGTATGAATATGATAAATAAATTTGGAAATAGAAATCTTATTAATAAATTCATCATTAATTATCATATCATTCTTTTAAGGGATCTATTCTAACAACTTGCATAAATAGTTTATTTGTAATATGTAACCCAAACATCAAATAGTCATATAAGTTATTTTAAATTAAATAACAAACAATTTAGTTATGTTGATTTGTCTGAAATTTTTATGTTAAACAATTATAGTAATTAACAAATAATTTATATAAGGCACAATATAGTGATATAAAGTCATGACTTACAATACCTAAGATCTAATATCAGATAACAGATTAAACATAGTTGGACAAGATGGTTATTTACTTGATATTTTACAAATTTTTATTATCTTGCATATTGAAATTTCTTGTCTATCACCATTTTTACTACTAAAATACGTAAGGAGTGCTTTTTGGGAAAAATTGCATGTTTATCTCACTTAGTAGCCATTGAGAATATCAAGAAGAAAATGACTTATTGACTACATATCTATATAGTTATTGAAATCCTCAAACCTAAATACATGATAACTCTCGCTAAGAAAAACTAGAAATAGAGTAGCTACGACTTTGTTTTTGAGTTGTCATCCTTTGGAATTAGCACTAATGTGTACTTTTTTTTTGGTTAAAAGGATTAATTATTTTGTAAAGGTAATAAAGCCTAATTTAAATAAATAATAATAAAATATGGATAAAATTTCCTAAAATATTTAATGAAATGAATAAAATAAAAGAAAATATCTTAAAGAGTTTAATAATCTAGTGTTGAATCCATACAAGGAGCATTGTAAAATCTACAGTTTAAGGTCAAACTTAATTTGAGATCAAATTGAATTTTAGGACCAATATTGCATCTAGGACTTAAATTTTTATTTTTGAAACATAGATTTCTTAAACCAATTAAATATGAAGGTTAATTTTGATTTTCAGTTCTATTCAATCAAAAGATCATACCTATCTTGTAGATTTAACCCTTAGATTTGTTAATAGTAGGATCAGATTAAGTTAATCTATGATCAAGATCTTTTCAAGAATCATTAGTACCTTGGTAAGAATCCTTTGTACCTTGACTGGGGTGAACTAGTATAGAGGATTTATTCTTATCAACTCAAATATGAAAACATAAAGAAACTTAATCAATACATTACCATTTCTTGCAACTCATCCTTTAAATTATTTGCTTTTATGTTAGCTTATTTGAAACTCATAAAATTAGCCAAAACATGGTGGAGGATTTCTTAACCCATGTTTAGTTTCCAAGAAAGTAAAATAGAAAAGAATAAAAAAAATAGAAAGGAAAACTAAAGCTTTATTAAAGAATTGAGAAAGAAGAGTTCAATTTCTCTTTCCACATTCTTCTACTCTAAACCTAGATCAAATCCAATATATATGTATATATATATATATATATATATATATATATATATATATATATATATATATATCTTAAAAGAGACATAATAATAAAAATCTTTAATTTTTTTTTTTTTTTGCATTTGGATCACCAATTTCACATGATCATGTGAAATAGAAATGACTTGGTAGTACTTTAACATAATTTTGGTGTATTTGGCATGGCCATGCAAAAGTAGATCCCATAGGTTTCTTAGCTCTTGTAGATTTTGTCTCTTTAGTGCATTTTACACACTCATATGAAAATTCTCATGATAATGAGAAACTATTACTTCCTCTCATTTTTTCTTTGTACAATTTGCATTAGTTGCTTATATCTTACCTTGTTTCAACTCCAAATAAAAAACCATTTAAACTGTTAGATGTTAATATCAAGCCTTGAAAAAATGACAATAAATGAATTTAATTAATATTTATATTATGATTCTAGTTCTCCTCCCACTATTATTTTTATGTATTATATATATTGAACATTCAAACCTACACCACTTGCATTGTACATAACTTAGGTGCATTGGGAGTTGCATGAAAGATCTAAGTCATGGGTTCCTTACAAGTTGATGGAGGAACACCCAGATTATTCCATTCCTTAGCCCCGGATCTCATAGGGTGCGTGCATACATTCTATTCTAAGGCTTCTTGAGATCTAAACATAGTGGAAAACATGATAATTAAAACCATCAATAACCATAGATTTAGAAATTAGATATCTTAACTATGATTTGGATGTTCCCAAATTGATTCCAATTTTGTGAGGTAATTGTGATGGCCTCTTAGATCTTGTAGACTTGAAGATCTTTCACTCAATCGTTTTTTTCACAGAACTTTGGCATAAGAGAATGGTGGTCTTCTCTAAAGGGTATCTGAGTTTTTTGTTTTTTGTTTTTGTTTTTTTGTTTTTTTTGTTTTTGGGAGCCTTGAAGACAAGGATGCCAAAGTAAAGTCATTAAACCTTAAGGGGTTTCATAGGCAGAATTGTGGGCTTACTTGACTTGAGCCCAAGTTGAGCTTGGGTTACTTAATCCAACCCACTTAGGTTTTAATAATTAGCCTTGTTAGACTCCAATTAATTAATTATCCCAATTTAGAAATACTATTCATAAGATCCAATGCAACTCACATTTTTACCAAAGTGTGTTTATGCATACTTAACTAATTACAAACCCATAATTCCATTAAGCAAATGTGCTACCATGATTTAGTAACTCCCTTATATTCTAATTTTGAAGTTGACTCAACACTCCACAAAGGAGAGTCAACTGCATTTGAGTATCCTATGATATTACAATGAGACAAAACTCGAGTCTATGACCTACTCCTGTGCATGTAGACTCCCCATGAACTGGTGTTCGTAATATAATAAGGTATGTATTATCAGCCTCTCAAGATTATCTCTCTAATCCTTGAGTTATAAATTTTCCTATTATGTGATCTACTTACATACTTTAGGTCACAAAGAGCGTATGTCAAATTTTACTTAATGAATTATTGTGACCATAGTTTTCTTGATCATATTGTTTTAGGATGACTCAAGGGGGCATTGTCTCTTTTAGGCATATTTCACAAGTTTATTTCATATTATTATTAATTATTAATTAGACAATAAATTAACTATAAATGTTTCATAATGATTAATTGGTATCAGTAGGTTAATGTAAAGTAAAATAAATGCATTATGAGTGACATTTTTGAAATGGAAAAACAAAGGTATTGTTGTTTTTGGAATAAAATATTTGATAATAAGTTTATTTGATAGAGAAATTTTAAACACATCCATCATTTCTCTTTTCACTTCTACTATTTTTTAAAAAAAATAAAAAATAAAAAATGAAAGGGCAATATTGCTCTCTTTCTTTTTCCTTTTATCGACATTAACTCTAACCCTAACTCCCTTCCTCCTTCTTACCCTTCCTTTCTTCATCTCATTTTTTTTTTTTTTTTTTTTAATTCAACTATAAAACAAACCAAGTGTGGGAGAGGGGGTGACTTTGTCTCGTGAGCAATGGCATGCCATGTCCAACTGTATGCTATGGAAACCTTTTTTTTTTTTCATTTGTTTTTAAAAAAATTTTATTGAAAAAAATTAGAAAAAATAAGAGAGAGAGAGAGAGAAATGGGTGGCCATAGGATAACCGTTGGTTGTTGTCTGCCATTGGGAATGATTGCATGCTATAACTATTTTTTTCTCATTTAAATTAAATTAAAAACAAGATGAGAAGGAAGAACAAAAGAAGCAGTAGGAGGGGAAAATATGAAAAAAAAAAAAAAGGAAAGAGAAGAAGAAAAATGTGATTTAGGGTTAGGGTTAGGGTGCGAATAGGAAGACAAGAATTAGGGTTAAATATGGTAGTTTTATTATTTTATATTTATAATTTATTTTTAAAAAAGAGGTAGATATAAGGAGAAAGATGTATTTAACAAATTTCTATTTAATGTTATTATTAATATTAATTAGATAATAAATTAAAAAATAAATATTTTATCTATATGTTGATTATTAAGTATTAATTAGATAATAAATTAATTATAAATATTTCATATTGGTTAATGGATATTAATAGGTTAATGTCGAATAGAATAAATAAATCATGAGGGGTATTTTTTGAAATGAAAAAGTAAAGGTATGGGTATTTTTTGAAATAAAAACATTGACAAACATCTCGCATTTTTATTAATATATTAATAAGTGCCAACGTGAAATTTACATTGAGCATTAACTAAATATAGGTGTTTTTTTTTTAAAAAAAGAATTATATGTAAGAAAATAAATTAACATCTAAGGGTAATGAGTTAACTCCTATAGTACAAGAACTGGATGTTTTATGCCCTTGCAAGTAACAACAATTCACCAGTCATAGGTCTAAAAAAATAGCTAAGCCTCTTGAATGGGCATAAGTAGCAAGTTAAGACCTTAAATGCCCATGTCCAGAATATAAAATGAACAAGGGATAATTTGATGTATCCTACAATTCTAAAAGATGCATTTAAATGAGGAGTCTTGATATTGTTTCAAATAATACAATGCATTCTTTAGTCTATTTCCCTTCATAACTAAGGAACCAAAATCCTAGGGTAGTTGTTATCCACACCACCTTTATAATGAACCCATCTAGAAAACCATTCTCCATATCAAGTTGGTAGAAGATTGAGAATAAATCAATGAAGCAAATAGAGTTCATTTTAGCCATTGGAGCAAATGTCATGTCATAATTTGCATCACAAGTTTGGCATAACCTATAATGTTTCCTTAAATCTTTTAATCATTCCATCAATTTTATTTAGGAGAAAATATTCTATGGAGAAGAGATCAAACACTAACCTGAAAAATACCATCTAAGAGCATCTCGCCTTTTACTATAATTATTGTGTTCTCTAAAAAAAATCTTGTAGTAATTTCATATTGCTTGTTAAAGAAAATGATGATTTTATATCTCCATGCTTATTATAACATTTAAACTCCAGTAAATCCAACATTTTATGAATTGATAAGTAAAAGATACGGTATGCATACATCTAATTATCAACATGAAAACAAATTTAACTAATGGGTTTGGTTAATCACATTCACTGAAATGACCAATCCTTGTAATCTAGATGAGCATATCCCAATGCTTATCAAGTCTTAGGTAAGTCAGATCCTAGGTGTAGCAAATTCTTGATATCCAAAGGATTGAAATTGCAAGCACTTAAGTGGATCAAATTAAATAAAAGCAATAATGGTGCAACAATGCAAGCTAGAAAAATTATAGGAGCTTTTTTGCATGGAATGATTTTTCTGCATACATGAACCTACTTTTGGAAGGGCAAACAACCCAATATTCCATCCATGTACGGGAAAAAAAATTGTAAGTTATGTAAAGGATATTGCATTAGATAAATTAATTTCCATTGATGTAGTAAGATCTTCCAAGTAGAAATGACCATCTTCCAACTCAGATACAACACCCATCACCCATCTCTTGCTAGTTTGCCTAATCAAGGACTAAATTGGTGATACTTGCCACATACAAGTACCATAAGAATGAATAAATATTTGAAAAAGTATTTTAACACAAAATTTGAAAGGCAGTTGTTGTTTATAATGTACATGGTTTAGGCTTGAGCTAACACGTGAAAGGGAATACCTCACAGCTTCCAAAATGAGACATGTCAACATAAAATGTAGGTTTAAAAAAGTGCTAATCATGCAAAAGCCTCTAGAACAAAAAAAAAAAAAAAAAAAAAAACCTATTTTTATATAAAAAAGAAATTCAAATGTAAAGACAAGGTCGCAATTACTACTTATTCTTGAGAAAACTCTACCATGAGTCCTAAATTTCTTGTTATTTGTGTAAATGTTAGTTTGACCTTATGTATATGTACTTATTTTAAAAGGCTAAATTATAGCAAGAATTATAATTTAACAAATATGCTTTAGGTACTCATATATTATATCATCAGCCGTTTTGTTGTATAAAACAAATGCTAATGGCTTGTACATACTTCCTGTAAATTTGATCACAACAAACAAAAAATAGATCATATCTGGAATGATGTCTAATAATTAGCTAGTTGAAAATTTCATATTAAGAGCATTGAGAGATACCAGATTATAGTGTCTAATGCAACTCCTTCTTTCTAATCTCTCACCATCTTTTAGTTGCAACCCTAGAATCACAACAATAAATGTTACATTAGTGTAACCTACAAATTCAATTCTTGACAACTTTTAGGAGCTCGCTTCTTCAAAGTTTGAAGATCAGTAACTTGTTTTCACCTTTCATGAATTGAGACTTCTAGCACAATCCAAGGAAATAACTTTGAAAAAGCTTGGAAGTCCAGTAAGGTAACACCTAAGAAGAGGGTGAATGAGGTCATTTAAAAAATTTAAAAATTATTTATATATTATAACTAACTTTTTCCCTGCGAGAAGTTAGATAATATCAATTCATTCAATTATAAGCAATGAAAACAAGATAAAAAAAAATGTAATGAGGCATAAGAATTTTTACATGGAAAACCCCCACACTGACTGTGAAGATAAAAAACCACGAGCTCTAAGACCACTAAACTAAATCTACTATATGAGATCAAGTTACACGAATTTAACTAGCCTCTTTACCCTAAAGACTTATTCTCTGTCCCTACAATTTGATCCATGTCCGTGATGCAACAATCTCAATTGCTTCAGTGAATAAACTTCAGCCTCGCTGAAGGGATGAAGGCTTCAACCCAAGATTCAAAGCTTAAATTCTTTGAGTGAGAGATCGAGAATGGTGTGACTCGTTAGGCTTTCTCTCTAGGAGACTCTTTTGAAATCTCTCCAATCTTTAACCCTAAGAAGGTTATAATAAGGTATTTATAGGCAAATAATCTGAAGAGGTTTGATATGAATAGGTTTCCAAATCCAATTTGTGTGAAATTCTAAAAAAATATTCTTCAAATCTCGATGGAAAATCCATGAGTGCTCGAGCGCACTTAACCACCGCTTGAGTGCCTTAGGCGCTTGAGTGGTGCTAAGGGCTTGAGTGGTCTCAACACTTGAGCATCGGTGCCCACTCAAGCATCCTCTATTTCATTTAACTTGTACAAAAAATCAATTTTTGATGATTTAAAAAGTATCATTCCTCTTTATTCCTTATAGAAGCCTAGCTTGCCACAAGCCATACATTTTTAAACATCCTGTGACTTCCCGGTTGGACAAACAACAACCCTTGATCTTTAATGGAGAGTAAGTCACTATTTAAAAGAAATTTTATGGTCAAATATTAAACGAACCAAAATTGCCAATATACAAACAAGACTGAATGTCTTAACAAACTTACATGTTTAATGTATGTCCAAAATTTGGGTTGATGAACTCATAATACTATTAATTATAGCCACAAAATATCTTATATGGAAAAATAGTTTTTATAGTTCTTACAATAGAGAAACCTCCATAGTCCTTGAGTTCTTTGATGTCATTGGTGACAACACTATTAGATGTAAGCTTGACCTACAAACTCCCATCTAGTATAATAGCTTATATCAACAAAATAGTAAAGAGGTCCAGTACTAATCTATGGTCTATCATTGAATAGTTCACACACAATTATTGAGTCCATGTGCACCCTAAACAAAGATATAACCTTATCCATCCTCTCAATGCTAGTACCATAAGTCAAATAGAGAATATAACATAAGAAAATAGTGCTTAAAAAAAAAAAACTAGAATGTCAATTGTTAGCTCTATTTCTATCTTTGCTAATGAAATTACCATGTTCACAAACTAATGGTACAAAAGTATTTATCAAAAGTGAAGCTAAGTTTAGTCTTTGGCAATCTTGAGGTTTTTTATTTTTTATTTATTTTTTATTTATTTTTTATTTATTTTTTTTATGTGATTGTAAGTTATCACCATTGCTTGAATTAACAATGTCTATATTTTCTTCATCATAGACTTCTTTTGCAATGAAACTTGCTAACATTTGGGTTGTGTCATTCATTTTATTAATCCTTTTGAGTAAAACTAATGACTTCCCATAAGAACGGATCAACCCTTTATAAAATGAACTATTCATTCCTTCTTGAAATTCAAAGTAGATGAAGTTAGATACAAAGAGTTTTTTTTTTTTTTCTTTCTAATCATACTAATAATTTGTTAAAAATTCAAATTATTGAACCTATTTTTGGTTGCAATGAACTTAGTTACAAGATATCAAATGATTTTTTCCCCAAAATCAAACAAGGTTAAGTAAGCTAGGTGAATTCGATCAACAATTGTAAGTCTAAGCATATACCTATATTAATTCCACTAATAAAATGAGTAAAAAAGAAGAAGTTTTAGTAAGTATCATCGTTGCTTGAATGTTTCACAGTCAAGATGAATAAGGGATATTACATTGGATAAAAATTTGCAATTGATGTTGCAATATTTTGGGCTCTCCGCTATTTAGTTTTACAACACCACTTTCTTATTGCATTTTGTGCATGCATTGTATTAAGGTTCATCCATATTGTCAACATTGACAATTGTTGCTTTAAATGAATAATGAATTTTCTATAAGTTTAAATGAATGATAGTGTTAATTTAAGTATCACAATCAAAGAAAGGTTAATAGGTTTTTTTCCCCTTTGTAGGATGTCATATACTTGGAATTTAGATAATGACCTTTCTATTAAATTAGCAAGTGTGACACATTATGAGGACATAATCTTTTTCAGGCCAAATATTCTTGGTATACTTGCGTTGATAATAAAGTTTGACTTGCAAATTAGGTTTGTAATTCATATTAGTATGATATTGGTATGTGAATTTAGAGAATTTTTTTTTGAGGTATTAACTTTTTAAAGTATTCCATCATTTGATTTTCATAGCTTTTTCCAAATTTGGATTGACATGAAGAGTGGGAATCAATAATGTGGATATAGACATAAATTCCTTAATTGTCAATAGAATTCTTAAATAGTTGATATTGATATATAACTAATATATAAAAATGTTTAAAAAAATTAAATAATGTGTAATATGTACTTTCATATTTTGTGATATTTTTCTTGATAATGCAATTATTGGTTTACAAGCAATTTTCTCTTCCAATAATTGACCTTCATTTCTTGCAAGATCTCCCCATAATGTTAATGTAGTTGTATCATGATTGTAATAAACATAAATAAATATGTTATAAAGTTATAGCTATTAGAATCTAAAAAGCCAAATATTATTTTTCTTGGGAAAAATATTAATTCTAAAAGAGAATAAATAAGTACAATGAATTCATGAGTGTAACATTGTGCTTACATGTGTCACCAAAAGTTTCATGTCTCTTTATGAAAACATAAGAATCAACCTTCACAAAAACTAATAAATCTAGAAGGAAATATGAAAACATTGAAATGTTAGTATCTTAAAATTATAAAAATAAAATGAAAATTTCTCATTTATATATATCTACTTATCGATTAGATCATTGGTTTCTAAATACTAGTTGATGTCTTTAAATTGGATGAAGTTGTATAGAACATTTGATAGGTCAATGCTAATTGTAGCCTCCTTCATTCGAGAATGGATAGATAGTGTCAATTCAAGAGTGTCATGAACATTTAGAAAATTGACATTCACTTATTTGACCAATCTATTTGAAATAAAATATGTTTTTCCCTTAAGGAATTCCTTCTTGAACATGTCAATTGCATCATCGGATAAAATTGCTTACATTCTTATACCTATGAGAGCATAAAAAGATATTTAGATGCACACCTAAATTAAGCAAAAGGTAAATCAAAGTAAACATGAACATAATTATAAATAAACTTTATCAAACCTTATCATCCATTAATATTGTCTTCCAAGTTTTTTAGATCCTTTTGAAGTATTATATAATTCTATTGGCCCTCAATGGAGAATAAGCACTTTTATAGTTTAATCTTTGTGAAAAGGTTGAAGCATGCTAAGAGGTATAAAGCCTCGGGCATTAATTTCTTCATTAGACAATTATGGCTATAAAAAAAATTGAAGGATGAAATTAATTAGGATAAGAAATTTAATAGTGTGAAAGAAGGGAAACTAATTAATTAAAGTAATGAAAAGTATAAAGCATGAGTAGGTTCATTACCTTCATGGAATTAAAACTTCTTTATGTACCACATTCTTAGTATAAGATCCTTTTCCTACATTCGGAAGTGCTTTCTTTAATGAGAACTTTTGTTGTTGTCATTGAAGTGTCACTTGATAATGAAATACCTAATTAAACATGAGGGAAGAAATTTTATGGTAAATATACACTGATATGAGATTGTTTAGCCTTGTGCTTAGTTTATAGCCCTTGTAAAACTAATTTGAATTGATAATTAGGATCATTTGAAATGGAAATGGTATCTTTCATTTTATACTGGTGAAAGAGGTATTCTTAGGAGTAACACTTGTTTTCCAGCATATTGTCCTGTTGTAATTTCAGCAGATGTTACATTTAACTCAAAACCTTTGCAAACATTTTTAGTCATATTGTAAAGCCCATTTGATTGATCGAAGTTCCTTAAGAACTTGATAGGACAATAATTCTTTAAGACTAAGTGAGGAGGAAGCCTATTTGTTGTTAGTGTACTTAAAAATTCTTCTTGGTAATAATTTTGAGTATCATCAACTGTAGAGTCAAAACTATAATATGTTTTAGATTCCCTTGGAAATTTTTTGATGAGCTTTTCATTTAGTATATCAACATTGTCATTTGTTGTTAGAAGGGTAATCCGTACTGTGATATATTCAACTAAGTGTGCATGATCTTTAAGTAAAGGAAAGACGCTTTAATAAAACATTCTTTACGATTCTCATCATCTTCATATTTAATCAACATTTTATTAGGGATTTCTATTATATCTTCTTTTATTACGCATTCATCACCAATCCTCAATGCTAATGTGTATAGCCAACTAATTAGAAATTTCTATTTTTTCAATAGTATTTGTATCTAGATCATCTAAATCCATGAGTAGTAAGTCATAGTCAATGTTACTTTTTCCCATATTTTGCAAGAAGTCAATATTTTTCATTATGTTTAAAATTTGAACTTTATGTGTGCATTGGTGGATGGTTCTTGAATGTTCTGATATCAATTTAAAATAAGTATCCAACAATTTCCTAACATCAACGGGCTAACAATAAACCAATATGTTGCAGAAAGGCGACACATTGCTAGTGGCATTTGAAAACATTCAGCTTCATGTAAACATTTTGATATGGAGTCATCAAATTCTAACAAACCCTGTTTTTGTGCAACCTTCTTAAATGATAAATATTAAACACCATTATAGGTTAATAAATCTTGAAAAGAAGTTGGTCATTTAACGTGATTCAGTGATAGTCTCAAATAATATTGCTTCATTTTAGATAGGTTTGCTCCATTTACTTGACTAGTAACTTCTATACTTTTTCTTTTATTCCAACACTTACCTTGCTCAATCCAAACATAATACTCTGGGAATTCTTTATACAAATATGTTTTTGCTTCATCATCTTGAGAGCATGTATTAAAAAATTCTGTAAGCATTGTTTTAGATGCAACATCAAAATAAAGAATACTTTCTAAATTTAGGTTTTTCTAATAAAATACGACTTGTTTATTTAGCAAATGTAATTGTAAATTGATAATAGTTAAATATATTTCATTTAATTCAAACTTAAAAATCCTTCATATAGATTTGTGTGATAATACCCACTGAGTATCTTGAAATTGTTGAATTTCATCAATTAAAACATCACCCTTATTATCAGTGACATAAACTACAACTCTATATGACCTTTATATATTTGTGATGTCCCTCATCGAATAGGGAAGAAAGTTCATATCGCTATATATGTAAATACTCCTCTTAACCCTATAGACGCATTTTAAAGTCACGAGAGCTCCTTTGGGCTTAGAGCGGACAATATCTACATGGTTGGGTGTAGGTTGTTACAAATAGTATCACAGCCGATCCTAGACCCCAATGTGGTGGTTTGTTTGGCTTCGCAAGGGGTATTTGTTTGTTTGGCCTCTCAATCCCATGGGACACAACGAGGACATTGTGTTTACATGGAGGGGTGTTTATGATGTCCTACGACGAATAGGGAATGAAGTTTTTGGTGCTATATATGTAAAGACTCCTCTTAACCTTGTAAACGCGTTTTAAAGCCATGAGGGTCCTTTTGAGCGCAGAACGGACAATATTTACACGGTTGAGTGTGGGTTGTTACAAAACTTGTAAAGGTATTTAATTGCCTTGATATTAGAACATATTTCCACATTAAGATGACAATTATATCATGTTAAAAGATATAAATTATAAGACATAAACCAATGATAATCTAATGTTGCACTATGAACCAATACTTGATGATTGCCATTTCTTTTACAATAAATTGGATAAGAGTCCTTACCTTGCACATTTTTAGTACAAAAAGGATAAGGATACCTTTTTTTTTTTTTTTTTGCATTTGTCATCTTGTATGCATGGATTTTTTTTTCTTCAATGCTCCATAAGGCCTATGCATAATATGTTTCACAACATTTTCATGTAAAATTGGATTTGTAGGATCTGGGATTTCAGCATTCACAAATTTCTCATATTTATTAGGTCTCATAATTTTATGTTTCCTTTAAGATTATCAAAATGTGTGCATGAGACAATCCTTTTCTTTGGAGCTCTATCATGTAAACATGTGTAACAACCTTTTCAAATATATGTTTTTAAAATAATTAGTTCTTTAAATCTTGCAGTTTTGCTTGAAAAACTCATGAAATTATTTTAGGTCTATCTTGTGGCATTTTATTTTCCCTCAATTCCCGTTGAATCTCCTTTTACTCGGGATTGCATGTCATTTTTATATAAAAATCAAGTTTTTCAAATCATTGGATTGAAGACATAGCATCTAAATATCAAAGCCACATGTCTCTAAGGCCACCTACGAATGATGTAGGCAAAACCATTCTTTTCCCAACTTTACTTGTCCTACCTTCTCCAACTATCACACTATCTATAATGCTTGGGTTCAACTCTACTCTAATCTTTGATTGTTGTCTTCAATAATAGTCTAACCTTGTTGTCTCAAGTTTGATATGCATATCAACTACATATCGTTGTAATAACCATCTAGAGTGCAATAAAATCGATTGATCATCTCTAATTTTTAATTTGTAACAATGATATTGGTGACATGAGACCTTTTTGTTTCCATCACCATCAACATTTTATTATTCTTGATTCAAAATATCTTCTAAAATTCATAATTATGTACGCATGAATCATCATATGAGTGTGTCACATTATTGCTAAGTTAAGTAGAATTCCATTTTAGGATATTTTGATGCCACTCAACATATCCTTAGGGAAATAATAGAGGGCATTGTAGTGGATCATAACAACCATAATAGTGTTTAATAGTATGTTTGTGGCCTGAATGTGTATGAACAATAATATCTCATGCATGAGCTACATTAGGATTATTTATAATAACCACCACTTGATTAGTTGATGGAGAATTATAAATTATTTGGTCCAACTTAACTTCACTTCATATTCGGATTTCATAAGCATCTAGTGGAGCATATGTTTTTTTTTAAAATTTATTTTTACAATACCCTTATTAATTGTTGAATGGTAACCTCATTAAATTTAGCAACTTTTCGTATTTGTAACCTATTTTGAAGCTCATTATGAGTATTATAGAAATATAATTGGAAGAAGCATGAAGAATTATTAGATGGTAGTAAAGATGGGAGGTCATGATATATTTGTTCTTATGCATGAAATGTATAAACTCTTTGTGGATCCACATTTTTCACATATGTCCCCACTCGATAGCGAGGCTTGTTTTTTAGTGAAAAAAATTATTTTTGTAAAAATTAGAGTCATCAATTATTTTTATTTATTTTTTAAAGGAAAAATAAAATAAGAAGTAAAACCTTAAAAAAAATAACCCCTTATTTGGAAATACATGTATTTGAAAACCGAGTCTAAGTTCGGAGTTAAGTTACCTATCGGGAAGGTACCATAAAGTAGCACCCCTCTAAGCTCTAAATAAAGGTCTCTATTAATCAAGTTGAGGTAATTATGACATTTGATTGATAAAGTATGGATATTCAGAAACAAGAATAAAGCAAAGATGATAATGACAAAAAGCCTAGCAAAATACTACTCAGATAAGACATGCATATCAAGTAAAATCAAACATATAAGAAAAAGGGAAAGAACATACCTCAATTGCAATCCAAAGTGCTTCTATAAGATAATAAGGTTAGTTCAACAAGTATAATATAAAAAGTGTCCCATAACACACACAACATGCATTTCATCCAAATCAAGAAATAAAGAAATGATGATATATGAACAAGACAAAGCAAAATAGAACAATCATGAGAACATAACATACATGTTAATAAAAACAAGTAGAAAAAGAAAAAAGGAAGCGTACCGTGATAGTATATAAAACACTTTCATAAAATAATTAGGTTAACTCACAAATAATAATGAAAATAAAATCATAGGCTAAACCCTACAACATATATAGCATATATCAAATCATGAATTAAAAAGGTGACAAGGGATGAACAAAAGGAAACAAGATACAATAAACATGCTTAAAATTTTAAAATTAGCTAACATGTATTCACTTACAAAAATTAGCATAAATAAAAGACCAAATGAAGAATTTCGATCTAAAGGAAGGTTCAACTAGTGTATATAATATATTTACAATATGAATTTACAATAAAAAAAAGCTCATAAGCATGCACAAAGGGGATCAAACTATCAAAAACATACAAAGTATCATCAATAGGGCAGAATAAGGACATCCTCAAAATAAATCTTGAATAAATATCTAAAAGTGTTTTTTTCATCAAAATAAGAAATAAACAACATCTTCAATATGTCTAAATCACAATATAAAATTCCAAATTATTTAATTATATGCCAATTAATACCAGATTAAATCACACTAGGGACATTATATTGAACAATCAACATACAATCAGAATAAAGGAATTTGCAAAATAAATCCTAAAAGAAAAAAAAAATCTAGAAATGGAATTTCATCATGAAAAAAATTGAACAACATCTCCTATACATCTAGGTTACAATCCAAAGGGCTAAATTATTTAATTTGGCGTCAATCAATACCATATTAAATCACAATCACAATGGTAAAAGATAGAGTGAATTTCAATAACATATCAAAATGAATTTATTTGACTAACCTGGAAGCATGGTAAAATCAAACAAAAAATTGTACAATACATTCAACATGTCTACAGGAAAAATAACAACATGACTAAATTGCACAAGGAGCATATTTAAATTAAGTTAAACAACCTTTAACTATAGAATGAGGTCAATGTAGTAAGTGTAGGAAAAAGAATTTATTTTTCTTACTTCATGAATTAATTTTCAACAAAATAGGGTCCTAAAATTAATTTTGAGAAGTTTAAATAAGTGAAAAATAACAATAAGAATTAAGGAAGTTAAGAAATAATTTAATTTTGAAAAATCAATTAGAGTGTCTAGAATAGGGTTAAAATTAGACTTGTGTAAAAACTAATTTACATCTCTTAATTGAAAATTTTAGCCCAAATTAAAATTGTTTAACAAGTTTAGGAAGTTAGGAATATCATAAAATCATCAAAATAATCTTAGAAAAAAATCTAAGTGCCTTGATTCCAATTTTTTATTTCAAAGGTTAATGAATCAAGAAAAGTGACAATATGCTTTTGTTTTAAAAACTGAATGTATGTTAGACTTCACCAAGGTCCAAATTAATGTCCAAAAATTTAATTCATGCTTCCCGATCCTTCATAATCATGATGAAACTTATAAGGACTGAGAATTACTCCACTGTTTGGAGCCATGAATTTTATTTATGTGAAAAACAAATGAAAATCAATAAGAAAAGTGCATATTGATTGAAACATGGTTGCATGTTTTTTAAAATGATTTTTTTATTTATTTTATAATCTAGAAATCTAAGATGAA
Source organism: Vitis vinifera (assembly GCF_030704535.1). Classification (NCBI taxonomy): domain Eukaryota; kingdom Viridiplantae; phylum Streptophyta; class Magnoliopsida; order Vitales; family Vitaceae; genus Vitis; species Vitis vinifera. The sequence continues at coordinate 13,235,773 of NC_081818.1, forward strand.
TTTGGAAAATAGAGAATCAAATTTATATAGAAAACCCTTGAAAAATATTTTTAAATAATTGATTCACATAAGAGCTTAAGATGAGGATAAGAGAACAAAACTCAAGTGAAGAGAAGGTGTGTGTGAACTAAGTGTGACCATTCTATGGCGATCTTAATGGTGCATGTGTGAATGTGAGAGTCAAAGTAGCTAAACCTAATCTCAATCTTCTCAAAGAAACAATCAAGTAAAATAGGATCAACAGCAAAGATGTCAAGTAGTGTAAGGCCTCGTCTCATGTGATATCAAAGAGGCTCAAATTAAATGAAAGAAAACTAAGATAAATGGTGAGTAAAATAAATCCTAAACATAAACCATCAATCATCCTCAAAAATCATCCACTAATATACTATTAAGCATTAACATCACAACTGCACATTATTCTACATTCTCATTCACCGATTTTTAAAAATTCAACAAGCATCAACTAATAGCATTTCCATAAACTAGTTGCATCCATTTCCTACATTCTCATTCATTGATTTTAAGAATTCAACAAGAATCACAACATCATTTCCATAAATCAACTGCATTCATTTCCTACATCCTCATTCATTGATTTTAAAAATTCAAATCCATTGACACATATCTCCAATCATAGCTGATTGCATGCAATTTTCAATTCATTACCTTTTAAATTAAACAAAACAAGGCTACTAACAATATGCTATTCCATAGCCAGCCACACATTGTTCAATTCATTTCGTTGATTTTAAAATTCAACAACAACTATCAACACCTCTTCATAACACGACTACATGTCCAATTCATTTTCATTTTTAGATTCAAACATCACTAACACTAACTCATCCTTAAACATGGTTGTATATTCTCATTCCCATTTGATTTTTATTTTATTCAAAACAATCACTAACACTAACATATCTACAAACACAATCGTACATTCTCATCCGATTTTTATTTTATTCAAACAATCACTATTAACATCATTTCCATTTATTTTTATTTTATTCAAACAAACCTTCATTAAAATGTATTAACAATCATTCATAGTCAACCACATTATTTCCTAATCCATTTTTTATTTTAAAATTTAACAAGCATTTAACACTTTTCCATGACTGGCATCAATCTCAATCCATTTCATTTAGTTTAAAATTTAACAAGCATTAACACCATCAAATTCCACCAACATCACGACTATACATTCTTAATCCATTTCATTGATTTTAAAATTAAAAAAAGTACATAACCATTAACACTGTTCTCATCATAACCGACATGAATCTCCACAAAACATATGCATTTTTAATTCAAACAAAATTAAATACCACTTACCTTTCTTATGGCTATAACTTCTTCAACTCTATGGCTTCAAGTGATTGCCTCTATCTTCTTCATCAATTTTTTTTTCTCAACTACATCCATGGCTCCTTCTCAAGTTCTCAAAGTTTTCTTAAAATTATCTCTCAATTTTCTCTTTAAGCTCTTGTAAAATTATCTCTCAAAGATCTCCCTCAATTTTCTATAAAAGCTCTCTAAAAAATTCCTTTATCTCCAACTCACTTAAAATTCCCTCCCAAAAATATTCTCATTCTAGAAACCTCTAAGCTCTCCAATTCACTCAAAATTCCCTCTAAAAAAAAAAAATCATATTATACCATGCACTCAAAAAAAAAAAAAAAAAAACATATGCATCCAATCCCTCAAAATTAATCATGTACTAAAATATTAAAAAATTAATCACGCAATCACAAATCAAAAATTAATTATGAACTTAAAATTAAAGTCACATGAAATCACAATCAATAATCAAACATGAACTCAAAATTAAATTCGAGCATACATTCCAAATCAAGATTCAAAAATTTAAAATCACTAATGCACTAAAATATCAAAAATCAATCTTACACTCAAAAATATCAAGAATCAATCTCATGCACTCAAAATATTAAAAATCAATCACACACAAAAATATCAAGAATCAATCTCATGCACTCAAAATATAAAAAATTAATCATACACTTGACATCAAAATCAATCACACTAAAAATCAAACATGCACTAAAAATGTCAAGAATCACTCATGCATTCAAAATGAAATACAATCACACTAAAAATCAAATAACAAGTCAAAGCTCATCTAACCTAAAAAGATGCAATAAAAATCAAAATCAAATTTAATGGATTAAAAACAAAAACTAAATTAAAAAAAAAAATGACTCATTAGAAAAAAAACACTAGAATTAGAGCCAATAAAAAAATCACACTAGGGATTCACATAATCCCTCCAAGATATATCTCCAAAAAATGTCCAAAAATAGTGACAGAGTGAGTAATAGTGTATCACTGATGGAGACACAATAAAAACTCAAAAATGGATTCTAGTGTGCAATGAGGGAACAAAAGATGAAAGAGGTTAAACACTAGATAACATGTACAAAAAAGATAAAATGGAGGGTCTACCCTTTTTTTGAAGTTGCAAGTTCTCTATCCAATTTTACTCCAAATGATGTAAAGGAAAATATACCATTGTAAGCTTAGATATGTCAAAATTCTAAAGCTTCATCACTTTGAGAAGTATATAAATTGCATGACCTTGTGTGCAGAATGTATACTTTTTTCTTTTTTTTTTTGAGGTTACAAGTTCTTTGTTCAATTTTACTCTAAATGAGGTAAAGGAAAATATGCTATTGTAAGCTCGAACATGTCATCGAAATAAAAAGCTTCATCACTTTGAGAAGTGTATAAATTGTATAAATCTATTAGAACTTAAGGTGTAAAAAGAAGTATTTGTCCATTGTAGCAACAAAAGCTTTGTGGTTCTTATTAAAAACCCTTTGCACCACAAAAATGACAAGTTTGTATTTTACTTAACTCATGTAATGGGGAACACATAAGTTGAGTTGTTGTTTCACCTATATCGAATTATTGTGAAATTTTTTCTAAGAATTAACATTAAAGCAAATAGAAGAATTTCATGAATTGATTTCATTTGTCCAACTTATGGTTCTTTTAGATTTGAAGATGGTTCATCAGAAATAATTAATTTTGTTCCAGTTACTGTTGGCATCTTAGATCTAAGCAATAGAAGCAATACTAATTTTATTTTATTTTTTAATTGATATTTTAGGGTTAAAGTACTAACCTTTGGGTTTGGATGTTCCAAAACCTTAAATTCCAAGTGTCGAAGATGGCCTTGAAGTTGTTGGAAGTCTTGTAAACCCACGATCTTTCGTTTGATGACTCTACCTTGTTCTTAGCACACTTCCAGTAGAGAGGAAATGAGGGTGGAGGGCTATGACTCTCTTTTTCTTTGGATGGTGGAAGACAAAAGTTATGGAAACCCTAACCCCTAGGGGATATTTATAGGGGTCCTAATTGGGCTTAAGTGACTTAAACCTACATGAGCTTAGGTCACTTAATCTAGCCTAAAATGGGTCATAATTGATTAATTAACCCAATAGGGCCTACTAATTAATCAATTAACCCTATTTGGAAACCTTGTTCACTTACTCTTGTGCAATCTTGCATAATTACCAAAATACCCTTATGCACAAAAGTGAACCTAGAGCCAATTTGACCCTTATAATCTATGCCAATAGGTATATGAGCTCAGAGTGGGGACCATTGGGACCCATAGGAGTATTGGCTCCCTTAAAATCCATTTCTGAAGTTGATTCAACATCCTATTACAGAGAATCAACTGAAGTCCAATATCTTATGTAAATAACGAGACATTAAGTGCTCGGGTCCGTGACCTACTATCCATTACATGCAGACTCCTTATGAAATTGTGTCCGTAATATAACAAGGTAATGTTATCACCTATCAAGATTACCTCTCAAATCCTTGAGTTACATATTTCACTTATTATGTGATCAAATGACATATTCTAATTCCAAGGAGCATATGTCAAATTCCCCTAAAGGAATTATTGTGGCCATAGATTTCATGATCACATGTCATTTTGATCACCCAAGGGGACACATTGTCTTAATCCCATGAGATATCATGGTGCCTATGTTAAGAATATATGCTGCCAACAACCTTCATCAACAATGACCCAATCCATAGGGATATATGACCACTTTAGGGCCACACCCATAGGTCAAAGCCTCCTATTGATTTTGGCAAAAACTCAATATCCTCTCAAGGTTGAGAGTCCATGTACTATAGTAGATTGGTGAATCATGAAAATTGATAACTTTGTGTCATGATTCACCATAGGTTTTATCTAGTGTGCATCACATACACTAGTACGCTCACCATGGAAAACCTATCCCGATGGCCAAGACAAGCCATCCCTCCAATTAGGAGATGGTGAACTACAGTCTCTATTTGATTGCCCAAATCCATGAACCAAATATGGACAACTTACCTACTTATAAGGAACCCATGACTTGTATCTTCTATGCAACTCCTAATGCACCTAAGTCATATATAATGTAAGAGACATGGACTGAATGCTCTAATCAATATCAATACACCAAATGGATAACTAGGGGATAATTAAGTCTAACTTTCTTACATCATGTCTTATTTTTAGGGGCTTAATCCAATCGTTACAACCATTATGGTTCTATGTTTTGATGAAGTAAGTTCCACCAACATGATATTTGCCCTTTTTTTTTTTTTTTTCAGATTATCCATAACATGTTGCATACATACATACATACATACATATATATATATATATATATATATATATATATATATATATATATATATATATATATATATATATATATATATATTGTTGAGTAGATTTGCCAATAAAATAAAATCATCAACATCAAATTTAAAATAAATGTTAAATAAATTCTATCCTTGGGGGTTAAGAAAAATGGTCACATAAATAAATAAACTTTCAAACTAACATTTTATGTTTTCTGGTTTCTAGATAGTGAAATATTCAAAGGATTAAACTATCATATCAAAATTCAAAAGGTTTAATTTCTTTCTACCTTTTCTCACTAAACAAAGTAAAAAAAACAGAAAAAAAAAAAACCGAATCATAAACATGATACTATAACAACTTTTAACACTAAACAACCGTATGCTATGCTAAACATTATCATATAGGTAGAAGCTATAGTATAATGAATACCACCCAAAAATTACAACCAATAGCACCTTTGATAGGAGAGGAAAGATTGGAAAATGGAGATGAGTGCTTTGATTGACCTATTCTTCTTATTCCTTAGGATTAGAAATATTCTACGATGAAAGAGCTTTTAGTTTCTCATACTAAAAAATAGGCGAATGGACTACCAGATGAACCTGACGACTAGACTAGACGATAATTAATATATTCATGAATGATGGAACTCTTGATCTTTGATATCTATGTAAATAAAAAATAGGCCAAAAATCAATTGAAAGCTCTCAAAATCAAAATTTCAATATCAATGCAAAATTTTATTTTTGTAATTTTTTTAAAGAGAAAATTTTCTTTTAAAATCGTGATTAGGAAAAAAAGTGGAAATTATAGATGAAAGAAGAAAAATGAATGAGGGAGTAAATGTTCTTTGGCTTTTGGAAGATAATATATATATATATATATTTAGGATTTTGATGACTAATATATATATATATATATATATATATATATATATATATATATATATATATATAGATATAGATATATATAATATCGATGAAAGGACAAATGACTATAATTATATTTAGGATTTTGGATAGCAAAAGAGTATTATAAACCCTTCATTTTACCCTCATAGCACAAGTTATTCATCATACTTATTACCTTTTGCCTTGTGCTTTCTTGTAGTATGTGCATAAGATTTCCATTTTCTTAGCCAGTCATTGTTATCCTTGGTGGTCCACCTATTACTCAGCTTTGGCATTGACTCTTATGCCAATTTTGGAGACCTTTTGGAAGGAAATTCTAGATCCATCATGTGACTTTAGCAGCACCCTAGGTTTCCTTAAAGTTTTGGTGCGCTTGGAGCCCAATTGAAACATTTTTGCATGACTTTAGACCCTTTTTGGGTCAAATCAATCATGGTCAACTAGTTGATGATTTTTTGTTCTTTTGGGCTCTTTTTGGCACATTTTCAAGCCTTATATATATATATATATATATATATACATATATATATGATAGGTCCCAATCAAAGCTAATATAATCAGTAAACAGAATTCTTCTTAGGGCAAGAACAAGCCACAATATTTGGATTTTGAATGAACTTCCCCTATTGTTGCATACTGAAATAGTTTAAATATATAAGGAAAAACCCACCTTCTCCTACTCTCACGACCATAACTACTGAAAATAAGGACTCAACCATTATTAGCAAATAAATAGCTAATACTTATTCAAATAGCATAGTAATAGCTAACAGACATCAGACCAAGTCTTCTAACAGAACTATGCCAACAATTAATCTCTAACAGCTCTTTGCACAATCATCCTACTTGCTCTGCATGTTTATCATGTTATGAACCTTGGGTTTTTCTTAGGAACACATTGCAATCTTCTTGGCTCATCAATACCCCTATCTTGCACTGGAACCTTGTCCTCAAGGTTCACATTAATGAATCGATCCCGTAACATTTTAGTATCCTCCCACGTAGCATCGTCTAGTGGTAGTCGTTTCCATTTAACCAGGCTTTCTTAAAAAATACGTGATCCTTTCTTAACCCAGTGTGTATCCAAGATTCCTTCAGGTTCTAGGACAATTTCTCCTTCATCATCAGTAAGAGGCAATTCAACTGTAGTATTGTTGGGCTCACCCAATTTCTTTTTAAGCAGTGAAACATGGAAAATGGGATGAATTTTAGATCCTTCTAGGAGGTTTAATTTATATGCTACCTTGCCAATTCGTTGTTCTATCTGATAAGGACCATAAAATCGACTTGCCAATTTCTGAGAAGCTCTACAAAATACCGATTGCTGCCGATACAGTTGTAGTTTAAGGAAGACCATGTCGCCTACTTGATACTCAATATTTCACCGTTTGGAGTCAGCCACCTGTTTCATGCGATTGGTAGCAGCATGTAAATTGGTCTTGAGTTGGCGTAATATTGCATCTCTGGAGGCGAGATTTTGGTCGACTGCATGAACTGGAGTTGTGCCCATCAGATAGTGTGGAATGTTTGGAGGTAGACGCCCATACAAAGCTTGAAATGGTGTCATTCCTGTTGATGCGTGGTAAGTTGTGTTGTACCAAAATTCTGCCCATGGAAGAAAGAAGCTCCATTTTCGTGGGTGGTGATGGGCATAGCAGTGAAGATATTGTTCGACACATCGGTTGACGACTTCGGACTGCCCATCCATTTGTGAGTGGTAGGAAGAACTCATTTTCAATTGTGTGCCTGATAACTTGAAGAACTCTTGCCAAAATTGGCTCATAAACACTGGATCCCGGTCACTAATGATGGATTTGGGCATGCCGTGAAGTTTGACAACTCCCTCAACGAATTTTTCAACTACCATTTTTGCGGTGAAAGGATGGGCTAAGGCAAAAAAATGTGCTGATTTACTCAAGCGATCTACCACTACAAGGATGGTATTCTTGCCGTTGGAAGTTGGTAGCCCCTCTATAAAATCCATTGTAATGTCATCCCATACTAGACATGGAATGGGCAATGGTTGTAAGAGTCCCGCTGGCGCAAGAGTTTTAGATTTAACTCGTTGGCATACATCACAAGAAGAGACATAGTCCTGCACTATTTGAAACATTGATGGCCAATAGAATTGTTGTGCAAGCCTTTTGTATGTCTGTAACACCCCTGAATGGCCCCCGATTTGAGAATCATGGAATTCTCACAATAATTGCTTGATTATCGGAGAGTTTGAGGGTATCACCACTCGATTTTTATAGCACACTAGCCCATTCCGCCATGTGTAAGGAGCACCTAGATTGTCCGTTGCCAATTTGCCAATTTTGTCCATGTATGGATGTTTGATAGCCTCTGCTTTGATTTCATCCCATAAAGGAGCTTGTGGAACAAATAAAGCATTAAGACTAGGACTGCTTACCACTCTTGATAGTGCATATGCTGCTGAGTTCTCCCGTCCTAGTTTATAAGTGATTTCATAGTCATATCCCAGCAATTTTGCCACCCATTCTTGCTGCTTCGGTGTTGCTATTTGTTGCTCTAGCAAGTATTTGAGGCTTCTTCGATATGTTTGGATATAGAAATTTCGTCCTAACAAATATGGTCGCCAAGTTTGGATGGCGTGAACAATGGCCAACATTTCGCGAGCATAGATGGACCATGATCGTTTGGACACTCCTAAGGCGCGGCTCATGAAGGCTATTGGTTTTCCTTGCTGGGTTAGAACGACACCAATCCCATCTCTTGAAGCATCAGATTCAATGACTAAAGGTTCATTAAAATTAGGCATAGCAAGTGTAGGGGTTGAAGTCATAGCCTGTTTGAGTGCTTGGAAGGCTGTTTCGGCATCCTTTGTCCACGCGAATTGTCTTTTCTTCAACAAATTGGTAAGAGCCCGAGCAATGATGCCGTAGTTACGAACAAACTTCCTGTAGTAACCTGTTAAGCCTAAGAACCCATGCGATTCAGAAATATTAGTAGGCCTTGGCCAATTTAGCATTGCTTTAATTTTTCCTTGATCTACTTGTACGCCTTGCGGAGTCACAATATGACCTAAATACTCCAACTATTGCTGGCCGAATGCACACTTCTTGATTTTAACAAAGAATTGGTGTTGCCTTAATATTTCAAAAGCTTGTTTAACATGTTCAAGATGCATGTTCCAATTGGGGCTATAAATCAAAATGTCATAAAAAAATACTAACACAAATTTGCGGAAATATGGTCGGAATATAGAATTCATAATTGCTTGAAAGGTAGATGGTGCATTAGAAAGACCAAAAGGCATGACCAAATATTCGTAATGACCATTGTGAGTACGGAAAGCAGTTTTAGGAATATCTGGAGGATGTACCCATACCTGATGGTAGCTAGCTCTGAGATCGAGTTTAGTAAAGTAAGTTGCCCTATGGAGCTCATCTAGCATATCATCAACTGTAGGAATTGGAAATCGGTCTTTGATGGTTACGGCATTAAGTGCTCTATAGTCAGTACAAAAACACCACGTTCCATCTTTCTTTTTAATCAATAAAACAGGAGATGAAAAAGGACTAGTGCTTGCTCTTATAAGCCCTAATTTTAACATGTCACGAACTTGTTTTTCAATTTCAGCTTTTTGAAAATAGGCATACCTGTAGGGTCTCACGTTAACGGGCTCGATTCCTTCTTTCAAAGTAATTCGGTGGTCAATCTCTCTTGCTGGAGGTAGTTGATTTGGCTCTTGAAAAATGTCCTCGAATGCTTTAATCAATTGTTGTATGTCTAGATGGATAGCTTGTTGTACTTCATTTGATGTTGATTGCAGGCAGATTACGAACATAGAACTTCCTTGTCGTAATTCTTTTGAAACAACTTTCAAGGATGCAACTTGAATGGTTTGTGTATTTGTCCCTTGTAGCTTATGTGTTTGATTTTCCCATTGAAACTCCATTGTCAGTTTCTTCCAATTGCATACAACTGTTCCCAATTGTTCTAACCATTGTACGCCTAGCACCAAGTCCAACCCGGTTAGTGGTAAAGAGTAGAGAGTAAGAGAGAGAGGAATCCCTGAAGTATCACATGCACGTGCTCAAATCTCCCTTGGCACTTCAATGGTGTTCCGTTTGCCACCTTGATAGTGAATGGTTTGGTTGGAACCATAGGTAAGTGCAACATGTCGGCTACTTTCTCACTAATAAAGTTGTGTGTGGAACCACTATCAATGAGGACAACCACCTCATGCTGCCCAATCTTAGCTGTAATCCGCATGGTTTTGGGGGTTGACCATCCAGTTAGAGCATGAAAAGAAATTTTGGGTTCAGTTTGTTTGTTGATAGCGGGTTCTTCGATCTCCTCATCTATATCATCTTCCTTATTTGGAATGGAGTTCCCTTCCAGCAACAAGAGTTGCGGTCCTCGGCACTTATGACCCGCGGTGAATTTGTCATCACAATTGAAACAGAGGCCTTGTGCTCGCCTTTTCTGCATTTCTTCCCAAGTGAGACGTTTCATGGTTGGTGTTGGCTTGGATTTCATTTGAATAGAAAAGTCAGGCTGCGGGCAGTTGGGTTGCAAAGGTCATGTGAATCTTTGTTGGCGAGTTAGTTGTTCGTCTCTCATTCGTGCCAGGCTGATTGCTTCTTTCAATGATTTGGGTTTGAACATCCGAATGTCGTCGGCAATTTCTGACTTAAGACCACCCATAAACGTTCCAACCAACGCCTTTTGTGTCCATCCTTGCACCCGATTTCCTAGCTTTTCAAACTCTCTTTGATAGTCTCATAGTGAGCCCATCTGTTTCACCCTTGACAAAGCCTCATCAAAATCTTCACACTCTGTAGGTCCAAAACGAGCCCAGAGTTCCTCTTCAAAATCTGCCCACGCCACTTCTTTCCTTTCTTCACTGTAGGAGCGGCGTAACCACTGCCACCACTGATTAGCTTAACCCTCAAGATGAAATGACGCCAATGACATCTTTTGTGCTGCTGGGATGCCTTGATATTCAAAGAATTGGTCCACTTTGTTGAACCATTCAGTTGGATCGTTGCCAGAGTACCTTGGAAATTCAAGCTTTGCCAACTTGGATAAGAACATTTGTTGTCCCCCTTCCATTTGTTCCTTAGAGTTGTCTCTATTGTTGCAGACACGACCATTACGATCGTTGGTGTTGCTACTGGATCCTTCTTTGTTGGAAAGCAAAGCTTCTGATAGCCTGTGGATGGTTTCCTCCATTCGATGCAACTTGTCAGTCAGACCAAGTTCCATTCGACTCATTCCGTCTTGAAGTCCTCCTAGCCTAGCCTCCAATTGTTCTATTCTTTCCTTATTAGTTGCCATCAGAGTAACCGAGCTCTGATACCAATGATAGGTCCCAATCAAAGCTAATATAATCAGTAAATAGAATTCTTCTTAGGGCAAGAACGAGCCACAATATTTGGATTTTGAATGAACTTCCCCTATTGCTGCATACTGAAATAGTTCAAATATACAAGGAAAAAACTCACCTTCTCCTACTCTCACGACCATAACTACTGAAAATAAGGACTCAACCATTATTAGCAAATAAATAGCTAATACTTATTCAAATAGCATAATAATAGCTAACAGACATCAGACCAAGTCTTCTAACAGAACTATGCCAGCAATTAATCTCTAACAGCTCCTTGCACGATCATCCTCCTTGCTCTGCATGTTTATCATGTTATGAACCTTGGGTTTTTCTTAGGAACACGTTGCGATCTTCTTGGCTCATCAATATATATATAGGTTTTTGGGGTTCCTAAGGTGTTTTAGGAGAGTTTTTAGAGCTTTGGTGGGCATGAGGATGAGTGTTCAAATCTTCACCATCCCTTACCCCATAAAAAAGGGCCTTAGGAGCTTGGTTTTAAGGGGATATTCTAAGTGTTTTGGGAGGAGAAACTTCTCCAAAATTGAGAGAGAATGAAAAAAAGCTTTCTTAAAAGGATTATTGGCTTGGTCACTTGTGAGGAGAAACTTTGTAAGTGTGGTTTAGTTTCATTTTTTTTATATTTCATTTATAGTCCATTTCCTTTTCTATTGATTCTTTAAGGATATATATAATTAGGTATGGATATTAGAGGTCACACATATGATTGTTGGTTATTTGTTCATGATTTATGGTTGTTATTCTGCTTTTTTTTTTTTTATTCATATTGATTGCTTGATCTTTAATTTACTATGTTGTATAGTGATTTTGAGATTCTATTTAGCTTGGTTTTGATCTCTTTTGGGTATTTTTACCCATTTTCAAGCTCATTGATCACTCATGAGATGAGACCTTGTTAGAATTTGAAATCCTTATTTTCTTTTGGTTCCCTTTTAGGGATTTCGGTTTTCTTCTTCATTTTAATGGCTTCTAAAAGCCATTTAAAAAAAAAATGAATTTTGACAGTCATAAGTGTGTGTTTATTTACCAAAGTGATTTTCCATAGAAAATACCTTTTGAGCATTTTTTTTTTGTCCATTTTTAATTTTTTTTTCTTTCAAATCTAGTTGTAAAACCCTTTTTAAACCCTCTCTAGTTAAGATTTCAAGCATCTTTAATATTCTTTTTTGTGGCCAAGGTCAAGCCTCCTTCCATAGGCTTTGATCCCACTATTATGCTTGAAAAAAATTGATAGTTGCTCTTATGATTTTTGGAAAGTTTTTTCAAACTGATTTTTATTGGACCATTCTTAGCCCTTTCGAATCCCTTTTCATGATCAATTGGGTTAGAGGTTATGGTCATTTTAAGTTCAATAATGGTTGCCACGTTTCTTGGTACATAATGCATGGTTTCATATGAGAATATCCTTATTTATGGTTATTTCTTTGTGAATTCAACATTTTTTTTGCTTGATTACTAATTTGGCCCTTCATGCCTCTTTTGAGCTCAATTTCTTACTTATTTAAGGGTTAAGAAAGATTAAATGCCCTGTGGATTGATCCATGGCTATTTTCTTTGGCTTACATCACTCATTTTTTAAATTTATAATTTTTTAGATTTTCATAATTTTGGAAACATGGATAAATCTCACAATCTTAATTTAATGAGATTATCTCCAACCCTCATGAGCTTCCTTCCATGATCATTAGAGGGTTAAGGATGTGAGTTAATCCATGGAAATTAATTTGGGCATTAATAAAGCCTATATTCTTTGAGGTATGCTTTCCCCCTTTCTTGATTTATTTCTTTGATATGCATGTCATGCTTTGAGTGCTTTGTATCTCTTGCTCTTATTTGTTATCACCATTGCCTTGTATATTCTTGTTGTTAGCTCTTGGTATCCATTGATCTATTAGTCAATTGCCTTACTTCTCTTTACTTGTTTAGTAGAGACCTCTTTAGAGCTTAAAAGGATGCTATCGTATGGTACCTTCCTAATAAGTAACCTGACTTCAAGACTTTGGCTCAGTTTTCGTAAACATGTTTTTCCTTTTATAAGGAGTCACTCTTAGGGTTTTATTTCTTATTTTTTTGTTAAAAAAAACAAAAATAAGTAGCAACTCTAACTTTTTCAAAAAATAGTTTTTTCACAATAAAAAGCGAGTTTTGTAGTCGAATGAGGACACACATGAAAAATGTAGGTCCATAATTACCAATAAATGAAAATAATCATCTTGATAAGTCTACAAACTACTTGTACTTTTATATCTAAATAGACAAAATGTTGTTTTAATTTTTTTGCTCTATTTTCTTGAAAGCCAAACAATGGGTTGGTGATTATTTGTGAATGTTTTTAACTTGTCATTGCTGTCATTTAATATTTTGAATTCTAGGATTTCATTTTGGATATGCCTCGAGCTAGATTTTTTTTATAAAATTAACCATAAGAGAATAATATCTTATACGGTGGTATCAAAAAACTATTTGGCTTGAACTTGTTATGATATTAAAGGTGAATTTATTATGATTGTTATAGTTAAATAATAAATTAGGAGTTATTTCATTGTTTTAATTAAATAACCCAATAATAAATACATGGAATATGAAGGGAAAGTCTACAAACTCCTTGTACTTTCATGTATTCTATAAGCATAGATATAGATTGGTTGGAACAAAAATCAAGGAAATAAAAAGCTACTTATAGAGAGGGCCCAACCGGGATCAAACCGATGACCTCTTGATCTACAGTCAAATGCTTTACCACTAAGCTATGGACCCTTATTATTCAATCTTCACTTTTTTTTAAAAAAAATATTATTTTTGTAAGTTATATTTTAGGCACTTGGAAACATCATCGTTTCCATTAAGGGATACCTCAACTATCTGAGTAGTGCTATCAACAGTTTCTCCAAGCATAACACCACTATTGGGAACCTTGGATCTCTTCATTTCCAATCTCTAGATTGCATAGGTGCATGAAAACTACCCTAGGCCTCTAGATCCTATGCAACGAAAGCAAAAATAAATTTTTTTTGACATTATAAGATCTAGAGAAAAGTCATTAGAAAAATTTACCTTTGATTTAGAGTTCCCAAATCAGTGAAGATGAAGCTTTAAGAGTTCAAAGATCTCATACAACTAAGATTTTCCACAATGACACAAACCATAATTTTGACACTCCAAAGTGTGAGCTTTAAAAGGTAGGAATCCTAGGCTTTCTCTCTCTGGAGGTGGAAGATGGCTCTCATACCAAAACAGTGATGGAAGCCCTAATCCCTAAGAGGTATTTATAGGGTTCCCCTACTAGGCTTAAGTGACTTAAGCCTACCAAGGCTTGGGTCACTTAATCTAGCCCAAAATGGGTCCTAATTAATTAATTACTAAAATGCCTTCATGCGTAAGAGTGAACTTAAAGCTAATCTAACCTTCATAAATGATGTCATCATAGTATATGAGCTCAGAGCGGGGACCATTAAAGCTTATAAGAGTATTGGCTCCCTTAGAATCCAATTCTAAAGTTGATTTAACATTTCATTAACGAGAGTCAATTGCACTCTAGTACTATAATACCTAGTAGTAATGAATTAAATATGCAATAATGATTATCTTAGTACTTAACCATAAACTTGCTTAATTAGAGGTTAAAACTAATTTAAGGTTAATCTTATTTAATTATGAATTAAACTTTAATTAAGGTTAAGTGTGATTAGTTAATAACTTAAGCATGTTGATTAGGTACTTGGGGATTAATTAGAATTATGAAAACCTAAGGGATTGATGGGCAGTTACAAGCATAAAAACTTACAACTAGAAAGACTAAACCATAAATATGGGAAACTTGAGGTTAGTAGTAGCCTTAGGGCCTACCATCTCATGCATGCTAGCTTAGGGACCCCTTTATAAGGGCTGCCAAGCCTCATTTCCGTCCCTATCTATTCACAATCTGGTGGGTTTAGAGAGAGAAGCTAGGAAAAAAGTGAAGAATCAAGGTAAAGAATAAGATAAATTTAGTGATTTTGGTATATTTGGGTTCCAAATGATCTTTTGAAGTGAATTAACGATAAAGTTTATTTAAAAACTATGTTTAATTAGTTATAAGCATGTTTTGATTATAAATTAAAGTTAATTAGTGTTTTAAGTATTTTTATTTAACTCTTAATGGAAAATTCAACATGCTTGTTTATTTAGTTTGCTTTAATTGAAAAATAGATTAATGAATCCTATGATTAGTTAGGTTTATTTGAATCCTTGGAGCTTGCTAATGGATTAGGTTTAATGAAAACAAGAACAATTAGTGCAGGCTAATTAATTAGGGAATATCAATATGCATACCAAAGATTGTTTAATTCATCTTAAATTTGATTTGTAAACATGCAGGCTTGATGATTAAGGAATATGGAAATTAAAGTCATCAACATCAAATTTTTAAAATTTGCAATAAGGGAAGATTGTCATAAGCTTTAATTATGATTTTTTTTTATGGATGGAAAACCTAAACTATATTATTTCATTTTAGTTCCTTGTAATAGCTAAGGGTGTCCACATAGAATAATTACAAAAGAGAAGTTAGTGTAAAATAGTGATTTCATGCTATTCCATTGTGTATCTTTGTTTGTTTTCTTGAAGCATTTATTGAGAATCCATATCTTTACTATGATCTTATGAAACGTTTCAATGTGCCATGGAGTTCTTAGTTAATTGTTTTAAATTGTTGCAATGATCTTTGGATATGTATTGGTATGAGGATTCATGAGTTCAGTATTGAGGAAATGGTTCATGGTATGGTTACATTGCAAGAACGATATGGAACAATGACAAATAACATATAGAGAATAGATTGATATGTGGAAAATGGTTATTAGAAGCTACATGCTTTATTTTTCATTATATTGTTTATGCAGGATTGTGGGTCCTTGGGTGAAAGTCCCTAAAGCCCTTGAGAAAGACACTCCAATGTGGGTGTATGAGGTTGGTCCTACCCCTGGGTTTTAGTCCCTAAAGACATGGGGTTGGTTCTGCCCATGGGCTGTAGTCCTAAAAGACACGGGGTTGGTCCTACCCTTGGGTATGAGTCATAGAAGACATGAGATATGATTTATCCTTGGGTGATAGTCCCATAATAGTCATTATTTATGACTGCGTATCTTTTGGAGCCTTGATAGTTGATATATAAATTGATGAGGATGATAGTCCCAGAATAGTCATTATTTATGATTGAGTATCTTTTGGAACATTGATAGTTGATATGTAAATTAGTAAGGGTTAACAACTTATTTGGTGTGAGAGGATGGATGGGGCAAAGTAGAGATGAAACCATTAACAACATGCATACATGTTTGACATTATTGCATATTTGTTAATGGTTATAAAAGGTTAATCATGCATGCTATTATATGTTTAATTCAAGGTGTTTAAGGATATGCATATAATGGTTATAAACTTTCCTATTAAGTTATGAACTCACCCTATCCCTTCTACTTGTAGATGTAAGTTTGAAGACATCTACTGTGGTTAATGTTTGAGCATTGCTTTTCCCTTGATAGGATGTTGTTTTGCTTGTGTTGAAAGTGTTTTGAAGCTTTTGCCTTTGTATCATATAAAGACTAAATCATTTTTGAAGAAATGATGTCATTTATATATGTTTTTGTACACTTATAGTATGGGCTACCCTTAGTGAATCATGGGGTTTTGGTATATACAAAGTAATGTGGGACAAGTTTTTTTTTTCTTTTTTGAAACATATCATGTTTTGTTAATTAATTAATGGTTACAATGTTTATCACACAATGTATAATGCTTCATAATAGGTTTCTACATCCTCATTTTGCTCAAAATCAACCAGAAACTTAGCATTTAAATTTTTGTCTCCTCAATCTTGGGAACACTTATTTTGTATTGAGTATTAATTAGCAAGTCTAGAATCCAAGGTGTGACAAGTACCCTATGTATATAACATCGAGACGAAACTCAGGTTTATGACCTACTATCCACTACTTATAGACTCCCCATGAATTGATGTTTATAATTTAACAAGGTAGTGCTATCACCTATCAAGATTACTTCTTCAATCCTTGAGTTGCATATCCCACTTATTATGTGATCAATTAACATACTCTACCTCCAAGAAGCATATGTCAAATTTTCACTCAAGGAAATGCTATGATAATAGTTTTCTAGATCACATGTCCTTTGGATCACCCAAGGAGACACACTATCTCAATCCATGAGATATCATGGTATCTTTATTGAGAATATCTGTTGCCATGAGTCTTTATCAATTTTGACCCAATTCATATGTATATGTGAGCACTTTAGAGTCTCACGAATAAGTCAAAGCTTCTTATTAGATTTGACATAAGCTTAATATCCTCTTAAGGTTAAGAGTCCATGTAGTATGGTAGCTTACTATATCATGACAATTGATAGCCTTAAATCATGATTCACTATAGGTCTTGTCCAATGTGCATAACATACCAAGACAAGTCATCCCTCCAATTGGGAGATAGTGCACTACAATCTTAAATGAATAATCAAAATCCATGAATCAACTATGGACTACTCATCATTTTGGAAGGAACCCATGACTTAGATCTTCTATACAACTCCTATTGGACCCAAGTCATGTACAAAACAAGTGATGTAGGGTGTGTATGCTCAAATATCTAATTAATGCAAAATGGGATAATAAATAGGAACAAAAAAACATAAGTAAATAAAATAAAATAAATATGAAAGGAAAGTCTATAAACTCCTTGTACTTTTGGACAAAACTTAAGGAAAGTAAAAACTACTTATAAAGAAGGCCCAATTGGGATTGAACTGGCGACCTCTTAATCTATAGTCAAAGACTTTTCCATTGAGCTATGGACCCTTATTGTTCCATCCTTGCTCTTTTTAAAAATATTATTTTTCTAAGTTATATTTCAAGCCCATTGAAACATCGTCGTTTCCATCAATAGAGACCTCAATGCTTTGAGTAGGGTTGTCATCAATTTCTCTAAGCATAACACCAACCCATTTCTATAGAGAAGAAAGAAGCAATAATAGCTACTTAGTACAATGTACAACTTGTCATTCATCTCATATCCTCTCACTTGAGCAATCTCAGTGTGGTATCCTTTTTTTTTCCATATCTTTTCATTTTGCTTCTTGCAAAACCTTATGCAGAGTAATAATGGCTACTCGATTAAAAAATTTCTTGTTTTTATTTTTTGCTATGATTTCTCGAAAACAAAAAATTCACAACTTTTTTGTAATTTTTCTTAAACTTACATTGCTTGCTACAACTATTATGTTCTCTAAAAAAATCTTGTAGTGATTTTCTATTACTTATTAAAGAAAATTATGATTTCATATCACCATTCTTATTATAACATCTAAACTATAATAAAATTCAATATGTTATGAATTGGCAAGTAAAAGAAAAAGTAGGCATACATCTAATTAGCAACATGAAAACAAGTTTAAGTAATGGATTTGATTCATCACATTTTTCCGGTTACGGTCTTTAGAGCTTAATCAAGGTCTTCCCAAGTCAAAATGACGTTATCATTAAGTGCTTGAGATACCTTATTGAGACTTGTTATCTCTTATTGAGACTTGTAATACTTAATTGTCAAATGTTGAAATATGATGCTTTCTAATAAATAAAAAAGGTAACAATTGAAAAATGGGTATTGCTCAAATGTCACTAGAATAATAACCGAAAGTCTAATAAGGAACACCTAGAGTGCGCAATTTGAATTATGTGTTTATCCCTTCAATATGCAATTTGAATTATGCATGTGTCCCTTTAAGTGCACAATTTGAATTATGTTTTTTTTTTTTTTTAGTGTGCAATTTAAATAACATGTTTTTCCCTTCAATTCACAATATGAATATTGCATGTGTTTCTTTATTTTCAGTGCACTATTTCAATGTGCATTTCTTTCTCTTCAGTGTGCTATTTCCAACCTACATTTTTCCTCTTTAGTGCACTATTTCTAGCATGCATCTCTTTTCCTTCAGTGCGTTATTTCCAACATGTGCGCATTTCCCTCATTTTTCTTTCTCTTTTAATGTGCAATATGTGTTTTTATGTGAATTTCCAAAGGATTTTCAAATTATTCTCTAAGCACACCATTCTCAACCCTTGTAAACCTCTTCCCTAGTCATCTGAGGCCTAAGAAAATGGTTTTTCTTGTAATTAATTGCTGATATGTTCGCTATCACACATAAGCCATGAATTTGGTTGAGGATATCCATACTTATGGACATTTTTTATGAATTTCTGCTCCATTTCTTATGCATGAGTGTACTTTGACCCTTTATGCCTCTTTTGAATTCAATTTCATACTCACTTAAGGAAAAAGAAGGAGTGTTGACCTTGTGGATTGATCCATGGAACATTTTTTTTGGCTTAAATCATTTTTTTTAAACCAATGATTTTCTGATTTTTCTTAACTTTGCAAATATGGATAATGTTGGCATCTTAGATCTAAGCAACAAAAGTAATGCCATTTAAAAAAAAATGATTTTTAGGGTTAAAGTACTAACCTTTAGGTTTGGATGTTCCCAAACCTTAAATTCTAAATGCTGAATAATCAAATCGATGTTCTCAAAAGTCTCATAAACCCATGATCTTCCATTTGATGATGACTTTTCATTGATCTTGACACATTTCTGATGAAAGGAGAGGAGGAGAGGGTAGAGATAATGATTCTCTCTCTCTGGAGGTGGAAGACAAATTTATGGAAAAGTTGTGGAAACCCTAAACCCTAAGTGGGTATTTGTAGGGTTCCTTAGTGGGCTTAAGTGGCTTGAGTCCATTAAGGGCTTAGGTTACTTAATCTAACCCAGAATGAGTCCTAATTGATTAATTAACCTAACACAGCCTACTAATGAATCAATTAGCTCAATCTAGAGACCTTGTTCATTTATCACTATGAAACCTTACATGATTACCAAAATGCTCTTAAGCATAAAAGTGAATCTAGAGACAATTCGACCCTCATAAATAGTGCTAAAAAGGTTCATGAGCTCAAGCGAGACCACTGGGACCTATAAGAGTACTAGCTCTCTCAAAATCCAATTTTAAAGTTGATTCAATATCTCACTACAAAAAATCAATTGAACTCCAGTATCCTACGTAAATAAAAAGACACCATGTGCTTGAGTTCGTGACCTGCTACCCATTACATTTAGTTTCCTCATGGACTGGTGTCGTAGTCTAATAAGATGAAAGCTATCAACTTTTCAAGATTGCCTTTACTATCCTTCAATTACAAATCCTCATATTATGTGTTCAATTAATATGTCTTAGCTCTTGAAGAGCTAATGTCAAGTTCTACTTAAGGAACTATTATGATTATAGTTTTCCTGAACACACCTCCTTAAGATCCACCTAAGAGGACACTCTATCCCAATCTCATGAGATATCATGGTGCCTTTATTTAGTATACCTATTGCTATTGGCTTCCATCAACAATGACCTAATCCATAGGGAATATATGATTAGCTTATGATCTCACCCATAGGTCAAAACCACTACTGACTTCAGCCTAATCTCAATATTCTCTTAAGGTTGAGAGACAACGTAATGAAGTGACTTAATGAGGTCATGACTATTTGATAACCTTAAGTCATGACAGGTATAGGTCCTACCTAATGTGTAACTATACACACTAGTGCATTCACCATGGGAAACCCATCCTAATAGCCAAGACTAGCCATCTCAATAAATTAGAAGGTGGTGCACTACAACCTCTAATGGGTTGCCTAAACCCATGAACTAGTTGTGAACACGTCATCTATTTGCAAAGAACCCATGACTTGGGTTTTACGTTTAAATCTTAATGCCCAAATCACAAACAATGAAAAAGATGCTAGGAAAGAATGGTCATAAAGTATAATGCATAGAATAAGGATAAATAAAAGTGAAATCTTAATATCATTAAATAATGAATTCCAAATTTGTTAAATCATATCATGCTTTTAAGGGCTTCATCCTAACAAATAAATTTCACAATTTTTGAATAAATGAGATAGCCTCCAATCCTCATGAGCTTCTCTTCATGATCATCCGAGGCTAGGAGATGTAGATTAATTCATGGAAATCAACTTGAGCATTGTTAATGCTTATATTCTTGAATTTTCAAAAATCCCCTACAATGCTGCCTTATTTTAGATTCCTAAAATGTTTAATTAAATCTAGACCGTTTTGATATATCCTAAAATATTTTCTATTCTTGGATGATGTTTAGAACTTATTAAATCTATTAAAGATTTTTTGTTTTGATTAAAAAGCCTTCTCTAAGCTTGTAAATTAAATCAAATTTTCAAGATGTCTAAATTCTACTCTATTTTTTTACACCCAGAATATTTTTGTAAATCAATATTGGCTCATGGGTTTTTCATTATTTTTTACATTTTTCATATATAATAAAATTCTTAAATAATATTTTAGGATTTGGTTTCACTTAAATTTTTTTCCAAGAATAAGATTTAATTTAATTTTGCTATGTTTATTATACTGACCAGAATCTGTAGTTGTGAAATTTTCTTTGAAATTTGAAATAATTTGTGCATGTTTAGGTCCCTTAGATTTTTTTTATATATAATTTTAACACTTTAAATATATTGAAAAAATTTTGGTTTGATTTTATCTCACTCCTAAATTTGTTGAATAATTCAATATTGTATGATATATGGTTCTACCTTGTTTCTAAGCATTGATAATTTTGATTAAATTTGGGATAATTGATGCATGATTAGACTCTTTGGTCTTTTGGATTGTTTTGTAGTCACTTTGAGCATGATGTATAATTTTTTTTTTTTTTTGTGATTTTATCTCATTTCTAATTATTTATTTTAGATTTATTTTGTACACACCTATGTTTTATCCTATTATTATATACCTTGTACAAATGTGTTATTTCAATTCTCTTGTGCATGTTTTTTACCTTCTTTGATATTGATTTGTATTATAGACACCTTGTACATGTTAGGTCAGCCTACTGTTGTATCATATCTCCCATTTTTCTATTTTATTTAGATTTATTCTATTATTACATACTTGCTGCTAATTTTGAATCTTATGCTTTTTAGTATGTTCAATCCATCTTAATCAATGTTTAACATCTCTTGCTTCTTGACTTGAGTTATATATATGGTGTACATGTTTGGCAGACCTTGTTATGGTTTCATATCTCTTATCTTACTTGTTGGCTAACCCTTTTTCCATGTAAGTGTGCTACCCCATTTTGGGCACTTATTGAGGTACGCTTCCTTCCTTTCTAGATTTTTTTCCTTTGTTATGCATGCCTTGTTTTGGTTATTCTATTCTCTCATATGTTATTACCATTATCTTGTTGTATGTTGTTCTTATTGCCTTCTTGGTATCCATTGGTCTATTAGTCAATTGTCTTAATTCCCTTCACTTGTTTAATAGAGACCCCTTTAAGGCTTAAAAGGGCCCTAGCCTATGGTACCTTTCTAGTAAGTAATATGGCCCCCAGATTTAGACTCAATTTTTCTTAGACAAACTTTTCTTTTAAAAATGAGTCACTTTTAGGGTTTTTTTTTCCTTATTTTGTTTTCATTTTTTAAAAAAATAAACAAAATTAAGTGGTGACTCCAACTTTTTCAAAAATTAGTTTTTCATAATAATAAAAAAGTGAGTCTCACCATTGAGTAAGAAAGCACATGAAAAATGCAGGTCCATAATACTTTTTTCATTTAACCCTTAGACGACGCAAATAGGACCATGTTAGGTGATTTAACTACTTGATATTTGAATGAAGTGTATAACCATTATCTTTGACATCAATGTTATGAAGTGAAAAACCCCACCATTTGAGGTAGTTGCTTTAACTACTAACATATCTAGTTTTTTCTAATTAGAAAGTCTATACCCTTGATTCCTTGGTCCAACCCACCATGGGGTGGCAATGGCCTAAAACCAAGTTAGATTTGATAATGGAGGTTGTGGGCTTTGCTAAGGCCCTCTTCCACTTAATATTTCAAATTAATAAGAGCTTTAAAACCCCTTGGTAATTTCCTTGAAAAATAAATTATTCTCTATGAAAATTTCCAAAAATATTTATTTTCTAAATTGGAAACCTAAATGTAATAGGAAAACATAACTTTGAAAATTTTAAAATTTCGATGAAAGCATAAAATTGTTAAGAAAATTGCTCCCAAATTTTTTAAAATCAATTTTCCTAGAAATTCTTCTTTCATATATTATTCCAATTTAATAAATATTATAATTTGGAATTAATACTTTCATAGAAATTTATTTCTTATTAAATTATTAACTTTTAATAATTTTCTTAATGATAAATTATTTTCCATGATAATTTCTAAAATATTTATTTTTCAAATTGAAAACTCTAGTGTAATAAGGGAAGCTTTAATTTTGTAAGATTCTTAAAGTTTAAGAACAACTTATCCAATAAGGAAAACTATAGTTCTTAAAGATTCTCAAAAAGGTATTTTTAAAGAAATTTATATATATATATATATATATATATTTAAAAAAGAAATTTAGCTCTCAATTTTTTTTTTATTTCTCCACTTTTCCAATTCAATAAATATTCTTAAATTTGGAATCCAATTTTCATAATAACTTATTCTATTAAAATTGCTAAAAACCAATTTGTATGCATAACTTCCATATATATATATATAATAAACATAAAAATATAAAATTAAAAATTAAGAAATAATTGCCATGGTCTTACAGTGGTAATTGAAGATTTGGAATGTAACAAATTGAAAAAGTTATCAAAATACCCTTGTAACCAAACTAGGTCTAGAATAACAAAAAATCATACTTTCCATTTTGGAGAAATTGTAGCTATTGTAGTAGGAGCTCTTGAGCCACTCTAAGGAGTACTTGAGCACCTAAGCCACCCAAGTGGTGGTTTATTGTGCTCGATCCTTACAATGTTCTTCCACGTTGAGAACTTGAGTCTCCAAGTTTTTTTTTTTTACCCAAAAACTTACCTTTTAAAATTGGGGTTTTTTTTATATGAATTTCTATAGATGATTGCAAGTTGTAGATCTCACAAAAAACACTTTCAAGACCCATATTTCTCTTCTCCATAAATGGATAAAAAAAAATTGAAAATTTTAAAATAATAAAAATTCCTATGCTTCTATAGTGAAGCTTACAACCTATCTATTGAAAAGAAATGATTTTAAGAAGAAAATCAAAAGCCTGTACTCCTAAATTTTATAATTGAATCTAGAGAAAAAATCAATAGTCAACCAACCATCCATTAACTCATATGAAAGAAAGAAACAATTATTCATTCATCATTTCTGCCAATGGGATGAAAACTGATGCTACAAAACAAAGTTAGCATACCAAAATTGGATCTTACATGTCAATCCTATTATAGGGCTTTAATAACACTTATTAGGATGGGGTCATGTGTGCATGCTCTCCATGATCCTAGGACTACTAGATCTAAGCACAATAGAAGAAAATATCATTTTTCAAAAACTTTTAGATCTAAGTACTAAAAATCATATGTTTCATTATGCAAATCTCAAAAACCAGGTAAGTCTTCAATCCAATGGTTCTATCATTGCTCCTTGGTAAGAGTGTAGAGTAGCTACACAATATTAATGAAGGGAGAGACAAAGAAGGTTAGGGTTTTGTTTTCTAGAGATGAAAGAAGAACATAATCTCTAAAGTATCTAACTCTAAATCCTAAGTGAGTTTATATAATTTTTTAAATTTAAATTTTTTTTTTTTATGGATTTAAGTGATTATGGTCATATTGTAGACCCTTCATTTTATCCCCTTAGTACATATCCTATTAAGTGATCTTTCAATACTCTATGATAGTTCGCTGGTGGCCTATTTTTTTAGCCACCTTAGAGGCTCTAGTTGAGGGATTCATCTGGCCCTTCATTATGACCCTTGGCAGGCCTCAGTTAGATTTAAGATTTTTTTTTTTCTTTTTAGGATAGCTTATTTAAGTATACCTTTAGAATAGCATACAAGCATATTTAGCACTTCTTAGTTCACTTAGAAATAGCTTAAGTAACCTAGGCACTTTTCAACTTACATAGACACACCCTAGATCACTTAGGCACCCCTTAGGTCACCTAAGCACTTTCCAGCTTACACATACTCACCCTAGGTCACTTAGGCACATTTGTGATCACTCTAGGTCACTTAGGTACTTTTTGTTTTATCACACTTGGCCCATCTAGGCACACTTTGGCACATCTAGGCACAACCTGACCCATCTAGGCACACTCTAGCCTATTTAGGCACACCTTGGCCTGTGTAGGCACGCCTTGGACCATTTAGACACACCATGACCATCTAGGTACACCTAGCTAGGCATACCTTGGACCATTTAGACATATCTGGCCCATCTAGGCACATCTGTTTAGACACACCTTGACCCACTTAAGCTCACCTGACCCACTTAGGTTACCTTTTAAGTAATTCTTGCATGACTTGCATGCTTACATGACTTTCATAAATCTTCATTTTATTCATTTTCAATTACTTATTTATTTTATTATCTTTTCTTTTTATTCCATTATCATTTTCTAAAATAATTTTTTTATTCATTTATTAAGTATAATAATTTGATTTTTTTTGTAGGTTTACCAAAGGAAAAATAGAGAAGATACCCACGTTTGAGATTTGGAGAGGGTGACAACCATATTAATTGGATATACGCATATGGAATATTAACTTGGAGAGCACCCATGTTTGGAATAAAAATCAAGCTATGACTTCTTTTTGAAAAGAGAGTGACTACCATATTAATTGGATATACACATGGAAAGAAGGAATACATTTTTGAAAAGGTGAAATTCAGGCCACATTTTAGGGAGATTCTAAGCACGGTTATAGTGAAATTGGGTTAATTTTTTAACCACATTCAGGCCATATTTTAGGACATTGAGAATACATTTTTGGAGAGGTGATATTCAGGCCACACGTCTTAGGGAGATTCTCAGCACGATTCTAGTGAATTTGGGTCGATTTTTTAACCATATGTTGAGACATTGATAATATGTTGGAAGGTGAAATTCAAGCCATGTTTTAGGGAGATTCTAAGCACGATTTTGGTGAATTTAGGCTGATTTTTTAACCACATTTAAGCCATATTTTGGGACATTGATAATACGTTTTTAGAGGAGATATTCAGGCCACACTTTAGGGAGATTTTGAGCACGACTTGGAGAAATTTGGGCTGGTTTTTTTAACCACGTTCAGGCCATATTTTGGGAAATTGAGAATACGTTTCCTTGGGGGGTGTGGAGGACACACAAGTTGGTGATTTTGAGGGAATGTTCTAGAGGCTTTTTTTATTTTTTTGCGCAATTCTCAATAGTGTTTTGGAAGAAAAGAGACAGATTGGGAGAAATAGAAGCTAGTGTTCAGGTAATATTGGTTGTGGTGTTTTAGAGATGGGTTTGGTGCTTTAAAAAATTTCAATTCATCTTTGGTTTATATTGAGGGTCGATGGTATTTTTTTTAGAGATTCAGTCTATGTTTTAAAAAGTTCAATTTGTGTTTTTTTGGGGAGTTCAACCCATGTTTAAAACGGAATTTCAGTCAAAAACCAATATTGATACCATAGAAAACATAAATTTAGAGAATAAAGCCACATACTTTTAATTTGAATGTTCCTAGATCGATTCCAATCAATGTGGATAACTCCAAAGTCATAATGTGAATCTCATTAACATCATGATCTTCTACCCAATGACTCTTCCTTGTGTCTATCTAGGCACTGAGATGGTAGAGATCTCAAGGGTAGAGGTTAGGGTTTTATCTCTCGACTAAAGGGAAGAATGGTAAGACTTGGAAACCCTAACTCCTAAAGGGGTATTTATAAGCTTCCTATTGGGCTTAAGTGACTTAAGCCCACCATGGGCTTGGGTCACTTAATCTAACTTAAAAAGGTTGTTAATTGATTAATTAACCATACAAGGCCAAATTAATTAATTAGCCCTATCCAGAGATACTACTCACTTATCCCTATGCAACCTTGCGTAGTTACCAAAATGCCTTTATGTATAAAAGTAAATTAAAAACCCACCCACCCTCATAAGCCATGCCAACAAGGAATATGAGCTCAAAGCGAGGACTATTGGGACCTATAAGAGTACTAGCTCCCTTATAACAAAATTTTGAATTTGACTCAATATCCTACTATAGAGAGTCAACTACACTGCAATATCCTATGTATATTACAACGAGACACCTAGTGCTCAGGTCCGTGACCTACTATTCACTACATGCAAATTCCCTATGAACTATTGTCCGTAATCTAACAAAATAGTGCTATCACTTATCAAGATTACCTCTCAAATCCTTGAGTTATAGATCTCACTTATTATGTGATCAAATGAAATACTCTACCTCTAAGGAACATATGTTAAATTCCATTAAAGGAATTACTATGGCCATAGATTTCATGATCACGTGTCCTTTGTATCACCCAAGAGGACACATATCTCAATCTCATGAGATATCATAGTACATTTTTTAAGAATACCTATTGCCACCAGCCTTCATCAACGGTGACCCAATCCATAGGGATATATGATCACTTTAGGGTCTCACCCATAGGACAAAGCCTCCTATTGATTTTGGCATAGACTCAATATCCTCTCAAGGTTGAGAGTTCATGCTAATTATAGTAGCTTGGTGAATCATGAAAATTGATAGCCTTGCGTCATGATTCATTGTAAGTCCTATTTAGTGTTCATCACATACACTAGTATACTCACCATGGGAAACTCATCCCCATAGCCAAGATAAGTCATCCCTTTAATTAGGAGGTGGTGCACTACAGTCTCTGCTAGATTGCCCAAATCCATGAACCAACAGTGGACAACTTACCTATTCATAAGGAACCCATGACTTGTATCTTCTATGCAACTCCTAATACATCCAAGTCATGTACAATGTAAGAGACATGGGTTGAATGCTCAAATCAATATACCAAAAGGATAGCAAAGGGATAGTTAAGTCTAACTTTGTTACATCATGTCTTGCTTTTAAGGGTTTAATCCCAACTGTTTCATCTTTGAAAATGTTAGTTCTTAAGCTATGGAAATTCTTATGCTTTTTTTATTCTCGGGTTATTATGCATGTTAGTTGATTGTGTCATTGAATTTAAAAGTTCTTATCTTTGGCAATGGAAATTCTAAGGCTTTTTTAGATTCACTTGTTATTATGCATGTTATTTGATTGGGCTATTGGCTTAAATTGGCTATGGTAATTCTTAGGTTTTTTTTAATTCTCTTGTTGTTATGTATGTTAGTTGATTATGTTATTGAATTAAAAGTTCTTATGCTTGGAGATGGAAGTTCTTAAGTTTTTAGATTTTTCTTGTTATTATGCATGCTAGTTTATTGTGTTATTGGATTAAATTGGCAATGGTAATTTTTAGGTTTTCTATATTTTCTTGTTATTATGCATGTTAGTGGATTATATTATTGAATTAAAAGTTCTTATCTTTGGCTATGGAAATTCTTAAGTTTTCTTTATTCTCTTGTTATTATGCATGTTCGTTGATTATGTTATTATATTAAATTGGCTAAGGTAATTCTTAGGTTTTCTAGATTTTCTTGTTATTATGCATGTTATTTGATTATGTTATTGAATTAAAAGTTTTTATCTTTGGCAATGGAAATTCTTACGGTTTTTTTTTTCTCTTGTTATTATGCATGTTAGTTAATTATGTTATTGAAATAAAAGCTCTTATATTTGACAATGGAAATTCTTTTTTTTTTTTTTAGATTCTTTTGTTATTATGAATGTTAGTTGATTATGTTATTGAATTAAAACTTCCTATCTTTGGCTATGGAAATTCTTAGGATTTTTTTATTCCCCTATTATTATGCTTGTTAGTTGATTATGTTATTGGAATAAATTGGCTATGGAAATTCTTAAGTATTTTTTTATTCTCTTGTTATTATGCATGCTAGTTGACTGTGTTATTGGATTAAATTGTCTATGATAATTATTAGGTTTTCTAGATTTTCTTGTTATTATGCATGTTGGTTGATTATGTTATTGAATTAAAAGTTCTTATCTTTGGCAATGGAAATTCTTAAGTTTTTTTTTATTCTCTTGTTATTATGCATGTTAGTTAATTATTGAATTAAAAGTTCTTATCTTTGGCCATGGTAGTTCTTAGGTTTTTTTAATTCTCTTTTTATTATGCACATTCGTTAATTATGTTATTGAATTAAAAGTTTTTATCTTTAGCAATAATAGTTCTTAGGGTTTTTTTATTCTCTTGTTATTATGCATGTTAGTTAATTATGTTATTGGATTAAAAGCTCTTATATTTGGCAATGGTAGTTCTTAGGTTTTTTTTATTCTTTTGTTATTATGCATGTTAGTTAATTATGTTATTGAATTAAAAGTTTTTATCTTTGGCAATGGTAGTTCCTAGGTTTTTTATTCTCTTGTTATTATGCATGTTAGTTAATTATGTTATTGAATTAAAAGCACTTATCTTTGGCAATGGAAGTTCTTACATTTTTTTTTTTATTCTCTCTTTATTATGCATGTTAGTTGATTGAGTTTTTGAATTAAAAGTTTTATCTTGGAAGGTTTGGTAGTTCTTAGGAGTTAGCCTCATTCTTATTTTAGACTCATGTTATTTATTTATATTTATGCTATTAAGAAGTATGGTCATTCATCTTTGAAAGTTTGTTTTTCTTTTAAGACTTAGTTTCTTGTTGTCACTCATGGTATTTATTTATTTATTTTTGAAATCATATTGATTTGTTTAAGACTCAAATCTCCTTATTAAAACTCATGTTTGATCATTTACATTTATTTGAAAACATGTCAATTATTTGTGATTTATTTAAAAATTCATGATGTTGGTTATTTATTTTTGAAAGACTGTTTTTTTTTTTTTTTTTAGAAATCAACATTTTGAGTTGAGCCAAAATTACCATTTTTTTTTTGGAAAAAAAATAAACTTTCTCCATCGTAAATGTGGCTCCTGGATCATGAATGAAAGTTGGACAAATTGATATTTCTCTTGTTTTCAAATCCCTTTAAGTTAGAACTTAAAAATCCTTTTTGTGTCTATTGATTGGGATTTATTAATTCACTCAGTTCCACTTGCTTCTCCCAAAATTATTTTCAAAAGCATTTAAATCGTTTAAAAACTTTAAAAAAAAATAAAAAAATATATTCTAGATTTAAGGCAAAGATCTCACTTTCTTTTAAAAACATACAACTCATTTCATCAAAGTTGCATTTTTATTTTTATTTTTGGCTTTTCTAAAACTTTGTTTTTTATCCACATAGGTTTAGACTTGTGCTCCCAAACTAATGGGAATATTCTTGGCTTGGGTGAATCTTTTCATTCAAGGTTGGGAATGTATGAGTTAAACTTATGAAAATTGAATGAGCATTCGATGGAACCCCTACATGAAAGATTTTTTTTTAAAAAAAACTCATCTTTGTTGTCAGTTTCAGCTTAGCTACTAACCCTTTGGGAGAAAAATTCATTTTGATTATTTTGGAGTGTTTTAAAAATTTTCCAAAATTTGTATGATGTTACTCACTCTTTATAGTTGATTCTAGAAGGTTGTTTGATTCAAAAAGTTTTTCTTAAAGTTGAGTTATGATCTATTCTTTCAGTATGTTCTGTATTGGCTTGATATTGTACACTTGAGAGTATTTTGCAACATTAAGTTATTTTTTGGATTTTTTAATTTAAAGGAATATTTTTCCCAAATTATTTTTTAGAAAGAGATGATTTTTCAAAATCACACCTACTATACTTGACCAATTCTAGAGAACCAATACATTTGATTGATTCAGAAATTCTTTTGAGTGCTCTATAGTCTTAGATTTATTTTTTATGCACTCTAGATACCTCAAAGGACATGTGTGATTTTTTGTATGAATTTAAAAGGCCTCTAAATATTTTAAAAAAAAAATCAATTTATGCATATCATTGTTTTCTACCCAGTTTGTGACCTTCTAGAACTTTTGATTTTTTTTTAATTAAATTTGATATTTGAATGTGTGTTTGGACTTGTGTATGTTATTCTAAGCGTTTAGGAGGAGCCCTCTATGCTTTAGTGTGGTTAAATTCATCTTCTTAATATTTGTTTGGAATTTATTTCTAAAAATAATCAATTCTGGTCATATGTTAGATTTTTGCATACTAATTGCTCTTAAGGTTTAATTCGCAATGAATGGATGTGTCATAACTTATTGTTCATTGTTGTATTATCATATTTTATATATGACAAGGATGTCAGTTTTCATTTATTATCTGGTCAAGTGATGCTTAGGTATTGATTTAGAATTTTACTTGATACCCTTATTTTGATTAGTTGGTTACATACTTTGTCATAATCCTTGTTTTTTTTTTCCATCTTATATATATATAGAGGAGTTGTGTGCATGCCTTGTATGATAAATTGATGTCCTTATGAGTTCATGTTCTCTATTTATG
The DNA here is from genome assembly GCF_030704535.1 of Vitis vinifera. Lineage (NCBI taxonomy): Eukaryota > Viridiplantae > Streptophyta > Magnoliopsida > Vitales > Vitaceae > Vitis > Vitis vinifera. The sequence continues at coordinate 13,267,186 of NC_081818.1, forward strand.
CCATGTAAATACCATGCATATTAGGTTTTGTTCTCCTAATTACTTGTCATTATATGTTGTCCTAACCTCTCTGTTCATATTGGAAGCATGTTTATGTTTAAGATATGTTGTTTAGGTATGCTCTCAACCCTTCACCTTTTAATTCTATGAGCATGCATGTGTTGTGTGAGCATCTCTATGTTTGATGTCATCATTGGTTGCTTTGGTTGTTATTTAATTCTTTGATCTAAATGATAATGCATGTTGAGGGTTATGATATCTGAACCAATTTTGATGTCTTGTGTTAACACTTAAGTTACAGTCTTTATCCCTCCGTTATACTTATGACTAAAATGATTGTTTGATATGTTTGATGTGTTGTTATAATCACCTTCAACCTTCTTTGGTACCCTTAATCAATTATTTATTTGTCATATATCCCTCAACCTAGCCAATAGAGACCTTTTTAGGACTTAGAGGGGTGCTACCTTTTAATGTACCTTCTTGGTGGGTAACTTGATCCCTAAACCTAAACTCGAGTTTTTTTAATATACACTTTTTCCAAAAGTTTAAGGAGTCATTTTTTTAGGGTTTTAGTTTTTTATTTTATTTTTCCTTTTAAAAAAAAAAAAGAAAAATAAGTGACAATTATAGTTTTTTTATAAAATACAAATTTTCACCTAAAAAGCAAGTTTTATCGTTGAGTGAGGACACGTGTGAAAAATATGAGTCCACACATATAGCCCACAAGATCTTAATTAATTAATTAGCCTTAATGAGCTCCATTTAATTAACTAGCCCAATCAAAAAAGCCCAAATAAATAATCATAAGTTCTTACTCTATCTTATGTTTGTACCAGAACATTCTTATGCACAAACATATGATTAAATCCGATTTCCTTCAAAAAAAAATTTGCCAACAAAGATTGTGAGCTTTAGTAGGGGCCACTAGGATCCATAAAAGTTAATAGTTTTCTTAGAATCCAATTATAAAGTTAACTCAACATTTTACTAAAGAGTAGCAATTGCACTAAAGAGTAGCAATTGCACTATAGGATCTTATGATATTAAATATATTGAGACAAAATTAATTAATAATTAATCAATTTCTTAGGTCTATGACTTACTATACATGTAGACTTTCCATAAATTGATGTCTATAATATAATTTGATAGTAATGATCAATTTCTTAAGATTACCTCTATAATCTTTGAGTTCTAGATTCTCCTATTTGTGACAAACTAACATACTCTAGTCCACAAAGGACATATAACAAATCCCGCTTAAAGACTTACTATGGTCATAATTTCATTATCAAAAGTCTTTAGAATCACCCAAGATGACACTTTGTCTCAATCCCATGAAATATCATAGGGTTTATCTTGAGAATATCTATTACTACCTACCGTAATCAACAACGATCCAATTTATAGAGAATATATGACCAACTATCCAATAGGCTATGTCATGACTCATCATATGTCTTATCTAATATGTAATTATACACATAAGTGCATTCACCATGAAAATTTATCTCGATAATAATAATAAAAAAAAAAAAAAATTCATCCGTCTAATTAGAAAGACCTGCATTACAACCTTAAATGGATTGCCTAAGTTTGTGAATTAGTTCTAAATAAATCATCAACTTGTAAGGAATTTCAGACTTAAATCTTTTGTGTAACTCCTATTAAACTAAAGTCATATACAATGCAAATGATGTAAGTCTGAATGTTCAAATAAACAATAATGCAATCATAAATAAACAAGCGAAATCTAAAATCATAATATAAATATATTATTAAAATCTTATTTTGTTACATCATGACATGATTTTAAGAGTTTTATCCCAATAACAAGGAATGTCACCACAATATATATAAAAAAATGTGATTAGAGTACGAATAATGTTACTCTTGTATAAAAAAATGTTTTAAGGTACAAAATATGTGATCACTACTACAAAAATTGAAATTAATGACGCTTTATTTTATGACGCTTTCTAAAAGCGTCATTATTGAGGGTATACAATGACGCTTATAAGAAGTGTCATAGTTGTATTATTTATCTTGATACTTATTATAAGTGTCATTATTTGATGTCATCTTTTTCCTTATAACTGTGTATATAATGATGCTTATAAGAAGCGTCATAGTTTTATTATTTACCTTGACACTTATTATAAGTATCATTATTTGATGGGTATGTAATGACGTTCCTAAGAAGTGTCATAGTTGTATTGACTTTTAAAATTTTTGTTTTTAAGTTAACTTATACAAATTTTGATATTAGAATTTTATTCTATAAATTAATTATGGTAAATTGACATTAATATTAATGACATAAAGTTGCTACATTAAGGTTTTTTTTTTTTTTAATTTGGATATAAATAAAATAAAATCCTAATAAATTATTTTTTTATTGTTTGATATTAATTTTTTTATAGTTTGTATCAATACAATCTATTTTCATAAACTATTTTTCGTTTTTATTAAATTAGAAATTATCTTATATTTCATTTAAAAATAATTTGTTAATTTATTTGTGGACCACAAAAAAGTGGCCTATTTTGAGCACTTGTTCGAGCCTTGGGCCACATTTATTGGGTTTAACCCTTTTATTTGAGAAGGTTTTATAGTTAATGAATATAAATTTGAAATTATTTAACTAAAATGAAATAAATTAATATTTAAATTAATTTAATGATGATTAGACTCACAATAAAACTAAATGCAATAAGAATATTTATAAAAACTTTCTAATATTTATGAGAATTAAGCTCATTCTATTAAATTAGTTTTTTTTTTAAAATATCAATATTCAAATTAAACCAACATCAACCTAAAATATCAAATAATTAAACAATATAAATTCATTATGAGTTCAATATATAAAAATTATTATTGGAAGATGAAATAAAGAATACTATTTTAATTTATTGAAAAAGGACATGTATGGTATTTTAGAATTTGTTATAAAGTCTCCCTTGAAAACCCTAACTTTTGGAAGACAAGAAAGAAGGGAGAGAGCCACCGTTTTTAGTGAGAAAGAAGAGAAGAGAGAAAAATGCAAGTTTTTCTCATCATGCCCAGATTTCATCAAAGGTTTGATCCCACTTCGTCCGTGGTCCGATCAAGCTGAAATTTGGAGGAGAGTTTCGTGACTCATTTATCTTCAATCTGAACGGTGAAGATCGGATTTGGAGTTTCGGAAAGTCATTAGAAAGAAAGAGGAGAAGAGAGAAAAACGTAGGTTTTTCTCATCATGCCCAGATTTCATCAAATGTCCGATCCCGCTTCGTCCGTGGTCCGATCGAGTTGAAATTTGAAGGAGAGGTTCGTGGCTCATGTATCTTCAATATGAACGGTGGAGATCAGATTTGGAGTTTCGGACAGTCATTAGAGAGAAAGAGGAGAAGAGAGAAAAACGTAGGTTTTTCTCATCATGCCCAGATTTCATCAAATGTCCGATCCCACTTTGTCCGTGGTCCGATCGAGTTGAAATTTGAAGGAGAGGTTCGTGGCTCATGTATCTTCAATATGAACGGTGGAGATTGGATTTGGAGTTTCGGACAGTCATTAGAGGGAAAGAGGAGAAGAGAGAAAAATAGTGGTTTTTTACATCATGCCCAGATTTCATCAAAGGTCCGATGCCGCTTTTTTCATGGTCTGATTGAGCTGAAATTTGGAGGAGAGGTTTATAAGTCATTAATATTAAATTTGAACGGTGAAGATCGGATTTAGAGTTTTGGAAAGTCATCTTTCAGCCAAAAACAAAACATTTATTTTATCAAAGATGGCGTTTCCTGAAAGTGTCATTGTTGCCTAAGACATACAATGACAGAGGCGAAGAGAACGCTTTAGAGAAGCGTCATCTGTTACCTTTCTTGACGCTTAAAAAACGTCATTGTTTCCCATTTTTCTTGTAGTTTAAGGTACTAAAATACAAAAATTTTGATCAAAGTACAAGAATGCTACTGAAATATGAGAAATATGACTATTTGAAAAATATGAACATGGTATGAATAATGTAACTAGAATATATATGAAGAATGCTATCAAAGTACAATAAACATGACCAAAGTACTAAGATATAAAATTTATGATTTAGATATTAAAATTGTAATTATGGTACAAAAAGTATAAGTAGGATATGAGGATTGTGATCGAGATACAAAAATGATATTAAGATATGAAAAATATAGCCAAAATACTAAAATATGAAAACTATGAGCTAGATGTGAAGAATATAACTAAGTCATAGGAAATGTGATTAAAATACCAAGAATATGAGTATCAAAAATGTAATTGGGATGTGAAAAATGTCTCAATGCCTATACATTAAATAAAAGAAATAATTATGTAAAATAGCATAAAATAAATAAATAAGAAAACACTACATCAAGAGAATGGGATCTCCAATGTATTTTTTATCTTCTTCACCACACAAAGGAAATTCAGCTTAACATAACTAATTACAAAATTATAGAATATAAATGAGATTAATTAATTTTTAATCTTCTTTATTATCTTTAATTACTAATCAAGTTCCCAATTTGCATTTAAAAAATATCTTAATGACCAAATAAAGAAGAGTTTAAAAATTTTTGTTTTTATGCAACACATGTCTTGTGGTTGCATTCCTCTCTTTCAATAAGTTTTATTTTATTTAATTTTTTTTATTTTTATTACCTTTCAATATACATGAGATAAGATATTATTGGTGAAAGTACATACGATATTAAAGAATCACGCATTGATACCAAAGTTTGACCTCAACATTGACTCATTGTGGTATGTATATTTATAGTGCAATCGGAAGCAGTGATTTTTGTGAATTGATATAAAACAAACCGGATAAAAGAGATTTTCCAAAGTTTGATTATCACAAGTGACTAATTTAGAGATACAAGTAGTCGAATTCAGTAGAACTAACTAACTAATCTCCATCCTCTTACAGCTCCAATTCCTACCAAACATGGAACTTGTGGTGGGGCCAGAGCCCCTTTCAATTATTGAATGATCTCATTCAATTCTGACAGCACAACAAGCTCCACATTCCAAACCCTCGCCAACACCTTTCCTCGAAACGATATAAGCAACTACATGACTTGTAAACAAATACCTACTTTCTATCTTTATAACGTGTTACTCCACATTTCCACAAAACCTCAAGCCCTATATCCATGGAGAGAAGGAAATCCAGAGTCAGCCTCGACCCTTTAGCCACGGTGAAAGCGGCTGCATGGGCTTGGTATCAGCGTGGATCAGGGTCTGAAGGCAAACCCATAAGCGAGTTCCAGGTCACCAGGGCTCGTCCTGCTCCCATACCCTCACGGTACAAGCTAGAAGCCATGAGAATGGCTGAAGAAGGTCCAGAGAAGGAGGGCTCAAGCGCAAGTTCCGCTACCTCTACTCCAAATCTTAGCCATACTTCTCTTCTTGATACGTACGAAATAGAAAGAATCTCTCAGCAGCTTGATATTCTCATAGAAACAAGCGGCAAAGGCATCAGAACTGGCACCAACTTGTACAAAGGAAGCGGCACAAATTCGAGGAAGGAGAAGAAGAAATTGAAAGGGTTTTGGGCAAGGCATGCGATTGTGTGTGGCACAGAGGACGATGTGTTGGAGACAATAAGAGTTTCGGGGGGCGATCGGAAGAGCAGGTGGCAGTGATTAAGGCGGGGAGTTGCAGTTCACGAGGTGCCCATGCCTGAGTGAATTGGACCATGTTGCATTTTCGGTTGGGTCGTTGGCAATTTATTAAATTTGCCACATCTGCAGGACTATGTAGTTTAGGGTGGATTCCAATTATAGACCACATTGATCATGCTGTGTCCCGGGTTTCTTTCTTCACGCGTACAATGCTGCAAACCTCTGATTTGTACACATCCGCATTGGTTTGTTGGGTCAAGGAAATAAAGCAATAAAATATAGTTTCATTCAATAATTTTCCCTGATTATTTTTATTTTCATTTACTTTTTGGTGTTCAATATTTGCTACATTAGGAAAAGTTTTGTAGGTTTCGTGAAGAAGTTGCAATGTTACTTTCAATCAAGGACTTTATCAGGTGTTATTCCAAATACACAAATACACATCGGTTATGAATATGTTTGGAATTATAAACAGGAAAAGGAAATGGAAAATTCATTTGATTTTCTATTCATTATTACTACTTATGAATTCATTTGATGCAGATCCTTTTCCTTTCTTTTTTTTCTTTCCTTCAGGGTTTTAGATTTCTAAAGTAGTTCTGAAAAGAGTAGTCCTCGCCAATTTGTTCAACAACCTGTAATCTACAAAGCATTAAAACTATGAAAGACTAAAGAATTTACATATGTATATATAAGTAGAATATTGATGGAGAAGTTTGTATTTTTGTGAAATATATCGAGTAAGCCACATTAAATGTCATGTCACTTCTTATATGCTTTCTGATAAATATATTGTGTGGACTAGACCCTCCGGCCACTAACATGGTACTAGTGGAGCAACATTGAATAGGGTCTCATGCGAGAAAAGGACTTGTGTCTGTATTGTCTTCTTTTGTGATTATCTGCTCGAAGCATCACCAAATGGGATCTTCTGGTCTATTAGATGATGAGTAAAATTATGTTCAACTGCTCATATTTTTTATGACCTTCTTTTCTACTTGTAAAACAATTTGAAATATGATTTTTAAGCAGTTACAATTTCTCATAGTTAGATGTGTTGTGCATATATAGGATTACCTGGAGCCTGGAGGCAACATTGAATGGCCTATTATAAGGAAGGTGCTGGTGACTGACGTTTTGGGGTACTACGTGCTCCAAGGACGGCCAAGTGGAATGTAAAGGCCATTTTGGACCACCGCTAGTGGAGTTCGATCTTTGTCCACCACCAAAATTGAGTGAAATTCCATCTTAAGTCATATTGTTGACTCGCATATTTCTCTTATCATTAATTTTATATCTCAATCATGTTGGAAATTCTGTTTTACTCTTTTACCCGATCGCAAGTGAAATTTAATCTAAAATGAGTTGAATTTAATTTAATTTAATTACCCTTCCATCATTTATTTTTAATTGTTAAATAATTTGAAATTTTATTTTGATGGATGTTACTTTTATATTGTTTTTTGCCACCTCTCTTATAATAAAATTATATTTGATTCGCAAAAGATAAGATTATATAAAATAAAATAAAATAAAATAAAAAGTGAGCCAACATAGTTTGATTGAGAATGTGGGAAGAAAAGTTTAGCTTTGGTAAGATAAGTGAGTCACCTCTCCTATCTAATTTCATTGCCGAGATATAAGCAGAAAGGATTTTAAATTCATTTTTTTTTCATTAATTCTTTCTCTATATATTTTATTAAATTAAAACTTTTTGTTTGGAAAAAGAAAAATTAAAATTAAAAATATTTATATATAGAATATATTTTAAAATAATATTAATATATAGTGTTATTTAATGTAATATATAATATGTTTTTCTATATTTAGTATATAATTTAATTAATGTACATTATTTAATCACATGTTTTTATTTTTTATTTATAAAATTGTAGATATTTTAATTATTGACACAACTAAAATATTAACTAATTACAAGTCATGGGTTGCATCAGGAGTTGCACAAATTATACAAGTCATGGAATTTTTGTACGATGATAAATTATTAACAGTCGATTCATGGATTTGGGTAATCTATTAAAGGTTGTAGTGCAATACCTCTTAATTGGATAAGTTGATTGTCCTGGTTGTCAGGATGAGTTTCTCATAGTGAGTGTATTAGTATGTATGGTTACACATAATCATAATGTAAGATTATCAATTGTCATGATTCACTAAGCTAATATATTGCATGGACTCTCCAAATGCTTGTGTACTAGAACTGACAAAAATAGTAGGTTCAGGAACCTTTGGATACATAGTCCTTTGTGCTTATGTGGTAGTGTCTTCAAGTGTTTTCCAATCTATATCATGTTTTGTCCTACTACTCATATAGTCTTCTTCCAAAAATATGACATTTATACTAACAAGTACCTTTTAGTCAATCTAACTATAAAAGTAATGCCCTATTGTTCCTTTTGGATAGCCTACAAACTGACATACCTCAAACCTTACTCCCAACTTGTCTACCTTTGGCTTCAGCACATGTGTTGGACACCCCCCCCCCCCCCCCCAAAATTTGAATGTCGCTATGAACACTAAATTACTCTGTTTCTTGAAGGATGCATGCATCTATCCTAAGATTCTCTAAATCTAACGTAGCAAAAAATAATGATTTCAAAAACCATATAACATATCAGATTTAGACATTAAAATTTCACACCTATGATTTGGATTTTCCTAAATTGATTTGCATCCAATGAAAACTCTAAAACCACGATGGTTGTTGTAGAACTCATCTACCCGACGATCTTCCACCTGATCTCTCCATGGGTCTTGGCATAATAGTAACCCAATCCATAGGGAGTATATGACCAATTTAAGGTCTTAGCCATAGGTTAAAGTCTCTTATTGATTTCAACACAAGCTTAATATTCTCTCAAGGTTGAGAGTTCATGCAACATAGTAGATTGGTAAAACATGACAATTTGATAGCCTTATGTCATGATTCAATGTAGGTCCTGTCCAATTTATAACCATACACACTAGTGCACTCAACATGGGAAACCCATCTTGACAGTCAAAACAAGTCATTCCTCTAATTAGAAGGTAGTGCACTATAATCTCTACTGGATTGCCTAGATCCATGAATTAATTGTGAACAACTTATCATCTTACAAGGAACCCATGACTTATATCCTCTATATAACTCCTAGTGTACCCAAGTCATGTACAATGCAAGTAATATGAGTTGAATGCTCAAATCAATGTTAGTGCATAAAAATGATAGCAAGAGGATAGTGAATTTTAACTTCATTACATCATGGCTTGCTTTTAGGGGCTCAATCCCAACTAATATGTTGCAAACTGGGTTTAGGACCTTCCCACATCTCTATGAGAGTTAAAGGTAACAACTTGGAAGACACTAGGTTGAGAAAGTAAGCCATAGTATCCAAGCTATATCCCCAAAAAGATACAAGAATTGGTAAGAAGCTCATCATAGATCTCACCATGTCCATCAATGTTTGATTTCTTATTTCTGGTACTCCATTTTGTTGTGGAGCTCCAAGTGCACTCAATGGGGATATAATATAATGCTCCTTAATAAAAGAATTGAACTAGGAATACATGTACTCACCACCTCGATCAGTTCAAAGTGCCTTAACATGTTTACCCAACTCATTTTTTATTCCACCTTGAATTCTATGAATTTGTCCAAGGCTTCGGACTTCCTATGCATTAGGTAAATAAACATGAACCTTGAGTAATCATTCGTAAACATGATGAAATACTCATACCTTCCTTGTGCATTGACATTAAAATGCCCACACACGTTAGTATATACCAACTCTAAACACTCTTTAGCTCTATATCCTTCAGTAGTAAAAGGCATCTAGGTCATTTTACCTTCTATACAGGATTCATAGATTGGAAGATCTTTTGGAATCAAAGGTGCAATATTCCAAAGTTAACTAGTCTTTGGATCCTATTTAGATTAATATGACCTATGCACAAGTGCCAAAATTATGTTTGATTAATGCTAAGATTTTTTATTTAAAGTGTGACATGATAATTCTCATTACTTGGCAAAATAGATAATGGTGATATATTATAAAGATTATCTATCAATGATCCTAAGCATATAAACAAATTATTCAATTTAATAAAAACCTATTTATTATAAATAAAAAATAAAAAAAGAACCACTAAATAATTCAATTTACATAAGAGAAACTAAAATCAAATTCTTCATAAACTCAAGAACATAAAAGCAATCTTTTAATTCTAGAAGATAACAATCATCTAAGATAAGGGTAACGTCTCTCACTACTTGCACGTCAATCGTCACTTTAGAAGCTAATTTCTGGTACATGTCCCCATCATTCAAGCTTCCCCCTTAGTTGAAACCCCTATAAAGAATTACAAACATGGTCAATGGCCCCAAAATCTATCCACCAAGAATTAGTAGAATCCAACATTAAACATGATTCAATTAAAAGTGAATGATGCATACCTAACTATATCTTTAGGAAAATGTGGCACTCATTTTTTGAATGACATTTCTTACCATAAAAGAAGCACTTGCCTTGACCCCTTACTCTTCTTCTTTTTTTCCCTTGCTCTTAAACTTTCCCTTTTACTTAATGATCTTAAAAGGGTTCTTCTTTTTCTTGTTAAAAGAACCTAAAGAACCCTTAATTTCCATATGAATGCCCCTCTAGTCTTTGAGAACCCCCTCAGCCATTTAGAGTTCTCTTATCAATTAAATTAAGCTTACCACCAACTTATCCATATAATAGTTGAGCTTCAACTACCTAAAAGAATTTGATAAGATCTATAAAACCATGTCAACTTAGGTTTCTCAATCAATCTTAGCTCCAAGGATCTTTATCTTGTTAAAGAGTTTGATCATATGAATTATATGATATCTAATAGGAGTTCCTTCTAACATCTTAGCATTCATAATAGTTCAAAGCAACATGTTTAGCTAACCTACCCTTACCACCAAACATCTCATGGAGACTAAGAATAATATCATAAGCTATTAGCATAGACACATGTTAATGTTGTAGCATGTTTTCTAAGGACCCAATTATGATACATTTGGTCTTTTGATCCACCTTCTCCCTACTATGATAATTATCCTTCTCCTCTTAAGTGGAATGTTCATTCTAGGGAGATGAAGCAAATTCCTAAGTCACCCACTTTAGCTCCTCTAAAGTAAGTGTTGTATCCAGATTCCTTTTCCAATCCACGTAGTAAGAAGATGGACCAAATTCCTAACTTAGCCACTTTAGCTCCTCTAAAGTGAGTGTTGTGTTTGAATTTCTTTTCCAATCCACATAGTTTGGATTATGCAATTTATTAGTAGTGAGTATGAGATTAAGCGGATTATATGACATGATATTTATAATAAAAACAAAAACAATGCATTAATAAAATGAGCATACATATCAAGGATAAATTTAGAAAAAATGTAGAATTCTTAAGGCTACATTTCCATTTGCAAGGTATCTTAGTATCATAAAAATCAAACCTACATAAGATAGGTCATAACCTTATTATTGGTTAGAAATAAGAATGAAAAATTTGGGATATATCATCCATATATTGTGTATAAAGAGCCATGGAAGCAATATTTCAAGGTGATATATTAAGGAGGAGAAATATCGGGAAAAAAATCGCCAAATACTACTGATATATCAACAATATATCATCGATTGGTAATAAATCTCTAACTTATGGAATTAATCGGCTAACGTTCCAATATATCGTCGATATATCAACAATTTATAAACAAAAAATCATTGATTTTTATGGATAAATTGACACATAGGGAAGGCATGATCTGATGGCCTAGATCATGCCCATGTTGCAATAGTCATCTACCTCTTTATTTGATGGCCCACTAAGAGGTGATCCAATGACTGGGAAGGAATCCCAACGACTATTTGATGATCCAATGGTTAGATTTCGCTCAAATTTCGATCCAACAGCCAGAATTGTTTTCAAACGTTAAAATGACATTCCAATAGCTATTTTGGCCCAATTTTTTCTACAATAGCTCATTTTTCCTTTTTCATACTTCAATTGATCTCTTATTGCTCATAATATTTTTGTTATTATTCTCAAATTCTAATAAATTTGGGAATTTATAAGTCAAGTTTGTGGATTAACTCTGAATTCCAAACAAAGGTTGCTCATTTATTGTAAGGTATGTTTGTTTTAAATTTTAATTATTTTTGTATTAAAGTGTAATTAATTAGTAGATTTTTAATTAATTAGTATATTTTCAATAGATTTAGTAAATTAACTTAGCTTAGTTATATATTTGATTCATATAATTTGGCCCAATTTTTTCTATAATAGCTCATTTATCCTTTTTCATACTTCAATTGATCTCTTATTGCTCATAATATTTTTGTTATTATTCTCAAATTCTAATAAATTTGGGAATTTATAAGTCAAGTTTGTGGATTAACTCTGAATTCCAAACAAAGGTTGCTCATTTATTGTAAGGTATGTTTGTTTTAAATTTTAATTATTTTGTATTAAAGTGTAATTAATTAGTAGATTTTTAATTAATTAGTATATTTTCAATAGATTTAGTAAATTAACTTAGCTTAGTTATATATTTGATTCATATAATTAGTAGATTTGCAATAAGTTAATTTTAAATTAATTATTTTATTTTATTTTTATATTGAATTGTAATTAATTAGTAGATTTTCAATGAATTAGTATATTTTCAATAGATTTAGCAAATTAACTTGGCTTAGTTATATATTTTTTTCACATAATTAGTAGATTTGCAATAAGTTAATTTTAAATTAATTATTTAATATTATTTTTATATGCAATTGTAATTAATTACTAGATTTTCAATAGATTTACTATATTTTCAATATATTTAGTAAATTAACTTAGCATAGTTTTATATTTGATTCACATAATTAGTAGATTTGCAATAAGTTGGTTTTAAAATAATTATTTAATTTTATTTTTATATTCAGTTGTAATTAATTAATAGATTTACTGTATTTTCAATATATTTAGTAAATTAACTTAGCATAGTTTTATATTTAATTTATATAATTAGTAGATTTGCAACAGGTTGATTTTAAATGAATTATTTAATTTTATTTTTATATTCAATTGTAATTAATTAGTAGATTTTCAATAGATTTACTATATTTTCAACACATTTAGTAAATTAACTTAGCATAGTTTTATATTTGATTCACATAATTAGTAGATTTGCTATAAGTTGATTTTAAATTAATTATTTAATTTTATTTTTATATTCAATTGTAATTAATTAGTAGATTTTCAATGGATTTAATAAATTAACTTAGCATAGTTATATATTTGATTCATATAATTAATAGTTTTGCAATAAGTTAATGAAATTAATGATTTAATTTTAATATTTTGTATCATTACTAGACATTGAACTTAAATTACTTCAATTTCATGTTATGCATACTTCCAATTGAATAGAATGGCCAATGCAAGTGGAAGTGAAAATGGAGGTGGTGGGAGTGGCATGGCAGGGTGAAATCCAACTTAGAAGCATTGTTCATCGGTGAAGAGAAATAAAAATGGGACAATTTGTAATTATTGTGGATTGTTGATGAAGAGTGGATGCATCACTTGATTAAAAAGTTCATTTAGCGCATAGAGACTCCCACAACAACACCATAAAGTTTCCTAGAGTGCCTCCTAAAGTGAAAGAAGAGATATGAAAGATGTTGCATCAAAAAGCTAAAGCAAAAGCAAAGAAAGTTGCATAATAAGACTAATGTTTACCCTCCTTATGTGATGGGTTATGGTCAACCTTCAAGTTCAACCGATGAAGATTATGGTATGCCTAGCTATTCTCCTTCTGCACAAATATCATACCACATTCCATATCAGATGTAAGGAGGATTTGACACAAGCACATGGGTGAACCTCAAGTATCCCATCCATAGAGAGATAGTGGGCAAGATTCAACAGATTTGTGCATGGCATGTTCGAATTTTTAATCAATACTATTGAGGCTCAGTGAGTTAGTACCAATATTGTCTCCAACAACAAGACAAGGTTCCTTCATCTACCAATTCCATTAAACCACATCGATCACCATTTTGATACTAAATAGTCATTACAATGTATAGGTAATCACTCAGTCACTGAATATGCTCAATGTTTACAAAACTTATAGCAAGAATTGGACCATTATCAGTGTATTGAGATGAAGTGTAGCAAAGATCCAACCCTTTTTAAACGTTTTATGGAAAAAGAGAGGATTTACCCCTTTATTGTTAGATTGAATATTGAGTTTGATCTTGTTCGAGTGCGACTGTTAGGAAAGGAAGAGTCTCTTTACTCAATGAAACAATTGCCATAATTCATGAAAAAAAAAAAGATAAAAAGGGTTATATTAGAGCCTCAATCAACTGATGGTTCAACCTTGGTTACAAAAGATGGAAGTCTTAGAGCTGTAAAATTAAACTAGTAGTAGTTAAATGCCTATTCTAACGGAGAAAGAGGAAATAATGGGCAATCAGAAGTGAGAAAAACACCCAAGAGGGGGTGAATTGGGTTTTAAAAAAAACTTTTTGAACACAACAAATTTAAGCACAAAAGAAGCAAATATAAAGAGATAGAGTTAGAGAAATCAAACTCAGATTTTATAATGGTTCGACACTTGCTTGCCTACACCCACTCTCCTCAAGCTCCTAACCGAGTGAGGGTTCCACTAACTTGAAGCTTCAACCAAGCTTCTAATCACCTTTACACTTGGATTCTGGCTCCAATGGCCTTTTACACCATCTCTTCAAGTTTCAACTCACTTGAAAGGTTTAACACTCAATTAACAGATATGAATCTCTCAACCGAGCTCAACAAAGGCTCAAATACAACTCAAGGCCAGGATGAATCACAAAGGTGCACTAAAGGATATGCAAATGGAGATTTAATGAACCAAGAAAGGAATGAGAGCTTAAGCTAAGAACAAGTGAGTAAACAAATAAATACAGGTGTTCTCTTACTCATAAATGAAGTGAAGCTCTCTATTTATATGTTTCTAACCTCAGGAGCCAAGAAAACCGAAAAGCAGCCTCAACCGATCGAGTTGGGGGTCGATCGGTTCACTAGCTGTTAAAGCATTTAATGCTTGGTAGGTGACCGTTACCCTTGATCGGACATCGACCAGACCTCGATCAGAGGTCGACCGGGAAGGCAAATACCTTGACCGGGAAGGAAAGGCTATTGGAAGAAAGAGAATGTTTTTTGCACTCCTTGACAGGACCTCAACCGGGAAGAGAGAACCGGTCGATTGGTATCCCTAGTTGAGTCGGTTAGCCAGTGCCTCAACCGGTTCACCATTTTTTACCTGAAAACCTATCTTTTTTTTGTCTTTTTTCTTCTAACACTTAGGCAAGGTCTTTAGGTAAATTAGTATGCCAATTTTGAAGTGATTTTCCTAAGGTTCATTTGATAAAACTCGGGTTTTGATGAAACTGTAACTTTAAAGAATAAACCGAGTTTTTCAAAGATGCAAGAAATGATATGTAAATCCTAAGTGCACCCATGCATTCATCTTACATATGTTTCCTATGATTAAAGGTCTTCCAAAGGTCTTGATCTTACATCCATTAGGTCATTTAATGAATTACAAATTAATACCTAAAATTCTTTATAATTCAAACCAATTAGTAACTTAACCATGGTTTGTTATCATCAAACCTGATTAGGAGAACCCTTAGGCTAACAAGAAGGATCAAGAACAAGAAATAAAGACTCTTTATGGTGTACCTATTATAAGAAGTTGTGACACGTGAAGGAGAGGTGTTGAAAACTCCATAGTAAGCCCTCAAATACTCAAAATACTTCTTAGACAACAAAAATTAATCAAGAAGAAGTACAAAGACATGCACATTTGACCTTGGCACAATCAAGAAGTGAAGAAGAATTCTCTTAAGAGCGACCCAAGTTCAATAGAGAAAAGATTGAGAAAAACTGAGATATTTTTTAAGGACATTGAGAAATCTATAAGTGGTACTTCTTCCTTGACTTTTTCACATAATTCTTAACCCTATGCATTTAATGTGTATATCTCAAAAGGAGCATAGATAGTAGATTCTGGTGCTATGGAACATATGACCCAATCTTCTCATGGATTTGTCTCTTATAGTCTTTGTCCTAGTAATAAGAAAATTGCTATTTGTAATGACTCACACCTAACCATGTAGATATTGTCAGTTTTAGGCCTAAAAGGTCCTCACGACTTTAAAATGCGTCTACATGATTAAGAGGAGCTCATAATTATATAATGCTAGGAACTTTCTTCTTTATCCTATGTGTGACATCACAAACACCCTCCTCTATGTAGACACAACGTCTTCATTGTGTCCCATGGGATTACTAGGTCAAACAAACTGAGAAAATAAAAACTAATCTTAAATGAGAAAAACACCCAAAAAGGGGGGTGAATTGGTGATTACTACCAAAAAGTGTTATTTTGTAGACCTAATTATAATGGTTTTAAGCACCTTTGAGTAGTAATCATATTCATTTAAACCAATTAATTCATTAAGGTCCTTAGTAATTGGTTTTAACCATTTTGTGGCAAGTTTACATGTTTTTATCAGCTTATGAATCAATTCAAGCATGCCAAATGATGGAGGAGCTACTTGGACAAGTTATGGCAAAGCTTTTGGAAGCTCAAATTCATGAAGAACCAAGCTTTGGAGCTACATAGCCCTTTGCCAAAGTCGTTCAAAGTTTGCAAAGTGAAGCAAAGAGGAAAAGCAAGCAAAGAGGAAAACAGAGGACAGCAGCTGCAGTCTTATTTCGCACTTTTGGAGCACTTCCCGAAGTCCATTTTTTACATACTATATACCATTTCAAAGATCTGGAAGTCAAGAATCCAACGCTTCAAACCGTGTACGATTTGGAGTTGAAATGAGGAAGATATGGCCTTCGGAAGCCAACTGCTCCAGGTTATGCGAAAATTTCGCATTCCACAAGGTGTTATGCGAAATTCGCATAACATTCGCATAACCCATGCGTGTTGCGAATTTTGCTCTGTTTTTGCCGACTCCACTTTAGATATTTTCCTTTGTATTTTGTGATGTAATTTCCTTTCTTATCCTTGTAACTAACCAATCACAAGCTTTTGCTTTTGTAAAGACTATATAAGGGGTGGAAATCACCTCTTGAAGATATAGACGCATATATACAGAGACGGAGCCTTGCTCTGTTTTTTCTCTCTTCTCCTGTTCTCCCGTTTCTATTTTCTTAGTAGCCAAACAGCCTCTAAGGGCTTTTCCTTAGAGGATGATTGGCTAAAACTTTTAGTTTCTCAAAGTATGGATGTTATGTGATGGCTTGGATGCAATCCCATGGAAATTTCTCGCGCCCGGAAGGTAAGGTAGACGTTTTTCATTAATGGTTCATTAATGCAAAGTTTGGTTTTTATTTCCTTTGGACAACTTCCAACGGCCAATACTTGATAAGCTTTTGGATTTCTATCCATTAGTTATCTCCTACGAGCTATTGGAAGGTGAGGTTTTCAATTCCAAGTTTTGTATTAATCCGTTAGAACCAATTTCAAATGGCCATTGAAAGGTGAGTTTATCACCTGGAATGACTTTGAGTTGCCAATATTTGGTAAGCTTTTGGCTTTAGACCATTAGTTATCTCTTACGAGCCATTCAAAGGAAGTCTAAGGTGAATAACCATTGATGAAATTCACTACCATCTGTTTTGTCATTTTAAAGGATTAAAACTTGATTTGCTAAATCCATACCGGTTCGGGAAGCAAGCATCACCATAGTTGCAACCCCAACGCGAGGAGCCTATCCTGAGATTTCCAATTTGCATAAGAGCCAGAGCATAGCTATCCTATCTTTGAGAAACTTGTTTTTACACCCTTTCATTTTAGTCTTTAATGTTAGCTTAGATTAGTTTAAATCTTTCTGAAATATTTACATCTTCTTTTAAAGCTAACATCCATAAGAAAATCACCTATTTTCCTAATTTGAATATCACTTGTGTTTGCGAAAACCCTTCCCAGTGAACGATCCTAGAACCACTATGCTATAGTAGCTTGGCTACTTTAGTAATAGTATTTAAGGTATAAATTTTGTTGATACACCTTTAAAGCTAAGCTACCATGAGTCGCATCAATTGGGTTTTTAAAAATCTTTTTTAACACAACAAATTCAAGAACAATAGAGGCAAATATAAAGAGATAGAGTTAGAGAAATCAAACTTAGATTTTATAGTAGTTCGGCACTTCCTTACCTACGTCCACTCTCCTCAAGCTCCTAACCAAGTGAGGGTTCCACTAACTTAAAGCTTCAATGATTCGACTCATGGTAGCTTAGCTTTAAAGGCGTATCAACAAAATTTATACCTTAAATACTATTACTAAAGTAGCCAAGCTACTATAGCATAGTGGTTCTAGGATCGTTCACTGGGAAGGGTTTTCGCAAACACAAGTGATATTCAAATTAGGAAAATAAGTGATTTTCTTATGGATGTTAGCTTTAAAAGAAAATGTAAATGTTTTAGAAAGATTTAAACTAATTTAAGCTAACATTAAAGACTAAAATGAAAGGGTGTAAAAACAAGTTTCTCAAAGATAGGATAGCTATGCTCTGGCTCTTATGCAAATTGGAAATCTCAGGATAGGCTCCTCGCATTGGGGTTGCAACTATGGTGATGCTTGCTTCCCGAACCGGTATGGATTTAGCAAATCAAGTTTTAATCCTTTAAAATGGCAAAACAGATGGTAGTGAATTTCATCAATGGTTATTCACCTTAGACTTCCTTTGAATGGCTCGTAAGAGATAACTAGTAGTCTAAAGCTAAAAGCTTACCAAATATTGGCAACTCAAAGTCATTCCAGGTGATAAACTCACCTTTCAATGGCCATTGAAATTGGTTCTAATGGATTAATGCAAAACTTGGAATTGAAAACCTCACCTTCCAATAGCTCGTAGGAGATAACTAATGGATAGAAATCCAAAAGCTTATCAAGTATTGGCCGTTGGAAGTTGTCAAAAGGAAATAAAAACCAAACTTTGCATTAATGAACCATTAATGAAAAACGACTACCTTACCTTCCGGGTGCGAGAAATTTCCATGGGATTGCATCCAAGCCATCACATAACATCCATACTTTGAGAAACTAAAAGTTTTAGCCAATCATCCTCTGAGGAAAAGCCCTCAGAGGCTGTTTGGCTTCCAAGAAAATAAAATATTAAAGAGAAAAGAGAAAAGAGAGAGCTCTGTATCTATTCTCTAAGTGTTAAACGTAATATCTATTCTATATGTGTTCCAAGAGGTGATTTCCACCCCTTATATAGTCTTTACAAAAGCAAAAGCTTGTGATTGGTTAGTGATTACTACCAAAAAGTGCTATTTTGTAGACCTAATTATAATGGTTTTAAGCACCTTTGAGTAGTAATCATATTCATTTAACCCAATTAATTCATTAAGGTCCTTAGTAATTGGTTTTAACCATTTTGTGGCAAGTTTACATGTTTTTATCAGCTTATGAATGAATTCAAGCATGCCAAATGATGGAGGAGCTACTTGGACAAGTTATGGAAAAGCTTTTGGAAGCTCAAATTCATGAAGAACCAAGCTTTGGAGCTCCATAGCCCTTTGCCAAAGTCGTTCAAAGTATGCAAGGAAAGAACAATGGAGAAGAGGAAAGCAAAGTGAAAAAATCAGAGGACAGCAGCTGCAGTATTCTTTCGCACTTTTGGAGCACTTCCCGAAGTTAATTTTCTACATACTATATTCCATTTCAAAGCTCTGGAAGTCAAGAATCCAACGCTTCAAACCGTGCACGATTTGGAGTTGAAATGAGGAAGATATGGCTTTCGGAAGCCAACTGCTCCAGGTTATGCGAAAATTTCGCATAACACCTTCAAAATTCGCATAACCCATGCGTGTTGCGAATTTTCCTCTGCTTTTGCCGACTCCACTTTAGATATTTTCCTTTGTATTTTGTGATGTAATTTTCTTTCTTATCCTTGTAACTAATCAATCACAAGCTTTTGCTTTTGTAAAGACTATATAAGGGGTGGAAATCACCTCTTGGATCATATAGAAGATATATTACGTTTTACACTTAGAATATTTACTGAGCTCTCTCATTTCTCTTTTCTCTTCCCCATTTCTATTTTCTTAGTAGCCAAACAGCCTCTGAGGGCTTTTCCTCAAAGGATGATTGGCTAAAACTTTTAGTTTCTCAAAGTATGGATGTTATGTGATGGCTTGGATGCAATCCCATGGAAATTTCTTGCACCCGGAAGGTAAGGTAGACGTTTTTCATTAAAGGTTCATTAAGGCAAAGTTTGGTTTTTATTTCCTTTGGACAACTTCCAACGGCCAATACTTGATAAGCTTTTGGATTTCTATCCATTAGTTATCTCCTACGAGCTGTTGGAAGGTGAGGTTTTCAATTCCAAGTTTTGCATTAATCCATTAGAACCAATTTCAATGGCCATTGAAAGGTGAGTTTATCACCTGGAATGACTTTGAGTTGCCAATATTTGGTAAGCTTTTAGCTTTAGACTACTAGTTATCTCTTACGAACCATTCAAAGGAAGTCTAAGGTGAATAACCATTGATGAAATTCACTACCATCTGTTTTGCCATTTTAAAGGATTAAAACTTGATTTGCTAAATCCATACCGGTTCGGGAAGCAAGCATCACCATAGTTGCAACCCCAACGCGAGGAGCCTATCCTGAGATTTCCAATTTGCATAAGAGCCAGAGCATAGCTATCCTATCTTTGAGAAACTTGTTTTTACACCCTTTCATTTTAGTCTTTAATGTTAGCTTAGATTAGTTTAAATCTTTCTGAAATATTTACATCTTCTTTTAAAGCTAACATCCATAAGAAAATCACCTATTTTCCTAATTTGAATATCACTTGTGTTTGCGAAAACCCTTCCCAGTGAACGATCCTAGAACCACTATGCTATAGTAGCTTGACTACTTTAGTAATAGTATTTAAGGTATAAATTTTGTTGATACGCCTTTAAAGCTAAGCTACCATGAGTCGCATCAGTTAGTTACAAGGATAAGAAATGAAATTACATCAAAAAATACATCGGAAGATATCTAAAGTGGAGTCGGCAAAAACAGAGGAAAATTCGCACCACGCATGGGTTGTGCGAATTTGGAAGGTGTTGTGCGAAATTTTCGCACAAGCCTGGAGCAGTTGTCTTCCGAAGGCCATATCTTCCTCATTTCAGCTCCAAATCGTACACAGTTTGAAGTTTTGGATTCTTGACTTCCTGATCTTTGAAATGGTATATAGCATGTAGAAAATGGACTTCGGGAAGTGCTCCAAAAGTGCGAAAGAATACTACAGCTGCTGTTCTCTGTTTTCCTCTTCTCCATTGTTCTTTCCTTGCATACTTTGAACGACTTTGGCAAAGGGCTATGGAGCTCCAAAGCTTGGTTCTTCATGAATTTTAGCTTCCAAAAGCTTTGCCATAACTTTTCCAAGTAGTTCCTCCATCATTTGGCATGCTTGAATTGATTCATAAGCTAATAAAAACATGTAAACTTGCCACAAAATGGTTAAAACCAATTACTAAGGACCTTAATGAATTAATTGGGTTAAATGAATATGATTACTACTCAAAGGTGCTTAAAACCATTATAATTAGGTCTACAAAATAGCACTTTTTGGTAGTAATCATTCAACCAAACTTCTAATCACCTTTACACTTGGATTACAGCTCCAATGGGCTCTTACACAATCTCTTCAAGATTCACTCACTTGAAGGCTTTAACACTTAATTAACAAGAATGAACTTCTCTCAACCTAGCTCAATAATAGCTCAATAATAGCTCAAATACAAATCAAAGGCTAGGATGAATCACAAAGGTGCACAAAAGGATATGCAAGTGAAGATTTAATGCACCAAGAAAGAAATGACAGCTTTGAAGACAAGAACAAGTGGGTAGACAAATAAATGCAAGTGTTCTCTATCTTATTAATGAAGTGGAGCTCTCTATTTAAAGGTTTCTAACCTCGGGAGCCAAGAAAATCAAAAAACAACCTCAACCAGTTGAGTCGGGGGTCGACCAGTTCACTAGCCATTAGAGCATTTAATGTTTTGGCAGGTTACCGTTGCTTCAACCAAACTTCAATCAGACCTCGACTGGAGGTCGACCGGGAAAGGAAGGCTACTGGAAGAGAGAGTGTGTTTTTGCACTCCTTGATCGGACCTCAACTGGGCAAAAGGAACTTGTCGACCGGTACCCTAGTCAATTGAGCCGGTTGGCCCAGTGTCTCGACCGATTCAACATTTTAGCACCAAAAACCTTTTTTTTTTTTTTTTTTGTTATTTTATCATCTAACTCTTGGACAAAGTCTTTAGGTAAATTAATATGCCAATTTTGAAACATTTTCCTTAAGGTTCATTTGATAAAACTTGGGTTTTAATGAAATTGTAACTTTAAAGAATAAACCGAGTTTTCCAAAAATGCATGAAATGATCTGTAAAACCTAAGTGCACCCATGCATTCATCTTACATTTGTTTTCTATTATTAAAGGTCTTCCAAGTGTCTTGATTTTGTATCCATTAGGTGCTTTGATGAATTTCCAAATTAATACCTGAGATTCTTTACGATTCAAACCAATTAGTAACTTAACCATGGTTTGTTATCATCAAAACCTGATTAGTAGAACCCTTGGCTAACAATCTCCCATTTTTTTATGATGACAAACCTTGGTTATCTAGGAGAAAAAGAATCTCCCCCTCAAATCAATCATGGATCAATCAATCAAAATTTATGAAGTTAAAACCAAAATAATCAAGACATGCTAGAGAGAATGAATTGACAATAAGAAAATAGTATAAGTCATGAAGCATATCATATATAAGTCAAATGTACACGAAACATATAAGCCTATCACATATACGATCCAAACAAGTGATATGACAATGATATGCATGTAAGTCTCCTAGATCCTAAATATCTCCCTTTTTTGGCAACATAAAAAAGAAACAAATGGGGTCTCTATGCAATCAAGGCTAAGGAGATGGAAGTGGAAACACGGAGCGTAGATAAGCCATCATCTACTCATGTTGACTCTCCAGGCTACCCTCAATGCACTCAATCCTCTACTGGAAATGCTCAAATGCAGCCTAATATTGATCCATGCGAGCCTCGAGACTCTCAAACCATAAGGTGAAGCCATCCTTCTATTGATCCATGCGATCCTCCATAGGCTCAAATCTCTGTTGCAGATACTCAATCTGAGAGGTGAATCCAGTCTGATACTGATCCATGCGATTCTCCATGGAGTAGAACCGAGTATCACTTACTACAGCAAGCCCCTCCATGTGAGTGCCTAGAGAGCTAATTTGAGCAGATTAGCTTTGAATATAAAAATATATTCACCTATAATAATTAATAATCTAATAAATAAATACTAACATTTTAAATAATATTGATTTCAAATATATATAATATTTTATTATGTTTTGTATTCGTAATATTTTTATATTTAGAATATTTACAGTTTTCATATCATAGATCTCATATTTACAGTTTTCATATCATAGATCTCATTTTCTACATTTATTTTATTTTTATTTTTATTTTTATTTTTTTATATAATATTAAACATGAATTAAAAATAAATAAAAAACTATCCACGTGTTTAAAACTAAATCTTTTGGCTTTTAAAAGGTAAACACGGAAAAATAGTATAAAAAATATTAACTTACCTTTAATTTCATTCAATAAAAAATTAGTAATGATCATTCTTTAAGAGTATTTAATTTTAAAAGTAATATTTGAAGGTATGTAAAATTAAAATTTTAAAAGTGTTTATATTAAATTTTTGAATAAATTCACAATTTCCATCATAATACATTGATATTTACAAATAACCAAAAAAGAAAACTAATGTTTTTATTAAATATGTAATTTATATATATATATATATATAATTAAAAATTTAAACCATTAAAATTGTCTTTATTTTTCATGTATAATTTTTTTTTTAAAGTATATTATAATAGACCCCTCTTGTGGACCAAGGGGTATTGTTGGCCACCCGGGAGAACTGGGCATTTTTTTGGGGGGGATGACCTCCATGGGAGCAAGCCACTGAGACTTGTGGCAAGGACATGACCACCTTGCCATAGTGGTGGTTGAGGATGGAGACCTTTTTGTTGAAGGATGAGCAGTGGAATGAGTAAAATCTTATAGGAAAAGAAAGAGGCAAGATAGAAAAAAAAAACAGGGGAATGAGGTTTTCAGTAGGTAGAGCTTTTTGGGAGAAGGTGAGGGAGGAGGATCGAATAAGCAGGGGAAAGTTTTTGCTGAGTTGGGAGAAGCTATGCAATCAAGTTCTTGAAACCGAGCAATCCTTGTTCGAGTTGGAGTTATTCGGGTGCAGTCACTGCATGCTCTGTTGTCCCATTTTTGCACCATTTTGCTCTATATCTTGTTGATGTTTGGGTTTGTTTCCGATGATTGGGAGTGGACATTATAAATCATACATATCTAAGATCATTTGCATACACTTTTTGTTTGGTTTTTCGGTTTTTATAGAATCTGAAATCATACTCTGTTTCTTTGCTTTGTTTTGGTTTATCTGTAATATGCCTGAAACCATTTGTTTTTCTTTTTTTCTATTTATATTTAGTGTTTATTTTGGTCACTCACAATCAGTTTACAAGCTCATTGACAAACTATGAAATGGTGCAAGGTTTAATGGTCTTTGGTTTGTTTATGTATGCTTTGTTTTGGTCTTTGTTGTGTTTGGGGGAGTATCCCAGCCATCTTGGTTGGGATGTTCCTAAGAAAACCCCGTGTATACCACTTTTCACACAGACGAAAACTCTTGGATGCTTGTGTTGCCATGTAACCCACACACCAAGGCCTTCACATCTTCCCCTCGCGAGTTCCTTTTTAGATTTGTTGGAATTCAGTGATGGGCATGGTGAAGAGGAAGTCATTCAGTAGTTATAAAAGGATAATGCAAGCCATTTCAACATCATTAGTGCAATCTAGAAAGGTGGTAACATGGGAAAGAGGCATATCTGGTCAACTGGGTCACGAGGAATGGGTGAGAGAAAGATAGCTGCAGGAAGGGAGGTAGCAACTCATAAATGGTGGAAAGGGAGAGCAAATGGTGGGGGTTGTGATTTTGTGATTCTGTAGGAAAGGAGAGCACAAATACAAAGAGAGTGTAGAGAGGAGGCACAGGCACAGGTAAAGGCAAAAGCATGGAGATGGTTCAGATGCAGAGAAGGTTTGTGGAGTATGCAACATCCTTACTTCATGAGGGGTTCTTAGATGGTCAGTTCACACAGCTTTAGCAACTACAAGATGAGAGCAACCCTGATTTTGTGGTTGAAGTGGTGTCTCTCTTCTTTTAGGATTCTGATAAGCTTCTCAATGATCTACCCATAGCCCTAGATCAGCAAAATGTAGATTTTAAGAGGGTTGATTCCCATGTTCATCAGTTGAAGGGCAGCAGCTCTAGCATAGGACCACAGAGAGTAAAAAATGTTTGTATTGCCTTTCGCAACTACTGTGAGGAACAGAACACTGACGCGTGCTTGAGCTGCCTACAGCAAGTGAAACAAGAGTACTCCCTTATTAAGAGTACGCTTGAAACTCTCTTCAGGTTGGAGCAACAAATTTTGATAGCTAGTGGGTCGATACTGATAGGTGGTCCCAGTCAAAGCTATAAAGAAAAGAAGAAAAAAAAAGGATCTTTAAAATAATATTTTGCTTAAGGTGAGAATGAACCTTGTGATTTATTATCTGGCGTCCCCTTGTTCTCCATGGCTAAAATGATTAAATACATAAAGGACTCAACTGCTCCACTAAACAAAAGGAGTGAACGGCTAGTGGACAATAAAATAGCCAACAATGGTGGAATTGTTCTTTCCACTTATTGACCAATTCCTATGCAAACAAAATAACATAATAACAACTTATTGACCATTGACCGATTCCTATGTTGCAAACAAAATAACATCATAATCTACCATCCCATGGTCCCATGCTCAACTTCTGTACCTTGGATTCTTGATAGGCACTCGAGTTGATCTTCTTAACTTATGATTGCCCCCTTCTTTCAGTCGAACCTTGTCCTCAAGGTTCAAGTTAATATACTTGTTGCGCAACTCCTAGGTATTTTCCCACGTAGCATCTTCTTTTGGAAGCTTTTTCCACTGGACAAGGCTTTTTTCAACAAAACTTGACCCTTTATTAACCCACCTAGTATCCAAAATAGCTTCGGGTTCCATAATAATCTCACCATCATTAGTTAGGGGCGGCAAAGTGTTTGTGGCCTTAGTCTCCTCTACCTGCCTTTTAAGCAGTGAAACATGAAAAACAGGGTGAATTCGGGAACCTTTAGGCAACTTGAGTTTGTAAGCTACCTTTCCAACATTTTCTTCAATGTGGTATGGGCCATAAAAGCGACTGGCCAACTTTTGATGCGCCTTCCTATAGACAGTTTGCCGACAATAAGGATGGAGTTTAAGGAAGACCAAATCCCCCACTTGGAATTCCATGTCCCTTCTTTTTTAATCTGCCACTTGTTTCATTCGATTAACTGCTGCATGTAAATTGATCTTGAGCTATTGTAAAATGGCATTTCGAGATACCAATGTCTGGTCCACCTCATTCATAGAAGATGCTCCAACTTGATAGTTCAGAATACTTGGTGGTGGTCTTCCATAGAGAGCTTGAAAATGGGTCATCCCAATAGAGGAGTGGTATGTAGTGTTGTACCAAAATTCAGCCCATGGAAGAAAAGCACTCCATTTTCAAGGTTGTTGAGAAACAAAACAGTGAAGATATTGCTCAACGCACCTGTTAACTACCTCAGATTGACCGTCGATTTAGGGATGATAGGCAGAGCTCATGTGCAGCTTAGTACCCAACATTTTGAAGAATTCACACCAAAAGTGACTTATGAAAATGGGATCTCTGTCACTAATAATTGATTTTGGCAAGCCATGAAGCTTGACAATCCCTTCCACAAATTTTTTAGCTACCATTTTTGCCGTGTAAGGATGTGACAAAGCTAAAAAATGAGTTGATTTACTCAGGCAGTCCACTACCATAAAAATAGTGCTTTTTCCATTAGATGGTGGTAATCCCTCAATAAAATCCATGGTGATGTTGTCCTAAACTTGGAAAAGAATGGGCAATGGTTGAAGAAGACCAGCTAGAGATAAAGTTTCTGTTTTATTCTTTTGGAAAACAGTGCATGAGGTTACATATTGTTGAATCACCTTATGCATTGATGGCCAATAGAATTGTTGTGTCAATCGCTTGTATGTTCTCAATACCCCAGAATGTCTTTCATATGGTGAGTCATGGAATTCCTGCAATAACTGATTGAAAAGTTGGGAATTAGGAGGAATTACTACACGATTTTTGTAACATACCAAACCATTCTGCCACTTATAGGGTGCTCCAGGATTTGCAGTGGCAAGCTTGCCAATTCGGACCATGTAGGGATGCTTGTTGGCTTCCTTCTTGATTGCGTTCCACAAAGATGTTAGAGAGATAAAAAGAGTATTAAGGTTGGGGTTGCCTATTACTCTTGATAAAGCATCAGCAACAAAATTCTCTCTTTCCGGTTTGTAAGTGATCTCATAGTCATACCCCCCAGCAATTTGGATACCCACTTTTGTTGTTCTTGCGTCACTATGCGTTGCTCCATTAAATACTTGAGGTTGTGTTGGTCAATTTGGATGTAGAATTTTTAGCATAATAAGTAAGGCCACCAAGTCCGAATAGCTTGAACAATGGCAAGCATTTCTTTGGCATAGGTAGACCATGATTGCTTAGTGATTCCCAAGGCTCGACTCATGAATGCTATGGGTCTCCCTTGTTAAGTTAGCACTGCTCCAATGCCAGCACCTGAAGCATCAGATTCAATGACAAATGGTTCATTAAAATTAGGCATAGTAAGGGTAGGAGTAGAAGTCATTGTTTGTTTCAAAGCCTTGAATGCATCCTTTGCTTCTTCTGTCCATCTAAATTGCCCATTTTTTAAGAGGTTGGTGAGTGGCCGAGCTATAATTCCATAATTGCGTACGAACTTTCTGTAATAACCTATAAGGCCTAAGAATCCTCGCAAGTCAGAAACATTAGTGGGTCTAGGCCAATTAAGCATAGCCTTAATTTTCCCTTGGTCCACCTTGACACTTTGTGGAGTTACAACGTAACCCAAATATTCAACTTCTTGCTGGCCGAAAGCACACTTGCCAAGCTTGATGAAAAATTTGTGATGCCTTAATATTTCAAAAGCCTTTTTAACATGTTCAATATGCATGATCCAATTGGGGTTTTAAATTAGAATATCATAAAAAAAAAAAATAACAAATTTTAGAAGATATGGCCGAAATATTGAATTCATAGTAGCCGGAAAAGTTGAAGGAGCATTACACAAGCCAAAAGGCATAACCACATATTCATAAGGACCATTGTGTGTACGAAAGGCATTTTTGTGAATGTCTAATGGGTGTACCCATACCTGGTGATAACCTGATCAGAGATCAAGGTTAGTAAAAAAAGGTTACCCCATATAGTTCGTCAGGCATATCATCAACGGTTGGAATAAGAAATCTATCCTTGATGGTTATAGCATTAAGAGCTCTATACTCAATACAAAAATGCCAAGTTCCATCTTTTTTTTTTACTAACAGAACAGGTGAAGAGAATGGACTTGTGTTAGACCTTATTAGCCCCAATTTTAACATGTCATGAACTTGTTTTTCTATTTCAGCTTTTTGAAAGTAGGCATACCTATATGACCGGACATTAATTGGCTCAGTCCCCTATATGAGATTGATGTGGTGATCTATCTCCCTTTCTAGTGGAAGCTTCTTTGGTTCCTGATAAATGTCATCCAATTCTTGTAACAACTGTTGCATTTCTAGTTGAATTCTTTGAGGCACTTCTTCCATGGTTGCATGTAAACAGACGGCGAATATGGAGTTTCCCTGCTTTATCTCTTTTGAAATTGTTGTGAATTTCGTAGGCTGAATTGGTTGGTTGTCAATTCTTTCTAGTTGATGACGCTGGTCCTTCCACGAAAACTCTATTGTCATTATTTTCTAATCACAAACCACCATGCCCAATTGTTCAAGCCAGTAGACTCCTAACACCATATCCAACCCAATCAGCGGTAATGAATAAAGAGTTAAGGTAGATGGAATACCTTGCAATAGGACTGAAACATTTTCAAATCTCTCTTGGCACTTTAGAGGATCACCATTAGCCACTTTCACGTTAAAGGGTTCAATTGGCACCATCGGTAATTGCAATAGTTCAGCTATCCTCTCATTGATGAAATTGTGGGTTAACCCACTATCAATAAGAACAATCAATTCATGGGGTCCCACTTTAGCCGAGACTCGCATGGTTCTGGCTGTTGACCACCCAGTGAGAGCATGGAGTGAAATTTCAGGTTCTCCTTGAAGGTGGGTGTGAGCTTCCTCTTCGTCATAGTTTTCTTCAAGCAAGAGCAGTTGTAGTCCTTTGCATTTGTGCCCTGGTGCAAATTTCTCATCGCAATTAAAACAAAGGCCTTGAGCACGCCTCCTCTGCATCTCAACCCAAGTGAGTCATTTTATTGGTGAAAGGGTCTTCATTTTCATTGAAGAAGAGCCAATAGTGGTCCTACTAAATGGACGTGTAGTCGTCTCATGATAGTTCAACTACTCATCTCGCATCCTAGCCAAACTGATGGCTTCCTTCGAGGATTTTGGCTTAAACATCCGAATCCCATCTGCTATTTCAGTTTTAAGACCTCCCATAAATGTGCCAACCAATGCCTTTTGAGTTCACCCCTGAACTCTATTCCCCAATCTCTTAAATTCCCTTTGGTACTCACGTAAGGATCCCGTTTGTCTTATTTTTTATAAAGACTCGTCAAAGTCTTCACAATCTGTTGGACCAAAGTGAGACCATAATTCCTTTACAAAAATGTCCCACGTCACCTCTTTCCCTTCCTCATGATAAGCCCTGCGCAACCACTACCACCATTGATTTACCTCCCATTCCAAATGAAAGGAAGCCAAAGACACCTTGTGTTTCCAAAGTGCCCTGGTATTCAAAGAATTGGTCGACACACGTAAACCATTATGTTGGGTCATCACCAGAATACTTGGGAAATTCAAGCTTGGCCAACTTAGAGGAAAACATTGGTCGTCCCCTTTTTGTGTTTTCACGAGAACGGCCATAAGAAGATTGTCCGCTGCGTTCATTGACGTTGCTAGAGGTTGGTTCTTGCCTTGTACTCAAAACTTCAGAGATCTTACTGATAGCATTCTCTAGCTGATGTAGTTTGTCATTAACACCCAGCTCCATTATTCTCAAATTAGCTTGAAGCCCCCCAAGACCCACTTCTAAATTCTCGATTCTTTCTTTGTTAATGGCCATAATGTATAGCTCTTATACCACTGATAGGTGGTCCCAGTCAAAGCTATAAAGAAAAAAAAAATTCTTTAAAATAATATTCTGCTTGAGGTGAGAATGAACCTTGTGATTTTATTATCTATCGTCCCTTTATCCTCCATGGCTAAAATGATTAAAATACATAAAGAACTCAACTACTCCACTAAACAAAAGGAGTGAACGACTAGTGGACAATAAAATGACCAACAATAGTGGAATTATTCTTTCCACTTATTGATCGATTCCTATGCAAACAAAATAACATAATAACAACTTATTGACCATTGACTGATTCCTATGCTGCAAACAAAATAACATCATAATCTACCAGCCCATGGTCCCATGCTCAACCCCTATACCTTGGATTCTTAATAGGCACTCGAGTTGATCTTCTTAGCTTATCATATACCAATAATGATGGAATGAATGAATTTAAGGTTTTTAGGATTAGGGAATGCGAGAAAATGGGTGGGGTGTCGTTAGGCGTGGGCATGCAGCACCACGTAGCGGACAGTAAGTCTTAGTTTCTGCTCATCTCAGGGACCCAAAATGATGGATGACATCAAGAAGACATTTCATGCAGATGTTTTGGGCTGAGAGCTATAGACAAATATTCCGCATAAGTCTCCTAGACGTAGCCTTGCATCCAAATCCTGGGTAGATTATCTTCCTTTGACAAAGAGGGGCAAGGGTGGTTCCAAAATTGACCCAACAAATGTGGGATGCCAAGAACATAATGCATGTTGCTGATCCATGACATGGCCACTAGCTGACAGCCTCAACGTTGTTCCGTGGCAAGATGAGCAGCTAAAGGAGGCCTTGGAATTGTTTGAGATAATGCGATAGTAGGAAAATCCATTATAATAAGCCAATGGGTTTGCAGATGTGTCAAAGGCATAGCATGTGATCCCAACATTGGCACAAATAATGGTAAGCTATATGAATAGATTGCAAAGGCTGAAGTACCGTTGATGATCCATTCAAGGCAGGCATTGAATAAGGTCCCCAGATTGCACTTTCTTGGTTTGATTAGTATGGAACCTTAAAAAATGGGCAGATGTTTCTAAGGAATGATGCACGAAAAACCACCTTATAAGGACTGATGAGCAGGATACACTAGGGGCTTTGTTTTTCCTACTCTACCACCTACACCTTGCACCCCAGATCCACACTCGTGCATGGTCACTTCTGGCATGCAATCCCGACGGCCACATGTCATCCTCTCGTTTCTTTTATCTTTTGATGTTGAAAATTTATTTTAATTTTTAAAAATTCCATTTTCAAAATTCTAATTTTCAAAATTTTCATTTTCAAATAATTTTCCAAATTTCTAATTTTCAAATTTAATTGTCAAAATTTCCATTTTCAAATAATTTTCCAAAATTCCAATTTTCAATACTTCCATTCTCGAATAATTTTCCAAAATTCCAATTTTCAAAACTTCCATTTTCAAATAATTTTTCAAAACTTTCATTTTCAAATAATTTTTCAAAATTCAAATTTGCAAATTTAATATTTAAGAAATCTTATTCTCAAATAATTCTTCAAAATTCCAATTTTCAAAACTTCAATTCTCAAATAATTTTCCAAAATTCCTATTTTCAAATTTAATTTTTAAAACTTCTATTTTCAAATAATTTTTCAAAATTCCAATTCTCAATTTTAATTTTCAAAACTCCTATTTTCAAATAATTTTTCAAAATTGCAATTCTCAAATTTAATTTTCAAAACTCTCATTTTCAAATAATTTTTCAAATTTCCAATTTTTAAATTTAATTTTCAAGATTTTAATTTTCAAAACTTTAGGTTTCTTTCAAATAATTTTAATTCTACTCCAGTTTTCAAATATTTTTAATTCTACAACTTATCATCCTCCTTAAGGATTAAGGTCACTAAAAATCCCGTTTTTAAATAACCTTGCTACATTTCTCTTCATGTAAGCACTTTCACAAATTTTCTTTGATTTTCAAATAATATTTTATTTATTTTGATTTTAAATAAGTATGAATATAATTTTCATAATTCCAAAACAATGGAATTTGTGAGATCAATTCATGCAAAATCAATTGGGCTTTGGTGAGGGTCTTATATATGAGTTTTCTCTTCTAATTGTCAACTATTATGCTTAATGAATATTGTTTGACCTTTGTCTTACTTTTTGATATGCCTATGATAATTTTATACTTGATCTTACTTTATTTCTATGATAGCGCACTATTACTTGTTGCTAAGGTGCGATCTCATTCTCACTTTGCTTATTCTTATGCATGATTCATTTTATTATTCGATCATTTCATTGATATCCATTGATTTCCTTATCAATTGTTACACTTGCTTCACCTTATTTAGTAGAGATCCGCTTTTAGGAACTTAGAGCGGTGCTATGGTCTTTTTACTATACCTTCCCAATAAGTAACCTAACCCCCGAACTCGACTTTGGTTTTCCACATATTGTCTTTTCCAAATAAGGAGTCACACTTAGGGTTTTCTTTCTTATTTTACTTTCCCTTAAAAAAATAAAACAAAAATAAGTGGCGACTCTAAGTCTTTTTCAAAAAATCAAAATTTTCACAAATAAAAAGTGAGTCTCATCATCAAGTGGGAACACATTGAGCAAAATGTGAGGTCCACAATTATGTATACTTTTTATCATATTATTTAATAATTGTTGTCAAAGTAACAGCAATGACAATAAAAACTAAATAACTAGTACATCTTACTATCTATAATGGTACTTTTAGTTACTAATATTGTTACTTTTAAATAAAAACAACATTATTATCTTCAATGACATGT
Organism: Vitis vinifera; assembly: GCF_030704535.1. Classification (NCBI taxonomy): domain Eukaryota; kingdom Viridiplantae; phylum Streptophyta; class Magnoliopsida; order Vitales; family Vitaceae; genus Vitis; species Vitis vinifera. Next base: position 13,300,031 of record NC_081818.1, read on the forward strand.
TTAATATAAAAACTGAAGTAGTGATGAATGATGAATATGATAGTACATCCTGCAATCTACAATAGTACTTTTAGTTACTAACATTGTTACATTTTAGGTAAAACTAATGTTAATCTCTCAAGTGGCATATTTGATCTAAAGGTTGAAAGTAATGGGTGATGTGATAGCTACGTACCTAGGGTACAATCAAGTGTACCTATTAGCTTATCTTGTATAGGTGGTAGCCCATCTTCAACTAGTTGAAGGGTAGTCTTGAAAGCATGCACAAATTACTATTCTAGTACATGATTTATTAATTATTTTTTCCATAATATACTTTCCGTGAAACCCACCTTTTTAGGTTATGAATTCATCCATATTTTTCAAACTATACACCTTGATATGATTCCACCTAAAGAAATATATACATCATATTTAAGTTGAATTGTTCACACATTTGCCCTATTTTTGGTGTGTGATTTCACTTATATTGGCCTTAGGATATATTTCAGGCTTTCCCTTACCTCTTTTCACAACGGAGAACCTTGTGTACATCCCTTATAAAATATGTACATCATGTATAAATGCGAAAACCCATATCCAAAATAGGCCAAATGAGTAAAGTACATGTGATATACTTGTTTTTAGATGGGATTTACTTGTTTTTTTAAATGGGATGCACCTATTTTGGTAATAATGTTCAAGTATAAAGCGTGTCAAGCGAGAGATGTGAGCATCATAAATGCATACCTAGGAAGTGGAATACAATTTACTTATTTTTTTTATAAAGAGGATGCATTCCTACGTACTTTTGAAGTGGATACACTTATTTTTCAACATGGTGTCTTTATTTTTGCAAGGGTGATATAAATTTTAGTGATAGTGTCATCTAAATTTTAATCATCTCTAAATATTTTATTTCACAAAGGTGTGTGACGAACTTTATTAATATATTACTTCTAAATTTATATTGAGATCATCAATTATATTAAATAAAAATATACTATTCAACATAAAAATTTCTAAAGCCATATATTGAACCTTAAGAAAAAAAATAGAACCTATTTCTAACATGCATTTTAATTATCACTATGAGATTATGGAAAATATGCATGACTTTTAAAATTTAAAATAATAAGAATAGAAAGAAATTTAATGACAAAAAAATGTTATTTATAGATTATATAAAAAATAGAGGAAAATAAAATACTAATTTTTATTCATAAAAAATTAGAAAAGAAAATTAGTTTTTCCAATTGAATTACTTGTTTTTCAATAGATAATAATAATAATAATAATAATTTTTTTTTTACTCAAGTGTTTATATACTTTTTTATTCCTAAAAATTATAAATTGAATATTTAAAAAAGCTAAGAAACTTAATTTTTTTTTCTATTGTATTGTATGTTATATTTAATTTGTACTTATTGATTATCTATATTATCATTTTGTACTTATTGTATTAGGAAAACAATTAAAAACCAATAAATGTGAAAAGATAAAATCTTAAAAAATTGAAATTTAAAAAAATTAGAAGAAAAACTTTAGTTACTTCAATATATTAAGAGAAAAGGTATCATGATGTGATGTGAGAGAAAAAAATACAAAAAGAATACGATGTACAAGGATAAAAAAAAAAGTGAGAGAAAAAAATACAAAAAGAATACGATGTACAAGGATAAAAAAAAAAAAGGAAAAGACACTCATTTCTTTAATTTCTTTTTAATTAAAAAATGTACTTTTTTTCATGTCACATAAAAAATTTAAAATATTAAGAATTTAAAAAAGAATAATTATCAAATTTTTATTTAATTACTATTCAAGTGTATGTCGAGAAAATAATTTTAACCACTTTGTGTTTGACATAAAAGGTAACCGTTGAAGTTCTTAAAAATAATTTTAAATATCATTCTCCCTAAATGACATTAGAATGTGTGATATTCGTGATTAAGAATCTTATCTGAATATTTAAAAGAAATTATATGTAACCTTCAAAAATGAAACCTCAAAGAGCTTACTGCTATTTCTTTTAGAGGTCAAATAGTATAATTAAAGACATGCTAAATTATAAGGGAAATTTTAGGACACAATTGTTGAAAGCAAGAACTATAAAGCTATGAACTCACACAAATCTGGAATAACATCCCTAGTTTTATTGAACACTTACTGGTGGCTTATATAGCCTTACAAGATAAGAAATTAGAAAAACATTGCAGCCCACGTCTTATACCTAAAGACATGGTATTAGTTACTGAAAGAGTCAAAACCTATCTACTGGTTCCTAACTAATAGGAACTTATTAACAGAATTTTGACAAAGCCAAACCTTAACAGAAACAAATAAATCCCAACAATAATTCCTCCCCTAAACTGAAGTAGTATGCATTCAGTTTAAGTTTGGTACCTCACATACCCCAAGCTTCTCACGCAACTTCAAGAACACTTCAAGCTTCAGTGGCTTTGTCAAGATATCAGCCACTTGATCATTGGTTCCACAATGAACCAACTTCACCACTTCCTCCTTAGTGAGATCCCTCAAGAAGTGGAACCTCACATCTATATGCCTGCTCCTACCATGCATAACCGGATTCTTGGATAGCTTGATTGTTAAACTGTTGTCACACATAATAGTAGTACACTTACTCTATGAGTGCCCAATCCTTTCTAACACTCTCCTCATCCATATACATTGACAAGCATAGAAAGTTGTTGCCACAAATTCTGCTTCAGTGGTAGACAGAGTCACCACTGGTTGCTTCTTTGAGGCCCAAGAAACTGCTCCTCCACTCAATAAAAACACATAACCAGATGTGTTCTTCCTATCATTAGTGTCTCCAGCATAATCGATGTCAGTGTAAGCCAATAGTTCTCCAACATCTTCTCCTCTCTTATAAAACACACCCAACTCCACAGTTCCCTTTAAATAATGAAGAACTCTCTTTGTTGCTTGTATATGTAGGTCAGTAGGATTGGCCATATACCTGCTCAAGAGACATACTACGTACATTAAATCAGGTCTTGTTGCAGTAATGTACATGAGACTCCCAATTAATTGCTTATAAATTGTAGCATCAATCCTGGTAGCTTCTCCTTCCTTTAATAGCTTGAAATCAGGCACAATAGGATTCTTCATGGAATTGGCATTTTGTAAACCAAACTTCTCATGTAATTTACAAGCATACTTCTTCTGACTTAAGTAGATACCCTCTGAAGTTTGCAAAACTTCAACACCAAGGAAGTACTTCATCTTCCCTAAATCCGTCATATCAAACTCATCCTTCATGGAACTCTTGAAGCTTTCAACATGCATGCATCATTCCTAGTAAAGATTAAGTCATCCACATACAAACTCACAATTAAGAACCTCTTACCTCCTTCTTCTGTTTTGACAAAGAGAGTGTGCTCGTAACCACATCCTTCAAAGCCCTCCTTGACAAAATAAGCTTCAATTCTGCTATACCAAGCACGTGGTGCTTGCTTCAACCCATATAATGCCTTCTTAAGCTTGTAGACCTTTTCTTTAAATTTTATTTTATTTTATTTTTTGGTGGAAATTGTCTCTTAAAGAGATGATTTCCAATTACTTTTTTTTTTTTTTGACGGTTTTTTTGGTGAACTTTTGGAAAGACGATTTTTTTTAAAAAAAAAAAAGGTCATAAATTGTCTTTTGAAGGGACATTTAAATATATATATATATATATATATATATATCCTTCCCTCATACCTCGCAAAAACTACCGTAAATTTGGAATTATTTTTCTTACTACGGTAATTTAAGAATTATTTTTTAAAATTACCATACTCTTATAAAATATCTGAATAAAGGATAGGAAAGAGGTACCATAGGATTTTTTATAAGACTATGATAGTTTTAAAAAATAATTCCTAAATTATTGTAGTAGGAAAAATAATTTCAAATCTACCGTAGTTTTGTCCAGTTAGGAAAGAGAAAATAAATTGTAAGTGAAAAATTGTCTCTTCAAAATACGATTTATGAACTTTTAAAAAAATTATAAAAAAAATCGTCTTTCCATGACACGATTTCAAAAATAAAAAATAATATATATATATATATATATATGAGAAATTCTTACTTAAAAAAAAAAAAAACTAAGTAGGAAATTGTCTCTTTAATAGACAACAACAAAAGTGAGAAATTCTCACTTAAAATAAAATAATAATAATAATAATAAAATAAAAAAATCTCAAGTGGAAAATCGCCTATTTTCCACACCACTTCTAAGAGTGAGAAATTCTCACTTAAAATAAAAAAAAACCCCTTCAAAAATCCACTTTTTCATTCTTTATTCTATTTATACAATAATACAATTATTATAAATATATGTTATAAAATTAATTAATTTTATTTACTAAATTTAATATAAGATAAATAATCTATTATTTTTTCTCTTACTTTGGAATTAAAAAAAAACTATTATTAATTTAATAATAATTTTTTTAAAACTCAATTTTCACATAAAATTGATAATAGTTTTTTTTAAATTCCAAAGTGAAAGAAAAAAATAATATGTAAATATTATTTATTTTATATTAAATTTAGTGTATTATTTATATATTAAATTTAGTAAATAAAATTAATTAATTTTATAATATATATTTATAATAATTGTATTATTGTATAAATAGAATAAAGAAGGGAAAAAATGGATTTTTTAAGGTTTTGTTTTTGTTTTTTTTTTAAATGAGAATTTCTCACTTTTGTGCTGCCTACTTGGGTTTTTTTTTTTTTAATTTCTGATTTTTATGTGGAAATTGTCTTTTTTTAAGAGACGATTTCTCACTTATTTCTCATGTGAAAATCTTCTTTTTTAAAGAGGATTTCTCATTTCTTAAATTTTTTTGAAATCGTCTCTTAAAGAGACGATTTCTCATATAAAAAATGAAATTTTAGAAATCGTGTTTTGGAAAGATGATTTTTTTTTTTATAATATTTTTAAAAGTTCATAAATTATCTTTTGAAAAGACGATTTTTTATTTATAATTTATTTTCTTTTTTTACTTGGATAAAACTATGATAAATTTGAAATTATTTTTATTGCTACACTAATTTACGAAATATTTTTTAAAACTGTCGTAATCTTACTGAAAATCCATATACCTGATGATGGACTAGGTCAGAAGCAGAAAGAAGAAATCATAGCCCGGTATGGCCACTCCAAAAATCCTAACGACACGCAACTTCCTCTCCTCACCCAGAGGCGGCTTCCTCTGTTTCTCCACATGGATGACTCCACCCACCTCCCACTGCCACGACCCAATCCTCACAACCATTTCCGAGGCCATCAAGGTCTCACCAACGAAGCCTCTCCACTCCTCTCTCAAGCGTATCCTGCCTTCACTCACGCCCAATCACCTCATCGATCTAATCAACCTCAACCCACACTCCCTCTCCCCACCCTCTCTTCTCTCCTTCTTCAAATGGCTTTCCACTCAACACCACTTTCGCCTCTCTATTCACTCCTACTGCACTATGACCCACTTTCTCTGCACCCACAAAATGCTTTCGGAGGCCCAATCTCTTCTCCAATTCGTCGTCTCTCGAAAAGGGAAGAACTCGGCTTCTTCCGTCTTCACTTCAGTTCTTGAAGCTAGAGGTACCCATCAATCGAATTTGGTGTTCAGTGTTTTGATGAATGCTTATACCGATTCTGGCTATTTCTCGGATGCTATTCAGTGTTTTAGGTTGGTTAGAAAGCATAATTTGCAAATTCCATTTCATTCTTGCGGCTACCTTTTTGATAGATTGATGAAATTGAATTTGACCAGTCCAGCGTGGGCGTTTTATGAGGAAATTTTGGATTGCGGGTACCCACCAGATGTTTGTAAATTCAATGTTTTGATGCATAGGTTGTGTAAGGAGCATAAAATAAATGAAGCCCAGTTGTTGTTTGGTGAAATTGGGAAGAGGGGCTTGCGGCCTACAGTTGTTAGTTTCAATACTTTGATTAACGGGTATTGTAAATCAGGGAATTTGGATCAAGGGTTTAGGCTTAAGAGGTTCATGATGGAGAATAGGGTCTTTCCTGATGTTTTTACTTATAGTGTTTTGATTAATGGGTTATGTAAAGAGGGTCAGTTGGATGATGCGAATAAGTTATTTTTGGAGATGTGTGACAGAGGCTTAGTTCCGAATGATGTTACTTTCACCACTTTGATCAATGGGCATTGTGTAACGGGCAGAGCTGATTTGGGTATGGAAATTTATCAGCAAATGTTGAGGAAAGGTGTGAAACCGGATGTGATCACTTACAATACTCTGATTAATGGCCTTTGCAAGGTTGGAGATTTGAGAGAAGCAAAGAAGCTTGTGATTGAGATGACTCAGAGGGGTTTGAAGCCTGACAAATTTACATATACAATGCTCATTGATGGATGTTGCAAGGAGGGAGATTTAGAATCAGCCCTGGAAATTAGGAAAGAAATGGTTAAAGAAGGGATTGAGCTGGATAATGTGGCTTTCACAGCCCTCATTTCAGGGTTTTGCAGAGAGGGACAAGTTATCGAAGCAGAAAGAACACTGAGAGAGATGTTGGAAGCAGGTATAAAACCAGACGATGCCACATATACGATGGTCATTCATGGGTTTTGTAAGAAGGGAGATGTTAAGACGGGTTTTAAGTTGCTCAAGGAGATGCAATGTGATGGCCATGTACCAGGGGTTGTAACCTATAATGTGCTTCTGAATGGGCTTTGCAAGCAAGGGCAGATGAAAAATGCTAATATGCTCTTAGATGCAATGCTAAATTTAGGAGTGGTTCCCGATGACATTACATATAACATCCTACTTGAAGGACACTGCAAGCATGGAAACAGGGAGGATTTTGATAAGCTACAAAGTGAGAAAGGACTTGTTCAAGATTATGGTTCATATACTTCGCTAATTGGTGACTTACGTAAAACCTGTAAAGAACGCCAAAAGAGATGATTGGTTGCCATGGTTTACAAACTTAAGGTCTCCAGTCCAGACCTTCAAGTTGGGTGGGGCTTGTGTTTGTAAATAATTGCTTTTGTTTCCCTGTTAACATGGATTCAATGGTGGGTTTTGGCCTCTGTTTAACAGACCAGAGATTGGACTAATATCCAAAGCAGTGAACCATTCAACTTCAACTGTCTAGCGTAATTTTTGGTACAGGAGATCATGCATACATTGGTTGTGGCTGAAAATTTTTTGGAAGGCTAGATTTTCCGTCATTTGAACTCCCTTATTCAGTCTTTCTTTGGGAATCATGTTGACAACCACAAACTTTTCGGAAGTCTAGCTCTCCTAGAAAGGTTTAAGATGCCATGAATTATGATGGATTGAATATTTGCAGTGCTAAAGTTATGTTCAGATTAGAGTATATTTGTTGCCATAAATTATGATTAGTCATTGCTTCTGTAGAATTTGCCAAGAGTCAGTCATCATTGGAGTTTCCATCATCATGGCCTGGGAATTTTGATTGGAATTCGTTTAATTTGGAAATCTAGATTGCTATTACTGAAGGGAACATTCAAGGCCTCTAATTAAGAGGTCAGTGATGTTAATAATCCAGCTTTCAAACTATATGACAAGGGTCTGGGGTTAGTGTCATGTAAAAACCCATAATTTGTTGGTAGAAGTAAAACCTTGGTGGTGCTACTGGCCCTTCTCATACAAGTTCAGCTGAAGACATAAGAGGATTCAGTGGGCAGTTGCATATTATCTGGAAGTAATATCTTTCCTTATTAGGACAAATTGAAGCCCCCATCCTATTCTGGGTCTGGAATCAGAAAAGCGAAGGTCCGAGCATGACTGCATTTTATGTCATCTCATGAGTGATTCTCAAAAGGGAAATAGAGCTGTTTCAAATGTTTGGGGAACCAAATAGACTTGCTTCAGACAGTATAATTCAAAAATGGTCTGACACTCTAGATCTCCCTCAAGGCTTATTGAAATGAAATCCTTCCTTGCAGTGCAAATGGAAGAGAAAGATGAGTTTTGTTGACATTTGCTTTTGTGGACTTCTGCTTAAGTCAGTGGCCTTGTAAACATATGAAGCTGATCCACCAATTCAAGGATTGGCACCCAATCATATAAAGATTAGTTGATGATGCTGTCTTGTATCTTTGATGTTTTATTTCTGTACTAACACAAATGAGATTTCATAGATGCAGTTTTGCATCATAATTTTCATGGGAACATGCTAAACTCTCAGATATGATAGCAAATTATGATGGTAAGATTATTTTGGCCCATTTGATTTTACAATATTGTTTTTATGATGTTGTCCTGTGAGCAAGTCCTGGAAAGCCTTCAATTCAAATGATCCAAAATTATCCTCTCCTGATAAGGTTTGCTGGAGTAGGTGATCAACTGCTGCAGTATATGCCAAGGTGATTCTGGCAATGGGGAAAATGCGGGATGCCAGCAGCTGCCCCAATAACAAGCAATTCGGTAGAAACTAGCTCTAGCATATTACTTCCCAGCAACTGTAGTTTCCAAGCTTGGAATGGGTGCAGGGAAGGTACCCACTGACCAATCTAGCTAACTTAGACACATGATTTGGCCCCATAAGGAGCTTAAAACTGAGATGTCTGTTCTTTCCTAATCAATTTGTGGCAAGGACACCTTGGACAGATGATTGTTATCAAGCGTTTAAAGTCTTTCTTTCTTCCCCATAGATAGTATGATGCCTCTCTCAATGGAGTTACGGGAGCTGGCCAACTTTTGTCTGCCAACGCAAAGGGAAATATAGGGAAGTCCTGAAGCACCTTGGAAATCCAAACAAGGTTGTTGAATTAGTTTGGAAATGTCATTTCACTTGGGAAATGCAGGAGTTTGCCCTAAATCTGTTCCAAGATCGGGTCTCAAAAGAATGGATGAGGATATGTTTAATGTTGGAAAACCCTTTTTATCCCATTTGCACGAGTTTTGTAGAGTAATTTTTAATGGGAAGCGCATTTGCCTGGTCAGTTTCTTTAGGGCGAAGATGAGAAAAGTGTCTGGATGTGGATTGAATTTGCCTTGTTTGGGTTTGGTGTCTCTCCCAGTTAGTAATTGAGTTGCTCCTCCTTTCCTTTTGCCTTTTTATTTTATTTATTCATTGTGATTTGTTGATAAGACTGAAATAACAATTAGTGGTGTTGTGTTTAAAATCGTCTTCAATACTTGGAGCATGTTTTTAAAAACTATTTTTTTATTTTTTAACCTAAAAACAGTTTTTTAAAAATAAAAAACAAAAAAATTTGTTTTGATAAGTTATTTTTAAAAATGACTTATATTTTGATTTTATAAAAACATTGTAAATTTAATTTATATAATATTAATTAAATGAAATTAGTTTTTTTATAACCTAATTACTTATATCAATGAATGTAGGTTGATTATAATGGACAATTTTAAAATTTGAAAGTAAGAAATAGATAATAAGTTTTAAGTTAATAATTTAACTTTAAGTCATAAGCACTAAGTATTAAGTTGTATTAACCATGTTCCAAATATTCCTAATAAGATAACAATGTTTAAAATTATGATTTGTATGTTCTTCCTCATTATTGCAAAAATCACACATGCTAGGGATCACCACGTATGTGTGATTTAACAAAGTATTGGTAACCACAAAAGAAATTTAATCCTAAATGATATCCAAATCTAATACTGTTAGTCCTCTTTGGGGGTATGGTTGTTTGGTTCCTAATGGACTACATAGTAGACTTGACATGAAAATTTGCCATCTTTAAAAAAACCCTAATAAATCTCAACATCATCATTATTAAAAATGGGGATGCCTCTAACATCATTAATAATGTTGGAAGGAAGAATATCATAAACCATGTCTAGCTTCCATGAAAGTGTCTCTATATGTATAAATCTTGAATCTTAGCCATGTAACATTAATATTATCTAAAATAGGAATAAAGATTTTGTATAAACACATAGATTCGCTCCAACAGGGACAATTGTCATTATCAACTTTGTTGGAATATCCAAAAAAATCGATTCCGAGCCTTGGATTACAAGAGTGCATGCATCTACAATCTTAGGGATATTAGATTTAAGCACAACATAAGCATTTACTAAGAAAACCTTAGATCTAAGAGTTATAAAACCATATCTTTGGATTTGGATGTTACCAAACCCTACTCCAATTGGTGTAGGGATCTAAAAAACCTTTGAATCTTCCATCCTATGAATCTTCCACATTCTACACACTTGTGTAGAGTGTCTACACATTTGAGAGAAAGAAATGGAAAAAAGGTCTCTCTCTCTAAAAAAATGGAATGAATGAGTTGGCTAATCCTAAACCTTAAGGGGGTTTATATAGCCACTCTTATGGGCTTAAGTGATTCGTACCCAACTTGAACTTGAAACACTTAATTTAGTCCACTAGGTCTTAATTAACTAATTTGCCCTATTGGACTACAATTAATTAATTAGACAAATTAAAAAAAAAAACCTAAAATAGTATTGTTAAATCTTGTACAACCTTGCATTTTTACCAAAACTCCTTTATACATATAAATGATTAATTCTTCATAAAACCTCAAAATAAATAATCATAAGTTCTTGCACAACTTAGTGCTTTCAACAAAATGCTTTCATGCACACATAGGATCGAGTATTCACACCCCTATCTCTTGCATTATGCTTTACTTGGGTACATTAGGAATTACATAAAAGATTCAAGTCATGGGTTCCTTTCAAGGTGATAAGTAGCTCACAATCGTTTCATGGATTTAGGCAATCCATTAGAAACTATAGTGTACTACCTTTAAATTAAAGGCATGATTTGTCTTGGTCATTAAGATGGTTTTCCCTTGATGAGTGTGATATTGAACAGTATTTACTATGAATTATGACATTAACTATTGGATAGTTATGATTCACTAAACTATTATGTTATATAAACTGTAGCGACTTGCACCCAATCATATAATATTGTTTGCTCTAAACCCAAAGGGGTTTCCACGGTTTTAAAACACATTTACATGGTTAAGAGGAGCACATACATATATAACACTATAAATTTTCTCCTTTATCCAATGTGGGACACTACAAACATCTATCCAATGTGGGGCCTTACAAAAACTCCTCCTAATGCAAACACTGTGTCCTCGTTATGTCTCATGAGATTATAAGGCTAAATAAACAAATGCCTATCACGGTGCCAAACAAACCCCCACACCAGATTGAGAATCAACTCTAATACTATTTCCAACACCTGCACCAAACTGTGTAGATATTGTCCACTTTGGGCTCAAAGGTTTAAACTAAACCTTGGTCTAACACCGTTCATCAAATCACCCACTCTTATTGGTTAGAGACTAATTTAATTATCAACATTTAGTGCTAATTTGAGGTCTCGTGATATATACTTGCCTAGTGAGGATAATTGCTCATCCATGGTAGCAAGATTGATCCTTGAAGATGCTCAACAGCTATAAACAACTTAGGCAGGGATGTCCTATCTTTCCCTATCCTTGACCTAAGAATATTTTAATTTCTCATAAAAATGTAAACTACTCAAAAAGTAGAGTGGTTGACATAGTAGAAGGAAAGAAAATTAAATGGAATAAAAATGTAATAATAGAATATTAAAATTGCATTGTACTAAATTACAACTAAAATCAAAATAAAGCTTTAAACTAAGATCTCTCTACTCTTGTTGAGCTTATCGATACTCTTAGCCAATGTGACTCATTCCATTGGACTTTTTAGAGCATTCTTTTCCCATTTAAACTGTAGTCATTTCTATAAAATCCATCAATTCCTCAAAAATATAGGATTACCATAAAATTGGCAAAGGCATCGGATTTTCTTTTGAATATTACCAATATGGGTGCAAGTGGAACTCAAAATTATTCCTTGTTTTTTCTTACTCTAATCATAATGCTTAGTCCCTATTTGATGGAATATTTGGAAAAACCATTTCAAGAGACCACAAGGGTGCATGCAACTAATCTTCCTACGAATATAGATCTAAGCACAATGAAAGATTTTAGTAAGAAAATTTAGATATAGGTGCTATAAAAATCATACATTTGATATGGATGTTATTAAATCCTACTTTATCTCAAATGCCTTGTGATCTTTCGTTCGATGACTTTCTCTTAAACCTTATAATATGATATGGATGTCATATGGATGTTATATATAAAGAAGAAACTAACTCAAATATTTGAAATAAATTTTAGTCTATGACTTTTTAATGTTATTGAGTTTCATGATTTTTTAGTATTAATCAAATTTGTTTTGGGTTTCAAATTATTTTTTAAAATTAATAAATTTCATATATCAAGTATAGTTTGATTTGAAATTTATTTGCTTAATGAAATTTTTTGGATGAATTAAATGAAATTTAGAAAAACATGTGTAATATAAAGGAATATCATATTTGAAGATTTTCGATATCGATATTAGATAGTAAAGAGAGAAATGGAATGATATTATATTCATTTTCTTTTCTTTTTTTTTTATGTTTTTGTTTTTGTTTTTTTTTTTTAAATTTTCTATGTTTTTCTTTTATTTTTAAAAATTGGTGAAAACCACTTATATTTGTTTTCTAAAAAGTGTTATCTATTTCACTTTGTTTTTAAAAATGGCTTTTAGAGAAAAATGATCAAACAATAGTAGGAATTTTTAAAAACAATTTTATATTTTTTTAAAATAGAAAACTATTTTTAAATCATACAACAAAATAAAACCTTAATTTTTAGAAGAAACTAGGGGTATAGTTTGAAGCTTATCTAGAACATTCAACTCAAAGTTTAATCTGAAAACTGACCCATGAAGCTTATCTAGAACTTGATATTATTTTTCTAAATCTTAGTCAAATCCAGATTTTTGAAAGAGACTTATGTTAACCAAATTGGGCAAGTTGGATGGCTCAAATTTGAGAGTTAAATAGGTTATGGAAACTATTATCTTCTTCTCTGTTCTTTTTTCCTCTTTTTAACTTCATTTTCTTTAAATTTATATCAAAATTTAATGAGATATGATTCCAATAAGCTAATAACACAAAAGAAATATAAATAATAATTTTCTCTTGGGCAAATATAATGCATGCAAGATAAAAGAACAAGTTGTTACTTTTACTTTAAAAAATATTAAAAATATAATATAAATAGCTATTATGTTATTTGAAAATAGCATATTATAAATTGGACTTTAAATGGACTTGGGTTGCTCAAAGCCAATAAAATCCCAATCCAGCCCAATTGCAAAAATGAGTCCAGACCCATTTGAAGGTGAGATTGGGATCAAATTGGTTGGAGCAACTGCAATCAAGCTGTGCCACAATGAGAAACTCTGATAGAAAGGAATTATAACAAAATTAAATTAGAAAAATGGAATTAGGAATGTGAGAGAAAGTTCACCACTGAGAATAAAGGAGAATGAGAACAGGCCGTAGCAAGTCTCAGCAGCAGAGCGGCTTCCATTAAGGAGGGGGCCCTATCCTCTTGGTTATCCATGGCATCCCCCCCATCAGAAAACAAAAAAAAATGAAAAATCTAGCAGGTTAGGTAGACCACCAGGCTGGCAAGAAAGCATAGTCAGAAGAAATTAGGAAATGTTGGGTCCAGCAGTTCCCCACCCAAGTCACTCGGGTCTTTCGGGAGTGGGTGGGGGTACTCGAGAATTCCATTTTGGTTTCTCGCCGCCTCCATCGTCATTATGAGACACGGATAATCCACTTATGTAATCCATATTTTCTACACTGATCATTAATATTTAATCGCATGTCAACATGTTTGCTCACTGTTTGCCTCACACAATCAAAGAAAAACATTTATTTATGAAGGCCAGGCCAGGATGAAATGTCATTCCCTCATCTTCCACAAACAAGACTAGGACCTTGCACATTGTTGGAAATGGTGAAAATATCTTTTCAATTGGATTCACATTTTATTTTGTTTTAATATCATCCTAACATTACCATATTCCACAATTATAATTTTTTTTATTCGACATTTTTATTTGATCAACCAATTAAATCATCTATGTAGCAATTTTGGCTCTGGATACTTATGCCCTACTATTCCACTTGAATAAACTTAATCACTATTATATTTAGAGTTTGTTTGACAGTTATTTAAAAAAATTAGTTTTAAAAATATTTTTTTAAAAAAATTATGTGTTTAATAAAATTTAAAAAATATTTAAATTTTTTTTAAAAATTACTTATAATGTTGAAAAATTATTTATAATATTTTTAAAAAAAATATTTTTTTTAAAAACATTTACTAAAAAAAAATTCTTTAAAAACATCTAAACAGTCTTCAACACACTCTTAACTAACTTAGACACATTTTTCTCCATTACCAAAATTTTTATAATTTCGCAACAGAAAAAAAAAAAAAAAAAGAATCGAATAGAGGTTCAATCTATGAAAACATTGATTCCATCGAGTAAAGTGTAGATAATATGATACTATTTATAATATAAAATTAATTGTGATCTATGCATCTTATTAGCTTCTTTGTATGATTCTATTTCGTTGTTCTCAAAATCAGATTAGATCAGCACAGCTCCTTGGTTCGATTCAGTAACCGGAACAATTTTCAATTATTTATTTATTTATTTAAATGGGACTAGATTGGCTCGACTCTTTGACTAGTTTCACTTTTGTTATATATATATATATATATATTACGAGTCATCCCATGAAACATCTTCCAATCCCGAGGCATCGAGAGGTTGAACCATCAACCTCTAGAAGCAGAAGCGAGAAAAATGTTTCTTTCCTTCGAATTCAAAGGGAAAACAACTGTAAACTGAGGATGCCATTGGAACAAGTACAAAAGTCAAAATTTCAAAGCCCAAAGTACGATGGGATGGAGGCTGGAGGGAATGATGGAGAGGAATTCTGCAATCTACATTTAAAAGGAAAATGATGTTAATGAAATCATACAGGATTATCGTCTGTACTCCACTTGTAGAGATCGAAGATATTCAAGTATGAGGGCGTTCTTCTATTCTCAACCTTAAATAAGCCCATGTATCAAATGTCAAAGCCATCACAAAGCACAGCTGTACATGTCCAAATAGGCATAAATATAACTCCTTTGACCCAAACTTTGAACCTAAGATCCAATGAAGTGGGGTTTGGTTTTGCCTTGAAGATCTCATTTGAACTTAGGCTCGGATCCTTAGGTGGGCTCATCCTTTTTTATATGCTAAAAAATTGTTTGTAGTCAGACCATTTACAACCTATGCAAGTCCTTTTGACCAAGGCTCGACACGTTGCATTGGACCACATCTTTGAATTATTGGAGCAGCATAAATTTAAGTGGATGAAGAAAAATGCACATCTTGATCAAATGAATTTGTTGTGAATATATTTTTTTTGGCTCTAAATGTTTGTAAATTGTTTCTTCAAAATCAAACTTTAGATATTCACCAAAAATAAATTTATTAGACAGATTTTATGGGGTATATTTTGAAGCATACACAAGTCAAAATTGCAGATAAAGTAGGTAACAGTTGCAGAAGGGGAAGAAGAATGGCTTGTTTGGCATGTAGCGCAGCCTAATACATAGAGTGATGGGCAAAACGAGTATCGTGTGGGCTGAAGAGACGAAACGCGTGGGTGAAGTTGAGGGCTGATGGGTAGCGCCTATGAGACAGTGCCCTTTCAACTTGTTCCTAGAAAATGGCTACCCATGTACAACTGTTTATCATTGTTTAGCAGTGATGTCTCCCTGGGGCTTTGCGGAAAGTTGTCAATTCCAAATATGCGCGTGCGCAAGCAAGTTGCGTTGCGGCTGAAAGCGGCCTCGGCCAGCTGTTTTCTTCTCTTCATTTATCTTTCTTTTTTGTTCTCTTTTGTTGATTTCTATGCGTTTCCAGTGTCTCAAGGCGTCTTTTATGACCGCTCCCCTCCAAAGATAGAAGCTACCATTAACTTTCCCATCATTAACTTTCCTTCATCTAATACGGCCACCATTCTTCAATAAACGAGGTCATCCTCTTGGGCAAAGGAATCTATTCGCTTTGCTTTACTTTTGTTTGTGGTAATGCTTTGGCAAGTCGCTAAAACTGTTTACACTCTATCTTGTTGCTTGGTTGGATTTGGATTCTCTCTTATGCATCTAGCACAAATGTTTAGGCCTTCCACAATAATTCAAGATGATCTTTGAATTACTTCCTCGAATAAAATCTTTAAGAAAGGGTATGACTTTGGAGGCAATAAATATATGCATTGTTTAAAGTAGATTCTATGAAATTTAAAACCGAAACAAGGAATTATTACTCATTACTTGTTGATATTGTATACATAGTTATACAAAAGTATATAAGTATACAAATGAGATCTAGGTCAATTATGCTGATACAATACGAGCAACAATGGGCTATTATTAGGCATGACTATGACAAGACAAAAATTTGTGTTATAATTTTTGGGAGATTTTCTTCTATCAAGGGATTGTTGACTTGCAGGGATTGAGTTTCTCTTGTTCTCTAATAACGTGGCCCTACAAAATGATGTTTCCATTAAAAACAACAATCTTGGATCATAGTTGATGCCTTGGTGATGCTTGCATAAAACAAGAGGTTTTGCTATTAAATCTATGAGTTGATCTTTTGATGACGCATGTTTGCCTCAAAGTTGACAATTGGCAACCTAATCTCTAATAATATAAAAAAGAAAAGCAATAAAGATTCATTTTTTAATGAAACATGGAATTTCGTGCATAAGTAAGATGTCCTTACATTATCACAATAAATGATTGATGCTTGTGGGAGATGAATGTTCAACTTCTATGAAGGCAATTGAACCCGGTTAATCTTAGCTACCATGACTATATTTATCTTTAACTGAAAAGAAATCCTTTGTACATTGTTTGTGAGAAGACCAAGAGTTTAGATTGGCACCAAGATATAGAATGGAGGCTATTGTAAAGGTGTGATCATCAAGGTTGCCTCCCTAGTTACCATTAGAGTAGACATGGAGAGAAAGCGGAGTGTTGGGTCATAAATACATGCAATGGCAGATACTTCTTTTTAGTACCATAGAACATATTATGGGCTTGTCAATGTATTATGATAATTTGTCAATTGCATACACTATATCTAGGTGAGTAAAAGATATATCCTAAAGCACACCAATTGTGCTTTTATACAAAGCACAATTAGTAGAAGATAATTTGTCCCTTGTACTTTAGTTCAAGGGACAAGATTCCATGTGTTACTTCAAAGAAGTGCTTCAAATTCATCATTCATAACTTAATGCCATTGTGGATGTTAGAAATCTTGAAATGCACAACTTAGCTCAATGGTTTTAAGAAGAGGATGCATAAAGGCATTGTGAAGCAGTTTGGTTTTGTAGATGTTATTCTTATACTTGGTAATACAAATAGAGGGTTGAGAAAGAGATGAAGTGATTACCTATGAGGGATCTATTAGTGAGCTATTTCGTCTAAAGAGTGTTGCAATAGCTTCATGTTGAGATGACTCTTCTTCAAGAACTTGATCTAGTTAAGGTACGGTGTAGGGTATATGGTGTAGAGATAACATGCTTTTTATTAAGATAGTGTTGGTTTGTGTTACTACTAGTTATTGATGTGAAGATCTCAAGGATGTTTTTTTTTTAATAACTCAAAGAAGTTAAAATCAAGGAAAAATTACAACTAATGATCAATCTAGGCCATATTAATATGAAGTTGATCAAAGGCTCTAGTTCCCTAAACCAAAATGCAATTTATGAAAAGAACTAACAACCTAGTAAAGAGATTATGTTGGCCAAAGGGATTGATGGTTCTAGAATTCAAGATATTAGATAAAATTGATGAAAATTTGGAACTAAAATGATTGAAATCTAAACCAATTTATAATGATGAATAGCTGAAGATGAAGTAATAAATGTTATGATAACAGAGTAAAACATAGAAATCAAATAATAGAAAGTCATCTAAATAGATTCATGTCTAGGATTAGACCTACGTATTAAGTAGGATCAATCATAAGTCCAAATTCAATTGTATTTTTAGAATTCAATATCCTTACAAAAATGAAGAGCTAGATCATCTTTGGATCTACTCACAAATTCACACATAAAATCTAAATGGTCAGCAATGAATATAACCTAGAATAAAGCATTCAGTATGTCTATGAAGCATCACATATGTCAAATTCAAAAGAGATTTTTAGAGGGTTTTAACTATAGATGAGAGATTCACAAATCTTATAAAAGGGACTAAATTACATATGAAAATTGATACACTATAATGTTGATCTTCCCTTAGAGAAATTCTCCTCTAAATGAGAAAAAGTTCAATCACTAAACATGGTGAGAATTGGCTTCATCACTTTATTTGGGAAATAAGAAAATGATTGAAAATAAGGAGAGATGGAAAGAACAGGGAATGAGATGAAAAAAAATTCAAATTTAAATTGTCTTCTTCCAAGTGGCAAAAAGCTCTCCAATAACTAACAACTAAACCTATATATAGTATATTTAAAGGCCAAGTGGCAAGATCTCCTAATGCTATCTCATCTAAAAGCATCTAGGAACAAATTCAAAATAACCAATTACATGCCTCATTACAGTTAAAGTAAAAACATGGTAAAAATAGCAAAGTTCATGGTTTGGTATCAAAAGTTTTGATACTACATATATATTACATTGATAAACGATGATGGAAAATTATATCGTTCTTTTATTGTTTCCTTTCCATCTTTTCTTGCCAAGCTTGAAATCCCTCGTCGACATTGGTTGATTGAGTTACAGGAGACATGTTAGCCATCATATTTTTGTGGGCTTTTGTGCTCTTTCCCACAAATGGTGCCGATGTTGGCACAGCCAACAAGGAATGTTTAGCTAGCCTCCGAAGCTTAGACAACAATTCGACTTGTACACATGAATGTACGAATGGGTTTTTTGGGCATGCCCCTCCGAAGCTTAAGTTAAAGAGAAAGAAGACTTGAGCAAGAAAAGAGTTTTTTGAAAAAATGGCAGCATACCTTTTCTTGTAGCCAAAAATGGCTATTTATCCTTACCCAATCTTATAAAGTCTTCTTTGGTGCCTTAATGGTGCCTTAATGGTGCCTTTGATTATGTGTTACTATCTTTAATGTCAATGATTATCGACTCATAATGGCTGTTATGCTTTGATGAGCCTTAAAGTCTATCATTTTAGCCTCGTAATGATCATGTCAATCAAGACACTCAATGTCTGTTGCAATTAATGCTTATCAGGCAGCATAGTCAATACTCAATTGGTTTTGTGTCTATCTGATACCCTAGGCCAAACAATCAAGGCTACTTGGCCTTTCGCTGTCATGCTATGATCCAAACGACTTTAGGAGATGAATGCGAGCATCCCACACAATAGAAAAAAGAACTTATATAACAAAAATAGTTTATAATAAATAAAAATGGTGTATTATTTTATTATTGCATCATCAATTTTTATGTTTTATTAAAGTCATTTAAAGAAATATAATCATAATTTTTTTAGTTTTTTCATTATCCCTTTAATAAAAAACCTAGTTCTTATGAATGAAATAAGCAAAGTTCATTTAGAATTCTAATTTTATAATATTAAATAACTAAAAAATTATTTTAATTTTAGTAAAATTCAATTTCAATGCAAATCAATTAAAAATAGAGTTTAATTTAAGATAATAAAAATTTTTATTTTCCTGAAAGGATAAAGATGAAAATAAAAATCTATTTATCATTTTTTTAAGTGATTAGTTAGATCCCATGTACTAAACCAATCGAGTCATTCTAGACTAATATTCATTTTTAAAAGGTTTGAAATTTATAAAATTAAATATATTTAAAAATGAAACCTATCATTTTTTTTTCTCTTATAGTGATCAACTCTTTTATCGAATACCATTAAGATAAAATATATGTAACATAGTGCAAATAAAAAGAAGAGTTAGTGCATGAATACAATTGGAAATCATATTGCATGAAAAATGTGGCTTAATTACATGCACGATAATTTCATATATATGGCATTACATGGATTTTATTTTTATGTATGACATCAAGCTTTATTACAATATCATTCTAATTTTATTTTTTTGTATGACATAAAACTTAGATGTTCTAATGTTGCTATTAATTAATCTATGAATTTTTAATTTCATCAACTATATATTAAATATTTTATTAATTATTTTTAATGATATTCAATTTAAAATTTTTGAATTAGTATTAGTAAGAGTAAAATTAATGTTCTAATATTGTTAATACTTAATTTATCAAATTTTTAATTACTAAATATTAATTTTTCAAAATTATTAATAATGATTAATTTTAAATTAATGTTGTTCTCTTTTATACTATAAAAAAATGTTTTTGAAAACAACTCTATCAAACACATATTTTTATTTTCTTTATTCCTTATTTTTTTATTTAAAATAAAAAACTCTCAATTTTTATATACAAAGTAAATTTTTGAATCTTTAAAACTTAGCAAATATAGATTCTCTTTTTATTTTTCTTTTTTTTTTATTCAACAATAGTTTTCAAATCGGTTAAGAAATCTTAACTTTTCTTAATTTAAATTTTATTAACTAATGCACATGTGAGATGTTGATAAAATTTTCTGCTATAAGATTCATTTAAAAAGAAAAATAAAAATGAAAATGAAATGACAATGTTAAAAAGTGTGGAATTTGTGCAATCTTTCATCATGTTCAAAAAGAGTTATCATCTACCTAATTAGCTTAATTAGTTTAGAAAGTTTAGATTCTCATTCAAACAAGTACAAAGCATTGAGTTGGTAGAACCAATTTTGATCTTTGACCATTCCTGAGTTGTTATATTACAACTAAATTTATATGTGTTTAACTTTATTTAATTATTACTTTTATTTTATGTCAAATTTTAGTATAAATAAATATTAAGGTCTATAGTTTATTGTACTATAAAACCTTCATTTATTGTAGTTATTTTTCTTCCTCTCTCTCTCTCTATAGATTTCTTCTTATTATTTTCGTATCAAATCTTTTAACAAATGTCGATGGCATCTTCAAGTAACACTACCATCAATAATGTTTCCAACTATGATCTACAATGACATGCATTTCACACTCTACTTTCTCACTTCTGCGGATTTTTTTGTAGATCTCTATCACATCTATTCTAGTTCCTTTGGTGACAAGTTGACTAGGAACAACTATAAATTCTAGTGCTCCCAAGTTCGTTCTATGGTTCAAGCTCATAGCCTTGAAGTATATCTTAATGGAAGTAAGATTTATCCCCAAAGTTCATCAAAGAATAGGCTAAAGGATCTTTAGCCTTTATTCATTAATATATATATATATATATATATATATATATATATATATATATATATATATAATCCTAATTTTGTTATTAAGTCAAGAAAGATTAATTGATCATGAGTTGGCTTTTGGCTTTGATCTTAGAGGTTATGTTTAAACATATAGTTCGTTGCACCTCTTCTATCTAAAACTTTGAAACATGTGCCAAAGATGCTTGAAATTGTTAATACCTTGTCTGCAATAGGACAATAATATGATGATTTGCTTTTGTATACTCTTGAAGGAGTTGGTTGTTAATAGGATGTTGTAGTTAATCTTATTTGTTAGAGAAGATATTATGTGTCTACAAGAAGCACAATTCTTACTTCAAAGTCATGAAGCACACTTTGAACAACAACATGCTACAACCTTTATTTATGTTTAAGGGCCTAGGACTAACTTTGCTCTATCAAGAAGATGAATTATTTTTTAGGAAATCGCAATAGAGGTGGCATAAGGATATTATCAAAGCAAAAATCAAAGAGATTGTTAATTTTGGTCTTCATTTAAGTGGCACTTGGCTATTATAATACTTGGGAAATAATTTGACCCATTAGAGTTGAACAATCTTGTTCTCATTTGTTACTAGAAGGGTTTTTAGGTGCAGATTAGACAAGAATTTGGATGATAAAAGTTCTATAAGTGGCTATTGTAACTACTTGGGAAATAATTTGACTCGAGTTTAAGAAAATAGAATATTGTAGCTAGTTCAACCACAAAATTTGAGTATAGATCTTCGGCCCAAGCTTCACCTAAAATTATTTGGTTGCAACGACTATTTAAAGAACTTAAAATACAATTGTCCCAATGTTAAGTCCCCTAATGTGATAATGTCAATGTTAGATCATTAGCTTCAAACCTTTATGTTTCATGCAAAAATCAAACACACATAAAGACAGACTTACATTTCATTAAAGAGAAAATTCTCAACAAGGACTTCGATATTAGGTACATCCCAACAGAGAAGACAACAAATACGCTACTAACAAAAGTATTATGTACAAATCGTTTTGGAAAATTTGAAAAGCAAACTCAAAGTGATTCCATTAATTTTAACCTCGAGGGATGATATTAAATAGAGTTGTTAGTTGCCTAGTCAGATAAGTTAGTTTAAAGAACTTTATAGGTTGTTATATTACAACTAAATTTAGGTGTGCTTAACTATATTTGAGTGTTATTTTTACTTTGTGTCTAATCTCACTGTAAATAAAGGTTAAAGTCTGCACCTTATTGCACCAAAGAACCTTTATTTGTTGCAGATAATTTCTCCTGCTTTCATCTCTCTAATTGGTTGATCTTGTATAAAAAAGGACTATAAACTAGTGGGGATTCACGTGAGCAACCACTTTATTTTTGGCGTTTAACTAGAGTTAGAAGACATTGCGGGTGGTAGTGTTTAAATCATAGATGGAGGATGGTGAGAAGTGAGAAGAGAGGGAAGAGAGTGCATGTTCCCAGTTAAAACAACTTCAAAAAGTGTGATTTGAGAAGATAAGCCGTAATTGTGAAATGATGTGCCGTATGCAGTGAACACGTGGGGAGGGGAGGGTAAAAAGATTAAAACGGGCTTTAGATCTCAAGCAGTCAAACCTCATGCACTTGTCGGAGATATGGGCTCGCAGCCCTTGGTCGGCGCCACACTCCTCACACCTTGTCTTCCACACTCCATGCATCCCACCCAACGTGGCCCCCCACCCTCATCCTCCTTTGCCTTGGCAAATCTTTGATTAATTATTTCATTTTGTTTTATTTATCATAGTCTACTCGTCTATAAGTTTTCTGAATCTTCGATGACAAAAGAAAATTATACCAATTTCATATTTTATGATTATCACATGTTTTGCTTTTGTAAGTCCTAAGTTTTGGGCGCATATACATATATTCTTTCATGAGCCACTAAATTTGTCGTGTTGCAATAATTATAAGTCCATCACAACCCAAAATCCAACCAATAGAATCAGTCATTTAACTACATATTCAACCCAAGTTTTATTTTAATTTCATTAGCTACTAAAAATAACAAATAAATAATCAATCGACCCACCCATACGCGATTTCTTCATCCTCGTATTTACATCACTCATATCATACATACATACATATAGAGTATAGTATACAAATCCACCACTCAGTGTACTGATATTTTTATACTGATCTGCTACAATCGGTCCTACCAAACCCCACTCTGCGACCCACCAGATCAAACTCTACCCATAGATCTTGCTGATGAAAGTTCCCGATTATATTGCTCGCAACTCCCAGCAAATCTGACCGTCCGATCCCCAGGCACTGAACTCCACCCCCCACGTCGGCTAACATCTTCTCTCTTTCCACCACAATTTCCACCCCATTCTCAAACTCAAACGCCATGTTGCCTATCATCCGTCCGATCACCATCGCGTCCCCATCAAAACACATGTCCAAGGATCCACCGTACACGTACCCCTTCTTCAATTTTGGCCCTGCTAGCTTCACAATCTCCTCCTTCACTTTACTGTAGGCTTCGTCCACCAAGAAGGTGAACCACGTACCCGAATCGATCAAGGTCTGACCTGCTCCACTCGGATCTGCTCGGAACGCTGACGTGGAAATATTGAGCTTTTTCCCATTGATTCGGATCCCTAGCATTGGAAGAGTGTAGGCCAGAGGGTCGAGATTGGGCATGCGTTGACTCTGACGGTAAGTCATGAGATTCACGTACTTAAACCCGGCTGAACTCGGGTTCGGACCCAGGTAAAAGGACCCGGTCGGAGATGACCCGGATTGGCTCCGGCGAGGTGGGACACAATAGGAGAATTTGGAGATCTTAGCGAGAGAGGAGAAGGACAACCGGCCAAGGTTCATTCCCAAAATGCCCTGGGTGTCGCTGGAGTCCGTGGCGCAGCCGAGGATCAAAGGAGGAGTAGTTTGGGAGCTGGAGAATGTGAATTTTTCTCTGACGAGATTGCCCTCGGCGTAGGTGCCGTCAGCGTAGAAGTAAGAGTAATGGCAGAGGCGATTCTGGTCGCAGGAGGTGGGGAGGGTATAATCGGGAACTCGTGGTTTACAGAGAGAGTGGTTGCAGGGCAGAACAGAGAAGGAAGAAGAGAGCAAAGGGTCAAAAGCGGTGGGAGGAGTCTTGGGAGGAACTTTGCACTGGATCCAAGACAATTGGCTGCCGGTGTCCAACACCATCTGTTGGGTCTGGGGCGGAGTCCCAATAGGCAGAGAAACGATCAAAGCCATAGAATACTTGAAAGAAGATCTGTAGTTATAGGACGTGGTTTTGGTATTTGGGTTTTGCTTGAACTGCGAGGCGAGAGAAGAGGAGAAAAGGGAGTTTTTAGAATGAGAAGAGAGAGGGATAGAAGTAAGAGAGAAGGAGAGAGAATGGTTTGAGGGCTTTGGATATGAGAGGGAAACGAGAGAGGCGAAGAGGAAGAAGAGAAGGAGAGGGGTGGAGGGAGCCATAGCTGCAGCTGGATGCCCGTATGTGATGTCAGTGTGGGATTTTCTGTTTGCGTTTGGAGTTTGTATTTATAGTTGGAAGGAGCACAGCAAAAGTCCAAAAAAGCAAACCGCGTATTTTTAATTCAGTGGTTATATTTTCTAATCAAACTTACTTAATCCGCTAACTCTCCTTTATTTTTTTTTTCTTTTTTTCTCTCTACTCGGTGGGCCTCCTGCCGTCTAACTTCTTGCAAGTTACAAACTTACAACTCAAAAGGCCATGCACCTTTTACCTCTTTGGTATCTGAAAATTGTCATTATCAAACTTGTGTTACTAGAATTTGAATTTTCCCAAGGCATTTCACAACAGAAAATAAGACAAGATATTTCATTCTTCTACTATGCTATCCGATCACTTATTATGCAAATTTGTGTTAAAAGTTGAATTCTGCAATAAAAATAAATCTAAATATTTACTCTCAAACTTTATATTTCAGAATTTTTATGATTAAAACTTAATAAAATTACAAGAAAAATTATTGCCCAAATTTTACACATTAAAAATGTGCGTTTCATTCATAGAAATTGAAGTATAGAGAAAATTAAAATTGTGACAAAATTGGATTTTAGTTTTTTCACTAGAAAATTCTTAATTCATATTCTTCGATCAGATTTTGATCATCTTATCTTGTTCTTTAACCATCCCATTTAAAAATATTTATAGTATTCAACCACCTTCATTTGAGAGATTCATCTGTCTAATATACTAATAATATTGTTATAAATCAATGTCCTTCTAAAATGAAGTTAACTTTTCGATCAGACTTTCTGTCATTTTATCTAAAAACTAATTAACATCTGATGGAGATAAATCAACCTTCTTATAACATGTTATCATAATTATTTAAGTGATTTATTCCCTAAATTAAGATGAACAATAATAATCTCCCTCCCAACATGAGGGTCCGATGGCTCAAATCATGACCCTTAGTTTTAATATCAATTTTTGGATTGAACTTTAACTATTCTATTTTAAAATCCATTGATGCCCAATAAGAGTAGATCAAGCCTTTAAAGAAATTTGATTCTCATCATTTGAGTGGTCAATCCTCACTTGAAAAACAATATTGTTGCACCCCAATACATATTCTCATTTATTAACAAATTCAAATATATTAATAATTTAAAAAGGAAAATGGATTTCCTCTCATTAATCCATATTTAAATGTTTCAAACAATGTCATTAAGTCACAAATTTTGGAGCAAAACAAAAAATAAATAGCCAAGAAAAAAATTCAGAAAGATAAAATACCCAAAAGGTTGTCATAAGATGCAAAACATCATTAAATATTAAAACATATGATCTTCATGGGTTATGCTCATTCAATTCATAAGCATATCCCTTTATTTAAATAAAGAAGAGCCCAAAGTGACAACACTTGGTCGGAGGTGTTTGAATTCCAACAATTCTTTGCCCAAAGTTCGTTGGATATATATAAAAATGAGCTTTTTGTTTATTTATTGATGAAGTGTTCATCATCATAGCATCAAATTATTTAAAAGAAGAAATACCCAATAATTCTTGTGTGCATTTATTTTGCAATATGATTAGCATAGAATAATAATATTCATAGTGAAATATTCCCTTCATATTATCTTTGTAGAACAAATTGACTTAGTGGGTCCTTAGACCTTACGTGGTTCATACGCACAAAGACTTGCTTTTCTCAATACAGATGCCCCCCACTTTAGAGTCTCCATTGCAACGTAGCCACTAAAAATGCTATAACTTAAAGGTGATGTATTTTCATTTTTATTATTAATAATAATAATTACAAAAATAATTATTACTATTAAATTTAGTCATAGTTATTAGTGACTAATAAATTTGGTAGATCTAACAAAGTTGTTTTTTTTGCAAATATAAATTGTTATTTCATTTAAATTATCCAAATTTATAACCAAAGTGTTTTTATGTATTGTGTTAAGATTTTCAGAGTCTAATTATTATCGTAATACTAATGATATTTTAAGTTATGATATTTTGGGGATTTTACATATGTAATTTGGTTATTTTATTTATATTATATTTATGATAACCAATTTTTAACTTTTATAGAGAGGTCTTTAGGTATCGAAAGAGATAAAAAAATGCAAACAGAAAAATCTAGACAATGAGACATTTTTGAAATTCTCTTGTAGTCTCTTTTCATCGTAGTAAAAATCTACGGTAAGTATAAGTGGATGTATCTCTCACATTGAGAGTAAATCATTATAAATCTAGTATGTTTTTGCACTTTATTTTTTCTATTGGTTTATTTTCACTTTCAGAAAATAGGATTATGGTGTTTTAATCCTAACAACATATGCCGAGGAGATTTAAAAACTATTTATTTCTTATATTAGATAGTACGAAAGATAGATTAATAAAAAATAATAAAATGTTGTAAATTTCCAAAATTTTGAATAATTATATATATAGTTAATTAAGATAGCTTAGACTAGGTGGGTGTAAATAATAGTAAGGGTATCGTGAATGGGGTGAAGATGATTTGTCGGAAAGATGGAGGTAAAGATCATAAATCAAGATTTGTCGGAAAGTTGGAGCAACCAACGTAAGCAATGGATAAGTGGGGGATGGGGATTGCACTGAAGGATTGACTTCAGTGCAGCAAGGAGCTGGATGAAGATAAGAGAAGAATATCATATTCACACTCATAGTAGTGTATGCGTGTAGAGTAGAAAGAAGGAATAGAGTCAGCAACTGGCAAAAGGCGTCAAACCCCGACATTACGCCTCCAATGGGATGCACACGCTTGTTCCACAGGGGCGGAGCCACATTGCCTCTAAGTCCATCCATGCGTTAAGTGGACAAAGACCCATTGGTTCGATCTTGGATTGGTTTGATGTCTTTCAAGACTTTCTAAGAAAAACATTTAACATTGTATATATATTTTTTACTTAATTTTTTATTTCATAATTTTTTTTCGAAGCTTAAAGGCTATGTTTGATTTCCTAAAAATGTAAGGAAAAATGCAAGAGAAAAAAAATAAAAAAAGAGGAAAAATAACAATGTATTTAATATTAATAAATTATTTTTATATGCTACTTCAAACTAATTTTACTTATTTTCACTTTCTAATATAAAGATTAAATTATTTGAAAATACATAAATTTTTAATTAATGTTATTTATATATATATATTTTTATTATTTTCTATAAAATAACTAAACATGAGAAAATTATTTTTTTTTTAATATTTTTTTTCTTTTCTTAATATTTTTCAGGAATCAAACATAACCAAAAGGAAAAAAAATAGACCACATAACTAATTTTATTTTGTCTTCAATGTTGCTAAAAACCTTAATCATTTTTTCAAAGTTTCAATCAAAGAAGACTCGAGTACTGAAAATGAAGATATTGGAAATTGATGAAGAGGGATTAGACATGCAAACGGAAGTCTATGTTGATATGAATTGGGATACCGAAATTTGAGGTTCACAACAAAACACTTAGCCCATGCCACAAAAATACAAATGGGGTTCAAGTAGTTGACCCAACGTTTGATATCTAAAGCTCATGGCCACAATCATAGCTAAAACATCTTATTCCCAACAACTCATCCCCACTTGGTTTGCCCAAATTAACATCAAGCCAACCATTCAAATTATTTTCATTTTTCTACTTATTGTCCCATGGTTAGAATTTCTTTTTTTTGACCAAGAAATTGTCACCAAATGCTTTAATGTTGCAATTAAAATCACAGTCCCTCTTTGTTATTAAAAGGAAAAGATATCGTATTCAATTATCATATGGCGGAAAAGATGGTAGAAATGGCAAATATGGAAAAGACTTTCCCCTTTTGCTTGAACTACCAACTGCCCAATTTATACTCAAAACCAGCCAGCAATTAAAATATCTTCTCTCAATTGCTCATTTGCTTTATTAGCCCTTTTTCTTTTCTTTTTCTTCCTTCTCTTAGGACACCTTCTAATATTGAACAACCGACAGCCAAAGGATAAAAATGATGATATAAACTTTCTAGATTGACAAGCAATTGTTTGTTTGTAATTAATTTTTTTTCTCCATAAATAATATAAATATAATAAAAATGAAAAAAAAAATTATTTATAGATTTTGGCTTTTTTTTTTTTTGAACGGAAAAGGAATACATGACGAGCTTATGTATGTAGTATAAAAAAGTAACCCTTAATAAAAAAAATTATCTAACTCTTAAAAATGTCCCAATTACTTGTGGGTTTGATTTTTATCTTAGCAAATTTTTAAAGATAATTTTGTGAAATTTTTTACTTTTATCTTAATGAAAAAAGTCATTTTTTTTAAACTTTAATTTTATTATAATACTTAAATCTAATTTTTCACATTGAAAATTTTGAATAATTCTTGTTTGAAAACCAAAATAAACTACCTCAATTTTTTGCAATTGAATAAGAAATGAATCTATTAATACTCTACAAAGTTGTTATCGAAACAAAACCAAGTATAGGTTTTGCTTTTGTCCAATTTTTTAAGCATAATAGGCATTTGATAAGTTAGGTATTGTTTGATAACTATTTTTAAAATTTTTAATTATTTATAATTAAAAAATATTGAAATGTGCTTGATAATAAAAAAAAAAATAGAAAATAATTTTATATTCTTTAAAAAAAAAAAAAAACAGTTTTCATGTTTTTGAAAACATAAAACAAGTTAAGAACATTTCAAGTTTCAAAACAAACTTTTATTCTACAAAAATATCAAACAATTATTATTAAAAATTGTTCTTAAAAACTAATTTTTAAAACTATTTTCCAAAACACTTCTCAAACTATTATATATATATATATATATTTTTTTTTTGGATATTTAGGGTTTGTTTGGAATTGACTTTTAAAATAATTTTTTGTTCTTTGAAACAAAAAACATAGAAAACACGTTTAGAAACCAAAAACTTTTTTTGTTTTCTAAAAATATTTATTACTTGTTTTTTTTAATGTTTTTATTTGTTTTCTAAAAACAGCTTTAAGAAATAATTATACAAATATGTAAAATGATTAAAAATAAAAAACTAGATATAAAAATTATTTTTAAAAATATAAAAAATGAGTTAAAGTTATTTTAAGTTTTCAAACAAACTTTGACTCTATTTAATAACTGTTTTCGAAAATAATTATGAAAAATAGTTTTTAGAAACAGTTTTTAAAAGTTGTTCTTTGATTTTTGTAAAACAAAAGTCTATTTAAAAACTTAAAATGCTTTTAACTTATTTTTAAATATAATTTAAAAATAATTTTTATATCTAATATTTTATTTTTAATTATTCTATATTTTTATATAATTATTTATTAAAATAGTCCTAGACAAACAAATGAAAATAATAAAAAATAATTAAAAAAATATTATATAAAAACACCATATTTTATATTCTTAAATAATCAAAAATAGAAAACAGTTTTTAATTATCAAACATGTTTTTTATATTTTTTGTTTTGAAGAACATAAAACTTATGTAAAAAATTGTTCTCAAATAAACCCTTTTATTCTACCAAAATTAGAGAACAATTTAAAAAAACCGCTTTCAAAAACTATTTTTAAAAATAATTACCGAACGGAACCTTAATTATCCAAAATCTTGAAGGGGCAACATCTTTAGGAATAAAGGAAAGGAAGATCCTGGATAAAAAGGTAAAGAAATAGACAGATAATAATGAAGTGACGTTGGGATAGTGAAATATTCACGGATCATGGAGGAGCGCCCATCACGGGCAGTCCAATATAAAGTGTAAAAAACGAAGGAGAGAGTGTTACACTCTGACACAAACAGGAAGTGAGATACATCCAACACTTGGATATTTGTCTTCGTGAGAACATAATGGATTGTTGTTGACTTGCTTCCTTTGAGATCCCTTTCTACGACGGCATTGTTTTGCCATATCTATGTTCACGTTCACGTCATCACGTGAGTGAGATAGCACTAAGGCCTTCCTTTCTTTTTCCGCGTAAACATATCTCAACTGTCCCTCCTCCGGATTGATTGCCAAGTTTTTTTTGCTTCATGCACCCGCCCTTTATTGCCGGCTACATTTGATTGATTCATAGAAATTTCAATTTTTTATTTAGGTAGAAAGTGGTTAAAATTTGGAGAAAAAAATATTTGTAACCCCTACTTTAGCTTGTTTGATGGTTTTTCTCATGGGTAAAAAGTGGAATGTACCCTTTAATTTTTTTCGCTTCTAGAAGGGATTATCAAATTATTTATAGGAATACTCAAACATCACATCTCATGTTATAACCCATTCGAGATTTTATATTAATAGCTCAAAAATAATAAGATCATGGTATAACCCAAAATCAAGATCATGTTTAATTATCAAAGAAAATAAATTTGAAGCATACTTGGATCCATTATAACAGTGTAGACCCCCATTTAGGCATGAGTCACTTTTTCTCTATTTGTTTTTGCAGATCACATTTTTAGCCAGGTGTCACTATCCCAACGGGCCACGTGTCACATCCTTAGTGGCCATAAGAAATCCACCTCGCTTTTTGAAGCTATAGTAGGACTTTGACACGTGGAGGAACTTTCTGGAAGGGGGTCCCGCAGGCCGTCAAGGGGTGCGGATGAGAGAGAAGGAAAGGTGGTTGCAGAAGGAGGGGTGCAGGAAAGGTGGCTGCGGCAGAGATCGTTGGAAAGGCAAATCCGAGAAACATAGGAGTTTTTCCTAAAAGGGAGGACAGAGACAGAAGAAAAAAGAAAAAAGGAAAGAAAAACGGGAGGAGGTTTTCTGAAAGGGGGGAGGGGACAACATTGTGGAGGAACGGAGAAGTTTTTCTGAGAGTTTTGAGGGAAAGAGTATTGGTTGAATTGCAGTAGGAAGCTAAGAATAGAGGAGCGTAGAGTTGCTGGGAAGAGTCCAGGACACGAAGCTGAGAAGGGAGATTTCCAGGTATGCCCATTTGTTTTTTTTTTTTTTTGTATATATTTTCCATTTTTTTTTCATACTGTCCAGGTCTGATTGTCAGTGATTTTTCATTTCTGCTTGTTGGGTTGTTCTGTTTTGGTGATTACTGATTAAATATTGGAAGAGTTTGCTGTGTTTTATGCCCTATTTTGACGAATATTTTCCATCGTAACTCACTGGATGTTGGACCCATGGATGAAACGATGAAATGGGTCCGATATGCTGGTTAAAGTCTTCATGTTCTTCTTCTTGTTGCTATCCTGTTATCTCCTTGTTTTCTTTTCCTCCCTGAGTGCATACTCAAGGCTCCAAAGTCGAGAGAAAGTTTGGGTTGAAGTGGAACCTGGCATCCGATGGTGTGGTGGTCCGTGGGCAAGATCTTCAGGTCCGAGTTGAAGTGCGAGGTGGATTCATCAGAATAAGAGGAGCACATTTTGTGATGAATGGTAGCCCTTACTATGCCAATGGCTTCAATGCCTACTTGGTTGATGTATTTGGTTCCTGACCCATCTCAACAGGCCAAAGTCTCAGTTGCTTTCCGTGAGGCTTCAAGCCATGGCCTCCTTGTGGCTAAGATCTGGGTTTTCAGTGATGATGAGAACAGGCCTTTTCAGTTTTCTCCAGGCTTTCACAGTCAGCAAATACCCAAGGTTGCGTACTACCAGACATATTTGTCGGCTAGACGTGGAGGCATCTGCTAGTGGCCTGCCCATTGTGTTTATGTCCATGCACATGACTTCACTCTGCATGATCCCTATCTCTATTCTCATGCAAGTGTGTCGTCATCTCATCCCTATGTTTTTTTTCCCTTATCCACCATACCCATCGTTCATTTATCTGCCTTTCTCTCTAGGTCGTCATACCCATTTCCTCACTCAAGCTTGCAGGAATCAAGCATCCTCCACCACACCCATTTTCCTCTCATTCATTCTCCATCCCACTTCCTCACTTACATGGAGTCTCACGGGTGCATGCTATCCTTCACTCATTCGCATACCCATTAAAACCACTCACTCAAGCCTCCATATCCATACAACCCACC
The DNA here is from genome assembly GCF_030704535.1 of Vitis vinifera. Lineage (NCBI taxonomy): Eukaryota > Viridiplantae > Streptophyta > Magnoliopsida > Vitales > Vitaceae > Vitis > Vitis vinifera. Next base: position 13,332,708 of record NC_081818.1, read on the forward strand.
AAACCCGTTTCTCTCTCTAAACTTTCACCTACCTGTGGGATCCTCCCTAAAAAAATGCCACGTGGCTCTCTCTCCCTTGCACATGCAAACGGTCCCCCTTGCTACACGAGGCATAGCTCATTCCACCCGGAGAAGAATTCTGTCCGGCCGACGTTCAACCCTCTCCGGATATATCACATTCGGAATTCTGTTCGGCCGACGTTCCACCTTCTCCGGATGTCTCACATCCGAAATTCTGTCCGGCCGACGTTCCACCTTCTCTGGATGTCTCACATCCGGAATTCTGTCCGGCCGACGTTCCACCTTGTCCGGATGTCTCACATCCGGAATTCTGTCCGGCCAACGTTCAACCTTCTCCGGATATCTCACATCCGGAATTCTGTCCGGCCGACGTTCCACCTTCTCCGGATGTCTCACATCCGAAATTCTGTCCGGCCGACGTTCAACCTTCTCCGGATATCTCACATCTGGAATTCTGTCCGGCTGACGGTCCACATTTTTCTTCATCCTTAGAGCATTTTCTTGAGGTTCCCAAGATCTCATTTTCAATAAATTTTGTCGTGAAACTGATTCACCCAATAGTAAACGGGCTTTGGTGGGGGCCCTATGATTACTACTCAAAAAGTGCTATTTGATAGCTTGTAATTAACTCTTTTAAACACTTTTGAGTAGTAGTTATTGCCTTTTAACCCAATTAACATGTTAAGGACCCTTGCAATCAATTCTAATCAAATTGTGTTAAGTTTTGGTGTTTTGATAGCTTTTTTATCACCAAAGCAATTTAAGAATGAGGGAGAGCTGTATATAGTTCATGGCAAAGCTTTTGGAAGCTCAAATTCATGAAGAAACCCAGCTTTGGAGCCCCATATCCCTTTTCCAAAGTCGTTCAAAGTATGCAAGGAGAGAAGCAAGGAGAGAGGAAAAACAGAGTGAAGAAAACAGAGGACAGCAGCTGCAGTCTTCTTTCACACTTTTGGAGCACTTTCCGAAGTCCATTTTCTACATGCTATATACCATTTCAAAGCTCAGGAAGTCAAGAATCCAACGCTTCAAACCGTGTATGATTTGGAGCTGAAATGAGGAAGTTACAGCCTTTGGAAGATGACTGCTCCAAGCTGAAGGAAGGATTCAGCAAAGTGTTGCGAAATCACCCTTTTGTTGCGGAATGATTTCGCAGCCTTTTTGCACAGTGCTTTGGATTTCCCTTGAAGTTTCACGCCGCGAGATGAAAGCCAACTTCGCAGCCCTGCGAGAATAACTTGTTGTTGCGAATTGATTTCGCAGCCCTTCTTGAGTGCCTGCGAAATCTCGCAGACACCATTTTCTCTTGCGAAATGGTCCTTAGTGCTTCCCGATATTTGTGACCGACACTTTGAGATATTTTTCTTCAGATTTTTGTGTCTAAATTTCCATTTTCTCCTTGTATTCAGCCACTCATGTAATTCCTTAGCTAGGAAGTATCCAAGGAAGGGTAAATTACCTTCCTATATAAACTCTCTTGTAAACACTAAGAAAGGACTCTCAGAGAGATCATGTAATCGATCAATATATAGAATATACAGAGCCTTGCTCTGTTTTTCCTTCTCTTTCATTTTTCATTTCTTTTTATTTCTAGCCAACCAAACTTTGAGGATTTTTCCTCAGAGGATGAAAGGCTAAGCTTTTTGTCTCTTGGAGTAAGGAAAGCCGGGTAAGTTTCCACATGTATAATTTGGAAGTTTTGTTGTTTTAGTTTTTAATGAAGAGAAAGTGTAGCCCGTTAATGGTTTTTATCTTTTTAGTTAACTTAAAACGCCTTTAAATCACCTAGGCCAACACTTGGTAAGGCAAGTGATCTCCGTCCATGGAGATGCACTAGTTTACCCCTTGCGAGCCTTTGGGAGGTGGTTTGAAGGTAGGATTTTCTAGAATAGCCAACACTTGGTAAGCTTTTGGACTCCAAGGAGACATCCATTAGTTATCTCTTGCGAGCTTTTGAAGGGTAATCCAAGGTTAAAGATCACCTTGAATGGCAAGTGCTAGGTGAGAGGTATGAGCCATTGCAAGATGCATCAGTGAGAGGGATTTAGTGTTTGAACCCATTAAAGGGAAGCATCTGTACAACACCGGTTAGAGAATTAACTATATGTTAATTCTCTAATGCGAGGAAAAGAAACAAGTGACCGGATCTCTCTTTTTTGTATGAGGAACCTGAGCCTAGTGATCTGAAACTCCAAGAAACACTTTTCTTTGTAAGTAAAATCAGTTACTATTTTTGGTTAGTTTAAATCTAAACCTTTTTCATTCAAACATCTTTATGTTTTCTTTTAAAGCTAACCTTGAAATGAAAAGACACCAATTCAGCTTTGAATTAATAACATTTGCAAAGTGAAAACCCATCCCAGTGAACGATCCTAGAGCCACTATACTATAGTAGCTTTGTCTTTGCTACCCTAGTATATGGTGTAATAGGTTATAAATTTTGTTGATTAATCCCTCAATCAAGGAGCACTAGCTGGACACGAATCAGCTGAGACACCAATTGGACATGAATCAAATGGCGCCGTTGCCGGGGACCGAACCCCGAATCAAATGGTGCCATTGCCACTGCCGCTGCTAGGGACGAATCAAATGGCGCCGTTGCCGGGGACCGAACCCCGAATCAAATGGTGCCATTGCTACTGCCGCTGCTAGGGATGAATCACCCCACATATGTGACTGATCGATTGATTTACTTGATTATCATACATAATTGATTTATCCTGCTCTTTGATATGTATGCTATTGTTTCTTAATTGAACACTAACCTTCCTTCTTGATAGCGCATGGTGGCTCATTGCCTAGGTACGTACCCACTTTCACTCTGATCAGTGTCTATGCATGTTCTGATTTTCACATGTGCATGATTTATTCGGGGTATCCATTGATTTAATCATCAATTTCCACGTCAGCTTCATTTTATTAGTAGAGACCGACTTTAGAGGCTTAGAGGGGTGTTACGGTCTTTACCGTATCTTCCCGATAAGTAACCTGACCCCCGAACCCGATCCGGTTTTTCACAGACCACCTTTTTCAAACTAAGGAGTCACACTTAGGGTTTTTTCTTTCTTATTTTGTTTACCCTTTAAAAAATAAAACAAAAATAAGTGGCGACTCCAAGTCATTTTTTTTAACCGATTAAATCATTTTTCAAAATAAAAATCGAGCTCGCCATCGAGTGGGGAACGCATGAGCCGAAATGCGGGGTCCACACATAGGGAAACGAGAGTTTAGTCTTTCACATCTAAACATTTCTTCTTTAAAGAGAAAAATCTTATTTCACTCAACGATGATATATATGAGTAAATTCTCTAGATTTGTTTAGGCTGAGAACCTCAACCTATTTATATTTTTAATTTAATTTTATTGTTGATCCATCATAAAAATAAAATAAAATAAAATCAAGTGGCATTTACACATTAAAATCCACATTTATTGAGACGCCTAAACCCGATAAAAAAACTTATTTGATCACTTTAATGGGTAAAAATGATAGCTAATAATTTACTATCAATATATGTGAGCCCATTTTAATAATTTTCCAATAATAAATAAAAATGAGTGGATCTCATTCTCTATCTTTCTTATCACTTGTAACAAAAAAATTATTAGGATATTTTTTTTCTATTTTTCTCAATACTTATGATAAAAATATTGCCACCATTGAAATCAATTCTTAAAAAGTGTTTGTTAAATCAATTTAATAACTTAATATAATTTAATTAATAAATTAATTTAAGTTATTAAGTATATCATATATGTTGGACAAAGTAGCTAACATATCAAAATATTTAACTTTTTAAAATCCCCCAAATATCTTTTGTTTTAGTTTTTTAGATCTCTTTTATTTTTATAATAGTGCTCAATATTACTAAGAGTACATTTGCTAATTTAATAATTAAAAATTTTGAAGTTAGTTTTATCAAATCATCTTAATGATTAAAGTAAGAGTTAAATAATAAGTTTTAAATTAATAATTTAAATATAATTTAACTTAAAATTATCTAAAATTGTCAAGTATTAATTTTTTTTATTTTTTTTTATAAAAACCACTTTAGATCCTATTTAAGATCTCATCCAATCTTAAATATTTAAGGAAATTAAATAAAGTCATGTACTCCACAACTTAGTTGAAAAATGAAAAAAATTGTTACTTACTTGAGATGGAGAAATGATAACGCAATTTTTTTTTTTTTTAAAAATAGAAAGTATTTTCATCTATTTTTCTAAAAGGAAAATATATAGAGATTAAAAAAACTATAAAAAAAATAAAATAAAATAAAATATGATATCTTTTTTCTTTTCTATTTAAGATCTAATACCAATAAAAAAAATCTTCAAATATAATATTGATTTGAACTACAACAATTTTTTTTTTTAATATTTTCTTCAACTTTTTTTGAAATTTTTTATGAAACAAAAAAAAAAAAAAAATCAAATCAAAATAGACTAAATGCATAAAATTTAGTAATTTTTAAAAATAATTTGAAATTAAAAAATTAATTTAATTAGTAATAGAGAGTCATGAAAGTTAATAATATTATAAAGTTATAGATCAAAATTTATTTTGAATTATTTAACTATTTTCTTCTTGCATATAATAATTTTTTTTTTTTTTGCAATAGAGTTAAGTATTTTTTTTTTAAAATAATTTAAGATTCAAGTAATAATCCAATCAATACTAGAAATTTATGAACAAAAATTGGTATAAAATAAATTTATTGTTTCCCCTCTACATAGAACCATATTTATTTATTTATTTTTTTTACTAGACAAATAAAATTCAAATTAAGCAAGACTAAATATACTAAATTTATTAATAGTTTATTAATTTTTAAAATAATTTAAAACTCAAATAGTGACCTAATTAATATCATAAATTTATAGATAAAAATTGATTCATAATGATTTTATTATTATTTTTCTATATATAATTATATTTTTATAAATTTTCTGACTAAAGAAATGATCTTTAAATCAAGTAAGACCTTACCTTTAATTTATTAATAAGTTTAATAATTTTTAAAAATAATTTGAAAGTTAAAAAACCGGTCCAATTAATTGTAAATTAAATTAAAACATTTCAGAATACTTTATTCATAATTTGATACTAAATGTATGCATGTAATTAATGAAAAACTTAGCTCAATTTACATATAAAAAAGGGTTAAACTTCATATCCTAAATTTTGTGATAACCAATGATCTAACGTCATAGTTTGTATAATTTGTTTTTTCTCAAGATGCCACTAGAAACAACTTGACAGGGTAGATAAATAAGGATATCATAAATCCATTCTAATCCATAGAAGTTTGAAAGATTTGTTTTGAGTTCACTCCTCCCATTTTGTGATAATCGTGATCTAATCTCATAGTTTATATAATTTTTTTTTCTCAAAGATGACAATAGGAGAGAGGAATAAGGATATTATAAATCCATCTAATCCATTGAAGTTTGAAGGATTTGTTTTGAGTTCATCCTCCCTAGCACTATGATAATGATACATTCACATGCACAAAAGATCTCGGTATACTGCTAATGATTTTGTGTGATATGATAAAGATGTTGTCGTTACATAGAAAGTGATTATAGCGTTTGATATTTATAAGAGAAAAATTATTTACACCTATAAACTCTTTCAAATTGTGTAGGCAAAGCTTAAAGATGTGTCGATTTCAAAAGTCGAATGTGTCGATCATTGTAATTATCCGATAAATATGGGTGAATAATGTTTTAAAAAAATCAATTTAAAAATTATCTCGGGGTCGAACACATAATTGTAAGGTAACATTGTCATGATAAAATATCTTTGAGGGTAAAATTGAAAAAAGAAAACCTTTAATCCGCCAAAATGAATCCATTAAATATCATGTTCTTATCCTATGATGGAATTAGGCACCGAAAGGTGCCCTTGTTTTATTAGAGACAGTCAGCCACAACAACTGAACTTGAACAAAAAGACAACTCGTTTATTTTTTTTTTCTCATGTCAAGTTTTCTAGGGAATATTCCTCATGTTGCTCATCAATTGTTTGATAAAAAATTTCTAAGTATATTTTACCCGGTACTCTTATGCGACAATGGAAGTTTGGTGGACATCAATTCTTCACTTGAAATTAAATATTGAGAAACAAAAATCTCAAGTGAGCCATGTTGGGATGCCCACATGTGGGAATCTAAGCATATATATGAAAATGGTTCACGGGTTATGCAGACAACAGGAGGTTGGTTCAAAGGATAAATACAAATGTGTGCTCTAAATCAGGAGGCATAATATTTTCTTTGTATTGTCTCCATTATAAAGATGAAGGTATGCAGTGATTTAATAAGGAGACATCTACTTAAATAAATGGTCTAACTTTTTATCAACAAGGAGTATGCTTCACTTAAAAACAAATCAGGATCAATATTGATAAACGACAGCCCTCTAGTAAACAAACACACACACAAGCACAATGTTTTCTACCAACCATTTTCCTTCCCATGATTTAAAATTCATAAACTTAATGGAGTTTGGCATAGGAAGATAACATTTAGTATTTGTTCTTCTAGTAAACACTATTTATTTGTTCCTTAATTAGGGCTATGTTTAATTTCCAAAAAGAATTAAGAAAAGAAAAAAATATTAAAAAAAGTGATTTTTATATATTTGGTTTCAATATAAAAATTAGAAAAGAAAATCAATTATAATTAAAATTAGTTAGAAATTTATATAAATTATATAGGAGAGGAAAAATAAGTGAAATGAGTTTGACGTAGCATGTAAAATAATTTATGGATTTGAAGTCTACATTTTATTTTTTTTCACTTTTCCTTTGGAAATTTTTTTGGTATGAAACACTTATGTTGATAAAATGATTTGAACCATTTATTTGAAAAATGGGTATTTTGTTCCCTCTTTTTTTTTCTTTGATCCGATATTGGTGAATTGATGACCTATGTCTATGTATTAAGTAAGAAGATTTTTTTTTTTAATTTAAAAAAAAAATAAAAGAAACAACTTTGCTAACAACTACATATGTTTGGTCAAAGGAGTCCTCTGAAAATTCTAGCCTTGGATTAGTGTGATTAGTTTCGATATTCTTACCATTTTTTTCTCTATTTTTTTCCTCACATTTTTTCTCATATTTTTTAAGAACCAAATGTAACCTATATAGTTATTAGATTTTTAGGATTTGAGTGTTTTTTTTAATCCATTTGTAGCTCTAATAAAAAAAGAAAAATGAAAATAAAGGAGAAACAAATTGGAGTATTATCCAACTTTTAAAATTTGGATTGAATTAACTAATAGTTTTAATAATATATTTAGTCTCTAAAAAATACCAAGGAAAGAAAAATATCTTAAAAAAATAATCTTTTAATATTTGAATACCATAAAAAAAAAAGATAAGAAAAAAATATTAATAAAAGATAGACAACTTGTTAAAAAATTTTGTTCATCACTTTCCCTAGAAAAATGTGGTGAAAGTTTGGGAAAAGTGAGAACATAATAGGTTTTTTTTTTCCTTTCAATTCTCATTGATAATTAGATAAGAGAAAAGTTTTCTAATTTTACTTTATTTGCATTTTTTTCTCTTTTTCTTCAATTATTCTTATAGTTTAATGTTGCTATCAATAAAACTCACAATATAAACTAATGGATAGAATATTTGAAGGCATTTGATCATATGAAAGATTTGGACATGGACATGTACATGTACATGAACAGCTTTAAATAGTGACCAGTTGAACAGAATAGATGGTGAATTAAATATAAAGAGTGAATGATGGATGGATGAATGGAGACTGCAGAAGGTCCTAGGTTGGACCCATCAGACAGCTGATGCCTTCACTGGATAGAGCTCAGAACCAAGAATGAGTACTGCTGCTGGAGGCATCAACATCAACCATTTATTTGTTTGAAGCTTCAAACTAATCTTATGGTCATGCTATGCCCTGTGCCCATGCTCCATGGGCCACACTGCCATGCCTCCTCATTGTTATATCTTGATGCTTATCCTGTACCATTCACCAATATTAACAACCTTCATGCATGAAGAAAAAAGAGATTATAAATGAGGGTTTTTAAGCATTTATAATGAGGATGATGACTTGGTTAAACCCACAAAACCATGGATTTGGTCAACATTGAGTGAACATGTGGTGTGGCCCTAAGGCCATATATGGATTAGGTCAACATTCAAAACCATAAAAATGCGTCCACCTTGATATGGACATGTGAAGTCCAACTCCAACTTGAATGATTCCACCATCGTTAGCTTCTCCTTCTGGCCGACCGAGCGTAGCTAAGCTACCATATTTGCTGAAATGGGATCCTCTAATGTGGTCCCATCACTGGAACCTTCCTTTACGCCATTCCTCTACCTGGCCTAGGGGGATATATTGTAACCATGCAAGCAACTGAATATTCTTTTCCCATTTCTCTGCCCTGTCTTGAGATATATTTATGAATCTTGAGCCCACAGCTGTATGGGTGTTGGCTACTTTTGAAGTCCTTGACACAGTAAATTAGTATCTATCAAGTAGAAGTAGTGAAACATCAGTGAAGGAAAACGTCCTTTGGCTCCAGTATTTTCCGCACATTTGCTTATTAATTTGGTTAATTATTCAGTTGATTGCATGTTCATATTTGGTGGTTGATTGGATGATACGTTTAAAATATTAACATTAATATTGTTGAAGGGTATTATTCTATACATTGAGTCCAAGTCCAACAAGATTATACTTTTAAGATAATTGGTAGGTCAATATCTTACAATAGCATCATTTAATTTGCTTTTTAATTTATTGAGTTCATGTAGAAGTCCAAAGAGATTGCCCATGGACTTGTAATTATGGGTGCCGCATGTTCTCTCTCCATATGTGGATATAGGGGGGGCTGTATATAGGAGAGGATATTGAAGAGCATGACGTACGTTATGGGTCTAAACCCTATAAATTTAAGTTTTTAGGAAAATTAATAATTTAAAAAACATGTACCTAAATTTTATTAGATTTAATTTCATAAAACTTGTCAACTAATTTAAAATTGTAAATGTAGTGATAGCTGGTAGATAGTAATATTGTGAGATTAATTCATTAATTAATTAATAGATACATGGTAACAAATGCAGGGTTAAGTGGATAAAATTGAATATTAGGATATGCTTGAATTGCCAAAGTCATTTGGAGAACAAACTCCTCATTTGGAAATAGGGGAAGTAGCATAAATATGACATTATTCTTCAAAACCCTATGGGTAGAAAACTGAATTTAGAAACCTGATATCTTGAGACCCACAATCAGGAGGAAAATTTTAATACCTAAAATTTTCACAATACATGTTGAATTTTAGTACTATAGAAGGTTTCTGAAAAATTGTCAGAAACAATGGCTAAAAATTGTATTAATGATTGAGGATTTAAATGTTATAAGATTGAAGTTATAATTATGGTCAAGGAGTTAAAATTAGTACAAAGGTGGAAGATTAATTGTTAAATGAGTGGTGGACATTGTGGATGAAATATAATTGATTGAAAATTAGTTTTTGAATTTGGGATTTATAGTTGGTTATTTTATGGGGGAAGATTTGAATTAGAGTATGAGGAATTTAATCATTTAATTCTTGCTTGATTGAGGAATTGTTTAAGGTTTAATGCTTGAGGATTGAATTTAGGCTTATGGCTTGGGTGATTAGGTTAATGTGCTTGTGGTTAGTGTTAAATTACCATAGTTGGGAGGAACAATACATATGCATATTGGTTCGGGCCAAAGAAGCAATCTTTTTTTGTTTGTGAGGATATGTTTTTGAATCCATTGACATTTTTCAGAAGCGTCATCTTCTAACAATATAAACCTTGATGCTCAAAATAAACATCATCTTTATTCAACCTTGACATTTTTTAGCACTAGCATTTGTATGAATTTCCCATTTGAAGTTAATGTTGGTGCTTACATAAGAGTCAATGATAAATAAAATGTCATTCTATACTTACCAACAATGTTGACCTCATTACAAGTGTCATATTCTTAGAGTACCAATTTGGATGCTTGAAAGAAGCTTCATCTTATGTGACTCTTCATTTCAATGATGATATTCACTTGTCTACCTTGATTGTAATTTGTAGAGCATCATTATATATTTTATAATAAAGAATACTACTACATTTTGGATTTCTTGACATGTCATTATTTGTGTCCTATTATTAGAATTTTCTATATAAATTTCATATTATTTTGCAAAATAAGCCAAATTAAACCTTAACAAAATCAAATTGAAGATATTCATCATACAAAAATACCACCAATAGTTCTCTTAAAATTGTACAATAAACATGATACATTGATTATGAATTTGGTTAACTTTTATCTCATTTCAAATGTCGATATTATAAGATATAAACAACTCAAATATATACTTTTAGTGCTACTTTTTAAGATTTTAGTTGTTCATGGTCTTTTTTTTGCAAATGATCATTGATTTGTATGCAAATCATGACTTTCTATGAGTTCAAAAGAACTATTTTGCAGAAGAAAAACATATAAACTAGTCCAGTTACACATATACTTATGCTAGTGCATTATTTAGGAACTAATGGTGGAATTTCAAGATTTTACATAGAAAAATAGGAAGAAAAATCATACTTTGGATCAAAGAAATGGGTAAGGAAAGACCAAATGGAAAGACAGGAGAATGGAGTTGAAAGAAACAAATTTGTAGCTAGTATCAAAATGTAGAGCAACTTTTCACACTATAATTATAAAAGTGATTTCATACTAAATAAATTAACAAAAAAAAAAAGGTATCAAACTCAAATTGATACATGATTGTGGTGTCAAATTGTGGAAGAATGATGGAGTTCTTAGGCATTTCTCAAATTGATACATAGATGCCTTGTCAAAATTCAATTGACATTGAGTTTTTGGTATCAATTCTTGGTAGTGTGAGGAGGTTTCTAGAGGATACTTCCAAACCATGTGCTTCAATTGATTTCAAATTGATAGGAGAGCTAGTTCAACATGAACACTTTGTTTTAAAATGTAACTCGACACCAAAGCAGAAATGGATGTTTAAGCCTTCTATTGCCTTGTATTGATTTGGTCAATTATGGTATCAAAATTTTGGTATTAGATTGTTATTTTTGCCCTTTTGCCCTTTTACCCTTTTACCAAAATTTTGATATCGAGGGATTGTAACTAACTTTGATTTTGTTTTAAGATAGTTTATATTACTTTAGGAGGGGTGGCATTAGGGGATTTTGCCACTTGCTTTTGAAACACTATACATAGGTTAGTTGTTAGTTGTTAAGATTATTATTTTGAAAATTAATTTGAAATTTCATTAATCATGTTGGAATAGCCTTGTAAAGCAAGACTTTTTTAGACTTAATCAATATTGATAATTTATTTAGTTATTTTGTCATGCATACATTTTAATGGATGTTTCATTTACACTATCGTTATAAATATTTAGCCTAATCAATCACATTGTATAAAACATGGATGTAGGTGGATACACAAAGACACATTTGTGGGGTTCTTATGTCTTGATAAGCGACTTCCCAATTGTTCATGAGCATAGACAACTTAGTAGAGGTTGTAGTCTAACACCTCCTTGATTGGTAGGATGACTTGTCTTAGTCATTTAAGTGAGACTTTGAGGTGGATGTGCTTGATTACTACTCAAAACATGCTATTTGGTAGCTTGTTATTAGCTATTTTAAGCACCCTTGAGTAGTAATTATTACCTTTTAACTCAATTAACATGATAGGGACCCTTGCAATCGTTTCTAATCAATTTGTGTTAAGTTTTGGTGCTTTTTGATAGCTTTATGCTCACCAAAGCAATTTAAGAATGAGGAAGAGCTATATATAATTCATGGCAAAGCTTTTGGAAGCTCAAATTTAAGAAGAAACCAAGCTTTGGAGCCTCATAATCCTTTGCCTTAGTCGTTCAAAGTATGCAAGGAAAGAACAATGGAGAAGAGGAAAACAGGGTGATGAAAACAGGGGACACAGCTGCAGTCTTTCATCGCACTTTTGGAGCACTTCCCGAAGTCCATTTTCTACATTCTATATACCATTTCAAAGCTCAGAAAGTCAAGAATCCAATTATTCAAACCATGTACGATTTGGAGCTGAAATGAGGAAGATATGGCCTCTGGAAGACAACTGCATCAAGCTGAGGGACAATTTCACACGATGGAAATCAAGGTGCGAATTCCTCAGTCCAAAGTGTGGGAATTTCGCACACCTGAAACCAAAGTGCGAAATTGGAACTGCAACGTGCGAAAATTGGATATTTTTGCCGACTCTTTTTCTTCTGATATTTTTGTGTCTAAATTTCCATTTTCTCCTTGTATTCAGCCACTCATGTAATTCCTTAGCTAGCAAGTATCCAAGGAAGGGTAAAATTACCTTCCTATATAAATTCTCTTGTAAACACTGAAGAGCACTCTCGGGGAGCTTTCTCCAAGAGACCAACTGATGTAAATTCTACACTTAGTGAAATACAGAGATCTCTTTTGCTTTCTTTTTCTCTCTACTATTTTCTATTTTCTTGGAAGCCAAACAGCCTCTGAGGATGTTTTCCCAGAGGATGAGAAGCTAAACTTATAGTTTCTTGGAGTAAAGGAAGCTAGGTGAAAAGTCCAGATTAAAAGGTGGAGCGTTTCCGTGCATTAAATTCAGGTGGTTGGAGTCCATAAATGGTTTCTAAATTCAAAGTTTTGCTTTAAATCCCTTAGAATCACTTTGACTAGCCAATACATGGTAAGCTTCAGGTCTCTATGGATGCTTATTGCTAGATCCATATCAGTCCATTAGTTATCATGTACGAGCTAGTGGAAAGTGATTCAAGGTGATAACCCATAGTGTCTTAAGCCATTAATGGATCTCGACTACCATCTCTATTGACTTTTTATGGATTAAATCTTCATTGTCAAACCTATACCGGTTTGGGAAATAACTATAGGTTAAATCCCCAATGCGAGGAGAAAAATCCAGAATTTTCCACTTTGCATCCTGAACTTGAACCTAGCAACCTTTAGCTCCGGGAGACTTTCTTTCTTCTATTTTTACTTAGTTTTATGTGAGTTTAGTTTCAATCACCACTTTCAAAACAATTTTATTTTCTTTTAAATTTCAAGTTTGTGCTAAAGGAAATCATCAGAATCAATTTCTAATTTAGAGTCTGTCATTGATAGAGTGAAAACCCATCCCTGAGTTCGACCCTAGAACTGCTATACTATAGTAGCTTTGCTACGCCAGTATAAGGTCATAGGATTTATAAATGTTTTTGATTAAAAGACCCGGCTGGGCAATGAATCAAATGGCGCCGTTGCCGGGGATGGTGCCACAATACAGTGATGCAACCTTTTAGAGGCTACTTGTGAATCCATCACAAGTTTGGTGAATTCCTTTTTCATTAACTTCATTTCCTTTCATTTTCCTTTTGTTAAGTTTATTTTCGTTTTCTTCCTAACCTTAATTTTTTTTCTAGGTTTCTTTTGTTTTTGTTTTATTTCAGGTAAGTAGTAACTTGTGCATGCCCTATTGGATCAGGGACCAAGAGGGAAGATTAGTAAGGATTGAGAATCCTCAAGACACAGAGTTGGATATCTGTGTAAACATCATGGACCCTCCACCAGAGGATCAGAATTCTCAACAAGGTCAAGGGGGTAATCCCAATGCATATCTATCCATGAGGGATAGAATGCATCCACCAAGGATGAGTGCACCCTCATGCATCCTACCCCCTCTTGAGCAGTTGGTTATAAGGCCCCATATTGTGCCCCTCCTACCAAATTTCCATGGAATGGAGAGTGAGAATCCATATGCTCACATCAAGGAGTTTGAGGAGGTGTGTAATACCTTTAGAGAGGGAGGAGCTTCAATAGACTTGATGAGACTCAAGCTATTCCCTTTCACTTTGATAGACAAGGCAAAAATATGGCTTAATTCTTTAAGGCCAAGGAGCATAAGGAATTGGGTTGATCTTCAGGCTGAGTTTTTGAAAAAAATTTTCCCCACCCATAGGACCAATGGGTTGAAGAGGCAAATCTCAAACTTTTCTGCAAAAGAAAATGAGAAGTTCCATGAATGTTGGGAAAGGTATATGGAAGCCATCAATGCTTGTCCTCATCATGGTTTTGATACATGGCTCTTAGTGAGCTATTTTTATGAAGGAATGTCTTCTTCCATGAAGCAAATTCTTGAAACCATGTGTGGGGGAGATTTTATGAGTAAGAATCCTGAAGAAACCATGGACTTTTTAAGTTATGTGGCTGAGGTGTCAAGAGGCTGGGATGAGCCCAACTCAAGAGAGAAAAGAAAGTTTCCCTCTCAACAAACCCAAAATCCAAAGGCTGGAATGTACATGTTGAGTGAAGACGTGGACATGAAAGCTAAAGTGGCAACATTAGCTAGGAGGTTAGAAGAACTTGAGTTGAAAAAGATGCATGAAGTCCAAGCCATTTCCGATACCCAAGTTCATGTCATGCCATGCACCATTTGCCAATCATGTGATCATGTGGTAGATGAGTGCCCAACCATGCCAGCAGTGAGAGAAATGTTAGGTGATCAAGTAAATGTTGTGGGGCAATTTAGGCCCAACAACAGTGCATCCTATGGTAACACCTATAATTCAAGCTGGAGAAACAATCCAAATTTTTCTTGGAAACCAAGACCACCTCCATACCAACCGTAAGCCCAAACTCAAGCACCTCAACAAACCTCTTCAGTGGAGCAAGCCATTGCAAACCTAAGTAAAGTCATGAATGACTTTGTGGGTGAACAAAGGGCAATCAACTCCCAATTGCACCAAAAGATTGAGAATGTTGAGAGTTCTCTAAATAAGAGAATGGATGGGATGCAAAATGATCTATATCATAAGATAGATAATATTCAGTACTCCATCTCTAGACTTACCAACCTCAACACAGTGAATGAGAAGGGAAAGTTCCCCTCTCAACCAAGCTAAAATCCCAAGGGTGTTCATGAAGTTGAAACCCAAGATGGTGAGTCTTCAAATTTGAGAGGGGTCAAAGCTGTGATCACCTTGAGGAGTGGAAAGGAGGTTGATCAACCCTTGCCTAAGGTGAGGCAAGATGAAGAACTCATGTCAAAGAGACCTTTGATTAAAGAGAGCAATAGCCAAGAAGAGCAGAGTGGGAAGAAAAGTACATCCAAATCAAGCACTGAAGAAGAACCAAGGATAGTGATTAAGGAGGATATGATGAAAAAACATATGCCTCCCCCTTTTCCTCAAGCTTTACATGGAAAGAAAGAAATCAAGAATTCATCAGAAATTCTTGAGGTTCTGAGACAAGTGAAGGTGAATATACCCTTACTTGATATGATCAAGCAAGTCCCCACATATGCAAAGTTTCTAAAGGACTTGTGCACAGTCAAGAGAGGGTTACAGGTGACAAAGAATGCATTCCTCACTGAACAAGTGAGTGCTATCATTCAGAGTAAGTCCCCAGTTAAGTATAAAGATCCGGGATGTCCCACCATATCAGTTAACATTGGAGGGACACATGTGGAGAAAGCTTTACTAGACTTGGGGGCAAGTGTGAATTTGCTCCCATACTCTGTGTATAAGCAACTGGGACTTGGAGGATTGAAGCCCACAACCATGACCCTCTCCTTAGCTGATAGGTCAGTCAAAATCCCAAGAGGGGTGATAGAGGATGTTCTAGTTCAAGTAGACAAATTCTACTACCTTGTTGATTTTGTGGTACTTGATACTGATTCCACTATCAAGGAAGAAAATTATGTGCCAATCATCCTAGGGAGGCCTTTCCTCGCTACCTCCAATGCTATCATTAATTGTAGGAATGGGGTGATGCAGCTCACATTTGGAGACATTGGAATTAAACATATTCCACCTATGCAAGAGGCATCTTCACC
The DNA here is from genome assembly GCF_030704535.1 of Vitis vinifera. Lineage (NCBI taxonomy): Eukaryota > Viridiplantae > Streptophyta > Magnoliopsida > Vitales > Vitaceae > Vitis > Vitis vinifera. Next base: position 13,348,616 of record NC_081818.1, read on the forward strand.
CTGAAGAGGAGGAAGGATTTGAGGAGGTATGCTTGATCAACACTTTGGTCGAAGAGCACTGTGACAAGAATTTAGAAGAGAGCTTGAATGAAAGCCTGGAAGTGCTTGAAGATGGGTTCCCTGAACCCTCTGATGTGCTAGCCATTATGTCTCCTTGGAGGAGACGGGAAGAGATCTTACCACTGTTCAACCAGGAAGACTCACAAGGAGTTGCTGTGGATGACCATCCAAAGCTTATTTTAAAGCCATTTCTTGTGGATTTGAAGTATGCATACTTGGAGGATGATGAGAAATGTCCAGTGGTGGTTTCCTCAACTCTCACTAGTGATAAAGAGGATAGTCTTTAGGAGTCCTCAGAAAATGCAAGAAAGCCATTGGATGGCAAATTTCTGATCTGAAAGGGATTAGCCCTTTGGTCTGCACCCACCATATCTATATGGAAGAGGATGCAAAACCAGTGAGGCAACCCCAGAGGAGACTGAATCCTCACATGCAAGAGGTGGTGAGGGGTGAAGTTCTTAAGCTACTTCAAGCTGGGATCATATATCCCATCTCAGACAGCTTGTGGGTGAGTCCCACCCAAGTAGTCCCAAAGAAATCTGGAATTACTGTAATCCAGAATGAGAAAGGGGAGGAAGTCTCTACACGTCCTACCTCAGGATGGAGGGTGTGTATAGACTATAAGAGGTTGAATTCAGTAACTAGGAAGGATCATTTTCCATTGCCTTTCATGGACCAAGTCCTTGAGAGAGTCTCAAGACATCCTTTCTATTGTTTTCTAGATGGTTATTCAGGGTACTTCCAAATAGAAATTGATTTGGAAGATCAAGAAAAGACAACCTTCACTTGCCCCTTTGGTACTTTTGCATATAGGAGAATGCCCTTTGGTCTATGTAATGCTCCTGCAACTTTCCAAAGATGTATGCTAAGCATCTTCAGTGATATGGTGAAACGCATCATGGAAGTTTTCATGGATGATATCACTGTATATGGAAGTTCTTATGAGGAGTGTTTATTGCATTTAGAAGCTATTCTCCATAGATGTATTGAGAAAGACCTAGTGCTAAATTGGGAGAAGTGCCATTTTATGGTACAAAAAGGAATTGTCTTAGGACATATCATCTCCAAGAATGGCATTGAGGTAGATAAGGCAAAGGTGGAGCTAATTGTTAAGTTGCCACCTCCCACAAATGTTAAAGGAATTAGGCAATTCCTAGGACATGCCGGGTTCTATAGGAGGTTCATTAAGGATTTCTCAAAAATCTCAAAACCTCTTTGTGAACTCTTGGTAAAGGATGCCAAGTTTGTGTGGGATGAGAAGTGTCAGAGGAGTTTTGAGGAATTGAAACAATTCCTCACAACTGCACCAATAGTGAGAGCCCCAAATTGGAAATTACCTTTTGAGGTAATGTGTGATTCAAGTGATCTTGCTATGGGGGCTGTTTTGGGGCAAAGAGAAGATGGAAAGCCCTATGTGATTTATTATGCAAGCAAAACTTTGAATGAGGCTCAAAGGAACTACACAACTACTGAGAAGGAGTTGTTGGCAGTAGTTTTTGCCTTGGATAAGTTTCGTGCTTATTTGGTAGGGTCCTCTATAGTGGTGTTCACTGACCATTCTGCTTTGAAATACTTGCTAACCAAGCAAGATGCCAAGGCAAGATTGATAAGATGGATTCTTTTGCTCCAAGAATTCAATCTCCAAATCCGGGATAAAAAAAGGGTAGAAAATGTGGTAGCTGACCACTTGTCCAGACTTGTGATAGCACATGACTCACATGGTCTGCCTATCAATGATGACTTCCCTGAGGAGTCTCTCATGTCAATAGATGTAACTCCATGGTATTCTCACATTGCAAACTTTTTAGTTACCGGAGAAGTACCAAGTGAGTGGAGTGCCCAAGATAAGAGGCATTTTTTTGCCAAGATCCATGCCTATTATTGGGAGAAGCCTTTTTTTTTTAAATATTGTGCGGATCAAATCATAAGGAAATGTGTTCCTGAGCAAGAACAATTGGGAATTCTTTCCCATTGCCATGATAGTGCATGTGGAGGTCATTTTGCCTCCCAGAAAACAACTATGAAAGTAATCCAATTAGGCTTCTGGTGGCCCTCTTTTTTCAAAGATGCCCACTCTATATGCAAGGGATGTGATCGGTGTCAAAGGCTTGGTAAGCTAACACGTCGAAATATGATGCCCTTGAACCCCATCCTAATAGTGGATATCTTTGATGTTTGGGGGATAGACTTCATGGGACCATTTCCAATGTCATTTGGACATTCCTACATTTTGGTGGGAGTGGATTATGTCTCTAAGTGGGTAGAAGCAATCCCATGTAGGAGCAATGATCATAAGGTGGTTCTTAAATTCCTCAAGGACAACATCTTTACAAGATTTGGAGTGCCAAAGGCCATTATAAGTGATGGGGGAACCCACTTTTGCAATAAACCTTTTGAGACTCTTCTAGCCAAGTATGGGGTTAAGCACAAGGTAGCTACACCTTATCACCCTCAAACAAGTGGCCAAGTTGAGTTAGCCAACCGTGAGATCAAAAATATATTGATGAAGGTGGTCAATGTGAATAGGAAGGATTGGTCTATCAAGCTCCTGGATTCCTTATGGGCTTATAGGACCGCTTACAAGACCATTTTAGGAATGTCTCCCTATCGCCTTGTTTATGGCAAAGCGTGTCATCTTCTAGTGGAGATTGAGTATAAAGCATGGTGGGCAATCAAAAAGCTCAACATGGATTTGACAAGAGCCGGGTTAAAGAGATGTTTGGATTTGAATGAATTGGAGGAAATGAGGAATGATGCATACCTCAATTCAAAAATTGCAAAAGCAAGGTTAAAAAAATGGCATGATCAATTGGTAAATCAGAAGAATTTGACCAAAGGACAAAGAGTTTTGCTTTATGATTCTAAACTTCATCTCTTTCCAGGAAAATTGAAATCCAGGTGGACGAGTCCTTTCATAATTCATGAAGTGCATCCCAACGGAGTGGTGGAAGTATTCAATCCCACAGGCAATCAAACCTTCAAAGTCAATGGCCATCGTCTCAAGCCATTCATAGAGCCTTATAGTACAGACAAGGAGGAGATCAACCTCCTTGAACCACAACAACTCTGATGAAAAGCAGGGTATCATGGACTAAATAAGTCCATGAATTTTTTGTTATAGTTTTATAATTATATCATTATTTTTGTTTCTTTTGATTATAATTTTTCCTCAAACTTAGTTTATTTTGTCTTAATTCAAGTCAATTTTGATGATAAATTTCAGAAAAAAATCAAGAAAAAGGTGGAGAACTCTTCAAAAGCAAGACAGGGGAGCAAAACCAAGGGAACAGAGCACTGCATTTCAAGGTGCGAAAATTTCGCACGATGCATTTCAAGGTGCGAATTCCTTAGTCGAAAGGGTGGCAATTTCGCACACCTCAAAACAAGGTGCGAAATTGAAAGCAAGGTGCGAAATCCCCTGTTCAAGGTGCGAATTCCCCAAATGCCATTTTCGCACACCACTATTCAAGGTGCGAAAATTTTCGCACCGTGCGAAATCCCCTCCTGGCACACGAGTGCCATTTTCGCACACCTCAAGCCAAATTTCGCACCGTGCGAAACAAGGTGCAAAATTTTCGCACAGTGCGAAATTGAGTGCGAAATTGATTTCAAGGTGCGAAAACCACTGTCCAAAGGGTACCATTTTCGCACACTTAAATCCAAGGTGCGAAAATTTCGCACGGTAAAATTTTAAGTTCCAAAAATTTTAAACTGACTTTTAAATTAAAATTTTACCCCCGAAAATGTGCCTAACGTCCAAAAACGACTTTTCGGTTGCCTTGGAAATTTTTAAACATCAAAACCCCCCAGACCCCATCCCTATATAAACCCTTGAAGCCCTGAAACTCAAAAGACTCCCCCGCGCACCAGCTGAGAAGCCTCTGGAATCCTGAACAGCCACCTCCCTTCATTTCGACCATGGCAAAGACCAGAGGAGGCCTTTCCGCCTCCCCATCATCACCGACGCCTCGACCACAGCAAGCCACCATGGGAGGCGCCGCTTCGCCACCTGTTCAGGCCTCGACCATTTCCCCATCTGAGAGGGGAACCCCTTCTCAGCGTCGATACCCCACCAGGAGGCCACCCACTGAACCTGTGCCTCCTGCCGACCAACCTCAGAGACCTGCTTCTCGACCCCTTGCGAAGAGAACTAAGTTCTCGGGTCTTGGAGAGCCATCCCATGCGCCTCAGGCAGAGCCGCCTACAGAGGAACCTCGGATTCCTGTGGGGATTCCTCCCGAGACCGTTATCAGGCATCCCATGATAGCCAGACCACCGATAGAGGGCAACCTGGATTGCCGAGATCGATCATTCCACTCCGAGACCTACTTTGATATAGAGGCCCTCAGACAGCAGCCAGAGCTCAGAGATTCATTCTGACTGCTGCAGAGGTATCACATGGAGCATTTTCTCACTCCTAGACAATTCTATTATCCCAGAGTAGTTCTAGATTTTTATCAATCTATGACTACTCGAGGCCTCCGCAATCCTACTCTTATCCAATTTACCATAGACGGACGCCAGGGTGCCATTGGAGCTCGCCACATTGCAGAGGCCCTCCGTATACCTTATGAGCCTGTGATTCAGGCAAACTTCAGGGAGTGGTCCTCATTCTCTCAGAGCGACATGGTCCGTATCTTGTCCAGGGGGACTTCTACAGCCTCAGTGTTGACTAGGAGAAAGCTTCCATCTGGGATGCTCCTTATTGATGTGCTCCTGCGTGCCAACATCTTCCCACTTCAGCATAAAGTTCAGAGGAGAGGAGCTATACTTGAGGCATTATTTAGGATTTCTAAGGGCTATTACTTCGGCCCTCATCATTTGATTATGACTTATCTTCTTCATTTTGAAGAGAAAGTCCATCAGAAGAAGCTTTAGAGGGCAGATGGCATCCCATTATTATTTCCGAGGCTCCTTTGTCAGATTTTAGAGCACCTGGGCTATCCTGAAGAGCCCCGCCTTGAGAGGCGCCGCCATTGCCGAGAGGACTTCTCTCTCGACAAATGGCATCACTTGACAGCCTACTTTGCAGCTCAGGGAGCCCCAGCTGTACCTGCACCTCCAGAGCTACCCCGAGATGAGCAACTACCTCAGGCCTAGCAGGATGAGATTCTCACAGACACCACACCTCCTGCCCCTACAGCACACACCTCAGTGCATATGCCTGAGGCTATACATCCTACTTCTCCTCTCACTCAGGGTGCTCCACCAGTAGTGCCAGCTACCCCAACACCTCTTCCTTCATCTGAGCCCACTGTCACCGTTTCTCTTACGGAATTCAGAGGCTTAGTGCATTCATTGCAGACACTGAGCACTGCTCAGGATTCTATTATCCAGCAGATGGCCACTATTCGTGCGCACTAGGATCAGATCATGGCTACTCAGGCCCAGCATACCACGATCCTTTATCAGATCCAGCAGCATCTGAGTATGCAGACACCTCTTGGGCATGATAGGTCTGCACCATCCGAGCCTCTAGTGCCAGATGAGGAGACCATACCAGCTGAGCAGCCCATATCAGCTGAGGAGATCAGAGCAGGCCATCACATGATCCCACTACTATCTGATCTTTTTATGTTTTACTTGTTTTTATATATTAGACTTGTAAATCCCATCTTTTTCATGTTTATAAACTGGGATTGGATATATTACTGGAACATCATGCATTGTATATTTCTTTTCCAAGTAAATATATATATATATATATATATCCTTTTTGATTATATTTCCTTTTCTCATTACTCTTTTGTCTTTGGAACATGTGGTTTAAGGTATTCCATACCTCCTATACACTCAGACTTTGAACCACAAGAGGTACCACTTCCTCCCTTTTCTTTTAAATCGCTCTTTAAACATTGAGGACAATGTTTAGCTTGGTTGGGGGGAGAGTTGAGAAAGGAAGTTTTGTTGTTAATACTAAGTTATTTTGGTAATTTAGTTGATTTCTGCTTAAAGTTTAAAATTTTTTAAAAAGTTTTTTTGAATCATTCTCTATGTTTGTTAAAGATAATTTCTCAAAAATAAAATAGGATAAGTCGAGTTTTAACTTAATTATTTAAGTCTTATAGTTTGTTTTATGCTTTCAAAGTTAATAATCTATTGAAGCCCTCTTTGATTTCAAACTTATTTCTTCCATTTCAAGCTTTACACACACTGTGCACATTAGATCCCGGATATATGATGTAAAAATTTCCCACCTTCTAAGCTTAGGAAAATTTTGACTTGGTTCATTACATAACCTCTCTTTAATAGTGTTGGGACACCTCATAAAGACCAATGAGTCTTTGAAAAAAAAAAAAAAGAGAATAAGCTTCTTTTCTTTCCTTGAAACCTAAGCATGATCCGAAGGGGTGGCAAAAGCCTTTAAAGCCCGATGCCCTAAACCTTGATTGGTTGGGAGTCATCGATCCTCTGCTTGCTACATAGGTGAATTGGTTAAGTTTAGTGAGTAAAAAGAATTGTGAATAAGAAGGTGCGTTCCTAACCTAATAAGAGTTAGTTAATTTTGCCAATGTTCGAGAAAAGCTTAGGTTGGAGGGAGAGGATAGTTGTACATACTATATCCGGAAGCTAATCTCATTAACACTTAGCTCATTATGGAAGAGTTTGATTTGGAACCTTGAGAGTAGAGATTCTTTTGATACTTAATTGCATAATCTCCACTCTTTGTACTTTTTGTTTAAGTTTTAGTTTTGACAACTCCTATTGTATTTTGAATCTTCATATCTTTAGTTTACCATGTGAGATGTGTTTTGATATCAGTCATGCCACTCAATTATTTTTTGGAATGATTTGCATGACCTCTTTTATGTATATTATTACGTTTGCTTAGTTTTTCTCTCCTTAATTGCTAAGGGACTAGCAATATGTCGGTTGGGGGGAGTGATTACTACTCAAAACATGCTATTTGGTAGCTTGTTATTAGCTATTTTAAGCACCCTTGAGTAGTAATTATTACCTTTTAACTCAATTAACATGATAGGGACCCTTGCAATCGTTTCTAATCAATTTGTGTTAAGTTTTGGTGCTTTTTGATAGCTTTATGCTCACCAAAGCAATTTAAGAATGAGGGAGAGCTATATATAATTCATGGCAAAGCTTTTGGAAGCTCAAATTTAAGAAGAAACCAAGCTTTGGGGCCTCATAATCCTTTGCCTTAGTCGTTCAAAGTATGCAAGGAAAGAACAATGGAGAAGAGGAAAACAGGGTGATGAAAATAGGGGACACAGCTGCAGTCTTTCATTGCACTTTTGGAGCACTTCCCGAAGTCCATTTTCTACATTCTATATACCATTTCAAAGCTCAGAAAGTCAAGAATCCAACGATTCAAACCATGTACGATTTAGAGCTGAAATGAGGAAGATATGGCCTCCGGAAGACAACTGCATCAAGCTGAGGGACAATTTCGCACGATGGAAATCAAGGTGCGAATTCCTCAGTCCAAAGTGTGGGAATTTCGCACACCTGAAACCAAAGTGCGAAATTGGAACTGCAACGTGCGAAAATTGGATATTTTTGCCGACTCTTTTTCTTCTGATATTTTTGTGTCTAAATTTCCATTTTCAGCCACTCATGTAATTCCTTAGCTAGCAAGTATCCAAGGAAGGGTAAAATTACCTTCCTATATAAATTCTGTCGTAAACACTGAAGAGCACTCTCGGGGAGCTTTCTCCAGGAGACCAACTGATGTAAATTCTACACTTAGTGAAATACAGAGATCTCTTTTGCTTTCTTTTTCTCTCTACTATTTTCTATTTTCTTGGAAGCCAAACAGCCTCTGAGGATGTTTTCCCAGAGGATGAGAGGCTAAACTTATAGTTTCTTGGAGTAAAGGAAGCTAGGTGAAAAGTCCAGATTAAAAGGTGGAACATTTCCGTGCATTAAATTCAGGTGGTTGGAGTCCATAAATGGTTTCTAAATTCAAAGTTTTGCTTTAAATACCTTAGAATCACTTTGACTAGCCAATACATGGTAAGCTTCAGGTCTCTGTGGATGCTTATTGCTAGATCTATATCAGTCCATTAGTTATCATGTACGAGCTAGTGGAAAGTGATTCAAGGTGATAACCCATAGTGTCTTAAGCCATTAATGGATCTCGACTACCATCTCTATTGACTTTTTATGGATTAAATCTTCATTGTCAAACCTATACCGGTTCGGGAAATAACTATAGGTTAAATCCCCAATGCGAGGAGAAAAATCCGGAATTTTCCACTTTGCATCCTGAACTTGAACCTAGCAACCTTTAGCTCCGGGAGACTTTCTTTCTTCTATTTTTACTTAGTTTTATGTGAGTTTAGTTTCAATCACCACTTTCAAAACAATTTTATTTTCTTTTAAATTTCAAGTTTGTGCTAAAGGAAATCATCAGAATCAATTTCTAATTTAGAGTCTGTCACTGATAGAGTGAAAACCCATCCCTGAGTTCGACCCTAGAACTGCTATACTATAGTAGCTTTGCTACGCCAGTATAAGGTCATAGGATTTATAAATGTTTTTTATTAAAAGACCCGGCTGGGCAATGAATCAGTGCTAGTGTGCATGTATTGCACATTAAATAGGACCTATAGTTAATGTTCCTTATGCTATCAAGTTGACATATTAAATCTTCAAGCTACGATCTTGTATAAATTGTTAACCTTGAGAAATATTCAAGTTAGTGATTGAATTGGTAGTCACTTTGAGTCATAGATAAGTGAGACCCTTGTGGACCCTCACCCACTCCAACGACCGACTCGACTCACTATTTTAAAGGTGAAAGGGAAAGCTGGTTTTCGAGTTTTGAAAAATTCGTCCCAATGAGGAACGATTTTGTTTGGAGTCGCCACTTACTTTTTATTTTTATTTTTAAATGGGGAAAATTTAAGTAAGAAAAAAAACCCCAGCATGCCTCCAGTTAGGAAAAAACGGTCCGCGAAAACTAGATTCTGGGTCCAAGGATCAGGTTATCTATCGGGAAGGTACCTCATGCGAAGTAGCACCCCTCTAGGCCCATAATTCGGTCTCTACTAATGAACTAGGTAAATGGGAGCATATGGGTCAAAGATCAAACAAACCTTGGGCTAAAAAAATGACATGAATCACATAGAACCGCCTAGTATTTAGCATGCACATACACTCAACAAGTCAAAATCAGAGTGCATACCTGAGGTCCCCAGCCAAGCGTTGCATAAAAGGTCAGTCTATAAGCTCAAATGCACAACAAATATACATAGCAATCATGCACCAAGCATTCATGTGAATTTCATTATCCAAAGCCGAAGTGCATACCCATGGTCCCTAGCCATGCGCTACAAGGAAAATGTGAGGCAAGTAATACAAGAATCCAACATGCACTCTCAATCAAGCATCAAATCTCATACCCAAAAGGGAGGGAAGTAGGTCAAAATGAAATAAATGGTTTACTTTCTTTTGCGCACATTCCTCTAAATTCCATCAAACCAAACCATGCTCGCTTAATCCACATTCTTCCTATCCATGAAGTGGGCTCACATGAAATCTAACCAAACCGAAATCTGACCCTAAAAGTGGCCCAAAAGTTCCCTGGATCCTAAGGGCTCAAGACACAACAAAAATGGGGGTCAAAACATGCTAAAACTAGGGCTGCCTAGTAGAACCTATTGAACCGGTTCCCAACCAGTTCAACTGATTGAGAAAAATTCTGAAACTTTACCATAAAATTTCTCAAAGAATAAGGAAGCAAAAAAAAAAAAAAAAGGGCTTTCAATTCTGAGCCTGGATGAGGGAGAACTGGCCGAAACAATGCAATGTGTTTATAAAACGGGGCTGCCAAGAATAACCTGTTGAACTGGTTCCCAACTAGTACAAATGATTGAGAAAAATTCTGAAACTTTACCAAAAGATTCCTTGAAGAATAAGGAATCAAAAAAAAAAAAAAAACGGCGCTCAATTCCAAGCCTGGATGAGGGAGAACCGGCCAAAACAATGCAAGGTGTTCCTTATAGAAGACCAAACCCGAACCACCCAACCTTATTAAAACTAAGGCCATAGAGCTCATTGATCAACCAACAATGCAGCCCCCCTAAACTCAAGAAACCCAACTGGAAATTAGGCCATATGGACATCCACATGTGGCCACCTAAATCCCTTGAAACCAAACTGAAATTTCATTCACCTAAAGCCTCCTACCTACAGCAACTTAAATCCCATGGAACAAATTGAAATTTTAGCCTCCTATAGCCTATGAATCCAGCTGAAATTCAACCACCTAAAGCCCCCCCCCCCCCCCAATGCAGCTACTGGAATCACCAAGAAGCAAACTGAAATTTCAGCCACATGGAACCTCTACATGTAGCCACAAGACCTGGGGTTTAAGTCCAGATTTTTAATGGGTAGCCCCAAATTAAAAAACAGAGAAGGTCATGGAGACCTTTTCTCAATACCAAGCAAAGGAGGTTTCAAGAAAAACCAAGTGGCATAAACACCCATACCAACATAGCACCTGAATCTAGCACAAGAATCCTTCTCTTAACAATCAAGAAGTCACAATGACCTTCAACCAAAACAAAAACTAATGAAGGCAGTGACCCTATTACTCACACATCAAAAGTAGGTCACTTCCTCCCCATTCCTGATTATAACCAACCCAAAATGAGACATCCACAGCAAACATAAAAAATGAAACCATGCAACAGTTACATATCAAGAGCATCCCTAAAGTGACTGTTAAAAAAACAAGTAGGAAGAATCATGAGCAGTGCATAATTTCTCTTTTATGCCATAAAATTAAAGGATAAAAACAACAATCCAAAAGAATATGCCTGAGAACCTCTTTCCCAAGATGAGCATGAAAGCTGAGATATTCAAAAGTGGAAAAAAAAATTATAAACCTGGAGCTCCATTCATGAACATCATGTATTGACAAGGGGTGCAACTCAACACACAATTAGCAAAGCAAACAGAATACAACTTACAACTAGAGTGAGGACAATAAAGCAAATTCCTATTTCTCAAAGGAAAACTCAAAACAGAGCCATGCCATTCTAAATTGATGTAGGGAGAAACATATCAACCAAACTATGAACTGAGAAATAGATCAAAAGAAAACAAATAAGAACAATACCAAATCTTCAAACACTCTTTATTTGAAGCAACCATAGAAGTTTCAACAGTATCTTAAATAGAGAAGAAAATCTAAAAGGAAAGGAATGAGATACCAGAATCAGTGCTTACCATATTGTTATCTCCTCAAGCAGAAATCTGCTTGGCTTCAAGGTTGCCTTTCCTTCTATTTGCCTTAGCACACAGAGGTTCACGAGCAGAACCTCACTCCAAGGATCTAACCAGAAAAATCCCCAAACAGAGTCTTCCCACTCTAAAACCTCAAACTTTATGTTTTTCCTCCCTCTTTTTGATTTCACTTGAGCATAAAAAAAAAAAGAAGCAAAAGATGCCCCAAACCTTGCCCACTCTCTCCTCACGAGCAAGAACTCCCCAACCTTTCTATAAAAACCAAAAAAACTTCAAAACAGAGTCTTCTCTCTCACTCTTTGAAAAGACTCCAAGAAGTCTTCACCAATCAAGAGTTCCTTACTCCCTTCTCTCTTTGCTCACTTCACGTGCACCCAGAACTTTCTCAGATGCTCAAAACCTTCTCCACACTCTGTTCTTTTCCCTCACCAAACTTGGACAGAGTTTTTCCTCCTAGAAAAAAATGCAAAGAAAAAGGTCCTTCTCTTTTTCCATTCTGGCTTTTTATACCAAAACCCCTGATCCTCCTACGTCCACCTTCGTTTTTCCCTCCTTCAGCTCTGGAAAGTGCTCCCATCAACCTCGGAAACCAGCTCCATAAACACTCCTCACAGTCATGAGGTGAGCTACTCTCTCCACATTTACTCCCTTGCTTCACCACCAAGAATCCATATGGATTCATGGTGGGCTGTAAGGAACTCAAACCAAGGCCTAAAATGGACCTAAAATATTGCCTAAGACCAATCTAGAGCTTATAGGCCCGACCCATGTAGGATTTGGGCTCCAAAATCACAAAAATTAGTGCTCTATACAAGCTAGCCCAATGAACCGGTTGAACCGGTTTCAAACCGGTCGAGCCAATTGAGAAAAAATTTTAAAGTTTGACAGAATATTCCTTGAAGAATAAGGAGTCCATAAAAAAAAAAATAGTACGCAATTCCAAGTTTGGATGAGGGAGATATGATCGAAACAATCCCAAGTGCTCTGAATTTAAACATGCTCCAATGAACTCTAACTGAACTGAAACTTTCTAGATCAGTCGAGCTGGTTGAGAAAAAATTTGAAAATTTGACAAAATATTCCTTGAATAATAAGGAGTTCATAAAAAAAACGGTGCATGATTCCGAGTTTGAATGAGGGAGATATGATCGAAACAAGCCTAAGGACTCCATATTCGAACCTGCTCCTATGAACTCCAACTGAACTGAAGCTTTGAGGACCGATCGAGCCGGTTGAGAAAAAATTGAATTTTTGAAAGAATATTCCTTGAAGAACAAGGAGTCCATTAAAAAAAAAAAAGGATGTGCGATTCCGAGTTCGGATGAAGGAAATATGATCGAAACAAACCTATGTGCTCCGTATTCGAACCTGCTCCTATGAACTCCAATTGAATTGAAGCTTTGAGGACCTCATGATTACTACTCAAAAAGTGCTATTTGATAGCCTATAATTAATCCTTTTAAACACTTTTGAGTAGTATTTTAGGCCTTTTAACTCAATTGGTATGTTAAGGATCCTTTAAAGCAATTTTGATCACTTTGTGTAAGTTTTGGTGTTTTTGTTAGTATTTTGATCACCAAAGCAAGTCAAGTCTGAGGAGAGCTATGAGGAATCTTGGGCAAAGTTGAGAAGTCATTTGCCAAGAGTGAATCCGGATTGCAAGGAGAAAAAGCAAAGAGAATCTGCCATAAAGCCTATTCTTGATGACAGTCGTAGCAGCCACTTTTGGAGCACTTTCTGAAGTCCAAATGATGAATTCTATATACCATTTCAAAGCTCAGGAAGTCAAAAATCCAATGCTTCAAATGGTGTGCAATTCAGAGTTGAAACGAAGAAGTTACAGCCATTACAAGCCAATCACTCCGAGCTGAAGGAAGCATTTTGCAAAGTGTTGCGAAATCGCCCTTTTGTTGCGAAGTGATTTCGCAGCATTTTTGTACAGTAAGGTGTTTCTCCTTCTGACGATGTACAATTTATGCCGCGAGAAGGAAGCTTGAAACCTCAAGGTGGAAGCCAACTTCGCAGCCCTGTGAAGATAGCTCGGTGTTGCGAAATAATTTCGCAGCCCTCTTGGGTGTCTGCGAAATCTCGTAGACACCATTTTTCGCCTGCGAAATGGTTCCTGAAGCCTCCCGAAGTTTGCTACCGACATTGGGAGATATTTTCCATTAGATTTTTGTTGTCTAAATCCCAAAATACTCCTTGTAAACCACCAATTACATGATTCCTTAGTTTTTAAGTTAGTAAAAAGACTAAATATCTTTGTAACAATTAGTTTTATATTATGTTGATATATATACCTCTCGGGAGCCTGTTCTCGGAAGAGTTCCTTCTGTAACCATTTGGGTAAGCAAGTAAAGTCTATTTTCCTTCTACTGCCTTACCTTCTCACTTTGTATTTTTATTTTATTTCTAAGTTATGAATTCTCTGAGGAGTTTTCCCCAGAGAATGAGTAACTAAACCTCTAATTCCTTGGAGCTAAGGTTGCCGGGGAAGGTTCCAAATGCAAGAATGCAAAGCTTTGTGGTTTTAGCTAGTAATGAAGAGGAAGTGAAATCCTTTAGTGATTTCTATGTTTTTAGTTAACTTAAAACACCTTAGAGTCACCTGGGCCAACACTTGGTAAGGCAAGTGATTTCCAACCATGGAAATGCACTAGTTTACCCCTTGCGAGCCTCTGGTAGGTGACTTCAAGGTAGGATTTTCTAGAATAGCCAACACTTGGTAAGCTTTTGGACTCCTAGGAGACATCCATTAGTTATCTCTTGCGAGCTTTTGACGGGTGATCCAAGGTTAAAGATCACCTTGAATGGTTAAGGCTTAGTGAGAGTATTAAACCATTGCAAGTTGCATCAGTGAGAGAATTAAAGTGAAATCTAATTGAAGGAGTCTTTGTACATCACCGGTTAGAGAATTGACTATAAGTTGAATCTCTAATGCGAGGAAATGAACCAATTGACCGGAGCTATGTCTTTTGCATGAGAAACCACCCCAGTGAACCTAAATCTCCAAGGAATGCTTTTCTTCCTAAATTATTCCAAACTTCTGTTAAGTTAGTTAGTTTAAGTCTAAATCTTTACCAATCAAAGTTTGTTTTTTATTTCTTAAGCTAACCTTGAAATGAAACAAGACCAATTCACTTAGAATTGGTATCATTGATTGCTTGTTAGTCATTCCCAGTGAACGACCCTAGAGCCACTATACTATAGTAGCTTTTTCTTTGCTACCCTAGTGTATGGTGTTATAGGTAATAAATTTTGTTGATCACTTCTTCAATCAAGGAGCACCAGCTGAACACAAATCAGCTGAGACACCAATTGGGCATGAATCAAATGGCGCCGCTGCCGGAGAATGAGTGTCAAGTTCATTGTGATACCATTTTTTAGCACTTGTGATTTTCATCACAAGTTGGTAAAGTTTCTTTCACTTTACTAATTTTCATTCTTTCTTTAGTTATTCATAATCTAAGTTTATCTTTTTAAAATTTAGCCTAGTTTAATTTTGTTGTTGTAGCCCTGTTTTTCTTGTTGTCCTCTGTTTTTATTTAAAGTTGTAGCTGGATACTAGTTGTGTATGCCCAAGTGGATACGAGACATTGGAGGTAGGCTTGTTAAGTGTGATACACCTTAAAGAAGAGAATTGGAAGTAATCTTGAATATCATGGAGGCTACACCTGAAGATCAGCATAGTCACCAAGGTCGTCAAGACAATCTTAATGAATTCAGATCAATGAGGGACCGTATGCATCCACCTCGTATGAGTGCACCATCATGTATAGTGCCCCCTACAGAGCAGCTAGTGATCAGACCGTATCTTGTTCCACTTCTACCAACTTTCCATGGAATGGAAAGTGAGAATCCGTATGCACACATCAAGGAATTTGAAGATGTTTGTAATACATTCCAAGAGGGAGGAGCTTCAATTGATTTGATGAGGCTTAAGTTATTTCCTTTTACTTTAAAGGATAAGGCCAAAATTTGGCTTAATTCTTTAAGGCCAAGGAGTATCCGCTCTTGGACTGATTTACAAGCTGAATTCCTCAAGAAATTTTTTCCCACTCATAGAACAAATGGCTTGAAAAGGCAAATTTCAAACTTCTCAGCTAAAGAGAATGAGAAATTCTATGAGTGTTGGGAAAGATACATGGAAGCTATAAATGCTTTCCCTCACCATGGCTTTGATACTTGGCTATTGGTGAGCTATTTTTATGATGGTATGTCATCCTCAATGAAGCAACTCCTCGAGACAATGTGTGGAGGAGATTTCATGAGCAAAAATCCAGAGGAAGCTATGGATTTCTTGAGCTATGTAGCTGATGTTTCAAGGGGATGGGATGAACCAACTAAAGGAGAAGTGGGAAATATGAAGTCTCAGTTGAATGCTTACAATGCAAAGGCTGGGATGTATAATTTGAAAGAAGATGATGACATGAAAGCAAAGTTGGCAGCTATGACAAGAAGATTGGAGGAGTTGGAGCTGAAAAGAATACATGAAGTGCAAGCTGTTGCTGAAGCACCAGTGCAAGTGAAGCTATGTCCCAATTGTCAATCATTTGAACATTTGGTTGAGGAATGCCCTGCAATTTCAGCTGAAAGGGAAATGTATAGAGATCAAGCAAATGTTGTTGGACAATTCAGGCCTAATAACAATGCTCCATATGGAAATACTTACAATTCAAGTTGGAGGAATCATCCAAATTTCTCATGGAAGGCCAGAGCAACTCAATATCAATAGCCGGATCCACCATCTCAACAATCTTCAAGTATTGAACAAGCAATAGCCAATCTCAGAAAGGTAATGAGAGATTTTATTGAAAAGCAGGAAGCCACTAATGCTCGACTCGATCAAAGAATTGATAGAGTGGAGAGTGTGTTGAATAAAAGGATGGATGGAATGCAAAATGATATGAACCAAAAATTTGATAACATCCAATATTCAATTTCAAGGCTTACAAATTTGAATACACTGCAAGAAAAGGGAAGATTTCCTTCTCAACCTCATCAAAATCCCAAAGGTGTCTATGAAGTGGAAAGCCAAGAGGGAGAATCATCACAGGTGAAGGATGTCAAAGCTTTGATCACTCTAAGGAGTGGTAAGAAAATTGAGCAGCCAACACCCAAGTCACATGTTGAGAAAGAAGAAGAGATAAAGAAAGGGAAGGAAATGGAAGAAAAAGAGAGTGAGATTAGTGAAGAAAAGAAGGACTCTGATGCAACAAGGAAAGTAATTCCAGAGAAGGAGCTTTTGAAGGAAGAAATGCTGAAGAAATCAACTTTTCCACCTTTTCCTCAAGCATTACAGGGGAAAAAGGGGATTAGAAATGCAGCTGAAATCCTTGAAGTCTTGAGACAAGTGAAAGTTAATATTCCACTGCTGGATATGATCAAACAAGTTCCAACGTATGCAAAATTCCTAAAGGACTTGTGTACTATCAAAAGAGGGTTGACTATAAACAAGAAAGCTTTCTTGACTGAGCAAGTAAGTGCAATCTTACAATGTAAGTCTCCTTTGAAGTACAAAGACCCTGGAAGTTCTACCATTTCAGTCATGATTGGAGGAAAGCTAGTGGAGAAAGCCTTGCTAGACTTAGGAGCAAGTGTGAATTTGCTTCCATATTCTGTCTACAAGCAATTGAGACTTGGAGAGTTGAAGCCAACAGCAATCACTTTATCTCTGGCAGATAGATCAGTGAAAATTCCAAGAGGGGTAATTGAGGATGTATTGGTTCAAGTAGATAATTTCTACTATCCAGTAGATTTTATTGTTCTTGATACAGATCCTACTGTAAAGGAAGCTAATTTAGTTCCTATCATCCTTGGAAGGCCATTTCTTGCAACTTCAAATGCAATCATCAACTGTAGGAATGGGCTTATGCAACTCACTTTTGGTAACATGACCCTGGATCTCAATATTTTCTATATGTCTAAAAAGCAAATCACTCCGGAGGAAGAAGAAGGTCCAGAAGAGCTATGTGTAATTGATACTTTGGTGGAGGAGCACTGCAATCAACATATGCAAGACAAGTTGAATGAAAGTCTTGAGGATAGTGAGGAAGGTTTTTCTGAATCCCCTATTGGGCTTGCTACTCTACAAAGTTGGAAAAAGATAGAAGGAATTCTACCTTTGTTCAATGAGGAAGAGGAGGCAGCTGTTGAAAAAGAAATTCCAAAACTCAATCTAAAGCCTTTACCTGTGGAGCTGAAATATACATATCTTGAAGCAAATAACCAATGTCCTGTTGTGATATCTTCATCTCTGACCAATCATCAAGAGAATTGTTTAATGGAAGTTCTCAAGAGGTGTAAAAAGGCAATAGGATGGCAAATATCTGATTTGAAAGGCGTTAGTCCTTTAGCTTGTACTCATCATATATATATGGAGGAGGAAGCAAAGCCAATTCGTCAATTTCAAAGAAGGTTGAATCCTCATCTACAAGAGGTGGTGCGAGCTGAAGTGCTGAAGCTACTTCAAGCAGGAATCATTTACCCTATATCTGATAGCCCTTGGGTGAGTCCTACTCAAGTGGTACCAAAGAATTCAGGAATCATAGTGGTTCAAAATGAAAAAGGGGAAGAAATTACTACACGCCTCACTTCAGGTTGGAGGGTGTGTATAGATTATAGAAAGCTGAATGCTGTCACCAAGAAGGATCATTTTCCATTGCCATTTATTGATCAAGTGCTGGAGAGAGTCTCTGGACATCCATTCTATTGTTTCTTGGATGGGTATTCAGGGTATTTTCAAATTGAAATTGATTTGGCAGATCAGGAAAAGACCACTTTTACATGTCCATTTGGAACATATGCTTATAGGAGAATGCCTTTTGGTTTATGCAATGCACCTGCTACATTTCAAAGATGTATGTTGAGTATTTTCAGTGATATGGTGGAGAGAATTATGGAGGTTTTCATGGATGACATCACCGTATATGGAGGTACATTTGAGGAATGCTTGGTTAATTTGGAAGCAGTTCTTCATAGATGCATTGAAAAAGATCTGGTGCTGAACTGGGAGAAATGCCATTTTATGGTACGTCAAGGAATTGTCCTTGGCCATATCATCTCTGAAAGAGGCATTGAAGTTGATAAAGCAAAGGTGGAGCTTATTGTTAAATTACCATCTCCAACAACTGTAAAAGGAGTAAGACAGTTCCTTGGCCATGCAGGGTTCTATAGGAGGTTTATAAAAGGTTTTTCAAGTCTTTCAAAACCTCTTTGTGAGTTGTTAGCTAAGGATGCTAAGTTTATATGGGATGAAAGGTGTTAGCATAGCTTTGATCAACTGAAGAAATTTTTAATAACAACTCCAATAGTGAGAGCCCCTAACTGGCAATTACCTTTTGAACTGATGTGTGATGCCAGTGACTTTGCTATAGGAGTTGTGCTTGGCCAAAGAGAAGATGGGAAGCCCTATGTGATTTACTATGCAAGTAAAACACTAAATGAAGCTCAAAGGAACTACACAACTACAGAGAAAGAATTGTTAGCTGTGGTATTTGCTTTGGACAAATTTCGAGCTTATTTAGTGGGGTCTTTCATTATTGTCTTCACTGACCATTCAGCCTTGAATTATTTATTGACAAAGCAAGATGCAAAAGCAAGGTTGATTAGATGGATTCTTTTATTACAAGAATTCGATCTCCAAATCAAAGATAAGAAAGGAGTGGAGAATGTAGTAGCTGACCACTTGTCAAGGTTAGTTATAGCACATAATTCCCATCCCTTGCCTATTAATGATGATTTTCCTGAAGAATCACTCATGTTCCTAGTGAAAACTCCTTTGTATGCTCATATTGCTAATTATTTAGTAACTGGTGAAATTCCAAGTGAGTGGAATGCACAGGACAGGAAGCACTTCTTTGCCAAAATTCATGCTTATTATTGGGAAGAGCCCTTTCTCTTTAAGTATTGTGCAGATCAGATTATTAGGAAGTGTGTCCCTGAAGATGAGCAGCAAGGGATTCTATCTCATTGTCATGAGAATGCATGTGGAGGCCACTTTGCCTCTCAGAAAACAGCCATGAAGGTATTGCAATCAGGATTTACTTGGCCATCTCTTTTTAAAGATGCCCACATCATGTGTAGAAATTGTGATAGATGCCAAAGGCTTGGAAAGCTAACAAAAAGAAATCAAATGCCTATGAACCCCATTCTGATAGTTGAGTTATTTGATGTATGGGGCATTGACTTCATGAGACCTTTTCCAATGTCTTTTGGTAATTCTTACATCTTGGTGGGGGTGGATTATGTTTCTAAGTGGGTTGAGGCAATCCCCTGTAAACAAAATGATCATAGGGTGGTTCTCAAGTTTCTTAAAGAGAACATTTTCTCAAGATTTGGGGTGCCCAAAGCCAAAATCAGTGATGGAGGTGCTCATTTTTGCAACAAACCTTTTGAAGCTCTGTTATCCAAGTATGGAGTGAAGCATAAGGTGGCCACACCTTATCATCCTCAGACTTCCGGGCAAGTTGAGCTAGCTAATAGGGAAATAAAGAACATCTTGATGAAAGTGGTGAATTCCAACACAAAAGATTGGTCTATTAGGCTTCATGATTCATTATGGGCATATAGAACAGCTTATAAGACTATTATAGGGATGTCTCCCTATCGTCTTGTCTATGGCAAAGCATGCCATCTCCCTGTGGAAGTTGAATACAAGGCTTGGTGGGCAATAAAGAAGCTGAATATGGATTTGATCAAGGCCGGAGAAAAGAGATTTCTAGACCTTAATGAGATGGAAGAATTAAGAAATAATGCTTATATCAATTCCAAAGTTGCAAAACAGAGGATGAAGAAGTGGCATGATCAACTCATCTCCAACAAGGAATTTCAGGAAGGGCAAAGAGTTTTGATGTATGACACAAGACTCCATATCTTTCCTGGGAAGCTCAAGTCAAGGTGGATAGGGCCGTTCATTATTCACCGAGTATGGTCCAATGGAGTGGTGGAATTATTGAATTCCAATGGCAAGGATAGCTTTAAAGTCAATGGATATCGTCTTAAGCCATTCATGGAGCCATTCAAATCAGAAAAGAAGGCAATCAACCTCCTTGAGCCTCAAAAAGCCTAAGTGAAAAAGGGTTTGCTGGACGTGGTTTTACCACAGTCCAAAATTTTTGTAAATTTTGTAAATTTTCAAGTTGTTTCCATACTTTTGATCTTAGTTTTTAATCTTAAATCATGTTTTTAGGTGTGTTTTAATTGTTTTGAATGATCCCAGGTGGAAGAAATTTCAAGGAGATTGAAAGAAAAAAAATCGGGTCGAAATTGGAGCCAAAACAGAGCAAAAACAGGGGAAAAATAGAGCTCTGCGAAATTTCGCAGAGTGAAGGAAACCTCTGCGAAATGAGCATTTTGTTGCCAAACCATTCCGCAACACTGTAAAAGTCTCTACGAGGGTATTTCGCAATTGCGAAAGTGGTTTTGGCACACGAGTGCCACTTCGCAGTACAGTGGCATCCATTTCGCAACTGCGAAACGCATTACGAAGTGGAAAAGCGTGATTCCGCACTGAAAGTCCCATTCTGCAGGGTATTTCGCAATTGCGAAAGTGGTTTTGGCACACGAGTGCCACTTCACAGCACAGTAACATCAATTTCGCAGCTATGAAACTCACTGCGAAGTTGCTGCGAAAATGGCATTTTGCTGCGAAATTGGCGTTTTGTTGCGAAACTTAAATTGACCTTTAGGCTTCCGTTTTTCCTATTTATACCGGTCATTTGAGCTGCGAAAAGGGTTTCAAAAATCAGAGCACCATTCTCGCAGCCTGTTCGTCTTCTTCAGTGAGCCACGCCGTCCAAGCTTCTGGTCATCTTCTCAGATCAGCAACGCCGACCAAAGTTCGATAGCCCAAAATGGCACGAACACAAGGGGCTAAGTCTTCATCTCCTTCGAACCGCAATAAGAGTCTACGAAAGGAGCCAAGTCCAGGTTCTGCTTCAAAGTCTTCGCCGTTAAGGCCAAATCCACCTCTGGTGAAGCCCGTGCCACCAAAGCCGCCGGCAAGACGATACCTTACCAGGTCAGGCGGTCGGCCATTGTAGAAGAAACCCAGGGTGGAGAGCTCAGAACCCATCGATTTGACTGAGCAATCTCCAGGGCCTTCTCCAATTCCATCACCGGTTCAAACTCCAGTGCCGTCGCCGGTTCCCTCGCCGAGTCTCCTGCCAGTTCCATCGCCGGTACCATCTCCGGCGCTGCAAGAAAAATCTCAGGAGCCTCTAGTGCCACTTCCCGAGCCCCAAATTCAAGCGGAAACACCTATGGAAGAAGTGATTAGGAGGCCAATGCTACCTCAGCCCCCAATTGAAGGAAACTTGGATTGTCGAACTCGGGCATTTCATTCCGAGCTTTGCTTCGACTTAGCAGCATTCAGAGTGAGGCCAGAGCTTGCCCAATCATTCTAGCTGCTGAGGAGGTACCATATGGAGCAACTGCTAGCTCCAAGAGACTTTTTCTATCCCCGGATAGCCACGGATTTCTACCAATCCATGACAACTAAAGATGTTAGGAATCCAACTCTGATTCATTTCACAATCGATGGGAGACATGGTATATTAGGAGCACGACATATTGCTGAAGCCCTGCAAATTCCTTTTGAGCCAACCCAATTCGACAATTTTAGAGCTTGGGCAAATACTACTGAGCTAGAGATGGTTCGCACCCTTTCCAGAGGAGCTGCAAATCGATCACATCTGCTGAGGGAGGAGCTTCCTCCAGTTATATTTTTTATTGATGCCTTTTTGCGGCATAATATCTATCCCCTACAACATTGGACCCAAAGAAGGGGAGTTCTTCTGGAAGCTCTGTACAAGATGTCAAAAGGATTCTTCTTTGGGCCTCATCATCTGATCATGGCAGCCCTTCTCTATTTTGAAGAGAAGGTTCACAAGAAGAAGCTTCAGAGAGCAGATTGCATTCCCCTCCTCTTCCCAAGGCTGCTATGCCAAATTTTGGAGCATCTGGGATACCCCTCTAAGCCTCAGCTGGAGAAAAAGAGAATATGCCGTGAGCCATTCACTCTTGATAAATGGAATAATATGACGGCCTACAAAGTTGATCAGCCTGGGCAGCCTCAACCGGCTGCAAGGAGAGCCTCCCCAAGACGTATACCTGAGGGTATAACAGTTGCTGCTACTGCCATTCCTAGAGCTCCACCAACTGCACCTGCTTCATCACAGCCATCCACATCAGCTGAGCCGAGGATGGCCATTCCTATATCTGAATATCGAGAGTTGTGTCATGCATTGGAGACTTTTACAGCTTCTCAGAGCAATCTTGCTCAGGAGATGGCAGCCATCAGAGCTTGCCAAGAGCAGATGTTAGCCTCTCAGGCTCAACTAGCTGCCATCTTAAGGCAGCTCCAAGTCCATTTCGATTTGCCACAAGCTGTAGAGCCCTCCACTTCTACTCCACCAGAGCCACACTCTCAGCCTTCAGAGTCTCATCCTCCAGAGCCCGAAGCCCCAGCTGATGCACCTACCGAGGAGGCAGATCCTTCTGCCTAACACCACCACCCCACTCATCAGACATTATATATATCTTCTGTTTATGTTTTTATGCATTTTGTTTTTTTTTTTTTAAGTTGAAAAGAAGTCCCAGTATTTTGGTACTATATATGGGATTCATTGTGATTACTTGTCTTTTGCACTGTACTTGAATGAACAGAAAGTAATACAAGTTGAATTTTTCTTGTTAAAAGTTAGCATTAAGTTCTCCTTATTTCCTTTTCTCACATATTCTATTCTTTTTGAAACATGTGGTTTTCCCCAATCAATATTCGAATTTGATATCAGCAAGGAGGTACCACTTCCTCCCTTTTATTACAGTCACTCAAATCACATTGAGGACAATGCTCAGTTAGGTTGGGGGGTATGAGGAAGGAAGTATGCTAAATCTTTTTGGTATTGCAATTATATTGGTTAATTAGTTGTAGTTTTTACTTTTTACTCTTTTTATTCTACTCTCCATGAATTTTGAGGAAAAATTTTCAAATTAAACCAAGAGAAATTGAACTGTTGCTTTTTCACTTGACTTAGAGTATGGATTATGCTTACTAAAGTGGTTCAATTGTTGAAACTTCTACTGAAATTGAATTGAGTTCTTCCACTTTAAGCTATTCACACACTGTGCACATTAGTTTCTGATTATAAGATGAAAAGCTATTTCCCTCTTGACTTAGGATAATTTTGGGACTTGGTATATTTGACCTCATTTGATAAAAATTGAAACACCCTGCAAAAGGCCAATGAGCCTTTGAAATAAAGAAAGTTGTTTGCTTGCCTTGAAACCCGAGCAAGGTCTGAGGGGTATATGGTGAAAATCTTTTAAGCCTGGTGCCCTAAGTCTTAATTGGTTGGGAGTCACCGACCTCAATGCTCGTTATAAGGGTGAATAGGTAGAGTTAGCATATGGTAGATGCTTGGGTATTAGAAACTCATTCTTAAAAGTCCGGAGAAAAATCCGAGTAGTTAGTGGTTGAAAGATCCTTAAAACTTGGTGCCCTAAACCTTAAGTGGTTGGGAGTCATCGATGGACCCCCATTACATGGACAAGTCAGAAAGAGTACCCCATAAAGCTGCCCTGAAAAAAAAAAAAAATGATGAAAGTGTGTTCTTTTCTTATTGATTTTGGTCAGTTTGCTAAAGTGTTGAAAAGAGATAGGTTGGAGGGTGAGATTAGTTTAGCATATTATTCTCGGAACCTAAAGAGCCAATACACATAGATTTTTGTGGAAGATTGAAGTTTAGTTCTTTGAAAGGGGAAATGATTTTAAAACTTCAGTTTGCATAATGCACTCCCTTGATTGACAGTGTTTAGCATAGGTGTTATGACTCTTGTTGAGATTTGGGTTTGTATTTCTTTAATGCTTCATGTGAGAATTAGATCATCATGCCACTTGAGAATTGAATTTGTTTAGCATGATGTTGTAAATTTTAGATTAGTTTGCTTTTTATTTTCATTTTTCTCTCCTATATTGCTAAGGGACTAGCAATATGTCGGTTGGGGGAAGTGATTACTACTCAAAAAGTTCTATTTGATAGCCTATAATTAATCCTTTTAAACACTTTTGAGTAGTAGTTTAGGCCTTTTAACTCAATTGGCATGTTAAGGATCCTTTAAAGCAATTTTGATCACTTTGTGTAAGTTTTGGTGTTTTTGTTAGTATTTTGATCACCAAAGCAAGTCAAGTCTGAGGAGAGCTATGAGGAATCTTGGGCAAAGTTGAGAAGTCATTTGCCAAGAGTGAATCAGGATTGCAAGGAGAAAAAGCAAAGAGAATCTGCCATAAAGCCTATTCTTGATGACAGTCATAGCAGCCACTTTTGGAGCACTTTCTGAAGTCCAAATGATGCATTCTATATACCATTTCAAATCTCAGGAAGTCAACAATCCAATTCTTCAAACGGTGTGCAATTCGGAGTTGAAACGAAGAAGTTGCAGCCATTACAAGCCAATCACTCCGAGCTGAAGGAAGCATTTTGCAAAGTGCTGCGAAATCGCCCTTTTGTTACGAAGTGATTTCGCAGCATTTTTGTACAGTAAGGTGTTTCTCCTTCTGACGATGCACGATTTATTCCGCAAGAAGGAAGCTTGGAACCTCAAGGTGGAAGCCAACTTCACAGCCCTGTGAAGATAGCTCGGTGTTGCGAAATAATTTCGCAGCCCTCTTGGGTGTTTGCGAAATCTCGTAGACACCATTTTTCGCCTGCGAAATGGTTCCTGAAGCCTCCCGAAGTTTGCTACCGACCTTGGGAGATATTTTCCATTAGATTTTTGTTGTCTAAATCCCAAAATACTCCTTGTAAACCACCAATTACATGATTCCTTAGTTTTTAAGTTAGTAAAAAGACTAAATATCTTTGTAACAATTAGTTTTATATTATGTTGATATATATACCTCTCGGGAGCCTGTTCTCGGAAGAGTTCCTTCTGTAACCGTTTGGGTAAGCAAGTAAAGTCTATTTTCCTTCTACTGCCTTACCTTCTCACTTTGTATTTTCATTTTATTTCTAAGTTATGAATTCTCTGAGGAGTTTTCCCCAGAGAATGAGTAACTAAACCTCTAATTCCTTGGAGCTAAGGTTGCCGGGGAAGGTTCCAAATGCAAGAATGCAAAGCTTTGTGGTTTTAGCTAGTAATGAAGAGGAAGTGAAATCCTTTAGTGATTTCTATGTTTTTAGTTAACTTAAAACACCTTAGAGTCATCTGGGCCAACACTTGGTAAGGCAAGTGATTTCCAACCATGGAAATGCACTAGTTTACCCCTTGCGAGCCTCTGGTAGGTGACTTCAAGGTAGGATTTTCTAGAATAGCCAACACTTGGTAAGCTTTTGGACTCCTAGGAGACATCCATTAGTTATCTCTTGCGAGCTTTTGACGGGTGATCCAAGGTTAAAGATCACCTTGAATGGTTAAGGCTTAGTGAGAGACTTAAACCATTGCAAGTTGCATCAGTGAGAGAATTAAAGTGAAATCTAATTGAAGGAGTCTCTGTACATCACCGATTAGAGAATTGACTATAAGTTGAATCTCTAATGCGAGGAAATGAACCAACTGACCGGAGCTATGTCTTTTGCATGAGGAACCACCCCAGTGAACCTAAATCTCCAAGGAATGCTTTTCTTCCTAAATTATTCCAAACTTCTGTTAAGTTAGTTAGTTTAAGTCTAAATCTTTACCAATCAAAGTTTGTGTTTTATTTCTTAAGCTAACCTTGAAATGAAACAAGACCAATTCACTTAGAATTGGTATCATTGATTGCTTGTTAGTCATTCCCAGTGAACGACCCTAGAGCCACTATACTATAGTAGCTTTTTCTTTGCTACCCTAGTGTATGGTGTTATAGGTAATAAATTTTGTTGATCACTTCCTCAATCAAGGAGCACCAGCTGAACACAAATCAGCTGAGACACCAATTGGGCATGAATCACCTCACTTCCTTCATTTAGCATGATGTGAACAACTAGGGAATTGGCCATGACGACACTCCAAAATGAACTACACACTTGCACTACATTGGACCGTAGATGAACCTACACAAGGCTTGAAAACCGATGAAGCTCAAAAGGGGGCCATGACAGTGCCATACGAAAAAAATTGGGTGCATATGACACCCCTAAGATAAATGCAAGTGTCGACGGACAAAATTGAGGGTCTACAAATATGCCCATCTTCAGTAGAGTGAATGAACGAGTGAAACGCGAGTGTGAAGTGCAAGTAATGAATTGAGTGAAATGAACTCTAGTGAAGAATTCAAATGACCAACAATTTTGTCCCCACACAACAATAAATAAGGCTAAGGGAAATGAGTCATGCTGACCGAATGGACTAGGGAATCCAGACACAATATCGGAGAAAGCTAAAGGAATCTGGACACGATGCCAAAGAAGACTAAAGGAAATCGGATGCGATGCTGGAAAAGATCAGGAAATCCGGCCATGATGTTTGAGAAGAGATTGTATCCAGGCAAGTACCAGAGAAGAGATCGTATTCGGGTGAGTACTAGAGAATATGAGACAGATGGGGGATCGAATCCGGGCGAGTACCGAAGAATCCAAGACAAAAAGGATCGTATCTGGGAGAGTACTGGAGAAGAGATTGTATCCAGACGAGTATTGGAAAGAGGTAGAATCCGGGTGAGTACCGGAGAAAGGTCCGGGTGAGTATCAAAGAAGGGTCTGGGCGAGTACCGGAAAATGGGTAGAATCCGAGTGAGTATCTAAAAATGGTCCGGGCGAGTCCTGGAGAAGGGGTAGAATCCGGGTGAGTATCGAAGAAGGGGTAGTATAGGAGAAAGGTCCGGGCGAGTACCGGGAAAGGGGTAGAATTCGGGTGAGTATCGAAAAAGGGTTTGGGCGAGTACCGGAAAAGGGGTAGAATCCGGGTGAGTATCGAAGAAGCGTTCGGGCGAGTCTCGGAGAAGGGGTAGAATCCGGGTGAGTACCAGAAAAGTGGTAGAATTCCGGTGAGTATTAAAAAAAGGGTTCGGGTGAGTACCGGAGAAAGCGTAGAATCCGGGTGAGTATCGAAGAAGGGTTCGAGCGAGTACCGGAAAAGGGGTAGAATTCGAGTGAGTATCGAAGAAGGGTCAGAGCGAGTCCCGGAGAAAGGGTAGAATCCGGGTGAGTAGCGGGAAAGTGGTAGAATTCCGGTGAGTATCAAAAAAAGGGTCCGGGCGAGTACCGAAGAAGGGGTAGAATCCGGGTGAGTATCAAAGAAGGGTTCGAGCGAGTACTGAAGAAGGGTTCGGGTGAGTACCGGAAAAGGGATAGAATCCGGGTGAGTATCTAAAAAGGGTCCGAGCGAGTCCTGGAAAAGGGGTAGAATCCGGGTGAGTACCGGAGAATGGTAGAATCTGAGTGAGTACCGAAAAACCCAAAAAAAACTAGCCAAGCACAACAACACAAAGAAAGAGGGTGTATGCCCTAGTATGAACACGAGAATGCCACTAAATGATTTGAAGAAGCAAGAAATCAAACATCTCAATCACAAAAGACGAAGGGGTATGCCTCATTGTGACGTCTAGAAAATGCCAATAAATGACAATCAAGAAAACAAGAACACCACTAACAAGATGGAAAGAAAGGGGGTATGCCCTTATAGGACAACTCAGAAATGTGACTAGAGGTGAAAAGAAAGGGCTATACCCCAGTCTAAGATATCCATACCATGTTAGAATCCCATAACTGTGCATATGGTCAAAGTTAGAGAGCTGAAAACATCACAAACATTCATTCCTAGAACAACATCGACTTTATTCCGCAACATCCAATATCCACAAAAAAACTGATAGGGGGTATGCCCCAGTGTGTACATCTGATATGCAAGTGTCTCGGTAAAAAAACAACTCTGAAATATATCATTAAAAACCTAATCGTCTGGATAAGCAAACATGACAAAGTATGGGGTACGCCCTAGTGTGCACACCCACTAGGTCGACGAATACGCATGAATCTGATCCTAGGCCATCTCTCAAAAGCAAGTTGCTGTATGAAGAAACCAAGTTGAATGTGGGGGCCTACTCAAACACTGATGCCAAGCGTCACCTGGTGAAATGGGCTGCCTGCATCCCAGTGTAAGAACTGATGCCATCATGTAAGAATAGGGGTATGTCCTAGTATGAATATAACAAACCAACAAGCAAAGGGGGTCTTGGACAGACTCGACTCTCTGCATCATCTGTCTCTGATTATGGACCAAAGGCGAAGAGACAAAATGGAAAAAGCAGTATGCAATCCTCAATATCCCTCAAGAAATGGAGCCTTGTCGGCATCCCATACTTCAATCAATAGATGAAGCCTATCCGAATGAAATGCGTCGAAGCAAACACGAGATCTCATGGCCTAAGGTGGTCTTACGACTCAGACCGTAATGAAGGCTAGGGGTAAAAGGTGAATGAAATGACGAGAAACAAAGGCCCAAATACCCAATAGATAATGCCAAGCCTCTGTGTGCACAATGTCAAATATCGGAGGACTATGTGAGTAAGGTGACTCAACCCTACATTCAAATGAACAATGTCCAACGACTGGGATGTGCACCAAAGAACGCGTCGTTCATGCAGTGAGACGACGATCGACGAGGATAAAAGAAAAAGAAAATGGATAAGACGAATGATGAATGAGTGTAGAAGAAAATGAAGAAACAAGCTGGGATAAAAGTGTAGCAATGTGTGATAACGACAAACAACTCATCCCATTAACGCCAAATCGAAGCAAGTCACTATATGATGGGAGTGGTGATATAGATAATGATCTAAGGAACCTAGTGCAAAGGAAACCTAAACCTCACTCCCAATGTCTCCCAGATCCATGGAGAAAAGGATCGTACAATGTTCTCACTGACTCTCAGAAGAAGAATAAGTCTCTCAAACTCAAAATGACCTATGATGATCAAGTCGTGATACTGTCGGTAAACCATACAAAACCCAAATATTAATGACATGAACATCGAATGAGCACAAGTTTTTTTTTTTTTTTTTGCGGAACAACCGACAAAGTAAGCCAACGACCATACCGACATGATCTAACAAATGTACCTCAAATCCCAAACCCAAATGGTTCCCTCAAACTAAAACTCCTGGATCAAAACTTAAGGGTGGAACGAAGGGTGTGACAAGCCTAACTTGCAGCTTTGGGACGAGAGTGCGTCATCATCACATAAGGGAAGATAGAAGCGAAAAGAATCGAAAGGATAGAAACAAAACTCAAAGACAGACAAAGTGAAAATGCACAATATAGGACAGAAGAAATCATGAATGACCCAAAAATGAAACAAACGAACAATGACACAATGGACTCACAATACTCACCGATCTAGACAATAAATGCAAAGCGCACAAGAGAAGGCCCCTAACCCAAGTGAGAAAATGTATGCAAGGCAAAGTGAACGAATAGGTCATAATGAATTGTGTGAGGCTCAATGGGCTAGCAATGGGATATATCAATGTGTAGGTGTGCAACAGGGAATATGGCTACTCAAAATTATGGCCACCCATCCTCTGACCATGATCTCATACGTAAAACTTCTTCAGCTAATCCACATTGATTGGCTCCGAAAACTGATTTTCGTCCAAATTTGTCAAGCAGGCAGCTCACTCTCGGGTCAAATTCGAATAACATACGACCCACTCCAACTCGGTCTGAACTTGCCTCTAGGGTCTTTGATCAATCCCCTGAGGACCTTCAAAACTAGGTCACCTTTCTGGAATTTCCTAGGCTTAAACCTTTTCCTGAATGCACGGGTCATTTTCCTATGATAAGCCTAAACATAATCTGCTGCCCTCAGTCTCCTTTCATCTAGAAGGCTAAGCTGATCATAACGAGACTGAGCCCACTCGGTCTCAGATATCTGCTACTCTAGTGCTACTCTCAAAGATCCCATCTCAATCTCAACAGGTAGCACTGCTTTCATACCATACACCAAGGAGTAAGGCGTTGCTCCGGTAGAGGTACAAAAAGAAGTGCGATAAGCCCATAGTGTGAAAGGGAGCTTCTTTGACCAATCCCGAGAAGTCTCAACCATCATCCTCAAAATCCGCTTAATATTCTTATTCGTGGCCTCAATTATCCCATTAGTTTGCGGCCTATACGTAGATGATCTATGATGCTGAATGCCATACTCCTAAATCAATGTATCCACCTTGCCTCCGAAATGCACCTCTCTGTCTGAGATCAGCTCATGAGGGATCCTGTATCGGCAGATAATATGCGATCTGATGAACTTGGCTACCATAGCCGCTGTCAATTTGGCGTAAGAAGCGGCTTCCACCCACTTGGTGAAGTAATCAATGGCTACTAAGATGTACTCGTGCTCGCTGGAAGACTTGGGCGAGATCTGCCCAATAATATCAATACCTGATTACTACTCAAAAAGTACTATTTTGTAGCTTGTAATTAACTCTTTTAAATACTCTTGAGTAGTAATTATTACCTTTTAACTCAATTCACATGTTAAGGACCCTTGCAATCGTTTCTAATCAAATTGTGTTAAGTTTTGGTGTTTTTGATAGCTTTTAGCTACACCAAAGCAATCCAAGAAAGAGGGAGAGCTGTATATAGTTCATGGCAAAGATTTTGGAAGCTTAAATTCATGAAGAACCAAGATTCGGAGCTCCATAGCCCTTTGCCAAAGTTTTTCAAAGTATGCAAGGAAAGAACAACGGAGAGAGGAAAAATAGAGTGAAGAAAACAGAAGATAGTAGCTGTAGTCTTCTTTCTCACTTTTGGAGTACTTTCCGAAGTCCATTTTCTACATGCTATATACCATTTCAAAGCTCAGGGAGTCAAGAATCCAACGCTTCAAATGGTGTACGAATTGGAGCTGAAATGAGGAAGATATGGCCTTCACAAGACCACTGCATCCAGCTGAAGGACAAATTCGCATCTTGCGAATTTGGAACTCCAACATGCGAAATTAAAGCCTACCTTGCGAAATGGAAATGGAATACAGCCGCACAGTCACAGAGAAGCCCAACTTTCGAAAGTGATTTTGCAACTTGCGAACTTGGAGCTCAACGTGCGAAAATGGATTCCAAGTTGCGAAATCAACTTGCGAGATTTTCGCAAGTCACCATGCAACGTGCGAAATCTACGTGCGAACTAGGATATTTGTGCACCGACTCTTTTAGATCTTTTCTTCAGATATTTTTGTATAAATTTTCATTCTTCTCCTTGTAATCCACCAACCATAAGATTTCTTAGTTAGGAAGGTTGGAAAAACGTCTCTATATATATTCCCTTGCATCCACTGTAAAATATATAGATATATAAATATATAGAATATACAGAGCCTTGCTCTGTTTTTCATTTTTTTTCATTTTCATTTTCTTGCTAGCCAAACATTCTCTGAGGATTTTTCCTTAGAGGATGAGAGGCTAGGCTTTTTGTCTCTTGGAGTGAGGAAAGCCGGGTAAGTTTCCACATGCATAAATTGGAAGTTTTGTTGTTTTAGTTTTTAATGAAGAGAAAGTGTGACCCGTTAATGGTTTTTATCTTTTTAGTTAACTTAAAACGCCTTTAATTCACCTAAGCCAACACTAGGTAAGGCAAGTGATCTCCGTCCATGGAGATTCACTAGTTTATCTCTTGCGAGCTTTTGGTAGGTGGTTTGAAGCTAGGATTTTCTAGAATAGCCAACACTTGGTAAGCTTTTGGACTCCAAGGAGACATCCATTAGTTATGTCTTGCGAGCTTTTGATGGGTAATCCAAGGTTAAAGATCATCTTGAATGGCAAGTGCTAGGTGAGAGGCATGAGCGATTGCAAGGTGCATCAGTGAGAGAGATTTAGTGTTTGAACCCATTAATGGGAAGCATCTGTACAACACCGGTTGGAGAAGGAACTATATGTTAATTTTCTAATGCGAGGAAAAGAAACAAGTGACCGGAACTCCCTTTTTGTATGAGGAACCTGAGCCTAGTGATCTAAACTCCAAGAAACACTTTTTTTTGTAAGTAAAATCAGTTACTATTTTTGGTTAGTTTAAAACCGAACCTTTTTCATTCAAACATCTTTATGTTTTCTTTTAAAGCTAACCTTGAAATGAAAAGGCACCAATTCAGCTTTGAATTAATATCATTTGTGAAGTGAAAACCCATCCCAGTGAACGATCCTAGAGCCACTATGCTATAGTAGCTTTTTCTTTGCTACCCTAGTATATGGTGTAATAGGTTATAAATTTTGTTGATTACTCCCTCAATCAAGGAGCACCAACTGGACACGAATCAACTGAGACACCAATTGGGCACGAATCAACACCCCATATTGAAAATGGCCAAGGAGAAGTGAGTGCATGCAACTTTGAAGGTGGCATGTGAATGAGATCACCGTGCATTTGGCACTCTGGACACTTCTAAATGAACTGACAACAATCTGCCTTCATGGTCAACCAAAAATAACTTGTCCTCATAATCTTTAGGGCCAACATGTGCCATCCCATGTGTGGGCCACAAACTCGTTCATGAACCTCTCTCATCACTCGATTTGTAGAGGTACGATCTAGACATAACAACAATAGGCCATCGGGCGATCGTCTGTACAATGACTCTCCACAAATCACAAATCTAGTGACTAACTGCCTTAAAGCTCTCTTATCCTTGATAGTGGTTGACTCAGGGTAAGCGCCACATGACAGAAACTGATAAATATCATGGTACCATGGTAGTCCATCTTGATCCTTGATATCTCCAATTAGACAACAATAAGCTGGTGCAGATCTGGTCTCAATCAGCAATGATCGCATAGTCACTCCCATAGGGATCTCAATCACAAAAGCCAAAGTGGCTAGCGCATCATCAAACTGATTTTTTGCCCTGGGCAGATGTATATATCTCAACTCCTCAAACCTATCAACCAACAAATCCAAATAAGCATGATAGGGTTTCAACTTCTCATCCCGAGTCCTCCAGATACCCTGAGTCTGCTGAATAACCAAGTTGGAATCCCTGTGGATTTCCAACTGTCTAACTCCAAGATCGAGCGCAATCTCTAGACCTGTAATGCATGCCTCGTACTCAACAACATTATTCATCAACTGGTGATGATCGAAGAATGCCAAACGGACTGATCTGGGAATATGATAACCTTGAGGTGATATCAATAGGATGCCAATACCAAACCCCGACTGATTGGCGAAACCATCAAAGTACAACCGCCATCCTGCAATACTAGTCACTGAGACATACTGCTCATCAGGGAAATCGTCGTCAACCGGTTTTTCATCAGATACTGGCAAAGAAGCCAAATGATTTGTAACAATGCTTCCTTTTACTGATTTCTGCGTGATATACTGAATATCAAACTCTTTCAGTAGCACTAACCATTTCATGAGCCTACTAGTCAAAATAAACATGTCAAACAGATATCTCAATGGATCTAATCGTGAGACTACTAATATGGAATACTCGGTCACATATTGTCTCAGTTTTCTGGTGGCCTAAACCAATGCCAAACATAGGTGCTTAATCATAATGTATTTATACTCATACTCGAGCATCCTCTTACTCAGATAATAAATGACTCGCTATTTTCCTGAATCATCGAGTTGAGCTAACATGCATCCCATGACAATCTCCGATATTGACAAGTACAGAAGCAGAGGGCGCCCTGGCGTAGGCGGTACTAAAACTGAAGAAGAAAGGAGACACTCCTTAATCTTCTCGAAAGCGTGCTGGCAATCATCATCCCAAACTGTAGGTTGGCTCTTCCTCAGAAGATGGAAGATAGGCTCGCATATGTCTGTCAATCTGGCAATGAAACGATTGATATACTGTAATATGCCAAGAAAGCCTCTGATCTCTCTCTCGGTCCTCAGAGCAGGCATGTCAAGTATGGCTCTGATCTTTTCTGGATCAACCTCTATACCACGCTCACTAACGACATGCCCCAACAATTTCCCAGAAGTTACCCTAAAGGTGCACTTCTTGGGATTCAATCTTAATCTGAACTGTCTGATCCTTTCAAAGTATCTCTATAAGGCTACTAAGTGATCTGTCCTGTCTCAAGATTTTACTATCATGTCCTCCACATATACCTCAACATATCTATGCATCATGTCATGGAATAGAGTAGTAGCAGCTCTTTGATAGGTGGCCCCTGCATTCTTCAACCTAAATGGCATAACCCGGTAATAGTAAGTACCTCACTCAGTGATGAAAGAAGTCTTCTCCATATCCTCTAGAGCCATCAAAATCTGATTATACCTAGTAAACCCACCCATGAAGGACAACATCAAATGTCCTGCAGTGCTGTCAATCAACATATCAATGTGTGGGAGGGGAAAATCATCCTTAGGACTGGCCTTGTTCAGATCTCGAAAATCAACACATACTCTAACCTTATTGTCCTTCTTTAGAATAGGGACGACATTAGCCAACCACTTAGGATATTCGACCACTGACAGGAAACCAATACTGAGTTGTTTTTGAATCTCTTTCTTAATCTACAAACTCCATCGAGGGTGTAATCTCCTCAATTTCTGCTTAATAAGTCTAGCATGTGGCAGGATGGGCAAGTGATGCTGGACTATAGAGGGATCAAGGCCTGGAATATCCTCATATGACCATGCAAATACATCCAGGTTTGACCTAAGCAGGTCAATCAATTTGCTTATCTCGTCAGCAGATAAGGAGGTGCCAATCTTTAGCTTCCTGGGCTGATCAGGGGTCCCGAAATGTACCAACTCAGTGCTACCAAAAACGGGTGTTACTTTCCTTTCCTCCGAATCTCAAGTTCCATTTAGCGCATAAAAACCCACACAACAACACCAAAAAGTGTCTTAGAGTGCCTTTCGAAGTAAAAGAAGAGATACGAGAGATGTCACTTGAAAAATCTAAAGCAAAAGCAAAGAAAGTTATAGAAATTCAAAAGATCCATGCTCAATTAAGTGGCACAATGGGGGGTAGTCATACAATTGTCATACATAAGGATGATGGTGATGAGGACGGAGATGTGTAAATGTATCCAACATATATGCATCTGGATGAGCAAGATGCTTATCAATCTACATTTCACACCTTGAAAGCGATAGAATGGGAGTGACAATAGTATGAAATCGTTATAGGAAGCAAGCATAAAATAGGGGAGTCATCATTTCCTAGCGCCACACCGACGATGATGCAAAAATCACAAAGTAAGCGAAATTCGAACCTATTGTTGCCTATTGTGCCCTTGCTCTACAAGTCTTCTACAGCAAGACAAAAAAATATCAAAGATATATTTAAGGCTAGTTCAATTAAAGAAAAGATGGTATGCTTAATAAGCAAATTCTTCATTTATGAGAGCATCACGCCTCATAAATCAAACTCTCATCACTTCAAGAATATGATTATTGGTACACAACAAGCAGGTAATTACTAATTTCTTAATTTTTATATTGTTTTAGACTTTGAGTAAGTATAATCTTTTGTGACATGTTTAAAATATTTCTTACATATGAATTGTAGGAATGAGAATCGAACCTCCATCTCCATATGAAATAAACAACAAGTACTTGGAAATGGAGTATAGAGAAATGGAAGCTTATGTGAACCAACAAAAAGAAAAATGGAAGACATGGGTGCACAATAATATTAGATGGATGGACAAGGCCCACGAAATTAAGTATAACTAATTTCATGGCCTATTCAAAAGGGACTATGGTGTTCCTCAAGTTAGTTGATGTATCAAACAATATCAATGACCACAAATATATATACAAGCTATTAAAGAGTGTTATAAAAGAATTCGGGGAAAAAATGTGGTCCAAATTGTCACAGATAATGGGTTGACATTTGTGAAAGTAGGCAAGTTATTGATGAAGAAGTCTAACTTTTATTGGACTCCGTGTATGATACACTGCATTGACTTAATGTTAAAAGACATCGACAAATGACCTAGTTGCAGATATGACAAGCAATGCCCGCAAGATAACCAACTTCATTTACAACCATGGTTGGTTACTTACACAAATAAGAAAGTAATGTGGTGGAGACATTGTTCAACTAAGAGTTATGAGGTTTGCTACTAATTATATTTCTAATGACAACTTTCTTAAAAAAAAGGCTGATTTGAAGAGATTGTTTATGACTGATAAATGGGCACAACACAAGCTCAGTTGGAAAAACATTGGATAAGAATTGAAGAAATTAATGTTTGACCATCTGTATTGGAACAAAATGGCAAATGTAGTTTCATTATATGAGCCACTATACGTGGTGCTTCGACTTGTGGATTCAAAAGTTGTTCCCACAATGCCATTTGTGAATGAGCTTATGCAAGTGATGAAAAAGAACCTCATTCATCAACAAACTAGAGAATGGATCTTTAAAATAATAAAAGATCGTTGGGAGAAAACACTAACACATCCACTTCATGCAGCAAGTACTTAAGTACTATCTATCTTCATAAGTTCTTACTCTTAATTTATTTAATTTTCTCTTACAAGATACTTAATCTACTTAATCTTATTATAGCATACTTCTTGAATCCAAGGTTTCAATATAGACATGGAGTTGGTAGTGATCCAAATCTACTTCAAGTGGTCCATGATGTTTTCGTATAATTAGACCCAACTATTGAATCGCTTGATCAACTTGGAAATGACGTAAATAAAAAAACTAAACTATTATTTTAGTTAATCTAATTAAACAATAATTTCATTCATCAATTTATTTGAACATTTGCTAACAAATATGACATTGACAATTAAATGTTGAATAAATAGCTTATACTTTTTTCAGATGCAAAGATAGGATTTGGGGATTTAGCGGTGATTGCAGCAAGGTCAACCATGGTGCTCGGTGAGTACTATTGATTACTACCAAAAAGTGCTATTTTGTAGACCTAATTATAATGGTTTTAAGCACCTTTGAGTAGTAATCATATTCATTTAACCCAATTAATTCATTAAGGTCCTTAGTAATTGGTTTTAACCATTTTGTGGCAAGTTTACATGTTTTTATCAGCTTATGAATCAATTCAAGCATGCCAAATGATGGAGGAGCTACTTGGACAAGATATGGAAAAGCTTTTGGAAGCTCAAATTCATGAAGAACCAAGCTTTGGAGCTCCATAGCCCTTTGCCAAAGTCGTTCAAAGTATGCAAGGAAAGAACAATGGAGAAGAGGAAAGCAAAGTGAAGAGAAGCAAAGAGGACAGTAGCTGCAGTCTTCTTTCACACTTTTGGAGCACTTCCCGAAGTCCATTTTTTACATGCTATATACCATTTCAAAGCTCTAGAAGTCAATAATCCAACGCTTCAAACCGTGTATGATTTGGAGCTGAAATGAGGAAGATATGGCCTTCGGAAGCCAACTGCTCCAGGTTGTGCGAAAATTTCGCACGACACAAGGTGTTATGCGAAATTTGCATAACACCTTCAAAATTCGCATAACCCATGCGTGGTGCGAATTTTCCTCTGTTTTTGCCGACTCCACTTTAGATATTTTCCTTTGTATTTTTTGATGTAATTTCCTTTCTTATCCTTGTAACTAACCAATCACAAGCTTTTGCTTTTGTAAAGACTATATAAGGGGTGGAAATCACCTCTTGGAAAATATATAGAACATATGTTACGTTTTACACTTAGAATATATACAGAGCTCTCTCGTCTCTCTTTTCTCTTTACTATTTTATTTTCTTGGAAGCCAAACAGCCTCTGAGGGCTTTTCCTCAGAGGATGATTGGCTAAAACTTTTAGTTTCTCAAAGTATGGATGTTATGTGATGGCTTGGATGCAATCCCATGGAAATTTCTCGCACTCGGAAGGTAAGGTAGACGTTTTTCATTAAAGGTTCATTAATGCAAAGTTTGGTTTTTTATTTCCTTTGGACAACTTCCAACGGCCAATACTTGATAAGCTTTTGGATTTCTATCCATTAGCTATCTCCTACGAGCTATTGGAAGGTGAGGTTTTCAATTCCAAGTTCTGCATTAATCCGTTAGAACCAATTTCAATGGCCATTGAAAGGTGAGTTTATCACTTGGAATGACTTTGAGTTGCCAATATTTGGTAAGCTTTTGGCTTTAGACCATTAGTTATCTCTTACGAGCCATTCAAAGGAAGTCTAAGGTGAATAACCATTGATGAAATTCACTACCATCTGTTTTGCCATTTTAAAGGATTAAAACTTGATTTGCTAAATCCATACCGGTTCGGGAAGCAAGCATCACCATAGTTGCAACCCCAACTCGAGGAGCCTATCCCGAGATTTCCAATTTGCATAAGAGCCAGAGCATAACTATCCTATCTTTGAGAAACTTGTTTTTACACCCTTTCATTTTAGTCTTTAATGTTAGCTTAGATTAGTTTAAATCTTTCTAAAACATTTACATCTTCTTTTAAAGCTAACATCCATAAGAAAATCACCTATTTTCCTAATTTGAATATCACTAGTGTTTGCGAAAACTCTTCCCAGTGAACGATCCTAGAACCACTATGCTATAGTAGCTTGGCTACTTTAGTAATAGTATTTAAGGTATAAATTTTGTTGATACACCTTTAAAGCTAAGCTACCATGAGTCGAATCAATATCATTATTATAAATTCACCACATAAGTATTTATATAATTATGAATTGGTAGCAACTGAATAGTGGTTTATGTATGGAAATCATACACCTACATTGAGGAAGTTGGCCATCAATTTTTTTTCACAAACTACATCATCTTCTACCTGCGAGAGAAATTGGAACACGTTTGCTCTCATCCACAAGAAGCAACGAAATCGTCTGACTTACCCTCAATTGCAACAATTTGTTTTTTGTTGTGATAACATGAAGCTAAAGTTGCGCGATATAGAGACAGAAAATGATCAAGTTGTTGAGAAAGATTACATTGATCTCCTTGACATTTCAGTTAAGATGGGTGATGAAGAAGATAATTGTTCTAATGGGTTAGGCTTCTACACTTGAATGATGAAGTTGGAAATCCTGATCCGCGAATTACCGCTTATGTTCAAGAATTTGGTGTTGATGTTGAACGTGTGTTGTTTAAAAAAGTTCACAGTGAGAGTTTTAACATAGACATTGAGGATTCATTTTAGACGACATTGAATTCCCACCATGAGGTTGACTCAACAAGTGCAGGCCAAAGTAGTAGACCTAATGTTGCTGGTACTTATACTTTTGGTTACAATGGTTCAAGAACTGGAATTGATGATGAAGGAGATATTAGGAAACACCAACAATGTCAATATCCAGTGAGCCCATTTTCCTATGAAGATGATTTCACGTACTGCACACGAAATGAATACCATGGCTCTAGAAAAGTTAGTCTAAGCATAAGAGCTATTGGGGAAAAGAACAGAAGAGAATAGACGAGGCTTAATGAGTTGGTACCAATATTGTCTCCAACAACAAGACGGGGTTCCTTTATCGGCCAATTCCATTTAACCACATAAGTCATCATGTTGGTACTAAAGGCTCATTGCAATGTAATATGTACAAATTATTAATATTTAATGAAATTAAATCTTTCATGTAGCTTTATAATGAGTGTACACTTACAAAGTTCACATTTCTAATCGATCGATATGATATAATTAAATTTAATATCACAAATTATATCATAGATATATCAAATTATTCAATAAAACAACTTTAAAATGTCTATTATACTTCTAATTACATTTCTATGAGTTTTTTCTTCTTACATTTCTATGGGTTTTGATAAATTTTAGGCCTATCAATATTTTGTGTCAAAATATTCACCGATATATGTATGATATATTTGATATATCTATAAAATTGAAGTACCAATATATATGTGATTACCGATATTTTCATTATTGGGTATGACTTAAGGCTATCAAGTAGTCATGATCTCACCAAGTTGTTTCATTGTGTTGTCTCTCAACATTGAGAGAATACTAAGCTTGTGCTAAAGTTAGCAATGGCTTTGACCTACGGTGAGATCGTAAACTAATCATATATTCTGTATGGATTTGATCACTATTGATGGAAGTCAGTAACAATAGGTATTTTTAATAGAGGCACCATGATATCTCATGGGATTAGGATAAAGTGTCCTCTTGGGTGATCCTAAGGAGATGTGTTCATGGAAACTATGACCATAATAGTTCCTTAAGTGGAACTTGACATAAACTCTTTGAGAGCTAAGACATGTTAATTGAACACACAATAGGAGGATCTATAATTCAAGGATAGTAGAGGTAGTTTGGAAAGGTTGATAACTTTCATCTTATTAGACTACAAACACTAGTTCATGGAGAGACTGAACGCAATGGATAGTAGGTCACGGACCTGAGCACATAGTGTTTTGTTATTATTTACATAAGATATTGAAGTTCAATTAATTCCTTATAGTGCGATATTGAATAAACTTCAGAATTGGATTCTAAGGGAGCCAATATTCCTATGGGTTTAAGTGGTCCTTGCTTTGAACTCATATATCGTGTTGGCATGAGTTGTGAGGGTCATATTAGCTCTAGGTTCACCTTTGTACCTAAGGGTGTTTTGGTAATTATGCAAGGTTGCACAAGGGTAAGTGAATAAGGTCTCTAGATTGGGGTAATTGATTAATTAGTAAACCTTGTTGAGTGAATTAATCAATTAGGACCCAATTTAGGCTAGATTAAGTAACCCAAGCCTATGTGGACTCAAGTCACTTAAGCTTAGTCAGGAATCCTATAAATACCTCTAGGGGTTAGGGTTTTCATCACTTTCTATCTTCTACCATCTAGAGAGAAAGAGAACCATAGCCTCCACCATTTTTTCCTATTCACCGGAAGTGTGCCAAGAACAAAGTTAAGTTATCGGGTGGAAAATTGTGGGTTTCCGAGACTTTCAACAACTTTAGGGTTGTCTTCAATACTTGGAATTTAAGGTTTGGGAACATCCAAACCTAAAGGTTAGTACTTTAACCTTGAAGATCAATTTTTTTTTGAAAATTAGTATTGCTTCCATCTCTTAAATCTAAGAGGCCAACACTTTAGAGTAAATTCCATTAAGTTAATTTTTCATCTCTCCATAATACATTCTTTTTATATCACATCCTAACGAGAAAGCAAGTGACTTTCCCTTCAACTGAAATTCCTTTTGTCTTCATCTTATATGGTCTGTAATATTTTTCTCTTCTAAAAATCTTTAACCTAACATTAGTTTAAGAACATAAAGATAAAACAATTAGCACAAAGGTACATGAGGTTTTAATGTAGTTCGGACAACCATGCCTACATCCATGGATAAGAGAGGATCATTTCACTATACCATAGAAAATATTACAAAGGACATAATAGGATACAATTATTTAAAGTCTCGAAACATCCGATATTTCTCCACTTCTTGTATCCACACCTTAAACTATGAGACTCTCACTTCATCAAGTGTCTTCCATTTTTCCTCACAACTCTTTCCACCTTGTATAGTCACCACAAGTACATTTCCATCTCATGCCCTTTTCCTCTCTTGACCTAAAATATTTATAAAGAAATTCGAATAACTTTCCTTATTATATAAGGAAATATAATATTACAATAATATATAACTTAGGAAATATTCTAACAATATTCTTTTAAAAAAAAAATCTGTATTAATTAGGAATTTGAGACATTTTCCAAGAACCACAATGCACTGACTAATGAATTCTTCCTTAGCAAAAGACATGAAAGAAAAAGGGGAAGAATTGAACCTGATGCAAGGTAGATAGTAAATATCTCTTTTATTTTGAATTTATGGGTTTGTTATACGCCATAATGCTGGAGAAACCCATGCATCAAAATCAAGATTTCATTTATTACATTTACAACTGTTTAATTTCCTTGGTTTGCTTGGAGTTGGAGGAGCATAAAAACTTTATGTTGTTTTCCTGCAATATTTTGTCCTAAAATTCAGAGCCAGGTGTAAACTTGGGTAATTCTTGTTTTGAATGGAATTGATGTTGCAAGTCACTTGATTTAACACAGTTGAAATAGAATTGTGGGCATTTTAGGTGTCCAAGTGCTTTATTTGTAAAGAATATTTTTCTATATTTCTTCAAAAGATAGAGTAACATGACATGTAGACGGTTGAAATATTAGGGAACAAACATTCCATGTGTCAGTTAATATTTGGGTGAGTTTGATGTAATGCAAGTATGTATCAGTTTATTTCCACAGGTGGAGAGACAAGGTAGCAATTAGAGATTAGGAGAGATTCGACCCATATCAAGTTATCAATTTTCTTAGGGAAGGACCTGGAATGTATTGCAGCTAATTTTATAGACAATTTGCATACCATATCCTAAACACTAGAGCAAAGCGATTGGACTAATAAAACCATTTTCAGGTTATTGTATAATAAATAACATGCTCATTTTTTGAGAATTACATACTAAATATTTCTAAACCTCTTCTTTCTGAAAGAGTGTTATCTACAGACTCTTTCTCACCATTCCCAGAATTTGAAAATTAATTAGGCTTTTCCTTGTTGTTTTGACTTTTGAAAATTAAATAGTAAAAATGCAGGTGGTACAGAAGATGGACAAAGTTCATATTGTTACGGGCAGTGTACTCTTCATTTTTCACACCCATGGAGTTTGGATTCTTCAGAGGATTGCCAAAGGACCTGGTCTTCCTGGACATTGCTGGCCAGATTGCTTTTCTTATTGACATTATGCTCCAATTCTTCCTTGCCTACAGAGATACCCACACTTACAGAATGGTCTACAAGCGCACATCTATTGCACTTAGGTCTCTCTCTTTTCTCTCTTACTATTTCCTCCTACTACACTTCTCTATATTTGTCATTTTCTCATACATGCTTGCTTAAGCTATTAAGACACCCACTTAATGGATTTCTATTTAGTTTATCCAATATGTCGAATTTCATTATTATTATTATTTAGATTTTTATGGGTGGGGCTTGCAATAGTTGGGAAAATGCTTGAATCTATTCTATGTTGCCTTTGAAGTATGTGGACATCCATGTGAAGAGTCCTGTTTTAAAAATGCTTGAATGGTTGAATGTAATCTGAGCATGTTTGGTTTATTTGGTGCGAGAAATCAAATGTTGGGTCCAAGTGACAACCTAATTAGGAAGTTCATAATACTAAATTATTGTATATGGTGCTTTACTTCCACTACTGCTGACATTTTATTTTCTAATGTAAATTTAAGGTATTTGAAATCTAGTTTTGTCATTGATTTACTTTTCTGTTTGCCTTGGGATATTATTTACTAGGTATTTCTCTTTTGCTTTCAAAATTGTATAAATACCTCTCATCATCTTCTCGCTAGATTTTTAAAGGTTGGTTTAGTTTTTATTATTGTCGACATGTATGAAAAGTTTCTGCAATCAACAAGGTTTTTTTTTAGGTGCTTGTTTTTTTGATATATTCTTTATTAGATAATTCAAGTCCCACCTTCTTGATTTCTCTTCA
This sequence comes from Vitis vinifera, assembly GCF_030704535.1. Classification (NCBI taxonomy): domain Eukaryota; kingdom Viridiplantae; phylum Streptophyta; class Magnoliopsida; order Vitales; family Vitaceae; genus Vitis; species Vitis vinifera. Next base: position 13,392,243 of record NC_081818.1, read on the forward strand.
TCATTTTGTATGGGTTGGAATGGGAAAAATGACAAGGCATTGTTATAGAATTATTAAGCACGAAAAGATCGATATAGGCATAGTAATTCTAAACATTTTATGGAAGTTGAATTAGTTCCTTGTGTTTATGTATGATTTTGCATGAGTTAATCCTGTTGGTGTAGCATTTAAGTTAGATAATTATTTTCTGTAAAACATTAGTTTTCAACTTGTGACCTCCTTTCTACCTTATTTTGGTGAGAATGATGATTTCTCAATATTGTGCCTTCAAAAGATTTGTAATTTACAATGAATTGATTCATTTTCATGGATGGAACTCTTGTTGTCTTGTGCAACTCCTTCAAACAGTGATCTAAGTCATTCATATGCATTGTATTTAATAATGTGATGCTTCTCTCACACAAAAGCCTTTGGAACAGAATTATATCTGTATGCATATTTTGCATAGAGTTGAGTTTGTCTTTGAGATTTTCCTCCATCAGTACTTTTACTAGATACATGGAATCATATCCATAGCTCCTTCATTTAGAGTCATACCAGGTTCCTTTCAAATTGAGAGCAGGATCTCGCTACTGGACCATTGAATTATAAATCATGATTTGTTGAAGAAAAATGTTCCTTACAAATGATACATGTCAAGTTATATCTCTTTCTGTAATCACTTTGGTTCCTCTGTTTTAATCAGGCTTGTGGGTGAAAATAAGTGAGGTACCTCTTATGGATTACATTGATTAGGATACGGAAAGTCACAGATTTTTTCCAAAAGATGGAGAAGGACATACGGATCAATTATATGTTTACCTATTGCGCGCATACAGCAGCTTGCATCTTTTACTATTTGGCTACAACACTTCCCCAATCTGAAGAGGGATACACATGGATTGGAAGTTTAAAGCTGGGGGACTATACTTACTCTCACTTTAGAGAGATTGATATCTGGAAGCGGTACACAACGTCTTTATCTTTTTCAAGTGTTAACAATGGCCACTCTTGGTGAGTACTTTACTTTCACATGTTTTGACAGAATCCTAGAGGGAAATTTAATTTGCCAAGTTGAAGTCATTAATAATTCAAACTGTTAAGAATATCTGAAGTCATTTCCAGGATTAAATTTGTCACTTATTTCTTCCAAGTTAGTAAAACCCAAGCCGTTGGATGTAAGCTTTGTTGACTTTGTATCTATATCAAGTTTATTGAGTGTCCACCAAAGGTAGGATGATTTTGTTATTATTATGTTATCACAATATGGCGTTTTTTTTAAACATTTGGCACTTCTAAGATTAAATTAGTAATGAGCATCTGGGTGGAATTTAGAAGTAGTGTAAAGAAGCATCATCCATGATACTAGGCTTTATGCAATGAAGTGTGTTGGCAAACCCAATGGGAAGGAAGACTCTTATAGGGGTAAGCAAAAGGAAAATTGGTCATTGATACATGAATTGTGCTTATATATCTGCATTGAAATCTATTATATGTACAGTTTCACACAAACAACTAAATACATCATTTGTAGTGAGTGAGATTGTAGGATTTTGTAATCTTGTTTGATACCCTTTCAAGAACTTTAGGTGCATCACATTGAATGAGAATGGATGAATTTGCTTACAGTTCTTGGTTTCATATGAAAAGTAACCATTTAGGGATGGATACCCAAGTGATGACGAGAAGGTTACTAAAGTTGGAGGCATGACTTAAAGGCATTTTAGCAAAGCCTTAGCCTCCTTTCTTGAACAGGTTTGAGGGCTGTGAAGTTTGAATTCACAAGTCTTAGTCTTGAAAGCAATCACTCAGCGCATAAATTTTTAAGCTTACAATTGTATCCAACTCAGCACCTCTTTGTCGTCAGTGATATGAGTAGCACCATGTAATTTTTTTTTTGAGCTTGTTTCTTTAGCACTCTTTCAGATAATTTTCCACTATAGCATGCTTCATGTAGTCTTATTCAGGACCTGGTTTTGTTTTGATATATGCCTACACAAATAGATGCACTCACACGCATCCATGCTCTGCAAGCTTGATGAAGTATTATGTTTAAAACATAGAGAATATTTGGATGTTAATGAAAAGTTATCATAAAATCCTTATCTTCCTTTGTATGTATTACCAATCTAATCAGTTTAACTGATTGTCACCTTCTTAGCAATTATATAGCGTACACACTCTTACAGAGTAGTCGTGCCCATGTCAGACAGGCTCCTGCATGTAAGGTACTCTCACTCTCCCTCCCAACTTCAAAATCCTGACTAAATTTTGTTCTTTAGCTTTCAAATCTATCTATTTAGGCCATTTTCCACTATAGTTAACAAAAAATATGAGATAGGGTCACCCTGATAAATACCTTTAAAGGGACCATTCATTTCATAGGATTCATATAGAAAGACTTGTATTTTCTTAAAATGTGTATGATTCTCAATCCGCATAATCATAAGCCTTTTCAAAGTTCATCTTAAAGACTCTCCCTGCCTTTTTTGCTCATTAGCTCCCATCCACAATTTCATTTTTTGTGAGAATTGAACCAAGAATCTGTCTATCCTTCACAAAAATTCTTTAAAATGGTGATACAGTTTATTGTAGCACTATTTCAAGACCCTTTAAAAGGAGCTTCAATATGATCTCATAGAGGATTATGACCAGACTGATATCCTAAAATTTTTATCTTTGGAGCACCTCCTTTTAGTAACAAGTATTATAAAAATTGATTAGTATTTTAATTAATGATCTCACTAGGGAAAAAATATCCAGAGACTCAGAACATCTTCCTTTGAGGTTAGTTGATAATCCTGACACAAAGCAATTGTTAAACATCTTCAGCCAGGGCACATTCCTGACCTGGGCATATCCCCATCCATCCGAAAGATGGTCTGGTTGGCCATCTTACAAATATCCTCGGGTTTGGTGTGATCAATCCAAACCCTCAGTTCTGAATCTTTTTGAGTCCCTACATTTATAGATGTGAAGGACCTAAATCTACCCTGAAAACCAATGCTGGTCTTCAACGGTTGATCCATGCTCCCCCTTTTATGGATTTAGTCAATTTTTCCTTCCTTCTACCATTCGCCTACTTTTGAAACAGTTTAGTATTACAATAACCTTTCTTAACCTAATTGATTTTAATCTTGACTCTATCAGACTTCTGCCTGTTCATAATCTATCCCAGTTCCATTCCTACTTATTATAAGAGAAGTGAGATCATCCACCAATAGTTCTATTCCTTACATGGAATTATTGTTCCCAACATCCTTGCGAACTGGTACCTCCTTTCTCCAAATCCATCAAAGGGTCTTTTTAAACACACTTGGATTGATATTAACTTTAGAAAAGATAAGGCACTAAAGATTTTGAATTATTTCTGGCAGGAGAGATCAGAATCCTTCTCTGAGCAACACATAATAGAGCCAATTGACTTGGACAGGTTGAGCTTTCATTTCTGGAAACAAGCAACAGAAGACATAAGATTCAAGATCTATTCATAACTTCCTGCAACTGACAAATACAAAGTGTTCCTAAAAGTTATAATTCATACCTTGTTTCAACAAAAGTAACAAGGACATGGAAACAAGGACCTGGTTGGTTGACACCTTGATGTTATTTGAGGAACCATGTGGTAGTGGACGCTTTCAAGGTTTTTGAAAATGATATGACAAGAAAATTGCTTCTTTGTACCCTCCTCATTCTTCACTTATTTGATGTTTTAAAAAATAATTTGGGACATCGTGTGGCTTGGATATTGTTTAAACAAGTTCATTAAACTTATGGGGTGTTCAAATTATCCTCAGAAAAATCAAACTTCAAAAATAATTAAAAATTAGAAAAGATACAAAGAATGTGAGGAATCCTCATATTCTTCGTACCCTAACCATTCTCCGTTTCTTTGATGTTTTAAAATAATTTTGGGACTTTTTATGACTTGGATATTCTTGAAATGAGTTCATTAAACTTAAGGGGTGTCCAAATGGTGCCCAGAAAAATCAAAGTTCAAAAATACTTAAACATTAGAAAGGGTACGAACAAAGTGAGAAATGCTCACATTCTTCATACACTCCTCATTCTCCATTACTTTGATGTTTTACAAATTTTTTCGGACATCGTATGACTTGGATATTGTTTAAATGAGTTGTTTACACTTAAGAGGTGTTCAAATGATCCCTATAAAAATCAAACTTAAAAAATACTTAAAAATTAGAAAGGGTATGAAGAATGGGAGGAATGCTCACTTTCTTCTTACCCCCATTCTCCACTTTTTTTATGTTTTAAATTTTTTTTCAGACATTGTATGGCTTGGATATAGTTTAAATAAGTTCATTACACCTAAGGGGTTTTCAAATGATCACTGGAAAAATCAAACTCTAAAAATACTTAAAAATCAGAAAGAGTACAAAGAATGTGAAGAATCCTCATATTCTTCGTACCCTCCCCAATCTCCACTTTTTTTATGTTTTAAATTTTTTTGGGACATCGTATCTCTTGGATATTGTTTAAATTAGTTCGTTACTGTTAAGGGGTGTTCAAATGAGGCCTAAAAAAATCAAACTCCAAAAATTCTTAAAAATTAGAAAGGGTACGAAAAAATGTGAGGAATCTTCACATTCTTCGTACCCTCCCCATTCTCCACTTCTTTGAAGTTTCAAATTTTTTTGGGACATCGTATGACTTAGATATCGTTTAAATAAGTTCATTACACTTAAGAGGTGCTCAAATGATTCCCGAAAAAATCAAACTCCAAAAATAGTTAAAAATTAGAAAGAGTACAAAGAATGTGAGGAATCCTCACATTCTTTGTACCCTACCCATTCTTCATTTCTTTGATGTTTTAAAATAATTTTGGGTTTTCGTATGACTTGGATATTGTTTAAATGAGTTCATTACACTTAAGGGGTGTTCAAATGATTCCTAGAAAAATGAAACTGTAAAAATACTTAAAAATTAGAAATGGTACAAACAATGTGAGAAATGCTCACATTCTTCATACTCTCTCCATTCTCCACTTCTTTGATATTTTTAAAAAAAAAATTGGAAATCGTATGACTTGGATATTGTTTAAATGAGTTCATTACACTTAAGGGGTGTTCAAATGATTCCTTGAAAAATCAAACTCCAAGAACACTTAAAAATTAGAAAGGGAATGAAGAATGTGAGCAATCATCACATTCTTCGTACCCTCCCCATTCTCCATTTATTTGATGTGTTAAAAATTTTTTAGGACATCGTATGAGTTGGATATTGTTTAAATGAGTTCATTACACTTAAGGGGTGTTCAAATGATACCCAGAAAAATCAAACTCCAAAATACTTAAAAATTAGAAAGGGTACGAAGAATGTGAGGAATCCTCACATTCTTCGTACTCTGCCCATTCTCGATTTCTTTGATGTTTTAAAATAATGTTGGGACTTTGTATGACTTGGATATTATTTAAATGAGTTCATTACAAGAGGTGTTTAAATGATGTTTGGAAAAATCAAACTTCAAAAATACTTAAAATTTTGAAAGGGTACGGATAATGTGAAGAATGCTCAAATTCTTTGTACCCTCTCCATTCTCCACTTCTTTGATGTTTTAAAAATATTTTGGGACATTGTATGGCTTGGATATTGTTTAAATGAGTTCATTACACTTAAAGGGTGTTCAAATGATCCCCGAAAAAATCAAATTCCAAAAATACTTACAATTAGAAAGGGTACGAAGAATGTGAGGAATCCTCACATTCTTCGTACTCTCCCCATCGCCACTTCTTTGGTGTCTTAAAAATATTTTGGGACATCGTATCGTTTGGATATTGTTTAAATGAGTTCATTACAATTAAGGATTGTTCAAATGAGGCTTGGAAAAATCAAAACCAAAAATGCTTAAAAATTGGAAAGGGTACAAAAAATGAGAGAAATCCTCACATTCTTTATACCCTCCCCATTCTCCAATTATTTGATGTTTTAAATTTTTTTGGGGCATCGTATGGCTTGGATATTGTTTAAATGAGTTCATTACACTTAAGGGGTGTTCAAATAATCCCCGAAAAAGTCAAACTCCCAAAATACCTAAAAATAAGAAATGGTACGAAGAATGTGTGGAATCCTCACGTTCTTCATACCCTCTCCATTCTCCATTTCTTTGATATTTTAAAAAATATTTGGGACATCGTATGACTTGAATATTATTTAGATGAGTTCATTATATTTAAGGGGTGTTCAAATGATACCTGAAAAAATCAAAATCCAAAAATACTAAAAAATTAGTAAGAGTATGAAGAATGTGAGGAATTACCCTCTTCATTCTCAACTTCTATGATGTTTTAAAAATATTTAGGGACTTCGTATGGCTTAGATGTTATTTAAATTCATTTTTTACACTTAGTGGGTGTTCAAATGAGTCTCGAAAAAATCAAAATTCAAAAATACTAACAAATGAGCAAGGGTACGAAGATTGTGAGGAATCTCATATTCTTTGTGCCTCCCTATTCTCCACTTCTTTAATTTTTTTGGAAAAAAATTGGGACTTCATATGACTTAAATATTGTTTAAATAAGTTCAATATATTTGGTGGGTGTTAAATGGATCGCTGAAAAATTCAAAATTGAAATTTACTAAAAAAATCAACAAGGGGTTTGGATTTCCATATTGTTACTAATTATGCCTTTTTTTCGTTTTTTCAATATTCATCCAATTTTTTGTGTAATTGAATTTAAATGCTAAGAAGTAATTTATTCATATATTTATCAATTCATAATTAGTACACAACTAATTTAATTTTAAATTAATATACATTTTTTAAAATTTATTTCTATTGTTTCTCTTTTTTTTTTTTTCACTTCATAAACCAATTATATTGCTTTTCACACTTCAAACTTTCATCCAATTTTGTCAACAAATAATTTGATGTTAAAATAAAATAAATTTACTTTTCCTTAATTTATAAATTATATCACCAAATTATTTTGAATTATTTTTGTTTATTTTAAATTTAATTTTTATTATTACCTCTTGGGTTTAATCACTTTATATTACAAAAATAAATAAATTGTAATTTTTTTCCCAAATTTTTTTTTTCTAATTCAAAAAAAAATTCCTAAAATGAAATAATTGCATTAAACATGATTTTATAATTGGTCATTGTAATATAATTGCTCATTGTAATCGATGTTAACAGTGTGGTGGATGAGATTAATTCCCATGTCAATTGAAGAATTGGTTGTCTTTAATTTTTTATTTATTTTGCATGCCAGTGTCTTAATCCTATTAACCTAAAAAAGTGGATATGGTAGCGTGTCTTAATCCTATTAACCTAAAAAAGTGGGTATGGTACCGAAAAGTGACTTTCGGTACCCGACCCAAGTTAAAGACTTGACTTCTTGATAGTGTCAAGCTGGTTGGTTCCCCCATCAAGCATGTCATCCGTAGATTTACCGGCTTCAGTCCTTGGTGAGAAGGGCCCTTTTATTTTCATGTGCATTTTCTTTCTTGTATTTGATATCTAGGTTAGGTTTCAAGCGCTTGGCCTCACAACCAAACTGAAGGTGCTCAATTCTCTAAACTTATCATTTTTTCTTTTCCTTGCTTTCTTGCTTTCTTGGGAGAATTTATAGGTCCTTTGCACAAACTTGTTTTAGTATTTGGGGATTTGAAAACACGATTCAGGATTTTAGTATTATTTTTTCTGGGAACTTTCTATTAGGCCATGGTTCTAATCAACTTCTGCTTGACTGTTAGTACATGGCTTGCCTGCTCCATCATCCTGGTTCCTCTCATGATACTGTAAATGTCTTTGTTTAATTATTGAACAAAGGAAAAAAATGACACAATCTTGAAAACAAGAAAATCAAATGACTTGCTGATTTAATGAATTGAAAGAAATAATTAATTCTTCATTTGTTTCCAAAAATAAAAATAGACACAGGATTTAGAACAAAGAATTATTATCGATACAGTCAAATATGGAGGATTCTGGGATAAAGCAAATACCAGATTTACAAGGCGAAATGTGGTGGCCACAAAGTTGTGCAAATGAATGATGACCTTCCAAGTAGAGGGTGTTATAGTTATATCGTATAGGTAGGTCTAATATTAATAGGTCTCTGTCCAGTCAGTAATCTTATACATATATAGATTAATTTCATTGAGAGAACTTTTCCAAATCAGTTCCCAAACATATGGTAATAAGATATCAAATGGTTTGGAATCATGTGGGCATCCTAATTCATTGAGCATTTTAATTTTTAGATTGAAGCCCTACAGCTTGCATCATTTGTAGATTATATTGTTTTATGTCTGCCACTGCATAAGAGGGCCTCCTAAATTAATTTGCAATATAGGATAATGAAGAAAGAGGGCATACACTATTCCCAATTGAGACATTTGTTGATAATGATGATGACACATAGCCCTAGAGAATATAACCATTGGGAAGATGAGGATTGATATTGAGTGGTTTCGGTTCTTGTATTTCAATTTTGATGGTATATTTTGTGAAAAAGTAAAGACTTGTTTGGTAATTCGTAATTGTTTTTTAAAATAGTTTTGAAAATAATTTTGAGAATAGTTTTTAATAACTGTTATTTAATATTTTATAGAATAAAAGAGTTTGTTTGATAACTGTTTTTGAAAATAATTCTAAAAAATAGTTTTTGAAAATTGTTTTCTGATTTTTGTAAAACAAAAGTTTGTTTGAAAACCTAAAATGTTTTTAATTTGATTTTAATATTTTTAAATATCTTTTAAAAATAATTTTTATATCTAATTTTTTATTTTTAATCAATTTACATGTTTATATAATTATTTCTTAAAATAACCCTAATAAAATAAACGAAAACAATGCAAAACAACTAAAATATGTTATTTGAAAACATTTTATTTTGTATTATTAAAAAAATAAAAAATAAAAAATAGCTTTTATTGCCAAATATGTTTTCTATGTTTTTTCGTTTTGGAGAATATAAAAAATATTCTAAAAAACAGTTCTCAAACAAATTCTTTCTATTTGGAAGCTTAAAATATTTTTAATATTTTTAAATATGTTTTAATAATAATTTTTATATTTAATGTTTTATTTTTAATCATTTTACATATTTTTATAATTATTTAAAAAAAATAGATATCAGAAAACAAGTAAAAACAACAAAAAAAATAACTAAAATATATTATCTGAGAGCATTATTGTAGACCCCTTTGAAGAGGCAAGGGGTATTTAGAGGCAAGGGGTATTTAGTTTTTTTTATATATATTAGAGGAGCTGGCAGCACCCGAGAAGTGTGTGGGGGACCCCTCTCCATGCGTGGGACCAGTTGCAAGAGACGCCATGCTGGAGTTTGAGGAGCCCATACCTGCTGAGAGATGAACAGGGAAGCAGGTAATGGCTTGCCCGAGAAGGTAGGAATCGGCTGGAGAGAAACAAGAGGAAGGGCAGGCAACGACTGAGGAGGGAACAGGAGAGCAGGTGCTAGCTTTCCGGATAAGGTAGAGGGTAGCATGTTCGAGGGTTGCCGGGTGAGAGGCCGGGGAGTTCTGGGAGCAGCTGGGAGATTGGAGGGGTTTTTGGGGTAGAAAAAAAAAAATCTGGTGGAAGAAAAATAGGGGAAGGGAGAAAGGTTGCGGCAGAGAAGAAAATGAGAGGAAAGAGAATTAGAGTTGGCTGGATTTTGGGGCGAGTCTCATTGATGGGGAGGTAGTTTCCAGGCATGATTATTAGGTCTCTCATTTTCCATTATTTTCAGATCTTTTTTATTTTTATTTTTTTATTTTTATTTATTTTTAGACGTTATTTGCTACTTGATGTTTTTGTTGTTTTTTGAATATCATTAGTTGATTAATGTTTGAAGGAGCCATGTTTTAGCTTTTGCTTAAGTTCATTCTGAAGTATTTAACCGTTGTTCTGAGCATTGATTTGTTGATTGGTATAAATATGAAGGGCTATTTGATTGTTTTGGCTTAATCTAATTTTTTTGTATACATACCCTGTTTTGGGTTTTCTTTGTTTTCCCCCCTGCACAAGACCAATGCATGGATTCATTCATTTATTCATTCTAACTTAATATATAAGAGGCATGTTTTCTGGTCATCGTGGTTTTATTGGCCCCGCCATAGTTCGCAAGTTCCCACAGCTCGGATTTGTAAATCTCCCCATCAAAACCCACTTGCAGAACTCTATGAACCCAGTTCAAAAGGCCTCTCAAAATTGTTGAAAATGGAGAGGGTTTTTTTTTTTTTTCTTTTTTTAAATAAGTCTTTAACCTTTGCACCCGGCCCACTCTTTCATGGCCACTTTTGGCATGGAAAACTCAATTAAATGATGGGTCCCACCACTATCATCTCATTTTCCATTCTTCCTATTATCCCATGCAGCCACCAAACCCAATTTAATTCTATTTACGCGTGCAACCCACATTTCTATTTTAATTCTTCTTCTTTTTTTTATACATATCAAAGTTCAATTTTCCAAAATTCCCACTTTTAAATTTAGTCTTCAAATAATTTCCCAAAATTTTAATTTCCAAATTTAAAATTTTTAAAAACTTTCATTTTTAAATAATTTTTCAAAATTCAAATTTTCGAATTTAATTTTTATAAAAATTTCATTCTAGAGTAATTGTCCAAAATTCCGATTCTCAACTAATTTTTTTTTAAAAAAAAAACTCCAATTCCTCAATTTAATTCTCAAATTTCCAATTCAAATTTAATTTCCAAAATTCCAACTCTTAAATTTAATTTTCAAAATTCCATTTCCTAAATTTAATTTTTAAAACTCCAATTTCTTTCAAATTTAATTTCCAAAATTTCATTTTTTTTAATTCAATACCCAAAATCAAATTTCTTATAAATTTAATATCCAAAATTTTGATGCTTAAATTTAATTTTCAAAACTCCGATTTTCAAGTGATATTCGAGACTCCAATTTTTCAAATAAATTTCAAAAATCCAATTTGCTCTCAAATAGTTTTAATTCCACTCTGGTTTTCAAACAATCTTCTGCTCCTCTTGATTTTAATAAGCATGAATGTAATTTTCATAATTCCGAAATAATGGGATTCGTGAGATTAATTTGTGCAATATAAATCGGGCTTTGGTGGGGGCCCAACATATGTGATTTCCTTATGATTGATTGATTGTTTGTTTGATTTAATTGTCATGCATGATCGATTTTATTTTACTCTATGACATGCTCGAAATTATTCCTTAATTGTGCGCTAACCTCACTTCTTGATAACGTTTTATGGATCACTGCCCAGGTACGCATCCACACCCGCTCGGGTCATTTTCTGTACGCATGTTTAGATTCCCACATGTGCATGATCACTCTGAGTATTCATTGATTCCCTCATCAATTGCCATTGATTGCTTCATTTTATTAGTAGAGACCCGACTTTAGGGATTTAGAGGGGTGCTACGGTCTTTACTGTACCTTCCCGATAAGTAACCTGACCCCCGAACCCGATCCGGTTTTTCGTAGACCCACCTTTTCCAAAATAAGGAGTCACACTTAGGGTTTTTCTTTCTTATTTTGTTTACCCTTTTAAAAATAAAACAAAAATAAGTGGCGACTCCAAGTCAATTTTCTTAATCAAATAAAAATAAATTTTTCGAATAAAAATCGAGCTTGCCTTCGAGTGGGAAACGCATGAGCTGAAATGCGGGGTCCACAATTATGTTTTTTGTTCTTAAGAACAAAAAACATAAAATAGTTTTTGGTTGTCAAACGTATTTTTTAAATTTTTTGTTAAAAAAAAATAGAAAATTATTCTTAAAAATATAGTTACTAAACAAATCCTAACTTCGCATTTTATATGAATATGAAGATTCAAGGTTTTTGACATCATATTCTTTTTAATCCTACAATTTCTCATTTCTTTCTTTAATTCAAAATTGAACTATGAAATGCGGGTTGGCCGTAGTTCTATTTTTTGTCCCTCATGCATTTTCATTTTTTCTCTGGTCTCGTTAGGGCTCATTAGATTCAACATCAAGCTATGAAATCCGGCAGTTGATGGTTCTATACTTAGAATAATTAAAACTGCTTCGTAACGTTTGGATAAGATTCAACTGGAAAAACTTGTTTCCAAGTTTTAAACTGATAGAACTTAATGCAACCTGCTCCATTCAAAGAAAAGTAGTGGTTGTGACATATTAATTTTATATTTGTTTAATATTTTCTTTTATTTTTTAATTAAATTTACTTCTCATTTTGGTGGTTTTAAAAAATCTTGTAAGGGGTATCATTTTTCAATTCATCCATTTTACTTGTTTTTATCTTAAACTTATCTAAATCCCTTTTTTTAACCTAACTACAAATGGAGTTTTAAGAAGTGCGATATGCATACTGAGTTTAAATCTTACAAAGTTTAAATGACATGATATCCAAACTTGATTTGGCCAGGATGTTTGTTTATGAAAATCTATTTTTTAGATTTTTTTTTTAAGCGAGGAAACTCTCTATATTTGCATTAGGGTTTCTTAATATCAATAGGCTAGTTTTTTAAAATTAAATTAAATTACATCTAATAGAACTATTGTCATCTCCAAAAGCTTAGGCCTTGTTTGACAACTTTTTTTTAAAACAATGCTAAAAAATAGTTTTTAAGAACAATTTTTGAAAACTGTTCTTTGATATTTTGTATAATAAAAGTTTATTTGGGAACCTAAAATGTGTTTAACATATTTTTAATATTTTTTAATATGTTTTAAAAATAATTTTTAAATCTAAGGCTTTAGTTTTAATTATTATATATGTTTGTATAATTAATTATAAAAACAACTCTCAAAAAACAACTAAAAGATGTTTTCTAAAAATATTATGTTTTATATTTTTTGATAATAGAAAATAGAAAACAGTTTCTAGTTACCAAATATGTTTTCTAATTTTTTAATTCTAAAAATTAGAAAATTGTTATTGAAAACTATTACCAAATAGATCCTTAACCTCCATCTCTATACTTTTAAGGCAATCTTGAAAATACCCTTGGCTTAGAAAAAGGTTTGGACTTGCATAGAAATGTAGGCCTTTAGAGGATCCATTAAAGAAGAGGAGTACTTGTAGACCCCCATTTAGGTCTCCTCTTCCATGCAGTTTTTTTACCAGGTGTCACAATCCCAGGAGAGCTGGCAGCATTTTTGGAAGAGTGGGGGCTGGTTTCTGGAAGAGTCGAGCATGCTGGGACATGTGGCCATAGACACCACACCTTGCCATGGTGGTGGTTAAGGATGGAGACGGACTGATGCCTGGAACAGGTGAAGACTTGCAAGAGGGGATAAACAGAGAGTAGGTGAAGGTTGGCATAGGGGGGTCTTCATTTTTTTTGGGAGGAAAAAAAGGAGGATTTTTAGGGGGAGTTATAGAGAGAAAATGAAAGAGGGGGGTGAGCTGAACCAAGAGGGGGGATTGGGGTTGCAGAAAAATAGGCAAAGAAAGCTTTTCGGGGAGGGAAATAAAGAAAAAAAAAAAAAAACAAGTTGTCCGAGAGAGCCAGAGAAAGCAGCTGGAAGAAGAAGAAGAAAAATAGGCAGAGAAAGCTTTTCGGGGAGGGAAGTAAAGAAAAAAAGAAAGAAAACAAGCTGCTCGGGAGAGCCAGAGAAAGCAGCTGGGAGAAGAAGAAGAAGAAACATAGAGGGAGAAGCCAAGGGGGAGTTGGTCCAAGTTTGATCACTACAAACTTCATGTTTTCCTAATTTTTTTCACATTGTTAAACACTGTTTCATGTTGGTTTCTATGTTTCATTTTGCCGATTTAGTGTGTATTAGAAACCATCATGTTTTATTGAGCCTGAAATTGTTTCTTTTAAGCTTTGTTTCTATGGTTATTTCCTTACTGTGATTTTCCTCTGTTTTTGGCTTGCAATGGAGGACGGGCATTTGTTCTGTGATTTAAAGTGAGCTAGGCAAAGTGAGACTATGGGCCAATGCAACTTTCAGCTTACACGAATTTGCGGTGTTCACAACATTAATATAATGAGTGAGGTTTTAAACGAAGGGTTAAAGCAAGCCAAACAAAAGAAAAAAGAAAAAAAAAAGTCAACAAAGTACAATTTGATTGTACACTACCTATTGTAAAATATAAGGCCTCCGCATACACCATTAACATTTGGTGGGCCCATCTTCTTTTTTTTATTAAATGGCCTCATATCTTTCTTAATTCCCAATTCACGTTTTTAAATATTAATTTTCAAAACTTAGGTTTTTAAATCTAATTTCCAAAATCTCAATTCTCAAATAATTTTTCAAAAAATTCCAAAATGTTCTTAATTAATTTTCAAAACTCCAATTTCTTTCAAAAATTAATTTTTAAAATCCCATTTCCTAAATTTAATTTCCAAAATTCTAATTTCTTTCAAATTTAATTTCAAAAATTCCAATTCTTAAACTCCATTTTCCAAAACTCCATTTTCTAAATTTAATTTTTATAACTTCCATTCCCAAATAATTTTCTAAAGCTCTAATTTTTAAATTTAATTTTCCGAAATTCCATTTTTCGAATAATTTTTCAAAACTACCATTTTTCAAATATTTCAAAATTCCAAATTTAATTTTTAAAATGCCATTTTCAAATAAATATTTCAAAATTCCAATTTCCAAATTTATTTATTTATTTTTTTTAAATGACATCTTTAAATTTAATATCCAAAATTCCAATTCTTAAATTTAATTTTTAAAACTCCGATTTTCAAGTAATCTTCGAGACTCCAATTTTCAAATAAATTTCAAAATCCAATTTTCTCTCGAACAATTTTAATTCCACTTTGGTTTTCAAATAATCTTCTATCTCTCTTGATTTATATAAGCAAGAATAAATTTTTCATAATTCCAAAATAATGGAATTTGTGATATTAATTCATGCAAAATAAATTGGGCTTTGGTGGGGGCCCAACATATGTGATTTTATGATTGATTGATTAATTGATTTAATTTGATTGCTATACATTATTGATTCATTCTGTTATGTGATATGCACATGATTACTCTGAGTTTGTTCACTAACCTTTACTTTCCATGAAATAAATCAGTTCATCACTCAGGTACGTTCTTTGCCTCTCATATTCATTCGGGTATTCCGTTGTGATTTTCATTCAGTATTCATTGATTTACTTATCAATCGTCGTACTTGCCTCGTTTTATTAGTAGAGACTCATCTTTAGGGACTTAGAGGGGTACTACGGTATTTATCGTACCTTCCCCATAAGTAACCTGACCCTCGAACCCGATCTGGTTTTTTTTTTGTAGACCACCTCTTTCAAAATAAAGAGTCACATTTAGGGTTTTATTTTTTATTTTGTTTTCCCTAAAAAAAAATAAAACAAAAATAAGTGGTGACTCTAAGTCATTTTTAAAAAAAAATTAAAAAAAATCATTTTTCAATTACTACATCTAGGCCATGGAAAACTAGTATAGGTGCTATCGATCTTATAAAATTCTAGGGATTAAGTGCATTCGGTCAAGTAATTTTGTATACCATTTTTTCATAGCTAATAAATTATTTAATAGTCAAGAGATTAATCCTGTGATTTTTGAATCACCTAGTGGTTGTTCAATGGTTTTTTCATATCTTATCCCATGTGGTTTTGTGTATTTTATTTTATGGGGCAGAAACTAAAAATTAATAATAAAGGTTGAATTATGGTTTAATTCACAAACTATTTATTCGTCATAGTTTCATATATCTAGACCTAAATATTTTCTTTATATTTTATTTATTTTAGCTCTTCTATATAGAAATCAAATAAATTAAAAATATTTAAGTTTTTAACCAATTTTAACAATATTTGAAATTTTTTTCGTACCTAAAACCAAGTATAAGACATAATATTTTAACATTTATTTTATTTCCTTTTGTATTTTTTGAAACCAAATATAAGCCAAGGATTTAAGAAAGAACAATGCCATATTAATATAGATGACTCAAATTAACAATATGATTTCTATGATACAATTACAAAATATTAATGAATTTTACAGGTCCTTAAGACAGAATTCAAAATGTCAAGAGTCACATGGATAGGAGGACAAAGAGCACATGCCAGAAAGGGGGGCCAGCACTCTGAAAATCAAATGTTAATACTAGACATAGTGGTGGAATATTAGCCCCCTGAGAAGATGGTTGAAATTCTAATATTAGCCCCCTCTGAAAATCATCTACTTTTCTCAATAACCTTTTCCACTCTAAAGCATTTCAATATCTCATAGAATATACTCTGACCTGTTTTAATAGAGCTTTTAAATCCACCATAATCTAGAGAAGTCCAAAAAGCCATAGAAATTCAAGTCACTGAAAAATCAAAAGCAGGAAACAACATATATAATAATAAAATAAAAAAAGAAAAAGGAAAAAGAAGAAAGCACCATCTGCACCTTTACAAAAAAGAATATGCCATTTCTTCACATTAGATAACATTAAATCTTTTAAATGGAGAGCCAGCTTGGAATCTTAATCTTCTTTCCCTTTCTAGCTTTGTTTTTAGCAGGGGAGTTGCCCCCCTAGACACTTCCTTTCATCCTTCTTTCTTAATCTCCTTTTGGTAGAGAAATATGAAGAAAGAAAACTCAAAATGAGAAAGGGAAAAAACAAAAAGAAAAAGTTGACATCTTGAGCGAGGAGGAGAAGAAAAGGAGCCATCGAAAGCAAGTTGCAGGAGCAGGGCTTCACAAAGTTGTCTAATTATTTACCTGCATCAGGGGAAAGAAACCCAAATAAGGTATCATGAATCCTGCATCTTTTCATTATTGAATCATTGATTCAGTCCTTTATGATTCTGATTTCAGAACAAATAATTAATACACCAAAGAAGAAGAAAAAAAAAGGAAAGGAATTTACCATTTCCCTCAAACACCTTTCTCATGAAAGTAAGGAAAATGATTATTAGAGCAACCCCTGCCAATAATCCAACAATAATTGCAAATGTCTTCTCACCATCATCATGAGATGAATCTGCATTTGATTAGAAACAGTTTGGAAAAAGGAATTATTCAAATGAAATTAAGAAAAATATGCTTCCATCTTTGCAAATAAGAAATAAAATGGGATTCTTTTCCAGACTCAAATGTTTGATATGGAAAGGACTCAAATAAATGCTAAAAGAAGAACCTTCAAAAACCCTCTTTTTTTTTCTTGGGATTGAATGCAGAGTGCCTCGTCCCATGATGTGATATTAACACGTAGCCAATGATGTAATGTAATTTAATATTTTTTTTTGTATGTAAGAAATCTGATATCATATTGAGTGAGGATGAATAAATTGAGAAGATTAGCACAAGGAAATCTTTATGTATGGGTAAGCGTTGTGAAACAATATGATTCACTCTAAATGACTTGTTTGAATGATCAGAAATCGGAATCAGGACTTGAAGAATGAATTGAGTAGACTGACCATGGTTAGGGTGGGCATAAGTGTGAGCCCCAGCAGTGGTGTACCTGGCGTAACACTTGCCCAAGAACATATCGCCATAAACGGCCGTTCCACAGTCAGTCTTGAGGCGTGAGATGGCCTCCGACACACAATCCTGGCACTCACCGACACTCAAATCCCCAACACACTGAGCCACGCCCTGCACATCACCAGACCCACCCACCCTGTACCCACCACTTGAAGCCCCCATACTCCCCAACACCGCGTCTCTCCGCCCCATTCTCTCCGCCTCGTACCCAACTGAAGGCCCACACTTCTTCAGCACCACAGTCTTGTCCTCCACTCCCAAGAATGTGTCATTATCGTACTTGACGAAGCACCCTTGTAGCTGCAATGCGCCACCACAGGTTTGGGAGCAGAGGGAGCCCAGTTGAGACACTGCGCGCGCGACGCATGTGGCGCAGTCCGGCATTGAAAGGTCGCCTCTGCACTGGTAGAGTCCATACACCACATCTTGTGGGCTTGACCCCATGATCGTAAAGTTGTTATAGGTGGAGTAGGTGGCTGAGTTGGCCAGGGATGTGAGGACGGAATCGAGGTTGGACTCGTAGGGTGAGTTTGGGGTGTATTTGATTTGGGAGCACCCCATGAAGACGAAGTCGTCATTGGAGGAGTGGGAAGGGAGAGGGAGTGATAAGAGAGAAACAAGCGAGGTGAAAAGTGGGAGGAGATGAAGTGTCCTTGGTTCCATGCTCGGGAGGTGGAGATAGAGATGGAGGTGGAGATGGAGGGTTGTGGGGAAGATGGAGATGGGTTGTCTGGCCTAGCCTCTCTGATTTCGACTTCAAACACTGCGTTGAGTGGCCTTCTCTTTATATATATAGACGTGTGTCTCTAGGCCCCGTCCATCAACCAGCTTCCATTTACCCAAACCAAATGCACCCTTACATGTTACATATTTTTCCATTTTCCTTTTTTAGCACTATTATTAAAAAAATATATTTAAAAATAAATACAAAACCAATTTGATAGATACTACTCGCTTGTTAAACTCATGTTTTAAAGCCATCAAAGAGTTCATTTTTTACTCAAAATATGAATGTATTTTCTATATTAAATCGGCTTTTTATAAACACATAATTCACTCTTTTTTTTACATTAAACTTATCTTTTTAAAAGACGATTTTTTATTTTTATATATATATTAAATTTATTTTTTGAAAAAACTGACTTCTCATAAAACAAAATTTATTATATAATAAAAATATATAGTATACTAAAAATATCTTAGCACCATCCTTTTACAAACAATGTCTCTCTAAAGTTTATTATCATTTTTAATCTTGCATTGATAGGGAAAAATGCACAGCTAGAAAATATTAAAATGAGCATCCATCAACATATTGAATTTTTAGTCATTTTAAATTGTATCTACATTCTCTTCGGATTTAGTGGGGGAGCTGAGCAGTAACAGGCAGAAGTTCCTTTTTGTGCCCAACCAAGTGATGAGTAGGCTATTAGCCTATTAGGCACTGCAGCTGAAATGCATGGTGGCAAGATAACTAGAAACATCCCGTGACCGGACGATGTTCTGGCTAAAAGTGGACCCATGACTTCTTGGCGGTTGGCACGGCACCCTAGGTTTATCCCAATTATTAAAATTCCAGCTGTTGAATCTACTGGGTCAAGCTATACCTAACTGTTGGGTTGAAGAATCTCATTGGATACAATCTCAAAACCTCACATCTGACTTGTTTCACCAAACAGCAAGGTAATAAAATTCAGTTACCCTCTTCATTTAGATCGGAAGGTAGAACATCCTAATCAATCAGTAACTAGTAAATCCTTTGTGTTTTAAGAACTAGAGTTTTACTTCGGAATCCATTTGAGATGAATTTCAACTTTTATAACATGCTTTCATCAAAGTTTGGGAAGGATGACAAGTAGGATTTTTTGGCAATGTTTTTTATAATAATTTTCAAACTCTTTTTACAAATAGTTTTTAAAATAAAATTTTGTTTAATAATTCAAATATAAAAAACAGTTTTTATTTTCATGCATTTTTCATAAAGATACTCTACATTTATATGTTGTTTAGTTCCAACTTTTCGGTTATTAATAAAATTCTACAAAAAAACCAATTGGAAAAAATTACGTGTTATTAAAAAAAATTGTTTAAAAGAATAAAAACCGCATTATAGAACCCTTACCAAATAACTATTTAAGTCTTGAAAAGAAACAACTAAAACTTTAAAATGTTGGATAACTTTAACATCGTTGTACCGTGAAAAATATGATAATTCTAACTCTTTTGGCCATCAATGGATAACAACTTATTTGAAAGAAACTTTGAGGAGAGAGTTAGAAGTGCTTTTCTAATGCTTTTAAACACTTTCTTATAAAAATTAAGTGTTTACAAACTTTTGAAAATTATTTTTAAAAATGTAAGTAATTACTTTGGAAGTATGTAGATATACATAACTTTAAAACTAGTTCAATAGATTGAGAGAAAGTCATACATTTACAGCGTAATTAACTAATTTCTCTTATTTGATGTAAGATATCACAATCCTGTGAGACACGATGTCCCACATTAGATAAAGGATCTAAATTACTTCCAAACTAGGTGTAAACCATATAGACTATGACAACCCAAATAGGTGAAAAGCAAATATATTTTTTTCATTTCTTTGGTATTTTCAAGGTAAAGAAGACCTTTCCTCGCACAATAAGGTATCTACTCTTTTTCATTATTGGTAACGTTCATTGAGTGACTGCTTTTATGCATAGCTTTTTCAAATGAAGACACGCCCAAACAACTGTACGCATCGCACTACTGCGCCCTCAAGTCTACTTTCCGGCACTTAGCTACCAGCAAAGCTTCGGTTCTACTTTGCTATCGGGAATAGCTGGTTGTATCATGGCTTGGAGATTTCATTTGGCTGACGCGAAAATTAAAGTTACTTTGTCGGAAAGAGATAAAAGTGGGTCTTTTTGACTTCCAATATCTCCAATATATATATATAAACCTCATGGCCATTAAAAAGAATTGGAAAGAGTTTCATGTTAGGTTTGTATGTTTCTTTAAATCTATGTATATTAATTGATAAGAGTCCAATCAATGTAAACTTTTGAATTGCTTGAGAGCCTGTTGTATCATAGCCTAACTTTTTTAGCTTAAAGTCGATAGTTCACAACGTTTAAAATGAAAAAAGAATAATAGAAATTTTTTTTGATAATTGTTTTTTAAAACAATTATGAGAAATAATTTTTAAAATTTATTTTATGATATTTTATAAAATAAAAATCTATTTGAAAATCTAAAATATTTTAAACATATTTTTAATATTTTTAAATATGTTTTAAAAATAATAACCTAACATGCTTTTCTCTTCGGTTCAAACTCATTCTTTGTTTAGTTTGTGAGTATAATGTTGACACCATACTCCAGTCCTTTCCACCCATAGTTCTGGCTCATATAGCGCAATGACTATTGAGACAGTGGGGCATTTCTAATTTAATATTCCAAAGTTCTTGCGCACACCACAAACAAAGGAAGTGTGTATGGACAGATGCATGTGTTCCTTCTCCCTCTCATTTTCATTTATTTTTTTTTAAAATTTTTTTACTCTGACTTTTAGTGGCCATCGTGCGTGGAGAACAGAAGCTACCAAGCAAAATCTTTTACACCAAGCAAAATCGTTTACTATTTCTCTTGAAAAAAAATAAAAATAAATAAGGAAAGAAAAATTGAAGGAGACGGAAGAGAGAGGGTCACAATCAATAATGTCGTATGTAGTTTAATGTAAGTTTGTCGCGGACTCGGTCTGCCAAGAACATTACACTTGTGGTGTAGCATCTAACCAAGTCATTGTCATTTTGCTCTACAGATAAGGTTACTCCAGGAGCATCCCCAGAATTATGCTTCTCTCCAACTTTCCCATGTGAAATGAACTGGGGTTAGCAAACTTTTGACCCTTGTTTTAATTGTCCCGTGGCCCTGGGGGCCTTTGAGAACTTTTTCCATCAGTGGGTAAAATCGGCTGGGAAAGGCGAGGCCTTGCCTGAAAGCTGGAGCCTCAAACTATTGTGAAATGAATCATGTTATTGCTGTTGAACATAGAGTATGAAACAGGACTGGTTAATCTTCTTTTTCTATGACTTGTTTCACCATAAACGAAGGTAATAAGTAATAACATTCCGTTAATCTTCTTCCTTTAATTTTGCCAACCAGATCTCTCTCTCTCCAACGTTACCCCACTTATTTGTTCTGGTTGCCTAGATAACCTTGCACTAGTTTGAACTTGACATCACGGGGGAAGATCACTTGGTTTTTTCGAAGTAAAATATTCAGAAATCAACCCTGTATCAAAATTTGATAATGCTCAAATGTAGTTAAAATTTTAAAACCTGGAGATTTGTGAACATGCCTATTATTATTCTTATCTTCCATTGCAATCAATCTTGAAAGCAAAACCAATTATTTTATAAGGTTAAAGGATGAATGAATAGTTACTTAGCGTTAAACTTAGAGAGTAATTGATATGACCATTAATGAATGCTGACATGATCTCCCCAATCACTCATACCATCATAAAAAACTAACATCTTGAGTTAATTAAATTCAAGCTAGTGATTAGGTATAAAAGTCACAAAATAACAAATAATTGAATTTATATTATATAATGATAATAATAATAATAATAATCTTAATAATATTATTATTATTAATGCATGTGGGTAATTGCCATGATGATTTTTACTTTTCCCATAAATAATTAAATATTGTTGTATTTAATTTTGGTTTTTTCTAACTTCTACAAATAGGAGACTTAGATCAATGAAATACTCCCCTTAAAGTTGTTTTATAACTCTATTTCTTTTTCTTTATTATTCCTTTTATTTTTGATAAATAAATATTTTTCTGTCATTTAATTTATGATTATGTGTAAATGGGTAAGATTTGAGAAGAATATAGATAGTTAGTCAATAAGGTTGATGGTCCCTTTAATTATTTGCATGGATAGAATGGAAAGGCTTACTTGTAAGTTATTTAACTACTTTGGGTCATTAACATAATGTTTCCTATATTTTGGAATGCAGCCATAAGATTATAGTACTTAGGATGTGATTAAGGTTTATTGTCCATCAACTAGATCATAGGAATTAGCTGGAATTTTAATGTGTATGATGGGGAGCCAAGTAGTAAGATAGAATTATATCCGAATAATGAGTTCTCATAGATCTTCTGCATGCTTATACTTTTTGGTCTTGAAAAATTGATTTAAAATGAAAAATATTTTAAAGATTAATAAGGGTAATTTGGGAATATTTGGATTCAAAACAAAAGGTTTTCCAACACCTGTAGAAATTAAAATTTACTCTTGGGTATTGTTTAGATTTTTGTCTCATTTTAATTCCATCCACATGACCAAGTCGAGTTTGGATATGTGTAGACCCTAAACTTATCCCCATCCATTTTGTTATTAAGTTTAGATCCATTTTATTCCAAGTTCTAAAGCCTAAGACATATAATATGGGCTACTCAACCTTAGGCCTAACCCACTCATTCGCGGGTTTGAGTTTCTTTTAGTCTCTCTCTTCTTCCTCATGAGGGCTATTACTTTCTAATCTCACCATGGACAACTATGTCATTCACACCGTAGTATCACATAGCCTTGCAGTCAGTGTTGCAACATCACCCTACATCCTTGTGGTTGTCATTGTTGTTACTAGTCACGGTCTCCATCTTCAAATTGATAAATGGTAGTTTTTTTCATTCATTATTTCATTCGTTCATGTACAGAGTATATATAGAGGGTAATCACCATTCTAAGAATGGAAAAGAATGATACAAGGAAAGAATGATATAAGGAAATAACAACTAATATCCTAATATCTCAACTTTCCTAATATCTCAATATTCCTAATATCTCAATATTCATAATATCTCAACTTTCCTAATATCTAAACATTCCTAATATCTCAACACTCCCCCTCAAGTTGGTGCATAGATGTCACACATGCCCAACTTGTCTAAAAATTTTGAGAACACTTGACTTGAGACAGCTTTGGTAAGGATATCGGCCAATTGATCTTCTGATCAAATCTTAGGCAATTCCACAATCTTATCATCCAATTTTTCCTTAATGAAGAATCTATCCACCTCGACATGCTTTGTACGATCATGTTGTACTGGATTATGAGCAATGTCACATGTGGCTTTATTGTCACAAAACAATCGGATTGGTTGCCTAGATAGGTAACCTAAATCCTACAAGAGGAGTCTTAGCCATAATGCCTCACAAAGTCCTAGAGCCATACCTTTAAATTCCGCTTCTACTCTTGAACGAGCGACGACATTCTGCTTCTTACTTTTCCATGTCACAAGATTACCACCTACAAAGGTAAAGTAACCAGATGTAGATCGCCTATCATCCATTGCACCGGCCCAATCAGCATCAGTATATACTTCTATACTCTGATGATCAACATTTTTAGCGAACAAAATTCCCTTCCCAGGAGCATTCTTCAAATACCTCAAAATACGCATGACTGCATTCATATGTTGCTCTCCAGGATTATGCATGTATTGACTCACTACACTTAATGCATAAGCAAGATCTGGTCTTGTATGAACTAAGTATATTAATCTCCTCACAAGTCTCTAGTATATTCCCTTATCGGTTGATACTTGATTAGACTCAAAACACAATTTCAGACCTTCTTCTATTGGTGTATTAACAAGTTGACATCCTGATAGTCCAGTCTCCTGTAAAAGATCTAAGGCATACTTTCTTTAAGACAGAAAAATTCCTTCACTTGATCGAGAAACTTCAATCCCAAGAAAGTATTTCAGAGGACCTAGATTTTTCATTTCAAATTCTCTAGATAGATAATTTTGCAGAGCTTTTCTTTCTTCAGGATCATTTCCTGTAACTACCATGTCATCCACATATACGATGAGTGCCGTAATCTTACCATGTTGATTTTTTTAGGAACAAAGTGTGATCTGAATTACTTTGATGATAGCCAAAAGCTCTCATTGACTTTGTGAACCTTCCAAACCATGCTCTCGGGGATTGCTTCAACCCATACAATGACTTCTTCAATTTGCATACCTTCTGACATTGCTTTTCTGACACCATGCATCCTGGTGGAAGATCCATATATACTTCTTCAGATAACTCGCCATGTAGAAAGACATTTTTCACATTGAATTGTTGTAATGGCCAATCTAGGTTTGCAGCTAAAGATAGTAATACTCGAACTGTGTTGATCTTAGCTACAGGTGCAAATGTCTCTGTGTAGTCAATTCCATAAGTTTGAGTGTACCCTTTTGCTACTAGTCGCTTTAAATCGTTCAATACTACCATCTGCCTTGTACTTCACAGTATAGATCCAATGACACCCAACTGGCTTCTTTCTTGATGGACATTCTACGAGTTCCCATGTTTCATTCTTCTGCAATGATTTCATCTCTTCATTCATAGCTGCTTTCCACCTTGGATCAGCTAAGGCTTCCTGCACACTGTTAGGAATAGCTATAGTAGATAATTGATTTACAAATGACTTATTTGATTTAGACAAACGATGATTAGACACATAGTTGCTCATGGGATATTTGACTTTGATAGACAATTGATAACCCGACTCTTGGTAGCTTGGCATGTAAGGGTATCAACAAAATTTATACCTAAGGTCCTTACACTAAAGTAGCAAAGCTACTATAGCATAGTGGCTCTAGGATCGAACACTGGGAAGGGTTTTTACTTTAACTAGTGAAGTTCGGAGGATGGAGTGAACTTTTCTTAATAAAAATTAAGTTAAGATGAAAACATAAAAAGATGAAGGTGTTGTAAACTAAACTAACATGAAAATAGGTTAAAAGATGGAAAAAGAAGTTTCTCAAAGCTTGGATAGCCATGCTTAACTCACTGTGTAAAAATGGAGATTTTGGGACTTTTCACCTCGAGTTGGGGAAGTAACTAAGGTGATGCTTACTTCCCGAACCGGTATGAGTTTAACAACTGAGTTTTAGTCCTTGAAAACTTACAAAAAGGGTAGCTGAACCTCATAAATGCTCTTTTATTGGTATAGGTCATCTCCTCGACTTGCAATACAATGGCTCGTAGGAGATAACTAATGAACGTCAGTGGATCTAACAATAAGAATCCACTGAGACCAAAAGGTTATCAAGTATTGGCCATTCAAAGCAAGTTAGAGGGATTAAAAGCTTTACTTTGAATGAAAACATTTATGTCGCTCAGCTACTTACATTTATGGCTTGGAAATCTCCATCCTGACATGGGAGCTTCACATGGCATCCATTACTTCAAGAAACTAAAAGGTTTTAGCCTCTCATCCTTGGGGATTTCACCCTCCAAGGATGTTTGGCTACTAAGAAAATGAGAAAGAAAAGAGAAAAGAAGCTTATGAACAAAAGTGCTCTTATAACTTATAAAGTTATAGGTTACAAGATATTTTTGTCTGAGTGTGGACCCGCATTTTTCACGTGCGTCCCCACTCGATCGGCGAAACTCGCTTTTTTATTATTTTTGTGAAAAATTGATTTTTGGAAAAAAAGTTGGAGTCGCCACTTATTTTATTTTATTTTTTTTAAAAGGGAAAATAAAACAAGAAATAAAACCCTAAAAAATGACTCCATAATTTTTGGAAAAACGTGTCTTTGAAAAATCCGAGTCTAAGTCCAGGGATCAGGTTACTTATTGGGAAGGTACCTCTAGGAGGTAGCACCCCTCTAAGCCCTAAAGAGGTCTCTACTGACTAAGTTAAGGGAAGCGTGACAATTAAATGGTTGATCATGGATACCTAAGTAGGCTAGGTGATTCCAAAAACATAACATATCAAACAAGGTCAAATCACAATTAAGGAGAGTTAAAAGTGCGTACCTGGACGGCTTCCCAAGCGCTATCATAAAACATAAGAGATTAGTTTGGAGATACATCACACAACATTTGTTTTATTCAAGCAAATCAGGCATATATCAAGACATTCAAGCATCACGTCAAATATGGATATGGTCATCAATGACATACAAGTCTATAGAGTTCTAAAAAATAGATGAGAAGAGAGCGTACCTGGATAGCAAGCTAGTACTCCTCTACGGGAATCAAAAGCATCTCAACAATAAATACGAAACGAATTCATGTATATCATCAAGAAGAATCAAAAATCAACATATCAAGCAAACAATATTGAAGAAGGTATCATGAATGTCGGGCCCCCACCAAAGCCCTAATTAATTTCGCATGAGTTGATTCCATAAATTCCATGACTTGGAATTATGGAGTTTGTTCATGCTTTTTGAAAAATCAAGAAAACCATGAAAAATAGTTGAAAATGGTGAAAATGCATGCCGGAAGGGAAAATGGCAGCAAATAGTATGTTAAAAATCTGGATTTTAGTGACTAGAGAAGGTCTAAAGATGAATTTTTCAAAGTTGAGAATGTTTAGTTGAACAATGGTTTTGAAATTCAATTTAAAACAGTAAATCCTCAATCAAAGAGGCAAGTAGGGGAGAAGATGCTTGTAGCAAGGTTGCTATGATGGAGTGGAGCTTGTGAATGAGATTTGAGACTGTCTTGCTGGTGTTGAATCCCCAAATACATTCTGCTCTCTCTCTTGGCACTTTCTGGGGCTCTCTACTGTTCAAAGTTTTGGTGACTTCCGGTAAGGGATGAAGAGTTCCAACAAACTTGGGTAGCTCTTGAGAAGTAAGAACCCTGGTGTAATTAGCTTTCCCCATCCGTGTCTCTGTTGGATCCATAAACTCAAATTGATACATAATAGGTCACCGGAGTAGGATTGATTGGTATGAAAAGTGATTCTCTGCCCTGATGAGGAGAATTTCTGGAGCAAATCTAGTCACAGCTCTTCACTTTACTGCTGATTGGAAGCAGTTACTGAATGGGGATTTTAGTGGGTATTTGATATCAAAGGCATTGTCAGTTGGGACGGCCGCAATGCTAGGAGCCCATGTTGAGAATTTGTTTACCAATTTGGCAACACAGCCTTTGGAGCCATGATCAAATGAGGCCTAGTTATACCTTTGCTCCACTCTTGATACTGTTGTTTCTGAGCACTCTTCAGTCTGCCCTCTATGAGCAATAGATACTTTCTGGCTGCAAGTATTAGTCCCCAAATGCTTGCTGCAATTTTCTCCTTGATCAACAAAAGCGGTACTGAGATTAGTACGGTTTTCAGGATCTATTCTCGCAATTTCGAAGCAAATCTTTATAGATTAGTCTCACTGAGATTGGCCGCTGCAACATGATCCCCAGGGAGGTAACTCCAGATTCCATTATGGCTCTCTACAGCTTCGAGTATGGGAACATTCTCCCTCACTAACCTGTCAAACTTTTGGAATGGCACTCGCTGTATCCCTGATATCCCTTTCAAGTTTCTCCATCATTGCCCGTAACATGGAAGCAAATGTCTTTGCATCATACCGTCTGTTCTTCGTTTCAGAAACAAGTTGACTGAATGTATCTGGAAGCTTTAGAAGA
Source organism: Vitis vinifera (assembly GCF_030704535.1). NCBI lineage: Eukaryota > Viridiplantae > Streptophyta > Magnoliopsida > Vitales > Vitaceae > Vitis > Vitis vinifera. The sequence goes on from NC_081818.1 coordinate 13,420,084, forward strand.
CACCAGCGGTACCTTTGGTAGAACCAGTATGAGCAACCTTGATCTTTTATACTTGTTAATTGAATCAAATTCTTAATGGTGGCAGAAACTGCAATGGCACTGATAAATCACGCTACAGGTGTAGTAACCAGAATCAGCCGAACTATGGCACCAACAAAATACATGCTTGTGAGACCATACACAACTATGAATATTCTGGCACCAGATAACCGCTTGAAGCAGAAATACAGACCCGTAGGGAATAAGAAAAGTAAGATATGAAGGTCAAACATGAATGATGACCAAGCTCTTGGCCAATGCTCAGATACAGATGCTACCATCAGGATGTGTTTCTTTGCATAAGCGTATTTCATAAAGCTTTCTCCAAGTACATTTTCAGATTTCAAGTTGTGATGGTCCTCTTCAATATCAAGCCTAATACTTCTAGAAGCATTGGTCCTCCTCATTTCAGAATTGCAATTTTGAAAACCAGGTAAATTCCCGATCCTAACTCCTTCGTTTCCCACTCTCATTTGATTTGTGCCCTGACTTCTGCTGTCATATCCATTATAAGTTTCATGTTGAACTCCCTTTTTTGCCGTTGTACCATCATGAAAATCAGTTTCTAATTTTCTGGAGCTTATAGGAACTCATTTTTTTTTTTCTTGAGCTGCTGCCCATCTAACATCCTTTTTCTTTGCCTTTCCAAGATAACCTCAAACTTCATCCCTTTTCAACCTTTCATTCATCATCATAAAATTGAATTCTTCAGTGAACTACACTGTAGATTTCTGAGGCTGTTGAGCAGAGGCTGGCAATGGCAATAATTGTGCTTGAAATGTTGGAGTAGACGTTGTGCTCAAAGTATTAGGTGATGTTGATGTTGAGGCAACCTTATCCATCTGATCAGGGTATGCTCTCTGTGAGGAAGAAAGAATGGATGACATGGACTGTGCTAATTGATCATGAGTTAATGAAGTTGGTGGTAGATGTGGGCCACAACTCCTCTAATGCAGCTGTCAATAATCTGATGAGCTCATCTGACACATATTCTTGAAGCATGTGATTGGAATATAAAATTTGATCAGCAATGATGCCTGCACAGCAACATCTGAATTAAAGAGAAAGTAATGGTTCTTGAACTACCAATATGCCACCTGCTTCAGCAATAGCTCGATTAATAATTCTACCGCACATCGCAAAGTTCTGTAATGCACAAATTGCCACTATTTTCATTTCTTCTGTTGGTTAATCTTCAAGCAAGTTTATCAGTATACGACATGCTGATACGGAATCACTAGCTCTAGCAAGTCCTTCATATTGGGAGAGATCATCAAGGGTAAGAGTTGCAAGGGGCTTAACATATTTTGGATCTACGAATAGCTAGCCGGTAGAAATAGTCCCCACTGCTTTCCCATTGAAATCATTGATTCTAGCAGATTTCACAACCAGAACAGGAAATACCCACATATTTTGCAGCCTTTGTCCTTCCGCATTATAGAAATTTCTCCATAGAATTAATTCAACACTTCGGCCCTGCATGTCCTTCAAATGGAGGGTTCTTTTCTGAATTTTAGTACCATTTTTCCTTATTATGGAAGCAGAGGAACTGATAAAGGAGACCACATTTCCCGATTCAGCGCCCTGAGCATTAACATGTGTAAGATTGTTTTCTGACTGTTTCGACTCAAGTGTTGGATTCCTTAGATTCAACACCATTTTCCACTACCTGATCTTCATTGCCAATAGCTTCTTTCCCATTATACACAGATTGTACTCCATCAGCAACTATCTTTGTAATAGGCTCATTCCTCGTGGCTTTAGGATCAACTTCTGGTTTGGTTTCTGTTTCTTGTTTCTCTTCATTATTAATCAGACCAGCAGTTTCGCTTTTATCAATACAAATATCCCCTTTAGTACCATCCTGGTTATCAACCGTAATAGCAACACAGACAATAGCACAGTTTCTTTTATAGGCATTGTAGAAATAGATGAGTTGTTTCCTTTATATGTCAGAACTGAACCATCCTCTGTAGTTGATTCCGTCACATCATCACCTATGCTGTTATTGCAAGCAGCTGCTGCGAACATCTCAATACCAGAGAAGTCTTTACCATCGCCAATCTCTTCATTTGTTGCCTCGGAAGAATGTTGACTATCTACAAGCTGTTCTGAATCCTCATAGGGAGGAGAAGGAGTTCATGGGGGTGGTAATGAAGACTGAAATATAAAGCTCCTTTTCTTAATCGGTGCATGCTCTACTTTATCACTGAAACGTCTCCCAAGAATAGCAACACCAAGCTTCTCAGATTCGAAAACTGAGGCATTCTCTGTTTTCCGGTGAATTTCCATTGCCTTGACAGCATCATTGCTATTGCATCTTGAGATAAATTCATCTTACTGCTAAAGCATGTATTCTCTGCTCGAAAGCTTCTCATTTTCATCCTTCATGTTGGTTAGATGCTAACTTGCTGATGTGTTCTGTCAAACTAAGCAAGCCCACTGGTGTGTTCTATTGAATTGAGAAACATTATATTTACTCTTAAATTTAAATCTTTTAACCTGAATTCAGAATCAGCAGCGTCATTAGAGTCACTGGCAGTGGCAAGCCTCGATTCTTGCCCAATTCTGTTGGCAGTTTATCATTTCTAGTAACCTGCATTTCCGGGAAGAGGATTGTCTTTTGCATTCTGAACATTCCATTAACTGCTTGACGCTGGTAAAGGATTAGGAGGAGTGAATATTTGAAAGTTCATTGTGGCTTTGCTGTTTAAATTCGAAGAACTAATTGATTTGCACTGTGTCTCAATAGCACTGCTGCTGGATTTGACTTGCTTCGATTTACTATAAGTAGTAAAATCGTTCTCAAAATCCACCAACCCAATGGACTCTAGGGAGAAAGGTTCAGCCTGATGCATGCTATTAGCATTGGAAGTTGTCCCGATCATAGCAAGATCAATCAAACTTTTACCTAGCCGACTTATCTTCATTTCAATCATAGCATCTTCGAGGAGCAAACTATTATTGGACTACATGTCGCACATGTCCAATAGTAGGACTAATCGGCGCTTCTCTGAGAGCTTCACCAAAGCAATGTGTGTTTCATCAACGTTCAGATCAGGTATTGGAGTTTTCTGTAAACTGGCGGAACTGTTGGAGACTTCGGCATCATAAATTGCAGCAAGATTAAAATCCTGACTTGCACCTCTAGGTGTTCTAGAAAACTTAGTCATGTCTGCCTCCTATGTTATCTTCTGATAAATCTGTTTTTTTTCCAAATGCTTTAAGAGGTTGAAATCAATACATTTCTTCTTAAAGAAACAAACTGCAGAAACATCATGGTCGTCGATGTGTTCGAATTCTGTATTCTTCAAGGAATCACAAACGAATGCGGTTTCATCTAAAGGAGCCAAACAATCTGATCGACTTAGGGAAATATACATAGTTCTAAGGATAGAAAAGATACTAACATATGCTATTTGAAGCAGAAGACTGATGATGTAACTAGGAGTACAGCCTTGGGTTCCTTCAACTTTCTTCTTGGAATCAAGCATGATGGGTTTACTGCATATGAACTCACAAGGCGAGCTTTACCACATATGGAGACTTTCCTGTACTCGGGTTATGTAATTAGAACTCCGTAAATACAATCTGACTAGTGATTGATATGTTTGTATGCAACAATTAGCCAAGACTTCTTTTGATACCCAATCATGAACGTCAATAAGCAGGCCTTCACTTCCAAACTATGTTCCAAATGAATTTACTGGAAATGTTTCCAATACCTGAGAGGTTTAGATATTAGGATCTACACTTTCTACACAGAACTTGAGCACCCTTTTCAGAAGTTCCTTCTAAACTAATCTGATAAGATTCATTCAACACCTGTAAGAACAGAATGTAGTTTGTGCTTTCAGTAGCCATGGCAGGAGCATTCACTATCAATCTTCTCTAGACGAAGGACATGTTGTCCCTTATTCTCTATATTGTTATTGACAGCATCCGTATCTGGCAGTGGGAAAAGGGGCTCAATGTCCCAATCTCTTGTGTAGAGTGTACCATCAGCAATTGTCTTAATAATTGTTCCCTTCAGGACAATTTGACAAGCTGCCATTTGTGTTCCACCTTTGCAATGAATTAAGGTCCTTTCCACATATCTATATAGAGATGGAGGGAGAATTCCAGGCTCAAGTATATCATCAGCACCATCATGAGACAACATTTTGTCGCTTAAATTTGGAACTGAGACATTGACATAGGCTGGGTTTGCTGTTGAGCTTGGGACTGTCAATCATCCAAATTAGATGAGATCTTCTCATAGGCAATGGTAGCATCCAGGGAGTATATGTAGAGGGCAAGGGAAAAGACGATAGAAGTCTTGGCATCAGCAGAGAGTGATGACCAATATCACCATCCGTTCATCAAGTACTCAGTCTTTTTAATCTTGTCCTCGAGCACGATTGTTGCTTGAACCATCTCAAAGATCGTTTCTGTAGATTTAACAAAAGCACGCCATGCCAATCCCTCTTCTAAGTCAGCCCTTGATAGTCCTAGAACATCCTCAGGGAGTACAACATTCATATTAGCAGCATCCATATCAAGCAAATTGATCTTGAATTGCCTCAAAATTTGGTGAACTTCGCCAACTAATGGTCTTAGTGAAGACTAAAAGACTACACAACAGCGACCAATCTCCATTTCTGGACCATTATTATTTAAAGAGTACTTTTTATCTCTTTGCTCCAAAGCTGCTGTGTCAGTTCTAGATGCTGCACTGGTTTCACTTGCAGCAGAATCTCTGGAAGAATTATCAGAAAAGCTTCTACTGTCTCCAGCAGGAATCCTGTTCCCCTCCAAGCACAAACCGGGGACCAAACCTTCAGTTCTTCCCTTAACATTGCTTTCAGTTCTGCAAGATGGTGTCTTGATTCAAATGCTTTCATGTGAATCATCAACGAACTGCGTAAAACCAGGTTTGTTTGCTTATTTACCACAGGAATTTTCCTTCTGTTTTACCTTCTAGATGTGAGTGGCTGAGAGCCATGGTGGTAGCATGCATTTATGCCTCAGGTTTCTGAACCTCAGCATCAAACACATTACGGAACTTCCTAATGGTTTTCAGATCCTCAACATGTTCTGGCAATGTGTAGCTCGGATTTCAATTCTCATCATCAATCTCATATTTGAATACTCTTATCAAATTCAGCCTTTTTCATTTTAAGTGAGTCCAGCTTCTGTGTTTCAATACACACTGCATCTATACCATCTTCACCATACGAAAAACTGGATAACATTCCCCAACGAGTTCCTAACAATACCTTCATATTTGACCGTAATATCTTCCATAAACTTCACAAACTGCTTCTGGATATATCCAATCCTAGAAGTTTTGACTGCAGTATCAATCAAACCTTCCCTACCACCCATAGCACAAAAAAAATTCTTCAGGATTCAAACCACGCAGATAAGAGTTTTTGACAAATCCTCCATTTTCAGGTCTGTAATCATCTTTGGTGAAATGGGGAAGCGCTCAATCTATGAAGCCATATGGGATTCGCTTACCCTCAACATTCTGCTGTCCCACACAAACAGTCATCTGTGATATGTTGATAAAACTTCCTTTTGACTCTGTAATAACTATTGCCTTGAGATTGTTACTTTCTGACAAGCTCTTCTGAGCACTACTTCCAGCATCACCACGGGCTTAGAACTCTTCTGAAGAAACAAAAATTGCTTCTCTTTTCCAAATCTCCTCCGTTCTCAACGTGTGCTGAAAGTTTTCTTAAAACAAATCTCCTTTTCTGCTATCTTCCTTCTTCTCCCTACCAAAACTCCAATACGTGCTGCCCTCCCCTCTTTTCCTTTTCTCACCTATATATATCACCCCTCAAGACCTAAATTTGTTTCCAAAAAAGAGAATTCTCCTATTTTCCTTCTTCTTCTCTTCTCTTTTTTTAAATCTTCCAATCAAAAGCAATCTTCCCAATTTCAAATTCCCCTCCAAAACCTTCCAAGGAGAGTCCCGCCTTCCTTAAACTCCAATGGTAAGTTTCCTTGCAAAAATATGAAATTTTTGAAGTTAAATAATTGCATGAATAGATAAATAAGTAAGTAAATTAGAAAATGGTAAAAATAATAAATAAATAAATAAGTTAAGGAAAATAATATAAAGAGGAAGATAACCAATAAAAAGTGAATGATAATCATAAAATTAAAACTAAAAACAAAATAAATAAATAAATAAATAAAATAAAATAAAATAAAAAATAAACCAATAAAGAAAAGCTGAGCCCAAAAGCCATGTAACCATGCAAGTCATATATGTCACACTAAAAATGTCCAAATGGGCCAAGTGTGCCTAAACGGGCCTATGACGAGACTAAGTGGGCCTAGGGTGGTGCCTAATGGGCCAAGTGTATCTAAAAGCTATCCTAAAAAAAACAAGAAAAGCCTAAGTCTAAGTTAGGGCTACCAAGGGTCACAATAAGGGATCAAATAATCCCTCAACCAAAGTCTCCAAGGTGACTCAAAAAAAGGTAAGTGGTGAGTAGTATTGGGCCACCAAGGAACTACTGTGGAGCACTGAAAACGAACTTAAAGACATGTGTTAAAGGGACAAAATTGAGGGTCTACACTGAGGCTCTTCACCTCTATTTAAAGACAATAACAAGCTAAATTACAAGAGCTATTACAAAAGCAACCTATTCATTGGTTGATTACAAGGGTAAAATAGGTATTTACAAAGCTAAAAATCAAGCAAAATATCTTGGAGAACCGACAGTGGAATGGAAAGATGAAGGGTCCAAATTTTGCAAGGTGAAAAGCCACCTTGCGAAATTTCGCAAGGTGGTTCTTCATGGTGCGAACTGGCCAAATTTCGCACCATGAAGAAAATCTCCTTGCGAAATGGTCAAATTTCGCACCATGAAGAAAATCTCCTTGCGAAATGGTGTTCCCATGGCTTGATGCAGTTGTCTTCCAAAGGCCATATCTTCCTCATTTCAGCTCCAAATCGTACACGGTTTGAAGCATTGGATTCTTGACTTCCTGAGCTTTGAAATGGTATATAGTATGTAGAAAATGGAATTCGGGAAGTGCTCCAAAAGTGCGAAAGAAGACTGCAGCTGCTGTCCTCTGTTTTCTTCACTCCGTTTTCCTCTTCTCCATTATTCTTTCCTTGCATACTTTTAACGACTTTGGCAAAGGGCTATGGAGCTCCAAAGCTTGGTTCTTCATGAATTTGAGCTTCCAAAAGCTTTGCCATGAACTATACAGCTCTCCCTTATTCTTGGATTGCTTTGGTGTAGCTAAAAGCTATCAAAAACACCAAAACTTAACACAATTTGATTAGAAACGATTGCAAGGGTCCTTAACATGTCAATTGAGTTAAAAGGTAATAATTACTACTCAAGGGTGTTTAAAGAGCTAATTAAAAGCTACAAAATAGCATGTTTTGAGTAGTAATCAACAATTCAGGTTCATATGTGGGTTTAGGAATACCTCTAATATGACGGTGTGGTAACTGTTTCATGAATGGATCAGGTTCCAAATTAAGAACACCCTCAACAGACGATGATTGGTTTTGTATTTCAGTGAAGACATCTTCGGACCCAAATTGTTGACCACTCATATCCAACTCACCCGCTTCCTGGTTCACTAGTTTAGATTGTTAAGATTCATCTTCCTCAGAGATATGATAATCATAATCGAGAGTCTGAATTTCCTTATGGTATTCCCCCTGAAGTTCAGACTCAGATGAAAAATACATCGAATCTTCATGAAACACCACATCCATTGTAATATAAATTTGTCGAGTTGGAGGATGGTAACATCGATATCCCTTTTTGTGCAATGCATATCCAACAAACACACATTCCAATGCATGGGAAGTTAACTTGGTGCGTTGGTGCTTGTGTAGATGCACAAATGCCACACAACCAAAAACACGAGGAGGTAGATTTGGGATGGTTGGGGCAACTACGGCATTAGTAAGAGCTTGGAGAGGTGTTTGAAAGTTAATTGAGCTAGAAGGTACCCAATTGATCAAGTATGCAATAGATTGGATTGCTTCTCCCTAATAAGATATTGGTGTTTTTGCTGCTATCAAGGAAGCACGAACAACCTCTAACAAGTGTTAATTTTTTCGTTCAGCGACTCTATTTTGCTGGGGTGTATTGGAACAAGTAGTCTGATGAATGATGCCATGTCCTTCCAAATACTTTTGAAGATCAGAACTTTGATATTCTCCACCATTATCGCTATGCAGAACCCGAACCTTTGCATTGTACTGAGTTTCAATCATTTTATGAAAATTTTGAAACAACAAGTTCACTTCATCTTTGGTCTTCATCAAGCATAACCATGTCATTCTGGTACAATCATCAATAAAAGTAACAAACCAATGTGAGCCACTCAAAGTTGGGACTTTGGATGGGCCCCAAACATCAGAATGTATAACCATAAAAGGAAATGAACTTTTATTCAAAATTAACGGAAACGAAGCACGATGGCTTTTAGCCAATTCACAAATATCATAACGGAAACCAAAAATATCACTCTTTGCAAACAAACTAGGAAATAATTTTTTTAAATAACCAAAGGAAGCATGTCCCAAACATCGATGCCACAACCAAATTTCAGACTTTTTCTTCTCATCCTCAGATCCATCTGCCATCAAGGCTTGTTGCAACTTATTTGAATCCTTTGACTGCAAGTCCAAGTAATAGAGTTTTCCACGCTTAATACCATAACCAATCGTCTGTCTTGTTTGGATGTCCTTAATCACACAAAATTCAGGCCAAAAAATGACAATACAAGATAAGGCTGCAGTGATTTGAGAAACTGACAAAAGATTGTAATCTAAAAATGGAACAACTAGAACAGAATCCAAATTCAAAGTATCAGTAAGAGTTAAGGATCCTTCCCCAATGACTAGGGTTGTGTTACCATTGGCCGTGGAAACAATTTTTTGTGAGGAAGGTCTAAGAGGTGAAACCTGACTAGAATCAAAAGTCATATGATCTGTAGCACCAGAATCAATTATCCATGCACTATTAATAACAAGTGTAAAAGTATTTAAAAACTTACCACCATGATCAGTAGCAGCTACCAATGCAGAGGCTTTCTCAGCAACATTAACCTCTGTTTTTATTTCGGAAACAGTTGTAGTCGAGGTTTTCTTGGAATCCTTCTTCCATTGATCACGATTATTATCATTAATAACAAAGTGTTGATAGCCTAAACATGATCTAAAGGTCCATGGTTCAAACCCTCGGTTCTTTATTGTTTTCCTGGTCATACCAAGAGTCGTTGCTTTGAAATTGTGGGATATCCAGACTGGTGGGACCAATCTTATTGCAGTGAATGCATTTGAAGGTTGACTTATCAATATTAGGGCTTGTCTTAGGATGGTTATTCGCTGTCGGACTACCATAGCGACAAAATATCCAGGATTTCAATTCCATGACTCTGATACCATCTTCAAATTGATAAATGGTAGTTTTTTTCATTCATTATTTCATTCGTTCATGTACAGAGTATATATAGAGGATAATCACCATTCTAAGAATGGGAAAGAATGATACAAGGAAATAACAACTAATATCTGATTACTACCCAAAAAGCGTTATTTTGCGCCTTTAATTCATTATGTTTTAAGCACTTTTGTGTAGTAGTTCTCCATCTTTATTCCAATTGGCATGTTAAGGACCTAGAAATGACTTCAAATCATATTTGTGGCTAGTTTTAGTGTTTTGATAGCTTTTTGGATCATTAAGACAAGCCAAGTAAAGGAGAGAAGCAAAGAGGAAAACAGAGTGAAGAAAATAGAGGACAGCAGTTTCAGTCTTCCTTTGAACTTTTGGAGCACTTTCCGAAGTCCATTTTCTACATGCTATATACCATTTCAAAGATCTAGAAGTCAAGAATCCAACACTTCAAACTGTGTACAATTTGGAGCTGAAATGAGGAAGATATGACCTTCAGAAGACAACTGCTCCAAGCTTGTGCGAAATTCGCACAACACCTTCAGCTTGTGCGAAATTCGCACAACACTTTCTCCTTGTGCGAAATTCGCACCAGCCCATGCGTCTTTGGTGTGAAATCTCTTTTGTTTTGCCGACTCCACATGAGATATTTTCTTTTGTATTTTTTGATGTAAATTCCTTTCTTATCCCTGTAATTAGCCAATCACAGGCTTTGCTTTTGTAAAAACTATAAGAGGGGTGGAAATCATCTCTCGAAACAACGGATATGTGTTATGTTTTACACTTAGTAAAATACAGGGCTCTCTTTGCTTTCCTTTTTCTCTCTACTATTTTCTTTTTCTTGGAAGCCAAATAACCTCTGAGGATGTTTTCCTAGAGGATGAGAGACTAAACTTTTGGTTTCTTGGAGTGAAGGAAGTTAGGTGAAAAGTCCAAATGCAAAGGTGGAAAACTCTCGTGCATTAAATACAGGTAGTTGGAGTTCATAAATGGCTTTCAAATCTAAAGTTTTGCTTTAAATCCCTTAGAATCACTTTGAATGGCCAATACATGATAAGCTTCAGGTCTTTATGGATACTTATTGCTAGATCCATATCAGACCATTAGTTATCATGTACGAGCCATTGGAAAGTGGTTCAAGGTGAAGACCCATAGTGTCTAAAGCCATTAATGGAACTTGACTACCATTTCTATTGACTTTTTATGGATTAAATCTTCATTGTTAAACCTATACCGGTTCGGGAAGCAACCATCCTTTATGTTGTTGTGTGCAATGCGAGAAGAAGAATCCAGAATTTCCACTTTGCATTCTGAACTTGATCCTAGCAACCCTTAGCTCCGGGAGACTTTCTTTCTTCCATTTTTACCTAGTTCTATATTAGTTTAGTTTCAAACACCACTTTCAAAACAAATTTTATTTTCTTTTAAACTTTAAGTTTTTGACAAAGGAAATCATCAGATTCAAATTCTAATCTTCAGTCTATCACTGGTAGAGTGAAAACCCATCCCAGAGTTCGACCCTAGAGCTACTGTACTATAGTAGCTTTGCTATGCTAGTATGAGGTCATAGGATTTATGAATGTTTTTTATTAAAAGACCCGACTAGACCAAACGAATCAAAATGGCACCGTTGCCGGGGATGGTGCCACTTTACAGTGATACAACTTTTTAGAGGCTACTTGTGATTTCCATCACAAGTTTGGTGAATTCCTTTTTCACTAACTTCATTTCCTTTCTTTTATTGTAGAATTCCTTTTGTTAAGTTTATTTTCATTTTCTTTCTAACCTTAACTTTCTTCTAGCTTTCTTTTGTTTTTGTTGTCTTTGTTTTGTTTTTAGGTAAGTACTAACTTGTGCATGCCCTATTGGATTCGGGACCAAGAGGGAAGACTAGTAAGGATTGAGAATCCTCAAGACACAGAGTTGGACATCTGTGTAAACATCATGGACCCTCCACCAGAGGATCAGAATTCTCAACAGGGTCAAGGGGGTAATCCAAATGTATATCTATCCATGAGGGATAGAATGCACCCACCAAGGATGAGTGCACCCTCATGCATCGTACCTCCTCTTGAGCAGCTGACTATAAGGCCCCATATTGTGCCCCTCCTACCAAATTTCCATGGAATGGAGAGTGAGAACCCATATGCCCACATCAAGGAGTTTGAGGAGGTGTTCAATACTTTTAGAGAGGGAGGAGCTTCAATAGACTTGATGAGACTCAAGCTATTCCCTTTTACTTTGAAGGACAAGGCAAAAATATGGCTTAATTCTTTAAGGCCAAGGAGCATAAGGAATTGGGTTGATCTTCAGGCCGAATTTTTGAAGAAATTTTTCCCCACCCATAGGACCAATGGGTTGAAGAGACAAATCTCAAACTTTTCTGCCAAAGAAAATGAGAAGTTCTATGAATGTTGGGAAAGGTATATGGAGGCCATCAATGCTTGTCCTCATCATGGCTTTGATACATGGCTCTTGGTGAGCTATTTTTATGATGGGATGTCTTCCTCCATGAAACAAATTCTTGAAACCATGTGTGGGGGAGATTTTATGAGTAAGAATCCTGAAGAAGCCATGGACTTTTTAAGTTATGTGTCTGAGGTATCAAGAGGATGGGATGAGCCAAACTCAAGAAAAATGGGAAGGATGAAAGCTCCTGTAAATCCAAAGAGTGGAATGTACATGTTAAGTGAAGACATGGACATGAAAGCTAAGGTGGCAACAATGGCAAGGAGGTTGGAAGAACTTGAGTTGAAAAAGATGCATGAAGTCCAAGCCATTTCCGAGACACAAGCCCATGTTATGCCATGCACCATTTGCCAATCATGTGATCATGTGGTAGATGAGTGCCCAACCATGCCAGCTGTGAGGGAGATGTTAGGTGATCAAGCCAATGTTTTGGGGCAATTTAGGCCCAACAACAATGCACCTTATGGAAACACCTATAATTCAAGCTGGAGAAACCATCCAAATTTTTCTTAGAAACCAAGGCCACCTCCATACCAACCACAAGCCCAAACCCAAGCACCTCAACAAACCTCTTCAGTGGAGCAAGCCATTGTGAACCTAAGTAAAGTCATGGGTGACTTTGTGGTGAACAAAAGGCAATCAACTCCCAATTGCACCAAAAGATTGAAAATGTTGAGAGTTCTCAAATTAAGATAATGGATGGGATGCAAAATGATCTATCTCAGAAGATAGATAATATTCAATACTCCATCTCTAGGCTTACCAACCTCAACACAGTGAATGAGAAAGGAAAGTTTCCCTCTCAACCAAGCCAAAATCCCAAGGGTGTTCATGAAGTTGAAACCCAAGATGGGGAGTCTTCAAAGTTGAGGGAGGTCAAAGTTGTGATCACCTTGAGGAGTGGGAAGGAGGTTGATCAACCCTTGCCTAAGGTGAGGCAAGATGAAGAACTCATGTCAAAGAGAACATTGGTTAAAGAGAGCAATAACCAAGAAGAGAAGAGTGGGAAGAAAAGTGCATCCAAATCAAGCATTGAAGAAGAGCCAAGGATAGTGATTAAAGAGGATATGATGAAAAAACATATGCCTCCCCATTTTCCTCAAGCTTTACATGGAAAGAAGGAAATTAAGAATTCATCAGAAATTCTTGAAGTTTTGAGACAAGTGAAGGTGAATATACCCTTACTTGATATGATCAAGCAAGTCCCCACATATGCAAAATTTTTAAAGGACTTGTGCACGGTCAAGAGAGGGTTACATGTGACCAAGAAGGCATTCCTCATTGAGCAAGTAAGTGTCATCATTTAGAGTGAGTCTCCAGTTAAGTACAAAGATCCGGGATATCCCACCATTTCAGTCAACATTGGAGGGACACATGTGGAGAAGGCTTTACTAGACTTGGGGGCAAGTGTGAATTTGCTCCCATACTCTGTGTACAAGCAACTGGGACTTGGAGGATTGAAGCCCACAACCATCACTCTCTCCTTAGCTGATAGGTCAGTAAAAATCCCAAGGGGGGTGATAGAGGATGTTCTAGTTCAAGTGGACAAATTCTACTATCCTGTGGATTTTGTTGTGCTTGATACTGATCCCACTGTTAAGGAAGCAAATTATGTGCCAATCATCCTTGGGAGACCTTTCCTAGCTACCTCAAATGCCATCATCAATTGTAGGAATGGGGTGATGCAGCTCACATTTGGAAACATGACCTTGGAATTAAACATATTCCACCTATGCAAGAGGCATCTTCACCCAAAAGATGAGGAATGATTGGAGGAGGTGTGCTTGATCAACACTTTGGTTGAAGAGCATTATGACAAGAATTTAGAAGAGAGCTTGAATGAAAGCCTTGAAGTGCTTGAAGACGGGTTACCTGAACCCTCTGATCTGCTAGCCATCATGTCTCCTTGGAGGAGACGAGAAGCGATCTTACCATTGTTCAATAAGGAGGACTCACAAGGAGCAGCTATGGAGGACCCTCCAAAGCTTGTTTTGAAGCCGCTTCCTGTTGATTTGAAGTATGCATATTTGGAGGAAGATGAGAAATGTCCAATGGTGGTTTCTTCAAATCTCACAAGTGATCAAGAGGATAGTCTTTTGGGAGTCCTCAGAAAATGTAAGAAAGCCATTGGATGGCAAATTTTTTATCTGAAAGGGATTAGCCCTTTGGTATGCACCCACCATATCTACATGGAGAAAGATGCAAAACCAGTGAGGCAGCCCAACAGGAGGTTGAATCCTCACATGCAAGAGGTGGTAAGGGGTGAAGTTTTGAAGCTACTTCAAGCAGGGATCATATATCCCATTTCAGATAGCTTGTGGGTGAGCCCAACCCAAGTAGTCCCAAAGAAATCTAGAATTACTATGATCCAGAATGAGAAAGGGGAGGAAGTCTCTACACGTCCTATCTTAGGATGGAGGGTGTGTATAGACTATAGGAGGTTGAATTCAGTGACTAGGAAGAACCATTTCCCATTGCCTTTCATGGACCAAGTCCTTGAGAGAGTCTCAGGACATCCTTTCTACTATTTTCTGGATGGTTACTCGGGGTACTTCCAAATAGAGATTGATTTGGAAGATCAAGAAAAGACAACCTTCACTTGCCCCTTTGGTACTTTTGCCTATAGGAGAATGCCCTTTGGTCTATGTAATGCTCCTGCAACTTTCCAAAGATGTATGCTAAGCATCTTCAGTGATATGGTAGAGCGCATCATGGAAGTCTTCATGGATGACATCACTGTATATGGAGGTTCTAATGAGGAGTGTTTGTTGCATTTAGAAGCTATTCTTCAAAGGTGTATTGAGAAAGACCTAGTGCTAAATTGGGAGAAGTGCCATTTTTTGGTACAACAAGGAATTGTCTTAGGACATATAATCTCCAAGAATGGCATTGAGGTAGATAAGGCAAAGGTGGAGTTAATTGTTAAGTTGCCACCTCCCACAAATGTTAAAGGAATTAGGCAATTCCTAGGACATGCTGGGTTCTATAGGAGGTTCATTAAGGATTTCTCAAAAATCTCAAAACCTCTTTGTGAACTTTTGGTAAAGGAAGCCAAGTTTGTGTGGGATGAGAAATGTTAGAAGAGTTTTGAGGAACTAAAGCAATTCCTCACAACTGCACCAATAGTGAGAGCCCCGAATTGGAAATTACCTTTTGAGGTAATGTGTGATGCAAGTGATCTTGCTATGGGGGCTATTTTGAGGCAAAGAGAAGATGGAAAGCCCTATGTGATTTATTACGCAAACAAAACTTTAAATGAGGCTCAAAGGAACTACACAACTACTGAGAAGGAGTTGTTGGCAGTAGTTTTTGCCTTGGATAAGTTTCGTGCCTATTTGGTAGGGTCCTCTATAGTGGTGTTCACTGACCATTCCTCTTTGAAGTACTGGTTAACCAAGCAAGATGCCAAGGCAAGATTGATAAGATGGATCCTTTTGCTTCAAGAATTCAATCTCCAAATCCAGGATAAAAAGGGAGTAGAAAATGTGGTAGCTGACCACTTGTCAAGACTTGTGATAGCACATGACTCACATGGTCTACCTATCAATGATGACTTCCCTGAGGAGTCTCTCATGTCAATAGAGGTAGCTCCATGGTATTCCCACATTGCAAATTACTTGGTTACTGGAGAAGTTCCAAGTGAGTGGAGTGCCCAAGACAAGAGGCATTTCTTTGCTAAGATCCATGCCTATTATTGGGAGGAGCCTTTTCTCTTCAAATATTGTGCGGATCAAATCATAAGGAAATGTGTTCCTGAACAAGAGCAATCAGGAATTCTATCCCATTGTCATGATAGTGCATGTGGAGGTCATTTTGCTTCCCAGAAAACAGCTATGAAAGTGATCCAATCAGGTTTTTGGTGGCCCTCTCTTTTCAAGGACGCCCACACTATGTGCAAGGGATGTGATCGGTGTCAAAGGCTTGGGAAGCTAACACGCCGAAATATGATGCCCTTGAACCCCATCTTGATAGTGGATGTCTTTGATGTTTGGGGAATAGACTTCATGGGACCATTTCCAATGTCGTTTGGACACTCCTACATTTTGGTGGGAGTGGATTATGTCTCTAAGTGGGTAGAAGCAATCCCATGTAGGAGCAATGATCATAAGGTGGTTCTTAAATTCCTCAAGGAGAATATCTTTGCAAGATTTGGAGTGCCTAAGGCCATTATAAGTGATGGAGGAACCCACTTTTGCAATAAGCCTTTTGAGACTCTTCTAGCCAAATATGGGGTCAAGCACAAGGTAGCTACACCTTATCACCCTCAAACAAGTGGCCAAGTTGAGTTAGCCAACCGGGAAATCAAGAATATACTGATGAAGGTGGTGAATGTGAATAGGAAGGATTGGTCTATTAAGCTCCTGGATTCATTATGGGCTTATAGGACCGCTTACAAGACCATTCTTGGAATGTCTCCTTATCGCCTTGTTTATGGCAAAGCGTGTCATCTTCCAGTAGAGGTTGAATGTAAAGCATGGTGGGCAATCAAGAAGCTCAACATGGATTTGACAAGAGCCGGGTTGAAAAGATGTTTGGATTTGAATGAATTGGAGGAAATGAGGGATGATGCTTACCTCAATTCAAAAATTGCAAAAGAAAGGTTGAAGAAATGGCATGATCAGTTGGTAAATCAGAAGAATTTTGCCAAGGGGCAAAGAGTCTTGCTTTATGACTCTAAGCTTCATCTTTTTCCAGGAAAATTGAAATCAAGGTGGACGGTTCCTTTCATAATTCATGATGTGCAATCAAATGGAGTAGTGGAACCACTCAACTTCAATAGCACTCGAACTTTCAAAGTGAATGGGCATCGTCTCAAGTCCTATATGGAATCATTTTCCCGAGACAAGGAGGAATTCATCCTCCTTGATCCACCTTCAACATGAAAACACTCAGTTCATGGTCGAACTTAGTCTCTTCAAAGACTAAAAAGTTCATCCTCTTTTTGTTTTCTTTTAAGTTGATTTTAGTTTAATCAGTGTTTTTCTTGTGTTTGTGCATGTTTTGATTTTTATTTTTGACTTTAACTTCGTTCTAATGTGGTTTGAATTGGATTTTTGTATTAACATGCAGGTAGGAAAGCTTAAAAAATTAAAAGAAGGGAAAACAGGGGAGAAAAGCCAAGACACAGCAAAATTCACACTACCCAATCCTCTGGTGCGAAATTTTCGCACAACACATCCCCTTGTGCGAATTCTCTTTTGTGACAAATTTTCAAAAAGCATGCTCTCGGTCCCTCCCAAAATCTCAGTGCGAAAATGCACAGGAATACGAGCCTTGTGCGAATTCTCTTTTGTGACCAATTTTCGAAAAGCATGCTCTTTGTCTTAGGGAACCATAGGAATGCGAAATTTTCGCACTACCCATCACCTTGTGCGAAATTCGCACTTTCTCTTTAAAAACCGTTTTCTCCTCTTCAATTCTAAGCTTGTTCTTCTTCAATTCTCTCAACACCTCTCTTCCGATCACCCCTTTCCATACATAAGCTCCTCTCCTTCATCATCCCTCATCATCAACCCCACCATGGCAGCCCATCTCCATAGCTTCATTCCATAGCCGCGACCATTACTATTCACAACAGTTCGCACCTTCCATCTTCAGCTCATTCTCCTCATTCCACCATAAAAAACACTTCATTTCTTCACTCAACACTCCAAATTCATCCTTAAACCCAACCCCACCTTGATTTTTCAAAATCAAAACCTCAAGCATAGGTTTCAAAGCCACGGTTTCTTCATAAGAAACCCATTGCCACCGGCTATGGGAGCTTCCAAATTCTCCATTCTCTTCTTGTAAAGCTCCCAATTCCAAGCTTAGCCACCATGAAAAACTCTTTTCCTACCTCAGCCAACATTTCCCACCCTCAAAAACCAAGAATTGTTGCCATTTGAAAAAACCACAATTTCGCATTTGGGCGGGTGAATAGTGCCCTATGCGAAATTCGCACAACATATCCCCTTGTGCGAAATTCGCACAACACATCCCCTTGTGCGAAATTTTCGCACAACACATTCCATTGTGAGAATTTTTGAGATTCTTCATCCCTACCCTCCCCAATTCCAAGCCTCTAAGCCTCATTTCGTTGCTTCCTCATGCCTAAGACCCGAGGAGGCTATGCCTCAACTTCCCAGAGCAGTCAGAGAGTTGCCCCTGTGCGGGCCCCACTAGATGCACCTCCACATTTACCTGATTTTGTTCCTCAGCGCAGATACCATACGAGGAGAGCAACTGCCACGCCTGTTGCCCCTACTCAGATTCCACCTAGGAGTCCTCCTACAAAGAAGGCCAAGACTTTAGAGCTAGGAGAGTCCTCCAGAGCACCTCGGGATTCACAGTCTCAGCCTCCTCCCACCAGGCGCCCTATAGCTAGCTCGCCTATTGAGGGCAACTCCGATTGCTGATCGAGAGCATTTCATGTCGAGGCATATTTTGATCACTTTATTTTGCGACAGTAGCCTGAGTTGCGGGATTCATACTACCTACTTGAGAGGTACCATCTTGTACCCTTTATGACTCCGCCCCAGTTCTTTTATCCTCGAGTAGCTTTAGACTTTTACCAGTCTATGACTACTCGTGGCATCCCGGTACCAGCCTCGATCCTTTTTACCATTGATGGACGCCAGGGTATTTTAGGGGCTAGACATATTGCCGAGGCTTTCCATATCCCTTATGCACCAGCAGATCCCGCTACATTTAGACGCTGGGCCCCACTTTCTGAGTGGGACATGGTTCGTATACTATCTATAGGGACATCTTTAGCGAGGATCATTATGAGGAAGGAGTTTTCCCCTGGGATGCTCCTAGTTGATGTGGTGCTTCGCGCCAATCTTTTTCCTCTTCAGCATAGAGTGCAGAGGCGAGGGGCCATTCTAGAGGCATTATTCCGTATCTCTGAGGGCTACTACTCTGGCCCCCATCATTTGATTATGGCCGCCTTCCTCCATTTTGAGGGGAAGGTGCATAAGCGGCGTCTTACAAGGGCAGACACCATTCTTTTACTTTTCCCTCGGCTGCTATGCCATGTTTTGGCGCATATGGGTTTTCCTGCAGACCCTCATTCTGAGCCCCGCCGCCATTGTCGAGAGAGCTTCTCTCTTGACCAATAGAATCAGGTATGGCTCCATCAGCATTCCCCAGAACTTCCCAAGCCAAGGGAAGTCCCTCCATAGCCTTTACCATTTATATTTGCTCTGTCCACTTCAGCTCCCTCGGAGCCCGTACTAGAGGCAGCATCGTCTGATGCTCCACCTGCTGTTCCTCCTACCTCATAGCCACCCATTACTATCCTTGGTGCAGAGTATTGTGACTTGCTCGCTTCTTTCCAGACTCTGACCACTACTCAGACGACTATTATGGAGCGGATGGACCACTTCCAGCTTCGGCAGGACCAACAGACTCTCATTCCCCGTGAGATTCAGCAGCACCTTGGTCTTTTGCCACCAGTTCCACTTGTTGCTTTTGTGCCCTCAGAGCCTTCTGCTCCAACTGATGATTTTGCTCCAGCTGATGATGCTACACCTGTAGCGGTATTTTCCACAGTTGTAGCGGAGGACCCCTCCTATCCACCAGAGGAGCCTACTACTTGATCATACGATCACTCCTCTCCCTTTTTGTATCTATATTCTACGTTTTTGGATGTCTTATATATTTTGGACCACTTTTATACTGGGATTGGATGTATTCCATGTTTATCTTGTATATTGTACTCTCTCAGTTTATATAGACATCTTCTTTTTTGTGTATTTTAGTTGTTCCTTTTTATTTCCTCTATTCATCACTCTTATGATTTTTCTTTTCTTATGCAACATGTGGTTTCTCCTGTTCATTCAGAGTCCCTTACTATCAGGAGGTATCATTTCCTCCCTTTTATTATCACTTGCTTTTGGAACATTGGGGACAATGTTCATCCTAGTTGAGGGGAGAGTTGAGGAAGTAAATTTTTTTGGTTAGGTTATTTTGCTAACAAATTTTTGCAAACTCTCTTTGTTTCTCAAAGATAAATTCTCAAAAGTAAATGGGAGAAATTAAATTCTTATCTTATTGCCATAGTTTCAGAGTTTGTATTATGCTTATTAAAATTGATAAATTGTTGAAGCTCCTTTTGATTTCAATCTTAAGTCTTCCACTCTAATCTTTTCACACACTGAACACATTAGATTCCAGTTATAAGATGGAAAACTTTCTCACCCCCTAAACTTAGGAAATTTTCGACTTGGTGCCATTGACTTCATTCTATTAGTGTTGGGACACCTTATAAAAGGCCAATGTATCTTATGAGACCTCACTGCTCGTTACATGGGTGGATGGGTGGAGTATTTTTTTTTTTTTTTTTTTTTAAAAAGAGGTGCATTCTTAGCCTTTTATATATGAGTTAGTGTTACTAAAGTTAGAGAAAAACCTTAGTTGGGGAGAGAATGTAGTTTGACATACTATAACTGGAAACTAAGCACCTTAACACTTAGATTTTTGTGGAAAATTAAGAGTTGGTCCTTTGGGAGTAGAAAGTATTTTGATACTCAAATTTGCATAATGCCCACTCTTTGTATGTTGTGATAGGTAAGTTATTTGATGACTCTTGTTGATGATTGAGTTTTATATCCTTGACTTGCCATGTGAGAGTTTGATCCAATCATGCCACTTGATTATTGTTTGGAGTGATCAGCATGATTTTGTAAATTATTATATTATCTATTTTTCTTTCTTTCTTTTTCTCTCCTTCATTGCTCAGGGACTAGCAATGTGTCAGTTGGGGGGAGTGATTACTACCCAAAAAGTGCTATTTTGCGCCTTTAATTCATTATGTTTTTAAGCACTTTTGTGTAGTAGTTCTCCATCTTTATTCCAATTGGCATGTTAAGGACCTAACAATGAGTTCTAATCATATTTGTGGCTAGTTTTAGTGTTTTGATAGCTTTTTGGATCATTAAGACAAGCCAAGTAAAGGAGAGAAGCAAAGAGGAAAACAGAGTGAAGAAAATAGAGGACAACAACTGTAGTCTTCCTTTGCACTTTTGGAGCACTTCCCGAAGTCCATTTTCTACATGCTATATACCATTTCAAAGATCTGGAAGTCAAGAATCCAAAACTTCAAACCGTGTACGATTTGGAGCTGAAATGAGGAAGATATGACCTTCGGAAGACAACTGCTCCAGGCTTGTGCGAAATTCGCACAACACCTTCAGCTTGTGCCAAATTCGCACAACACCTTCTCCTTGTGCGAAATTCGCACCAGCCCATGTGTCTTTGGTGCGAAATCTCCTCTGTTTTGCCGACTCCACATGAGATATTTTCTTTTATATTTTTTGATGTAAATTCCTTTCTTATCCCTATAATTAGCCAATCACAGGCTTTGATTTTGTAAAAACTATAAGAGGGGTGAAAATCATCTCTCGAAACAATGGATGATAACCCGACTCTTGGTAGCTTGGCATGTAAGGGTATCAACAAAATTTATACCTAAGGTCCTTACACTAAAGTAGCAAAGCTACTATAGCATAGTGGCTCTAGGATCGAACACTGGGAAGGGTTTTTACTTTAACTGGTGAAGTTCGAAGGATGGAATGAACTTTTCTTAATAAAAATTAGGTTAAGATGAAAACATAAAAAGATGAAGGTATTGTAAACTAAACTAACATGAAAATAGGTTAAAAGATGGAAAAAGAAGTTTCTCAAAGCTTTGGATAGTCATGCTTAACTCACTGTGTATTAATGGAGATTTTGGGACTTTTCACATCGAGTTGGGGAAGCAACTAAGGTGATGTTTACTTCCCGAACCGGTATGAGTTTAACAACTGAGTTTTAGTCCTTGAAAACTTACAAAAAGGGTAGCTGAACCTCATAAATGCTCTTTTATTGATATAGGTCATCTCCTCAACTTGCAATATAATGGCTCGTAGGAGATAACTAATGAACGTCAGTGGATCTAACAATAAGAATCCACTGAGACCAAAAGGTTATCAAGTATTGGCCATTCAAAGCAAGTCAGAGGGATTAAAAGCTTTACTTTGAATGAAAAAATTTATGACGCTCAGCTACTTACATTTATGGCTTGGAAATCTCCATCCTGACACGGGAGCTTCACATGGCATCCATTACTTCAAGAAACTAAAAGGTTTTAGCCTCTCATCCTTGGGGATTTCATCCTCCAAGGATGTTTGGCTACTAAGAAAATGAGAAAGAAAAGAGAAAAGAAGCGTATGAACAAAAGTGCTCTTATAACTTATAAAGTTACAGGTTACAAGATAGATTTGTCTGAGGCTCTTCACCTCTATTTAAAGACAATAACAAGCTAAATTACAAGAGCTATTACAAAAGCAACCTATTCATTGGTTGATTACAAGGGTAAAATAGGTATTTACAAAGCTAAAAATCAAGCAAAATATCTTGGAGAACCGGCAGTGGAATGGAAAGATGAAGGGTCTAAATTTCGCAAGGTGAGTCGCAAGGTGGTTCTTCATGGTGCGAAATGGCCAAATTTCGCACCATGAAGAAAATCTCCTTGCGAAATTTTCGCAAGGTGAATTCCCATGGCTTGATGTAGTTGTCTTCCGAAGGCCATATCTTCCTCATTTCAGCTCCAAATCGTAGACGGTTTGAAGCGTTGGATTCTTGACTTCCTGATCTTTGAAATGGTATATAGCATATAGAAAATGGACTTTGGAAAGTGCTCCAAAAGTGTGAAAGAAGACTGCAGCTGCTGTCCTCTGTTTTCTTCACTCTGTTTTCCTCTTCTCCATTGTTCTTTCCTTGCAAAATGGTGTTCCCATGGCTTGTGCTCGTGTTTCCACTTGAAATTCAAGCCTGTAAATGTCCAAAATCCTTGCTTAACTCGTCCAAGTAGCTCCTCCATCAATCGGCATGCTTGAATTGTTCATAAGCTGATGAAAAACATGTAAACTTGCCACAAAATGGTTAAAACCAATTACTAAGGACCTTAATGAATTAATTGGGTTAAATGAATATGATTACTACTCAAAGGTGCTTAAAACCATTATAATTAGGTCTAAAAAATAGCACTTTTTGGTAGTAATCACACCCCCCAACCGACTCATTGCTAGTCCCTTAGCAATGGAGGAGATAAAAACTAAGTAAACTATAATAATATACATAAAAGGGATCATGCAAATCACTCCAAAAAATGATATGAGTGGCATGATGGACATCCATGGATCAATAAAGATGTGAAACTCAACCTATAATAAGAGTTGTCAAAGCATTCACTTGATCATAGAGTACAAAGAATGGATATTATGCAAGTTTAAGCATCAAAAGAATTTCCACTCTCAAAACATCCAAATCAAATTCTTCCACTAAAAGCTAAGTGTTAATGTGATTAGCTTCCGAGTATAGTATGGATAACTATCATCTCCCCCCAACCTAAGTCTTTCTTTAAGCTTAGCAAAATTAACCATCTCTTGATAGGCTAGGAACACACCTCTTATTCACAATTCTTTTCACTTACTAAACTTAACCAATTCACCCATGTAACAAGCAGAGGATCGGTGACTCCCAACCAATAAAGGCTTAGGGCACCAGGCTTTAAAGGCTTTCGCCACCCCTTCGGACCATGCTCAGGTTTCAAGGCAAGCAAAGAAGTTTATTCTATTTTTATTATTATTATTTTTTTCTTTTTCTTTTTCTTTTTCTATTTTTTCAAAGACTCATTGGTCTTTATGAGGTGTCCCCACACTATTAAAGAGAGGTTAAAGGCGTCAAATTATGATTTCTCAAGCTTAGAGGGTGAGATAGTTTCACATCTTATAACCGAAATGTAATGTATGTGTGTACGAATAGCTTAAGGTGGAAGAGATAAGTTTGTATGCAATGGGAGTTTCAATAATTCATCAACTTTTAGAAGAGCATAATACAAACTCTAAGACTCATGTAATCAAGTTGAAACTCGACTTCTCTCATTTAATTTTGAGAGTTAATCCTTAATATCCATGGAGTTTAAAGCAAAAATTTTAAAATTTAAACAAAAAGTAGCTAATTTAACTAAGTATGATAAAAATTTAAACTAATACTTACTTCCTCAACTTTCCCCCCAACTGAGATGAACATTGTCCTCAATGTTTGAATCGAAAATAAGGAGGAAGGAAGTGGTACCTCATGTTATGTGGACTTGGAGTTGAGAAGGTTGAACCACCTGTTTCAAAATTCAAAAATTGAATGAGAGAGGAATTTATACTAAATATTTACAAAAATGATGAGTGGGCCCCACTTTGAGCAGCTGAGGACAAGGCTCAAAGGGTCCATGCCATGATGGTATATTCATATAAGTTGCAATGACATTTGAATGTAGCTTGTAGGGGTGTTAAAATTGGAGATTTTTGGCTAAAACAGGGGAAAACAAAGGAGGAATGAACAGTGAGTGCCAAAATTGGCATAGTCACTGTTCACCTCCTTTGAAGCCCGACTGTGTGTTTTCCAAGTTTTGGGAAAAAATTCAAAAATGGTTTTTTAAAAGGTAAGGTTAGGCTCTAAACAAGATTCCTAAGGTGTTTGGGTAGTTTTTAAATGATGAAAAACAAAATTAAATAATGGAAAATGAAAATCAAAGTGGAAGGCCATGCATGGAATGGTTTTGAAATTCGATTTTTAAAAAGTTTTGGATGGATGGGATTTCTAAAATTGGGTTCCTAAGGCTTAGAATGGATGAAGGGAAGGTTTCTAATGGGAGAAAACTAGAAAATTGGTGAAGGGTGGAGAATTAAGAATGGTGGTGTGTGGCTATGGAGGTTGTGGAAGAAGGTGAATACTATTTTTGGCTTAGAATGGTGTTTGTTTTTGGAAGAAATTGGGTTTGGATTTGAAAACAAAAGGTTTGGAAATGCATTCATGAATTTTTAAACTTGGAAAAACATGGAATTCAAGAAAAAGGCCTTCCTGAGAGCTTTGTTTTTAGAAATTAGCTTGAAAATCATTTCGCACCAAGATAAACAAGGTGCGAAAGTTTTCGCACTGGTAATTGAGGTGCGAAGATAGCATCCCGGGAGGCTTGGCTTTCCAAAATGTATAGAAATTCCTTTTCGCACCATGCACTGTCACTGTGCGAAAAATTCGCACTGAGTGTGTTCATGGTGCAAAATTCCACTGAGAGCTTTGCTTATACATTTTGGCTCCCCTGTTTCCTCTGTTCCACCTCCATTTCAATTTTTGCAAGCATCGTACCTGCATGAACACTTCAAAACTCATCTTAAAAATATATTAAAACTAAATTAAAGCTAAGAATTCAAACTAAAACATGCATAAATTTAAAGAAATGATAGAATTTAAATGAAGCTGATAGCATGTACCCCAAAAAGAAGATGAACTATTTAGCTCATCCTCACTCACACACCCACTTCATGCTGAATTCCCCTGGATCCCAAACAAAATTGGCATCCTTCCCATTTGGTCTAAGGGAATTCATTTCTCTTCTCTTCCCTAGAGAAGTGGATGCTTTAAAGGGTTCAGGTAACCCTTTATCATCTTGAACCTTATGATTTTCAATGGAAGGTTGGTTCATAGAGTTGTCATAGCAATCCCCCACCAAAGTGTCGATCTTCAACACTTTCCTTGATCTTTTTGCATTGGTTCCTTGAAGGTTATGGTGGGGTTGAGGAGGAAGCTTCCTTTTCCCCCTTGCTATGTCGAGATTGGTGAGCTTCTCAATGGAGTCTTGAACTTTTTCTATCCTTAGTGATAGATCATTATAAACCCCCTCCATTCTTACATTTATTGAACTCTCCAAATTATCAATCTTTTCATTAAGATGAGAGTTGATCTTTTGTTGCTCACCTACAAAGTCCTCCATGACTTTGCTTATCTTCAAAATGGCTTGCTCCAATGAAGATGTACTCATTGGCATGCTTGCTCCAATAAATGTCCAAAATCCTTGCTTAACTCGCACAAGTAGCTCCTTCATCAATTGGCATGCTTGAATTGGTTCATAAGCTGATGAAAAACATGTAAACTTGCCACAAAATGGTTAAAACCAATTACTAAGGACCTTAATGAATTAATTGGGTTAAATGAATATGATTACTACTCAAAGGTGCTTAAAACCATTATAATTAGGTCTACAAAATATCACTTTTTGGTAGTAATCAATGGATATGTGTTATGTTTTACACTTAGTAAAATACAGGGCTCTCTTTGCTTTCCTTTTTCTCTCTGTTATTTTCTTTTTCTTGGAAGCCAAACAACCTCTGAGGATGTTTTCCCAGAGGATGAGAGGCTAAACTTTTGGTTTCTTGAAGTGAAGGAAGCTAGGTGAAAAGTCCAGATGCAAAGGTGGAAAACTCTCGTGCATTAAATACAGGTAGTTGGAGTTCATAAATGGCTTTTAAATCTAAAGTTTTGCTTTAAATCCCTTAGAATCACTTTGAATGGCCAATACATGGTAAGCTTCAGGTTTTTGTGGATACTTATTGCTAGATCCATATCAGACCATTAGTTATCATGTACGAGCCATTGGAAAGTGGTTCAAGGTGAAGACCCATAGTGTTTAAAGCCATTAATGGAACTTGACTACCATTTCTATTGACTTTTTATGGATTAAATCTTCATTGTTATACCTATACTGGTTCAGGAAACAACCATCCTTTATGTTGTTGTCTCCAATGCGAGAAGAAGAATCCGAAATTTCCACTTTGCATTCTGAACTTGATCCTAGCAACCCTTAGCTCCGGGAGACTTTCTTTCTTACATTTTTACCTAGTTCTATATTAGTTTAGTTTCAAACACCACTTTCAAAACAAATTTTATTTTCTTTTAAACTTTAAGTTTTTGACAAAGGAAATCATCAGATTCAATTTCTAATCTTGAGTCTATCACTGGTAGAGTGAAAACCCATCCCAGAGTTCGACCCTAGAGCTGCTGTACTATAGTAGCTTTGCTACGCTAGTATGAGGTCATAGGATTTATAAATGTTTTTTATTAAAAGACCCGACTGGACCAAACGAATCAATATCCTAATATCTCAACTTTACTAATATCTAAACATTCCTAATATCTCAACACTCCATGCACCACCACCACTACCCCCTCCATCACAACCTACATTTTCTCAACACAAGCACTCCGCGTGGCAATACCTCTTCCTCCACTAATACCCACACCATCATGCTTGCATTAACATCATCACGATCTTGACACCAATCCATCATCCACAGTCAAGCTATCGACTCCGACTAAACTTACCCACATTGTATCCACCTCATAAAATAATTAGTTTTATCTTCCCCCATGGCACTACCTTCCTTAACCAATACCAAAACTCAACATGAACAACCATTGCCTTTACGACTATCCTAACTTTCATAACTGACCTTACCATATGTTTCATCCTCATTTAGATGATGTTAAACCAAGTGTCATGCTCTACCTATGAAACAAAGAGACATAGTGGGAAAAAACAGTGTGGGATCACTCAAACACACCCCTCTCCAACGATTAAGTTAGTTAATGGTGGAAGAAGGGCAAATAGATAAAAAGAGTAATTTGTTCTTCATACATTATGCCTGGTGAAGTCCCATTTTATAATTGCTCTTTGTTTGATTGGTAATGGGAATGTGATAATGGTGACACTAATTACGTAGGTTTTTAATGGCTTCATATTCACCTCTTCAATGCTTTGACGATTTCTATGGTGATTATGGTTTTTTATGATCTGACTGTTTCATGGTTAAGGGGTGGCCCATTACATTGACATTTTTTGAGCTTCCTTTGGATCATTAGGTCGTGTTTCCTTAGTGATGGTCATTCCTTACCAAAAGTTGATCTATGCTCTAATGTGCATCATGATGAGTCCATTGATGGCTTCATGGAAGCTATTGATTAGTTCCCATATGCTACTCTTATTGGGGTGACATGTAGAGTTGGATTTTGGATCCCTACATCTTCCTCTTATTTTCTAGGTCATTTTGGTGAAATGAGTGAGAACATCAATATGATTTTTGGGAACCTTGGATCTCTTTGTTCCTAAATCTTGGATCGTATAGCAACATGAAAACTACCCTAGGTCTCCAAATCCTATGCAATAGAACCAAAAATCAAATTTTAACATTCTAAGATCTAGAGAAAGTCATTAGAAAACTTTACCTTTGATTTGGACATTCCCAAATCAATTCTACTTGGTAAGAGACTAGGGGTCTCACACACCCAAGATTTTTCATCCAATGACTTGAACCATGTATTGTCTTGGCACTCCAAAGTGTAGGCTTTGGAAAGGAGGAATGTTAGGTTTTTTTTTTTTTTTTTTCTCTCTTTAAAGGTGGAAAATGAATTTCACCAAAAAGTGATGGAAACCTTAACCCCTAAGGGGGTATTTATAGAGTTCCTCGATTGGGCTTAAGTGACTTAAGCCCACCAAGGCTTAGGTCACTTAATCTAATCCAAAACGGGTCCTAATTGATTAATTAACCACACAAGACCATTAAATTAATCAATTAGTCTAATCTAGAGAATTTGTTCACTATGCCTTATTCAACCTTGCATAATTACCAAAATATTTTTATACACAAGAGTGAACCTAGAGTCAATCCAACCCTCTTAAACTATGTCATCATAGTATATGAACTCAAAGTAAGGAATAATGGGACCCATAAGAGTATTGGCTTCCTCAGAATCCAATTTTGTAGTTGATTCAACATTCTATAAGAGAAAATCAATTGTACTCTAATACCTTATGTAAATAATAACTAAACAAAGTTTGAGTCTATAACCTACTATCCACAACATGCATACTCCCCATGAATTGGTGTTCATAATCTAACAAGGTAGTGTTATCACCTATCAAGATTACCTTTCTAATTCTTGAGTTACAAATCTCACTTATTATATGATCAATTGATATATTCTAACTCTAAGGAGCATATGTCAAATTTCCATTAAAGAAAATGTTATGGTCATTGTTTTCTAGATCACATGTCTTTTGTATCACCTAAGGGGACACACTGTCTCAATCCATGAGCTATCATGGTGCCTCTATTGAGAATACTTGTTGCCACCAACCTCCATCAATAGTGACTTAATCCATAGGGATATATCTTAGGGTCTTATCAATAGGTCAAAACCTCCTATTGACTTTGACACAAACTAAATATCCTCTCAAGATTGAAAGTCTATGCAGTATAATAGCTTGGTGAATCATGACAATTGATAACTTTATGTTATGATTCACTATAGGTTTAGTCCTGTGTGCATCACATGCACTAGTGTACTCACCATAGGAAAACATCGTGATGGCTAAGATAAACCATCCTTCAAATCAGGATGCAGTGGACTATAATCTCAAATGAATTGCCCAGATCCATGAACCGACTATGGACAACTCATCACTCTACAAGGAACTTATGACTTGGATCTTATTTATAACTCCTAATGTACCCAAGTCATGTACAATGTAAGAGACATGGGTTGAATGCTCAAATCAATGTTAATACACTAAAGGCATAATAAGAGGATAGTTAAGTCTTTGTTATGTTATGTCTTGCTTTTAGGGGCTTAATCCTAATACCACTATCTCACTATTATCACAAAATAGTACTAGGGGTGATACAACCAAGGGCACTACCCTAAGTCCCAATAGGAACTTTGGAAGCCTAACAACTCCCTTTGCTGCTTCAGAAGCAAGAACATACTTGAGTTCCATAGTGGAGTTAGCAATTCAAGATTGCTTCACATTTCTCCAACTAACTGCCCTACCACCTAAAGTGAACACAAACCCAGAGGTAGACTTATGAGAGTCTCTATAAGATTGAAATTCTGAATTTGTATACCTAATGGGTAACAACTCATTGCAATGATACACTAGCATATAATCTTTCGTTCTCTAAAGAAACTTGGGTATACTTAAACAAAAGCTTATCAATGTAAGTGGTATGAGACAATGCAATCTTCCTATTCTTATGATCAAGAAAGACCTTAATCCTAAGAATATATTACGCCTCTCTTAGATCTTGCATTTGGAATAAGTAGATAACCAAATCTTAACTAATAATAATAATCATGCATCATTCCCAATGACTAGAATATCATCAACATACAAGACAAAAAACACCACCATGCTTCCCTACATCTTCTTCCACACACAAGGCTTATATTTGTTTTGATCAAAATTAAGAGTCTTGATAGCCTAATCAAAACGTCTCTTCCAAGAGTGAGATGTTTGCTTTAATCCATAAATGGATTTATACAACTTGCACACAAGGTGCTTTTAGCCATTTGCAATGAATCCGTCTAGTTGCATCATATAGATGTTTTCTTCAAGATTATTGTTCAAGAATGTTGTCTTGACATCATTTGCCATATCTCATCATGGAGATTAGCCGTAATAAATAGGAGTATTCTAATGATTTGAGTGTGACTACCTGTGAGAAGGTCTCCTTATAATCAAAACCAAGTTTCTGATTATAACCTTTCACTACTATTCTAGTCTTATATGCCTCAACCTTTCCATCTACCATTTTCTTCCTCTTGTAGACATCCTTACACCTATGGGTTTTATCCCTTCAGGTGCTTCTATAAGATCTAAGACTTCATTAGAATACATAGATTTTAACTTCGCCTCTATAACTCCTTGCCAAAGAATAACATCATCACTACTCATTACTTCATCGTAATCCATGGGATTGGCCTCATATTCCTTTGGAATTGCCTCAAAAGACTCTCCTAAATACATGAACTCATCTAGTTGTAGAACAACCCTCCCACTACAAACGAGTCACTATTGTACTAGAATTTGCTAGAATGGTAAATATAGGAAGCTTTGGACCTATAGTCCTTTATGAATTGTGGGCGTGTTTTCAAGTTTTTTCCACTCTATATCACGTTTTGCCCTATTACTCATCATATAATTCTCTTATAAAAATCCATCATTTGTACCGAAAAATGTCTTATGGTTGACCTGACTGTAAAAGTAAAGTCCTTTGGTTCTTTTTGGATATCCTACAAACAGGTATACCTCTGACCTTGCTTCCAATTTTTCTACCTTTGCTTTTAGAATGTGTTAGGCACCCCTAAATGTGAATATATTGCAAACTAAGTTTGCAATCTCCAAGGCATATCCCTTAAAAGGATACATCAAGTGATGAGAAACTCATCATAGATCTAGGAGTTAAAGGTATCGACTTCAAATACACTAGGTTGAGAATATATGTTTCAGTCTCCAAGGCATATCCCTAAAAGGATACATCAAGTGATGAGAAACTCATCATAGATCTTATCATGTTTATCGATGTTCGATTTATTCTTTATGTAACTCCATTTCACTATGGAGTTCTAGGTGCACTTAACTAGGATGAAATCACGTGCTCCTTGAGGAAAGAATCAAATTGAGTAGACATGTACTCACTGTTGGAAACCTCGGATCATTTCGTTCCCATGCCTTAGATCTCATAAAATGCATGAAAATATATTAAGGCTCTTTAAATTTATCGCAACAGAAAACTAGGTATTCAAAAACCAATATTGATACCATAGAAATCATAGATCTAGAGAATGAAGCCACATACCTTTGATCGGGATGTTCCTGGATCGATTTCAATCGATATAGATAACTCTAAAGTCGTAATAGATCTCGTAAACAACATGATCTTTTGCCTGATTACTCTTCTTTGTGCCTAGGCATTGAGATGTTAGAAATCTTAAAGGTGGAGGCTAGAGTTCTCTCTTTGGACTGTAAGGAGAAAATGACAAGACATGGAAACTCTAACCCCTAAAGGGGTATTTATAAGCTTCCTATTGGGCTTAAGTGAGTTAAGCACACCATAGGCTTAAATCACATAATTTAGCCCAAAACAGTTGCTAATTGATTAATTGACCATACAAGACCCTAATTAATCAATTATCCCAGTTTAGAGATACCAATCACTTATCCTTGTGCAACCTTATGTAATTACCAAAATGCCCTTATACACAAAAGTGAACTAAAAACCCATCCAACCCTTATAATCTATGTTATCAAGGAATATGAGCTTAGAGCGGGGACCATTAGGACCCATAGGAGTACTGGCTCCCTTAAAATCAAATTCTAAAATTGACTCAACATCTCACTATATAGAGTCAACTTCACTCTAGTACCTTATGTATACTACAACGAGACATCAAATACTCAAGTCCATGACCTACTATCCACTGTATGCAAACTCCCTATAAACTAGTGTCCATAATATAACATGGTGGTGTTATAACCTATCAAGATTACCTTTCTAATCCTTGAGTTATAGATCCTACTTATTATGTGATTAAATGACATACTCTAGCTATAAGGAGCAATGCCAAATTCCATTGAAGGAATTATTGTGGCCACAGATTTCATCATCACATGTTCTTTGGATCACCTAAGGGCACACATTGTCTCAATCACATGAGATATCATGGTGCTTCTATTAAGAATACCTATTGCCTCCAACCTTTATCAAAAGTGACCTAATCCATAGGGATATATGACCACTTTAGGGTCTTACCCATAGGTCAAAGCTTCTTATTGATTTTGGCATAGGCTCAATATCCTCTCAAGGTTGAGAGTCCATGCAGTATAGTAGCTTGGTGAATCATGACAATTGATAGCCTTGCATTATGGTTCACTATAGGTCATATCCAATGTGCATCACACACACTAGTGTTCTCACCATGGGAAACTCATCTCGACGACCAAGATGAGTCGTCCTTCCAATTAGGAGGTGATGTACTACAATCTTTACTGGATTGCCCAAATCCATGAATTAACTATGGACAACTTATCTAATTACAAGGAACCCATGACTTGTATCTTCTATGCAACTCCTAATGCACACAAGTCATGTACAATGTAAGAGACATGGTTTGAATGCTCAAATCAATGTCAATATACCAAAAGGATAGCAAGAGGATAGTTAAGTTTAACTTTGTTACATCATGTGTTACTTTCAAGGGCTTAATCCCAACACTCACTATCTCGATCAGATTGAAGTGCCTTGATATATTTACCTAATTGGTTTGCCAATTCCAACTTAAATTCAATTAATTTGTCTAATTCCTTGAACTTTCTATGCATCAAGTAAACATATCTAAACCTAGAAAAATCATATGTAAACGTGATGAAGTACTCATACCCTCCCCGTGCATGGACATTAAAAGGCTCACACACGTCAGTATGCACTAACTCCAAACACTCCTTGGTTTTTTATCCTTTAGCAATAAAAGGTCTCTTGGTCATTTTACTTTTTATATAGGATTCACAAATTGGAAGATCTTTTAGAATCAAAAGAGATAAAATTCTAGACTTAACTAGTCTTTGGATCTTGCTTAAATTAATGTGACCTAGGTGTAAGTGCCAAAGTTGTGTTTGATTAGTGTTAAGGTTCCTTCATTTTCTATGAGTATGATAACTCTCATTACTTGGCAAAACAAATAATGGAAAAACATGATAAAGACTATTTATTAATGATCCCGAGCATAAAAACAAATCATTCAATTTAATAAAAACTTGCTTATTATAGAAAGCAAATTAATAATTCAATGTAAATAGACTAGAAATCGAAATCAAATTCTTCCTAGACTCAGGAGTATAAAGACAATATTTTAATACTAGAAGACTACTATAAAAAAAATAAAGATAACATCTTCCACTACTTGCACAACAACTCTTGCTTCAAAAGCTAATGTCAGGTACATATCCTCATCATTCAACTTCTCCTTAGTTGAAACCCCTATAACGAATTACAAACATGAGTAGTGGCTTTAGAATCTGTCCACCAAGAATTAGTGGAATCTAACACTAAACATGATTCAGCTAGAAGATAATGATGCATACTTGACTATCTCTTTAGGAATTTAGGATATTCCTTCTTCCAATGGAATTTCAGACCACAAAGAAAACACTTGTTCTATCCCTTACTCTTCTTCTTCTTTCTCTTACCTTTGAACTTTCTCTTTTGCTTGGCAAACTCTATAGTGTTTTTCTTCTTCTAGCTAGAAGAACCTAAAAACCCCTTCACTATCATATGAATGTCTTTCTGGTCCCTGAGAATTCCTTTAGCCATTTGGAGTTTACTCATCAGTTTAGTTAAGCTCGTCACTATCTTATTCATATTATAATTGAACTTGAACTACATGAAAGAATCCAATAAGGCCTTTAGAACTATGTCAACCTAGGTTTCCCCATTTATCTCAATTATAAGGATCTTCATCTCATTAAAGAGTCTAATCACACAAATCATATAATCTCTAACAAGAGTTCCTTATAACATCTTAGTATCCATAATAACCTTAAGAGTAGCTTACCTAGTTGGCCTACCCTTGCCACCAAACATCTCATGGAGACTAATAAGAATATCATAAGCTATTGGCATAAACACGTGTTGATGTTGCATCATGTTATCCAAAGATCCATGTATAATACACTTAGCCTTCTGATTTGCCCTTTAACAATTATTATAATTATTCTTCTCCTCCTGAGTTGAATGTTCATTAAAGGTTAAAGAAGCAATTTCCTGGGTTGCCAACTTTAGCTCCTCTAAAGTGAGTACTATGTCCAAATTCCTTTTTCAATTCACACAGTTTGGTTTGATTGATTTATTAGTAGTGAGAATGAGATTAATCGAATTATAAGACATGATATCTATAATAGAAATAAAACCATGCAGTAATTAATTGAGCATACACAACAAGTTAATAATTAATTTAGCAAAAATGTGATGCTTTCAAACTACATATCTTTTTGCAAGTATCTTTATATTATAAGAATCAAGCCTACGGTAGGTAGGTCATGACCTTATTACTAGTTTGAGACCTTCTTAGATTGATCTTCTTGTCTCAACTATAAGGGTTTTTTGTTTTTTTTTTTAATTTTATGAAAGAAGACTATGAAATAGAATACCTACAAATACAATTGAAAGATGAGTCATAGTAATCTTCAAAACTAAACTTTCTAACATCGTAAGAGAAATTTGAATACCAAATGATTGATTCTAGATTACAAATACCTTTCTTTGCTAAGCAATCTGTTTTTCTATTTGCTTCCCTATAAATATAAAGACAATCATAAATATATAGATCTTGAGATAACTTCCAAATATCCTTCATTAACCATAAAGGTATTTAAAGACAAGAAAAACATACCCTTTAATTGGGCCAATGGACTATGCAAGTGGGATTGTGGTGGCTGATTTGACCACTTCATATCACATGTTAAGTGTACAACCATTGTCCTTGAACCATCAATCTCAAAAAGTAAGGAACCCCACTAGTGGGGTGGTTGCTCCCACTATAGTCATATTTAATCTCATCCTCAAGGAGAGTTGTGAATCCACATTTTTCACATGCGTCCCCACTCGAAGGCGAGACTCGTTCTTTTAGTAAAAAAAGCTAATTCTTGTAATAATTAGAGTCTCCACTTATT
Source organism: Vitis vinifera (assembly GCF_030704535.1). NCBI lineage: Eukaryota > Viridiplantae > Streptophyta > Magnoliopsida > Vitales > Vitaceae > Vitis > Vitis vinifera. The sequence goes on from NC_081818.1 coordinate 13,455,379, forward strand.
TGTATTTATTTTAAAGGGAAAATAAAACCATAAGAGTCACTTCTTATTTGGAAAATCATGTTTTTGAAAAACCCGAGTCTAAGTTCGGGGTCAGGTTACTTATCAGGAAGATACCATAAGGTAACACCCCTTTAAACCCTAAAGAAAGGTTTTTACTAATGCGTTGAGGACAATTGATCAGTAAATTAATGGATACCAAATAACAAAAGTGGCAATGGTGATGATAAAATAGAACATAGTAAAGACTATTTAAACAAAGCAAGTGTATAAAATGAGATCAAACAAATGAGGAAGAAGAAGAAACATACCTCAAAAACAAGCTAAGCGTTTTTTAAAAAAAAAGAAGATTATTTCATAGGTATATCATAGCAACAGTGCATGTCGAAGATCAAAGAATCTCAACAATAGGTGAAAAAAAGGTCAAATTAATGAAAGCATACATATTACATAGCAATAAGATTAGAACTGAGGCATGAATAAAATAAATTAGAAAAAAAAAATACTTAGAAGTGATATTTTCTCAAAATAAAAATTTTCATCATCCTTAACGTATCTAAAATATAAGTCGAGTGTCAAAACAATTTAATCAATTAATAGTTATTTCATATTAAATCAAATTCATTATCACTTTTCAAAACATTTAGCAACATGGTAGAACAAGTGAGCATATAAAATAAATCTAAAAACAATAACTATAGATAGAATTTCATCATGAAAAAAATTGAGTAACATCTCCTATATGTCTAGATCATAATTCAAAATGTCAGGTCATTAAACTATGTCCTAATTAATACCAGATTAAATCACAAACATATCAGTAAAAAATAAAGCAATTTCAATAGCATGTAAATACTAATTTAATTAATCTATTTAAATGTATGATTAAATCACAAAAAACATCATGCAATTCATTTAAGATGTGTGCTTTGCAAGAAAAATAAAATCATACTTAGATCACACAAGGTGGATTTTAAATCTAGCCAAATATCCCTTGACTGGAAAACATGGCCAGTGTAGCTAGTGTAGAAAGAAGAATTTGTTTCTCCTATTTAGGGAATTGGTTTTCAAAAAAAAAAAAAGTATAAAGTTAATTTCAAAAATATAAAATTAAAAATATTGAATAAAATTAAAAGAAATTCGAAATAATTTATTGTTTCAAAATTAGGTCAAGTGTCTAGAATAAGGCCAAAACGAGACCTATATAAAAACCAACTTAGTTTTCCCAATTGAAAAAATTGTTTTAAGCCCAAGAAAGTTTAATTAACAAGTTTAAGAAGTTAGAAACATGCTCTAAGCATACATATATTTTTTTTTTAGAAAAATCTTGAGCCATTTGTTTCTAATATTTCAATTTAGTGGTTAGAAATACATTAATCAGTGACATTGGTTTTTTGTTTTTTTTTTTTTTTTTGAAAAGTGAAGGTATGTAGAGCTCCCACCAAGTCCCAATTTTTTAGGATTGAGCCCCAAAAATCAAGGCATGTTGTAACAAATTTAGTCTTAATTATCCTCTTGCTATCCTTTTGGTATATTGACATTGATTTGAGTATTCAACCCATGTCTCTTACATTATACATGACTTGGGTGCAGTAGGATTTGCATACAAAATACAAGTTATGAGTTCCTTGTAAGTAGATAAGTTGTCCACAATTGGTTCATGAATTTGAGCAATCTAGCAAAGACTATAGTGCACCGCCTCCTAATTGGAGGGATGACTTGTCTTGGCTGTCAAGATAGGTTTCCCATGGTGAGTGCACTAGTGTATGTGATGCACACTCGACAGGACCTATAGTGAATCATGATGCAAGGCTATCAATTGACATGATTCACCAAGTTACTATACTGCATGGACTTTCAACCTTGAGAGGATATTGAGCTTGTCCCAAAATCAACATGAGACTTTGACCTATGGGTGAGACCATAAAGTGGTCATATATCCTTATGGATTGGATCACTATTGATGAAGGTTGGTGGCAATAGGTATTCTTAATAGAGGCTCCATGATATCTCATGGGATTGAGACAGTGTATCCCTTTGAGTGATCCAAAGGACACACAATCATGAAATTTGTGGTCACAGTAATTCCTTTAGTGGAATTTGGCATATGCTTCTTGGAGTTAGAGTATGTTAATTGATCACATAATAAGTAGGATCTGTAACTTAAGGATTTAAGAGGTAATCTTGACAGGTGATAGCACTACCTTATTAGATTACAAATACCAATTCATGGGGAGTCCACATGTAGTGGATAGTAGGTCACAAACCTAAGCACTTGGTGTCTCATTGTAATTTATATAGGGTACTGGAGTGTAGTTGACTCTCTATAGTGGGATGTTGAGTCAGTTTCATAATTTGATTCTAAGGGAGCTAGTACTCCTATGGATCCCATTGGTCCCCGCTTTGAGCTCATATTCCTTGATGGTATGGTTTATGGGAGTTTGATGGGTTTTTAGTTCACTTTTGTGCATAAAGGCATTTTAGAAATTATGTAAGGTTGCACAGGGATATGTGAGTAGCATCTTTGGACTTAGCTAATTGATTAATTAGGGTTTATTATGGTTAATTAATCAATTAGCAACCTTTTTGGGCTAGATTAAGTGACCTAAGCCCAATAGAAAGCCTATAAATACCCCTTTAGGGGTTAAGGTTTCCAAGTCTTACCATTCTCCTCTTCAGTTTAGAGAGAGAAACCTAGCCCCCTGATGCGACTCATGGTAGCTTAGCTTTAAAGGCGTATCAACAAAATTTATACCTTGACTACTATTACTAAAGTAGCCAAGCTACTATAGCATAGTGGTTCTAGGATCGTTCACTGGGAAGGGTTTTCGCAAACACAAGTGATATTCAAATTAGGAAAATAGGTGATTTTCTTATGGATGTTAGCTTTAAAAGAAGATGTAAATATTTCAGAAAGATTTAAACTAATCTAAGCTAACATTAAAGACTAAAATGAAAGGGTGTAAAAACAAGTTTCTCAAAGATAGGATAGCTATGCTCTGGCTCTTATGCAAATTGGAAATCTCAGGATAGGCTCCTCGCGTTGGGGTTGCAACTATGGTGATGCTTGCTTCCCGAACCGGTATGGATTTAGCAAATCAAGTTTTAATCCTTTAAAATGGCAAAACAGATGGTAGTGAATTTCATCAATGGTTATTCACCTTAGACTTCCTTTGAGTGGCTCGTAAGAGATAACTAATGGTCTAAAGCCAAAAGCTTACCAAATATTGGCAACTCAAAGTCATTCTAAGTGATAAACTCACCTTTCAATGGCCATTGAAATTGGTTCTAATGGATTAATGCAAAACTTGGAATTGAAAACCTCACCTTCCAATAGCTCGTAGGAGATAACTAATGGATAGAAATCCAAAAGCTTATCAAGTATTGGCCATTGGAAGTTGTCCAAAGGAAATAAAAACCAAACTTTGCCTTAATGAACCTTTAATGAAAAACGTCTACCTTACCTTCCGGGTGCAAGAAATTTCCATGGGATTGCATCCAAGCCATCACATAACATCCATACTTTGAGAAACTAAAAGTTTTAGCCAATCATCCTCTAAGGAAAAGCCCTCAGAGGCTGTTTGGCTACTAAGAAAATAGAAATGGGGAAGAGAAAAGAGAAATGAGAGAGCTCCGTGTAAAACGTAACACGCATGTTCTATATATACTCCAAGAGGTGATTTCCACCCCTTATATAGTCTTTACAAAAGCAAAAGCTTGTGATTGGTTAGTTACAAGGATAAGAAAGGAAATTACATCACAAAATACAAAGGAAAATATCTAAAGTGGAGTCGGCAAAAACAGAGCAAAATTCGCAACACGCATGGGTTATGCGAATTTCGCATAACACCTTGTGGAATGCGAAATTTTCGCATAACCTGGAGCAGTTGGCTTCCGAAGGCCATATCTTCCTCATTTCAGCTCCAAATCATGCACGGTTTGAAGCGTTGGATTCTTGACTTCCAGAGATTTGAAATGGTATATAGCATGTAAAAAATGGACTTCGGGAAGTGCTCCAAAAGTGCGAAAGAAGACTGCAGCTGCTGTCCTCTTTGCTTCTCTTCACTTTGCTTGCTTTTCCTCTTTGCTTCTCTTTGCTTGTGCTCGTGTTTCCACTTGAAATTCAAGCCTGTAAATGTCCAAAATCCTTGCTTTAACTTGTCCAAGTAGCTCCTCCATCATTTGGCATGCTTGAATCGATTCATAAGCTGATAAAAACATGTAAACTTGCCACAAAATGGTTAAAACCAATTACTAAGGACCTTAATGAATTAATTGGGTTAAATGAATATGATTGCTACTTAAAGGTGCTTAAAACCATTATAATTAGGTCTACAAAATAGCACTTTTTGGTAGTAATCACCCCCACTCTTGAGATCTTCACCATCTTAGTGCTTAGACACAAGGAAGAGACATCGATCGAAATTTCATGGTGTTTACGAGATCTACCACTACTTTAAAGTTATCTACATCGACTGGAATCAATCTGAGAATATTTGGATCAAAGGTATGTGGCTTTATTCTCTAGATCTATGTTTTTCATGGTATTCTTATTGTTTTTAAATTCTTGTTTATCTGATGCAATAGATTTAGAGAGCCTTAGGATAGATTTGCATGCACCCTATGCAATCTAGAGCATGGGAATGGAGCAAATCAAGGTTCCCAATACAATTAATATACATGAGTTTATATCGTGCATCTTCAACCTCATATGAACATTAGTGAGTTCATCAAGGCTAAGGATCATTCCATTTTTATTTGGAACCATGAATTTTGATTTGTATGTCAAAAATCAAAATTTATTTAAAAATAAATAAAAATTGAAAGATGCATATTGATTGAAATTGGTTGCATTTTTTTTTAAAACCTAATGACCTAAGATGATTTTTTAAAGAAAATTTAATGGATTTAATTATTTTCTTTGAAAAAATGATTGTATTGATATTCAAGCATACAAAATATTAAACACAACAACCCCATTAAAGTGTAGGGTATTAAGTGGCATGAAACTTAGCATCTATAATCATTGCCACTAAACAACCACAAAATGATCCAAAAACAATGCAAAACCAAATGGAGTAGCCCCAAACCACCTATTATGTATAATTAAATGACTTGAATTGAGTGAGAACAACACCAAAGACAACAAACCTAACCCTAATTGTCATCAACATCAATCAAAAAATCAAATTAATCAATTGCATGCAATTATCAACAATTTACAAATGAATATTAAAACATTTTATTATCAAAATGCTTACACTAACAATCATGTGATCTTTAAAAATAAAAAACCTTTAGGGACTTATAGTTTCTAACATCTCATAAATATTAATCATCATACAATTATCAAAATACTTAAACCTACAAATCATCATGTAAACTTTTCTTTTTCTTTAAAAAAAATGCAACTTGCAACCACCTATGAAAAGTCAATTTACAATCACCTAAAAATTTTAAACTAACTAATGTCATCATGTGACTCAAAAAAAAAAAAAAAAAAAGGAAAGAAAGAAAGAAAGAAAGAAAGAAACTTGCAATTAACTCATGAATAATCAAAACATCATCATAATTTTTTTTCAAATAACTAACATCATCATATGATTTTCAAAAAGAGAAACTTGGAAGCATGTCAACTCAATGATAACTAATAATTAATCAAAGAAATTAAATAAAAAAAAACCAACTTAGAAGCAACTAATGAATAATCAGTATAGAATCAATAATTTTAAAAAAAAGTAACTTAGAATCATACTCATGAAATATCAATATATAATCAAAGTTTTCAAAGGTTTTTTTATAGGTACACCTTTAAGCACAACTTAAGGCTAAGCATGGAAAAAACGAGTTGAGGTGTAGAGAATAAAACGGGAGTCCAGAAAGGTGTACGCCTTTCATGGTGAGGCGTGGCAAAGGATAGCTTTGGTTGCACCCTTTACGTACTAAAGAATGTGGCGTACGCTACCTTGGTTTTTTCAAATAAGATGGCAATGTTAAAAAAAGAAAAAAAAAAAAAAAAGAACCCAAAAATCACATTAATACAAAACTAAGAAGAATAGAGAATAAATTGGAGGAAAAAACCAACCCTAACCCTAACTTCATGAAACTCATACCTCACAATATTTCGTGGCAGCCTAACAACACCATCTCATTCCGGTAGCAAGCAAGTCTTAGACTCTTGTCTTGATAGTCTCCTTTGTGATGCACAAGCACACCCCCCTTCCCTTTCTCCATTCTTCTATCTATTTTCTCTATTTTTTTCTTTTTTGTTTCCCTCAATTTACAACTACACCATGATGCTAAGTTTTTGTATTAATTTTTCATTTTTTATTTTATTTTTTTATGGGAAAATGGAGAACCATTTTTTTTTCTTTTATTATTAGTGGTATGAACTTTGACCAAACCATCATTTTTTTTTTAATTGGAGAAAAGAGAACCAATTTTTTTAGTTTTTTATTATTATGGTTTGAACTTTAACCACTTTTCTTTTTTTTATGTACAGTAACTTGTTAGTGGCAGCCTAACAACACCATCTCATTCCGGCAGCAAGCAAGTCTTAGTCTCTTGTCTTGACAGTTTCCTTTGTGATGCACAAGCACATCCCCCTTCCCTTTCTCCATTCTTCTATCTATTTTCTCTATTTTTTTTCTTTTTTGTTTCCCTCAATTTACAACTACACCATGATGCTAAGTTTTTGTATTAATTTTTCATTTTTATTTTTATTTTTATGGGAAAATGGAGAACCATTTTTTTTCTTTTATTATTAGTGGTCTGAACTTTGACCAAACCATCATTCTTTTTTTTTTTTTTTTTATTGGAGAAAAGAGAACCAATTTTTTTTAGTTTTTTAGTATTTGTGGTTTGAACTTTAACCACTTTTCTTTTTTCAATATATAGTAACTTGTTAGTGGGGTACAAAAACTAGATGTTTTTACTCTCCCACAACTACTAGATTTTAGTTTAATATTTAATGAATTTTTTTTTTAATCCCATGCAACCACAATAACTGGTTGGTGGAGACCATATACCAATTTTATTTTATTTTTAATAACCTATAGCTACATTAAAAACAAATTCTAGCTTTAATTTTTATGGGAAAAAAACAATTAGTATTTTTAACTTTTTATTATTTGTGATTTGACCCACTTTTTTTTTTTTTTTTTTTTTTTTTTTTTTTTTTGTCATCTCACAAAGCTACAATCACCAAAATCTGGTATCCACTTATCATATTCTATTTTCCACTCTCATATTTCATGTTTTTTTCTAATGAAAAATAGTAAAATTATATAAATAATTAGGTTTATTAAATTATTATAAATAATCATTAGTTATGCTAATATTTAATCTTAAAAATTTTAGAATGGAATTTTTTTTTATGTTTTTAAATAATTATGCAATTTATTTAAAAAATTTTATGTAATTGAATTATTTTATTTTTTTAGTATGAGTTTCTCGAAATCAAAAGTTTCAAGAAAAGATTTTCTATGGAAGTGTGTTATTGAAGTCTCTAGAGAGAAGTATATAAGATGCAAATTTTATAATAAAAGATGTATGAGAATGGTAAATAAACTTAAACATCATGTGGTTGGAACTTGTCATGGTATGAAACCATGTACCAAAGTCAGTGCAAATGTAAGATTGGAATTAAAAAATTTTAGGGAACAAATATAAAAAAGGAATTAATTGCTTGAAGAAATTGGCATGGACTGAAATCCAATGAATGAGAGTGTATTTTGTAAAACAATTAGAAGTGGAAAAGGAAGTGTGAGTGGGCAACCTATTCCTAGAGGACCCATGGATAAGTTTACCATTTTAGAACCAAGACAAAGTACTTTGAATTCTAAATGGAAGCAAGAAGAAAGAAAAGAAGTGTATAGAAAAATAGGTCGTTTTATGTACTCAAAGGGTCTCTCATTCAATACAATAAATGCTCCATATTAGATTCTTATGGTCGATGTTATTGCAAACTTTGGATCTAGTTTAAGCCTCCATCTATGCATGATTTGCGGACATGGATTCTTAAAGAAGAAGTGAATGGTATAAACATCATGATGGTAGAACTTGAAAAACCATGGAAACAACATGGATGCTCTATTATGTTTGATAGTTAGATAGATAAAAAAAGTAGGTGCCTGATAATATTTTTTTATGAATAGTCTAGCTGACACATGGTTTTTGAAATCAATTGATACATTTGACACAATTAAAAATGGAGAATTAATGTTCAAATATCTTGAGAGGTGGTTGAAGAAATTGGAGAGAAGAATGTCGCACAACTTATCACTAATAATGCCTCTAATTATGTCAATGCTAGAATGAGGCTCATAGAAAAGAGAAAAACATTATGGTGGACTTCTTGTGTTACCCATTGCATTGATTGATGTTGGAGGATATTGGAAAGCTAAAGCTTCATGATAATAACTTTCACAAGCTAGGCAAGTGGTGAAATTCATTTATGGACACACTTAGGTTTATAGTTTGATGAGAACATTTATAAAAAAATTATGAACTTATTCGTACAACAATTACATGGTTTGCTACAACTTTTCTCACTCTCTAAAATCTTTATAAGCAAAATAAGCTCTCATGGAAATTTTCTTCTTTGAGAAATGTTGTTCTAATAGTTGGACAAAAAATATAGAAGGTGTGAAAGCTCAAAGTACCGTGTTATTTTATCCAAATTTTTGGCCTCATGTTGCTTTTTTGCATAAAAAATTGTTATCCCATTAATTAGTGCTTTGAGAGAGGTTGATTTAGAGGAGAGACCAACCATGCATGGATTATATTTATGAGTTGATGGATTTGGCCAAGGAGAAGATTGCATTAAATTGTGGGGGCATTAAGAAAAAATATAAGCCAATTTGGAGAAAATAGATGCAAGATGGACCCCATAACTTTGTCGACCTTTACATTCAATGGGTTATTATCTTAATCCCCAATTGTGCTGAGACAAGTTCTCTAATGTGGATGAAATAAGGAAGGGCTTATTTGAAAGCATGGATAAGATGTTAGATTACAAAGAACGTTTAACAACTGATATTCAACTAGATTTGTTTAACCAAGCAAGAGGTGAATTTGAAAGTCATGTTATAATTTATTCTCAAAAATTAAGAAGTCTCATAAGTGTGTGGTTGCGTTTTAGGGCTTCAACACCAGAGTTACAAAAGTTTGTTATTCGAGTCCTTAGCCTCACTTGTAATGCTTTAGGATGTGAGAGAAATTGGAGTACTTTTGAATCGATAATACTTCTAATTTTACTAGATATATTTCTATTTATGTTAGCTAACTTGGATATTTAAAATTTTAATATTTAGATATTTCAATCTTAACATATGGACTTTTTTTTTTCCATTGGTAGATTCATACAAAAAAAAAAAAAAAAAAGACTTGAACATAAGAGGTTAAATGCTCCAGTGTATGTTAGGTATAACAGTACTAGATTGAAAGAATGAAATTTACAAAGGAGACAAAATGTTGATCCAATATTAGTGGAGGAGATTGATTTGAATGATGAATGGATTACAGAGAAAGAAGATCCCCTCCTTCCACGTGATGCTATTTGGCTTGAAGATGATAAGTTATTTAATGTTGATGTCATTAGAATTTTGTCATCACAAGGAGAGGAAATTCGAACACCTTCAACCAATATTGTTTCTTCAGACATCAAAAGAAAACATGATGACTTTGTAAGTAAGTATTAAAAAATTAAATTTATAAACTTTATTAAATTTAATCATGAGTTGTAATTTTCTAAACTTACTTTGTTCTTTACGTTGGGTCATAGTGGAAACAAAAGGAAAGAAAAGGAGGTTAACTTGACACTAATTGATGAAGATGAAGAATCAAATGACATAGGAGAATTCAATACTGCAAGCTTTCTTATTATAGATACATTGGACAAGGATGATGATGATATTGGAGATGATGATTTAAATTGATGCATTTTAGTTATATGTATTTGAGTTATGATGGTTCTTTTCATGACTTATTATGGTCTTTTGTCTAAGTGTGGAACTATTTGGATGGTTTTTCCGACTTAAATTAACTTGTTATGAAGGTTTTTAGTTTTTATATATTTTATTTTTATTTTTTATATATCTTTATTATAGTTTTATATGTTTATTAATTATAAAAATTAAGGTCTCAAAAAGCTTATGCCTCAATGCTTCGACGCTTATGCCTCACCTCATGGGAACAAAAATGTCTTACCTTACACTTTTGAGTTTAAAAACTTTGTATATAATCAATAAAAAAAAACAGTAACTTAGAATCATATTCATGAATAACCAATAATAAAAAATAAAAAAATAGTAAGTTGGAATTATACTCATGAACAATCAAAATATAATCAATCCAAAAAAAAAAAAAAAGTAACTTGGAATCATACTCATGGATAATCAATAATCAATAAAAAAAAAATAGTAACTTGGAATCTTATGAAATAATAATATATAATCAATAAGAAAAATTTAGTAATTTAGAATCATACTCATGAATAATCAATAATCAATAAAAAAAATATTAACTTAGAATCATAAACTACATTAATGAGAGAAAAATAAAAGATCAAAGACTGAAGACTAGATTAATGTAAATAAAAGAAAACAAAGTACCTAAACTTACTATCAAATTTTTCCTCTAAAATGACTTTGTGAACATCTTCAACTATCCAACCTCTTTATGGGCAGTCTATGAATTTCCTTTAATGCCAAAGTCATCTTCATCTCTTCTTCTATTCCTTTCTAGCCATGGATCTCTAATGTGCCCCCCAAGCCCTCCCCCTTCCTATGCATCTTCCTTTGAATCACGTATTGATCTTAAAAGAATCTTCCAAACTCCTCTAAAGTTGTTCCCCTAATCTCCAAAATCAATTGGTCATGTATTTTCCCCCTTCAAAGGCAACTAAGCATGCCTCCATCCATGTGTTTCCCAATGCCTCTCTAAATCTTCCAAAATTGTGTGTAAATCTCCCTCAAAATAGTGTATCCACTTTCCTAATCCTCATGGCCATGCATTTCCTTTCCTTAAAAGAGTCTTTTCTCATATAGCCTCTAAGACTCCCATGTGTTATGGAATAAATCTCTTTTCAATATTCAAAACATCTACAAAAGAGTCCTAAAAATCCTAACTTCCAATATGCAGCCCTCTTTTCAATATATGGTTGGCTCTCCCTTTCCAAAGAGAGTCTTATTCTCTCTAAAATATCTCAGGATGTCATGGACTTCCAAGTGAGAATCCCTCTGTGTAGCTAACACCTTCTAGGAGAATCCAACTCAATCTGAAACTTTCCAATGGTGTATCTCAATAAACCCATTCAATATCAAATTCTCTAATGACATGAATCTAAAGAATATCTCTATGGTCGTGTATCCTTAACTCGCATATGTCTTCCAATTCAAAATAATCACATATGGAATGGACTCTCAAAGTCAAACTCCAATGCATCCAAAACTTCTCAAAAACAATTTATATGGTTGTAAATCTCCTAAAAAAACTACTCCTTTGCATCTCCCAATTCAAAAGAACCCTTTATATCATGGACACTCAAAGGTTAATACTTTACCTGAAACTTGTCACCCAATTTTCTCCTTGATAACAATTGATTCAGGAAAAGTTGTTGAAAGACCAATTACAACACTTTCTCTTAGCTTTCCATGGCTTTAAGAATCACCTCATTTCGATATTTGTAGCCAAATTTATGCCAAAACACTAAAGCTTATTTAGCGTAAAACGAAAAAGCTCTCACACTATTTCTTAACCTCTCTAAAGAAAATCTCAATCAAATATGCAACCCTTTATGGCTCTCTCTGTCTGTGTGTGTTAAATAATCCTACCAAAAACAAAATCCAAGCCCTCCTCTAATCTAAAAAAATAAAAATCCAAACTCAATCTCTAAGCACAAGTCATACATAGGTCATAAAAAAATGTTGTCTTAAAGTGTACCCAAAGATTTTTCTAGAATGCTTCTAAATAAACTATCTTAAAATGAACCTAGATGAACTAACTTAAAGTGTGCTTAAATGGAATGAACTAAAGTGCAACTAACAAAATTCCTAAAATGCAACTAAGTATACTAAACTAAGTGAACTAACCTAAAATGTAACTAAGTGAGCTTAACTAAAGTGAATCTAAGTGAGTTAAACAAAGGTGCATTTAATGAACTAAGTGAGCCAAACCTAAGGTGCCATGCAGTAAACTAAGTTGAAATGCAACTAAGTGAGCTGAATGCAAGTTGAAGTGTACCTAAGTGAGCTGAACATGAGATGCCACTAAGTAAACTAGGCTAAAATGCAACCAAGTGAGTTGAACGTGAGCTGAAGTGTACCTAAGTGAGCTGAAATAGAGGTGCTACTAAGTGAGCTAAGCTAAAGTGCAAACAAGTGAGCTTAGCGTGAGCTGAAGTGTGACTAAGTGAGCTTATATGAGCTGAACTTGAGTTAAAGTGTGATTAAGTGAGCTGAACCTAAGTTAAAACTCAGTGAACTAGACCTAAAAATGCATCTAAGCGATCTAAACCTAAAAATGCATCTAAGTGATCTAACCCTAAAAATACATCTAAGTGATATAACCCTAAAAATGCATTTAAAGGAACTAAACTTGAAAATTCATCTAAATGATCTAAGCTAAAGAGAGACTAAGGTCACTTGGGATCTATAAAAATCCCTTAATAATCCATCTCTAGAGGTGCCTTAAAGAAAAAGTATCAAATGAGTGACAATGGACTACCATGGGATGGTTATAAGGCAACTAGAAATGAATGAGAACATAAAGGGTAACATGTGCTACTGGGACAAAATGAAGGGTCTATGAATATGTCTATATTTGGTAAAGATCATGAGTGTCAAGAATATGAGTAGACATATGTAATGAGTGGAACAAAATGAACTATATCAAAGAACTAAGAAGGACCAGAAATTTTGTCCTAGCAAATAAAGTGATAAACTCCAAGATAGATCAAACAAAGGAGAAGAAGTACTTCAAATAAAGGGAATACAAGAAAACCTATGCGATAAAATAACAAAAATAAACAATATGATGAAATGATGAGAACAAAGAGTGGAAAACTATAATCTCTTAACACTAGGAAACTATTACTCTGAACATCAAGGATGAGGAAAAGAATGACTCTGAACACGAAAACTAAAAACAATGGCTCTAAACACCAAAATTAGAAAAAGGGTTCTAAATACCAACACTTAAGAAAAAACTCTAAACTTGAAAACTAAGAAGAAAGCTTTGAACACCAAAATTAGAAAAAGGGTTCTAAATACCAACACTAAAGAAAAAAATCTAAACTTGAAAACTAAGAAGAAATCTTTGAACGCCAAAACTAAGAAAATGGCTCTAAATGCCAAAACTAAGAAAAGGGATCTAAACACTAAAACTAAGAAAAAGACTCCAAACACCAACACTAAGAAAAAGGTTTTGAACATCAACACTAAGAAAGTGGCTTTAAATGCCAAAATTAAGAAAATGACTCTAAACGTCAAAACTAATAAAAGGGTTCTAAATGTTAGAACTAAGAAAAGGGCTATGAATGCCATAGGTTACAAGATTGATCAAAATAAGATCTTTTACATCGTAAAAATCCTATGCTCCATTGATATAGTTTACAACAAAGAAAAATCCTATGCTCCTAAACACGAAACTTACAACTCATTTTAGGAAAAACCAACAATCCAATCATAACTATAACCATCATATTATAATTTAAACCACATAGATTCATCCCTAGTTCCATAGGACAAAAAAAAAGCCTTGAAAAACAAAGTTAGCACACCTTAGAGCATATCTAATATGCAAAATCCTATCCTAAAGCTATGATACCAGTTGTTGAGAACCTTGGATCCTCCATTCCCAAACCCTAGATCATATAGGTGCATGCAAACTATAATAGGCCTTTAGATCATATGCAGCAAAAGCAAACATCAAATTTTTAACATTCTAAGATCTAGAAAAAAGTCATTAGAAAACTTAACCTTTAATTTGGACATTCCCATATCAATTCTACTTAGTGAAGATGAAGCCTGAAGAGTTTAAAGGTCTTGTACACCCAAGATCTTCCACCCGATGACTCAAACCATGATCTCGACACTCCAAAGTATGGGTTTTAGAATGAGAGAATCCTAAGTTCTTTTTTTTCTTTGGAGGTGGAAGACGGCTCTTACAAAAAAAGTGATGGAAACCTTAACCTTTAAGGGTTATTTATAGGGTTCTCCTACTAAGCTCAAGTGACTTGAGCCCACTAAGGCTTATGTCACTTAACCTAGCCTAAAATGGGTCCTAATGGATTAATTAACCACACATGGCCATTTAATTAATTTATTAGGCCAATCCAGAGAACCTATACACTATCTTCTATCCAGTCTTGTGTAATTACTAAAATGTCTTTACGCACAAGAGTGAACCTAGAGCCAATTCAACCCTCATAAATTGTATCATCATGGTATATGAGCTTAGAGTGGGGACTATTAGGACCCATAAGACTACTAGATTCTTCAGAATCTAATTTTGAAGTTGATTCAACATTCCACTAAGGAAAATTAACTGTACTCTAATACCTTATGTAAATAAATAAATTTATAAACCAAGATCACATGTCCTTTGGATCATGGTGCTTCTATTGAGAATACCTATTGTTACCAGTCTTCATCAATAGTGACCCAATTCATAGGGATATATGACCACCTTAGGGTCTCAGCTATAGGCCTTAACCTCTTATTGATTTCAACACAGACTCAACATTCTCTCAAGGTTGAGAGTCCATGCAATATAGTAGCTTAATGAATCATGATAACTAATAGTCTTCCATTATGATTCACTATAGGTCATATCCAATATGCATCACACACACTTCACCATGGGAAACTCATCCTGATATCCAAGACAAGTTGATTGTCCAAGTAAGAGGTGATGCACTATAATTTCTACTGGATTCCCCAAATCCATGAACTGACTATGAACAACTTATCTACTTATAAGGAACCTATGACTTACATCCTCCGTGTCACTCTTAATGCACTTAAGTCATGTACAATGTAAGAAATATGAGTCGAATGCTTAAATCAATGTCAATGCATAAAAATGACAGAAATAAGACAATCAAGTTTGACTTTGTTACATAATGTCTTACTTTTAAAGGCTTAAACCTAACACTATGTCATTTAACAGTAAAAGGCCTCTTAGTCATTTTACCATCCATATAAGATTCGCAAATTGAAAGATCCTCTAGAATCATAATGTCCAAACTTAACCAGTCTTTGGATTCTGTTTAGATTAAAAATAACTTAGGCTTTAGAATAAAAATTTTAATTAGTGTTAGGTTCTTACTTTTAGTGAGATTTAATTATTCTCATTCCTTGGTAAAGTGATAACGGAGTCTCACATAAAAGATGTAATACCTCACACTAGCCTATACAATTAACCTTACAACTAAAGCTAAGGTAAGTATAATCTCATCATCTAACCTTCTCACTTGTTGAAAATCCCTTAGAGAACTACAACTAGTGGACTTAGAATGAATCCACCCCTATTTATTCAACAATGAGAATATGATGTGTACTTGTCTATCCTTGGGTAGTTCGGCCATTTCTCTTTAGTATCCTAAAGGGCTACAAAGGAATCACTACCCTTGAGCTTACTATTTTATTTCCTTTTCTTGAAATTTTCTTATTTGGTGTTGTTTGTCTTCTTCTTGGTAAAAGAGACTAAAAAACCTTGACTACCATATCAACACCTTTCTAATATTTGAGAATCCTCTTATCCACATCAAAGGAATTTGGTAAGATCTCTAAGATCCCATGAATCCTAGTGTTCATAATAGTCCTAAGGGCAACTTATCTAGTTAACTTACCCTTATCATTAAATAACTCTTACAACTTTAAAGAGAATATCTTAGACCATGATAAAAGACATGTGTTGCTATTGTAATACATTATCCAAAAGCCAAGTAAGAGATATTTGGTCTTCTAATCCATCTAATGCCACCTTTGATATACCACTCTTTTTTTCTACTAGGCTTTTTAAAAGGAAATAAAAAACTCTACCTAAAATTAGCTTTTATGCAACTAATTATTATATCCAGATTAAATTTCAGTCTATAACTAGGTCCAATTTAAACAAGAGACAAGAGGTGATCAAGTAAACAATATGATATTTGTAACAAATAAAATAATTCCATGAATTTATAAAAAGAACTAAGCTTTCAAGGCAAGTTGGTAATTAATTTAGCAAAAATGCAGTGTTCTCAAAGTGCATGTCCTTTTGCAAGGTATCCTAGTATCATAAGTATCAAACCTACTTTAGGCAAGTCATGATTCTTATTATTAGGGTAGAGACCCCCTCTAATTAATCAATCTGCCTTAAACTTTAAAAAGTTATCCTAAGGTAATAATTAACATACCTTTTAATTTAGCCCTTCGCCCATGCAAGTGGGACCACTTTAGGTGATTCTACCACTTCATGTCTAAGTTAAGTGTATAACCAAAGTCTTTGACATCAATATTACCAAATAAAGAGTTTCATCTTTTGGATTAGCCACTCCTACTACAAACATATTGTCTTGCCATAAAGGATTGTTCATATCCCTTGATTCCTTGGGCCACACCATCTCTAGGATATTGATGCACCTAAAATCAAGATGGTCTTGATCTTGGAGGCTATGGGCTTGCCTATGGCCCTCTCCTACTTGATATTTTGTAAAAAGGACTTTTAAAACATTAGTAATTATCTTGATAAATAAATTATCTTCTTTGAGAGTTTTCAAAAATATCTATTCCTTAATTGGAAGTGTAATAGGAAAATAGAAAAATGTCCATATATGAAAAAACTTTAAATTTCAATGCGTATTTTATCCAAAAATGAATTTTGATAAAATGTCCACTCTCAAATATTTACAAAAATTCTCCTTTTTCACACAATTCCAAATAATAAACGTTTTATCTAGGAAATATTTTCAATGAACCATAAAATTACTAATCCTTTTTGTAATAACCTTTAATTATAAATTATTTCTAATGAAAATTCCCATAATATTTATTTTCCAAATTGGGAACTCTAGTATAATAAGGAAATTCCCAATTTAAGATATTTTCAAACTTTGAGAGCACCTTACCCCCATAGAGGAATTTTTAGTTCTCATATTCAAAATTCCTCATCAATTTAATTTCCATCTCCTACACTTTTCAATTTAATAAATATTATTTAACATGAAAACTAATTTTCAAAATAATTTATTCCATTAAATTACCAAAAATAAAACTTTTAGTAATTCCCTTAATGATAAATTATCCATTTAAAAATTTTCAAAAAATTATTTACTCTCCAAATTAAGGATTATCGTAATAAGAAATTTTCCAAAAACTTGAAAAATAAAAACTAAAGAGCACTTTATCCAAAAGGGAAACTTTTATTCTTCAAAGGTTCTCATAAAAAAATAAATAAAAACAAAAGAAATAAAGTTTATAATCCTTTAAAATGATTTAGAAAAATAAATTTGGCTCTCTAATTTATTTTCATAAGTTTTGATTTCTTAATCTACATTATTCCAAATTTTAGTAAATAATCTACTTTGGAATCTAATTTTCAAAAAAAAAATATATAAATTCATTAAATTTCTAAAAGTTTCATATTATTTACAGTCATCCATATTTACAAAAAGAAAAAAAGGAAAAAAAAGGCTTTCAATAATTTTGGTAACCTTCTTAAAATAAATTATCCATCACGAGAATTTCTAAAAACTTTATTTATTTATTAAATTGAAATACTTATGCTTATAAGGAATATCCAATTTTATAAAGATCTTAAAATAAGAAAATATTCCCTTAATATAGAAACTCAAGTCCTTAAAGATCTCAAAATTAGAAACTTTGGAAAAGGGATTTTCTAAGAATTTTTTAGAAAAGGAAACTAGATTCTCTTACAATTTAAAAAAATATTTCTATATAAAAAATTCCTTAATAATAGCACTATGTTGATTTTGAATAAAACATTAATTTGGAAATAATCTTCTCATAAAAATATATTTTTGATAAGAAAATCCAAATTAGCAACTTTGAAAGTATT
Organism: Vitis vinifera; assembly: GCF_030704535.1. Classification (NCBI taxonomy): domain Eukaryota; kingdom Viridiplantae; phylum Streptophyta; class Magnoliopsida; order Vitales; family Vitaceae; genus Vitis; species Vitis vinifera. Next base: position 13,473,439 of record NC_081818.1, read on the forward strand.
TTTCATCACATGCAATATAACTAATATGCATAATAAGGAAATAATTAAAAGGAGTTCACATGGCCAAGAGATATTTTTCACAACTTTCCAATTGGGCGTGAGTGTCATTGGTCTTCAACTTGCCATAACTTGGCACCAACTTTTGGCATCAAAACTTGCCAAAATAGTGCTCCCATATGGGTTGTCCATCTAATTGATAGATTGCATTACCAAACAACATGCAAAAGGCCTAAAAATGAGCCCAAACAAGCAAAAGAAATTTGACTTGTATTCAATATTGTAACATGTCTTTTACGCAACCTTCAAATGACCATATCTCTCTTGTTTCAATTCCGATTTACAAACCATTTAAAGTGTTGGATTCTTAACTTCCTAAGTTTCAAAATAATATGTGGCTTGCCCCAAGAAATTCATGGGAGGTAGTCCCAATTTTGAGTCAAAAAAGAAAATTTAAATTTTTTTTATTTAAAGAAAAGATTCATCTTTTTCCAAAACCTATAAACTACTTTATGCTTCATAGATGATGTTCTAATAAAGATCGAATCTTTTATTTACATCCTTGAGAAATTATTTTCTTCTAGCACTCCATAAATAATAAAAAACTTGACTTTTACACCATAAAATTAAATCATATAGTCTTATAATTAATGGAGCTTACATCTCAATCTATGGAAAAGATTAAAACTTTACCAGAAAACTTGAAAACGTATGTGTAGACCCCTCTTGTGAACCAAGGGGTATTTGTTCTTTTTTTATTATTGATTTCATTATTAGTATTTCATGGGATATTTTCTTACCACCCTAAGAGAGCTAGGCATCTCTATAAAAGGGAGTAGGGAATGGTTTCTAGAGGGGCAACATGCATTGGACGTGTGGCAAAGATATCACCATCTTGCCATGGTTGTGGTTGGGAGAGAGACACCTCTAAACAAGGAGCAGTGGAATGGGTAGAGGCTTGCAAGAGAAAAAAAAAATAGGGAGATGAGGTTTTCAGCAAGTAGAGGCTTGCAAGAAAAGAAAAACAGGGGGATAAGGTTTTCAACAGGTAGAGGTTTTTGGGAGAAGGTGAGGGAGGAGGGTCGAATAAGAAGGGGAAGGATTTTGTTAAGTTGGGAGAAACTACAAAATCAAGTGCTTAAGGCGAGCAATCCTTGTTCGAGTTGGAGTTATTTAGGTCCAGTCACTGCATTCTCTATTGTCTTATTTTTGCACCATTTTTCTCTATTTCTTGTTGGTGTTTGGGTTTGTTTCCGATGATTGAGAGTGGACATTAGAAATCATACATATCTAAGACCATATGCATACACTTTCTGTTTGGTTTTTCAATTTTAACAGAATCTGAAATCATATACTATTTCTTTGCTCTGTTTTGGTTTATCTATAAGATGTCTGCAACCATTTGTTTTTTTTTTCCATTTATATTTAGAGTTCATTTTGCTCACTCCCAATCAGTTTACAAGCTCATTGACAAACTATGAAATGGTGTGATGTTTAATGGTCTTTAGTTTGTTTATGTATGCTTTGTTTTGGTTTTTGCTGTGTTTGGGAGAGTATCTCAGCCAGCTAGGTTGGCCATCTTGGGTGGGATGTTCCTAAGAGAACCCTGTATATACCATTTTTCACACAAATCAAAACTTTTGGATGCCTGTATTTCCATGTAGCCCACACACTAAGGTCTTCATATCTTCTCCTCGCGAGTTCCTTTTGAGATTTGTTGGACTTTAGTTATGGGCATGGTGAAGAAGAAGCCATTTGGCAGTTACAAAAGGATAATTGTGGACCCCACATTTCGGCTCAATGCGTTTCCCACTCGAATGGCGAGCTTGATTTTTATTTTGAAAAATTGATTTTTATTTGATTAAGAAAATGACTTGGAGTCGCCACTTATTTTTGTTTTATTTTTAAAGGGTAAACAAAATAAGAAAGAAAAACCCTAAGTGTGACTCCTTATTTTGGAAAAAGCGGTCTGTGAAAAACCAGATCGGGTTCGGGGGTCAGGTTACTTATCGGGAAGGTATGGTAAAGACTGTAGCACCCCTCTAAGTCCCTAAAGTCGGGTCTCTACTAATAGAATGAAGCTAACATGGAAATCAATGAGAAAATCGATGAATACTCAAATCGATCATGCACAATATGAGAAGTAAAGCATGTATAAAGAATGGGCGAAATATGAATAGATGCGCACCTGGGCGGCAATCGCGAACGCACTATCATGAAACATGGTTAGTGAACAATGAACAGATATAATTAAGCGCATATCAAGGAATAGAGTAAACCAATCATGCATGGCAAATAAATCAATCGATCAGTCAATCACTCATGAAGTCAAGTATGTGGGGCCCCCACCAAAGCCCAATCATTTTAACATGAATCAAATCCGTAAATTCCATCATTAGGAATTACAAAATTTGACTCTTGCTTATTTTAAAACATTTAAAAAAAACAAAAGAGATGTGAAAATGGCTTGCCAAGAAGAAGAGTGGCAGCAAAATTTTATTGGAAAAAAGGATTTTTGGAATCTAAGAAAAAAACTAAGGATGAAAAATGGATGAGTTTGAAATTATTTTAAAACAAACTAAGATCTAGAAAATTGTTTGAAGAAAGGGATTTAAAAGAATATTTTTCAAAATTAGAGATGGTGAAATGGGAAATGGCACTATGGCCCAAAGATGGCCATGCACGTGGACCTGAGGTGCGAATGGTACCCTACTTTGAAGTTGGTGATCTGCAGCTTTCTCAGCATATGGACATCCGCGGCCTTTCTCTATGACAGTATGGATCAAAACTGGACCTGTTGTCTTGGTACTCTTAACCTCCTTGAGAATGGCAACGAGGTCATCTATGTTATGGCCATCAACAGGACCTATATAGTAGAGTCCAAGCTCTTCAAAAAGTGCTGATCCAGAACCACTGACCATCCCACGAGCATATTCATCAACTTTTGCAGCCAATTCATGCATCGGTCCGCCAATCTCGAATTCTTCAAGCTGATGCAACGCGACTTTAGGAAGGTAGCCTCCAATGAATCAAACGGAGAGCAAAAAGAAACGGAAATAGACGAAGCCAAGCCATTTGACAAGTACTCCTCCTTTAACATCTAGCCTGCAGGCTGTACGCCCATGAAATTCTTCAACAACCCGGATGGTGGATTCGGCTACGCAAGGTTCAATGATGTTGTACATGGGCTCGTGCTCAGTTTCACTATCAATCCTGGAATCATCCCACTGTTGAAGCATGAGATTAGTGGGGTAGTGTAGTGGCTGCCCTGCATGGGATTCTGCACCAAGTGTACATCCTAAACCCACCATCCGGATTTTTGCAACTCATGATGTAATTCACAACCTTCTCAACATCACGTAAGCTGGGTAGAATCCCTCACCAAACTGTATAATCTTGCCCACATCAGTGCCAGTAGCTGAAGCTTCCATGAGTTCCTCATGAAGGTTACGTGGTGTGAAAATATAGGCACGATGGGTTTGAAAGATATGGGCATCTTTAGTGGACCGAGTAGCAGGAGAGATGAATTGGTGACCATTGGAATATAGTAATGAAATTATGAGGGATGAATGGTGGGTGACAGGTATACGGAATGGAGAGATGATTTGGATAGATGAGTGATAGGTAGGGTGGAGTGTGAGGATACAGGGAAAGAAGAGGTTGTAGTGGTGGGATTAGATGGGTATGTGCATGAACAATGAGTGGGATGGCTGAAAAATGATTTAACAAATGCATGGGTATTAATTAATTGGATGAGTGACGGAATATGTAGTTATAAGGGGCATGAGGGATGGAAGGTGATGAGAGAAGCATGGGTATGGATTAGTTGGATGAGTGGAAGTGGAGTGATAGAAATGGGCTTGATAGGTGTGAAAGAAAGGATGTGAACAGCATGGGAGAATGTAGGCGTGGAATCAATGGATTGGATGAAGGAGGTTAGTGAAAAATGGGTATAGGGGAGGAATGAGGGAAGCGAGTATGAGTGGACTGGCAGAAGGCTTTGGGTCCATTGAAACTGCAACTACCTCAGGCTTTTCGCTTCTATTATCCACATAATACAGTCCAGGATCATCATCTTCTTAGCACATGGGAACCTCCCAGTCAAGGATGATTTCAAGGTGTCATTGACAAGGTTGAAGTTACTGAACCACTTGAACTCTGATCTATTCCTTTAATCTGTATCATCTCACCTGTGAGGGCGTGTATCCTTGCAGGACCTAGCAGCTGAACCCAAACCCTCTCGCTCACTCATAGCCAACGTGTTCTTTGCTTCTTCGGTCTTTCTTTCTCTCTCTCTAGATTTCTCAAGGTTGAGTCACTTTATCATACTTTCTTCTTTTCTTTAGTAAATTCCTCTCCAAACTTTCGGAGTCCCCTCAGAACACCCAATCCGGGCAGTCAAACTTAAACAAAAATATTTGCACTAAAAGAAATAGAAAAACAGAGGATAGAGAGTGAAGAAGGAAAACAAAGCAAGAATGGGTGGATCAAGGAATTACTAAGCAAAATCTCGTTTTATGAAGGATGAACGAGTTGCTAATTGGCAGGATGAGTTAAAAGTCCACAGTATAATCATCAGAACATCCAAACCAAACCCAATGAGAATCCAACCATTTAAAGAGGAAAAGATCAAGAGTCTCAGAGAAAACTAAAGCAGAGCATCATACATAAACAGGCATATTCAATCAAAGTCAATCCCGTGGCCCTTGACGTCCACGGCAATCAATCAAAGTTTACTCATGAATCAATAGAAAATAGAACAGTGTATTAAAAAAAACGTACCAAGCTCAAAAATTGTTTAGGAGTTCACTCATGCTGTTCATCAGCCACTTCATCTTCTTCCTCAAAGCTTCCTCGCCTCTCAAGCTCAAGAAAACCCCCAGCCAAAACTATCCCCCCAGCTAACAAAATTCTCTCTCCAAAGCTTTCTCCTCTAAAATATATTCCTCTAAGGTGTCTTCCCTCGAGCTTCACAATCTGCAACTAGCTAAAAAAAGCTCTCTGAAAAACCCCCTCTAGCAGCCTTCTCTCTCCCCTGTTCTCCCTCTCCAGACATCAATCAGATACAGTAAATCGTTTATTTCAAATGACAATGCTGCGTTCACGGTTCTCTAACTTTATCACAAGACTTCAAGTCTATGATGTGCATGAAATTCTCCACCTTAAGAAACCCCTCGTCAAAACCATCTTCTCCTACTATACTGCTATTGCATATAGCATCTGAACCAGCACCAGAGGCAGTAACAGGGGAAAACGGCAAGACAAAGTACAAATAATTGGAGCAAAATGAATACATCTAAGCCTCATGTCATGCATCAATCAATGGGCTTAGGTGGGGATGAGTGAAGTCAAATAAATATCCTATGGAATTGAAAACAAAAGCAAAACAAGTTTTCCATCCCAACTAAAAACAGAGTCGTACCACTCTCAAATCATCTTGAAGAAAATGAAAGAGATATCAACCAAACATGAACCATAAAAACTAAACACAAATCAAGCAATCCGTAGAAAATATCAAGAAGAGGTAAAGAGACTATTTACCAACGAAGAAAAACAAAAAGATTAGTGGCAGTCATACCCTTACCTTCTTCTCCTTCAAGCTCTCTGTTCTCTCTGGAAAAACTCTAACTCTCTGGTTCTTTCTCCCTTGTTTTCCCTCTCCAGACATCAATCAGATACAGTAAATCATTTCTTTCAAATGACAATGCTGCGTTCACGGTTCTCTAACTTTATCACAAGACTTCAAGTCTATGATGTGCATGAAATTCTCCACCTTAGGAAACCCCTCGTCAAAACCATCTTCTCCTACTATACTGCTATTGCATATACCATCTGAACCAGCACCAGAGGCAGTAACAGGGGAAAACGACAAGACAGAGTACAAATAATTGGAGCAAAATGAATACATCTAAGCCTCATGTCATGCATCAATCAATGGGCTTAGGTGGGGGTGAGTGAAGTCAAATAAATATCCTATGGAATTGAAAACAAAAGCAAAACAAGTTTTCCATCCCAACTAAAAACAGAGTCGTACCACTCTCGAATCATCTCGAAGAAAATGAAAGAGATATCAACCAAACATGAACCATAAAAACTAAACACAAATCAAGCAATCCGTAGAAAATATCAAGAAGAGGTAAAGAGACTATTTACCAACGAAGAAAAACAAAAAGATTAGTGGCAGTCATACCCTTACCTTATTCTCCTTCAAGCTCTCTGTTCTCTCTGGAAAAACTCTAACTCTCTGGTTCTTTCTCCCTCAAGTCTCGCTCTCTCTCAAGTTCCTCTAAACGGCAGCCAATAACACCACTACCTCTCACCGTTTGCTGCTCCCTGCAGCTGCCAGCTAAAAGTATTCTCAACGGCCGGATGACACCACATTCCCTGCAGCTGCAAGCCTCCACTACCCTTATGCAGCTGGCAGCCTCTGCTCCTCTAACAGAAAATATACGCTCCTCACTAACAGCCAGAATATCTCCATGCCACGTGTCAAACTCTCACTCGCTCCTCAATTCCACTATCTGATTCTATGACCACCAACCACGAGGCGACACGTGGCCTTATGGGACTGTGACACTTGGCAAAACAGGCTGCCTGATAGATGAGGCCCCAAATGGGGGTCTACAATAATGCAAGCCCTTTCAGCATCATTAGTGCAATCTGGAAAGGTGGTAACATGGGAAAGAGGCTTATTTGGTCAACTAAGTCACGAGGACATGGTGAGCAACTTGTAACCAAAGCACGTTAAATTGAAGAGTTTTGTCATAACTCACGTTTCTACTATATGGAGCCATTCTAGCTTTGTTTCAGACACTAGGTTCTTGTTCACTTGCGAGGATGGTTTTTGTGGTCATTTGGGAAGGTAACCTAGTGGAAATCGGATACTGCCCAAGGATTTTCTCTCATTCCCGGAGCGTGTCGGCTTTGGAAGTTTCTAAGGCCTTGGCTCTTACTCAAATGCAAGCGCTTCCCAAGACATTGAGTGGCGGCAATGGCTTTTCCATACCAAATGACATCATTAGAGAGGCGAGGGAGCAGCAACTTAATGCAAAAGTGAAGATAAAAATAGTAGAGAAAGAGAAAGATGAGAGAGAGGGAGCCTCTCAACTTCCTAAACTTGGGGTCATTGCTGAGATTTATTTTTATCATCAATAAATTTGTTTAGGCTTGAAGGGTTAGTGGTTTCAAGAGGTGCAGCCATAGATTTTTTCAGAGATGAGAGTGTTTCTTCATACATACCTAAACCTGTGCCTTGCTCACATGCTTTCTTGCCTTTGAAGACTTTAGCACGCTGGTTTTTTCATGTTCTATCATGGTGGTTTGCTCCATCTTTAATGGCGTTCATCGTTGAATCTGTGATCCTTATTGGGTGAAGCTCCTGGAGATTTTTCAATTTTCAAACATTACATCAAATTCAAGTTGCTTCACCAATGAGTATCTGTAAGTTGATACGGTCACCCATACTCGCTAGTTGGTACCAAATCTTGATCCCTTGCTAGCTTCATCATTAAGGAAACATGAAGCTAGGATTGAAGAAATGATGGAAGTTTATTGTGCCTCTTTGTTTGAGGAGCAAATCAACAACTGATTTTGCATTTTTCAAAGGTGAAGTTAGCTGGCTATGGTCCTGGAAATACACCAATTTATCTCAATGTCTACGACTTGACGCCTATGAATGGTTATGTCTATTAGGCCAACCTTGGGATCTTTCACTCTAGTGTAGAAGTTCATGGTGTAGAATATGCATTTGGAGCTCATGACTACCCAACTAGTCGTGTCTTTGAGGTTGAACCCTTCCAGTGCACTACCCAACGACCACATCTCATAATTTTTTTTTTTAATTCTTCATCTTTTGAAATCAAAGTATAATTTTCCAAAATTCCAATTTTCAAATTTAATTTTTAAGAAATCCCATTCTCAAATAATTCTTTAAAATTCCAATTTTCAAAACTTTCATTTTCAAATAATTCTTCAAAATTCCAATTTTCAAAACTTCCATTCTCGAATAATTTTCCAAAACTCCAATTTTCAAAACTTCCATTTTCAAATAATTTTCTAAAATTTCAATTTTCAGATTTAATTTTTGAAAATTTCAATTTTCAAAACTCCAATTCTCAAATAATTTTCAAAACTTCAATTCTCAAATAACTTTCAAAATTCCAATTTTCAAATAACTTTTCAAAACTCCAATTTTGAAATAATTTTCAAAACTCCTATTTTCAAAACTTCAATTCTCAAATAATTTTCAATTTTTCAATTTTCAAAACTCCAATTTTCAAATTTCAGTTTTTCAAATAATTTTAACTACACCTTGGTTTTCAAATAATTTTAAGTCATTATTTTTCTACCTTCATTAGGGTTTAGAGTCACTAAAAATCTTGTTTTTAAATAAACTTGCTACATTTCCTTTCAAATAAGCACTTTCACAAATTTTCTTTGATCTTCAAATAATTTTCCGATTTTCTTGATTTTTAATAAGCATGAATTGAATTTTCATAATTCCAAAACAATGGAATTTATGAGATTAATTCATGCAAAAACAATTGCGTTTTGGTAGGGGCCCTATATGTGAGTTTTCTCCTCTGATATGCTTAATGAATATTGTTTGATTTTTGTTTTGCTATTTGATGTGCATGTGCTAATTTTATCATTATGAGCTAACCTTATTTCCATGATAGCATGTTCTTATTTGCTACTAAGGTATGCTCCCACTCCTACTTCATTTATTTATTCGTTCTCATGCTCGATTTGTTTTATTATTTGATCATTTCATTGGTACCCATTGATTTACTTATCAATTATCACACTTGTTTCACCTTATTTAGTAGAGACTCATTTCTAGTAACTTAGAGGGGTGCTACAGCTCACCACTGGGGACCTTAAAAGGTCAAACTTGAACTTAAGTTGAGGCAAATGTGGCATTTGATTAGTCATTTGATGGATACCTTCTCCTTGTGCTTTTCTATGCTTGAGTGTTCTAAGCACATTGAGAGTTTGATGTGGTGATTTCATTTGATTGATTGCTATATCCATTTGGGACATTGACATGCTGATGATATTGATTGATTCTCTTACTTGTTTTAGCATATTGAATTTGCTCTTGCCATGATTATCCTGCTCACTTTGACATGTATGTTCACATTTTTGTGTATCTTGTTGTCTTAGTGTTAACTCTTTTACTTGTATATTATCTTGATCATCTTTGAACATGCTATCCTTGTTGCATTCTTCTTGATTGTCATGTTATCGTTTGGCTTATTTGTGGACATGGATGATATACTTGCAATATGCCTAACTACTGGTTGCATAACTTTTCTTCTCCTGTGTGATTGCATGTTGCTTGTCTGTGTGGGTCGCACATTTATCCCCTTACCTCCAACCCTCTAGTTTCGATCACTCTCTTCTTTTTGGTTCTTACATTTGCAAGTGTGAGGCCTTGTGTACACTTGTTTGTCTAACCAAGCTAGCTGGTTAGGAGTAGGGTCTAGCGACAGGTTATATCGATGTTTGGGAGCATTTTGGAGGAGGTGGACATACTGATGCTGATTGGAGTCCGATCTTTGAAAACCTATATAGCCTAAAGATAGGTTTCATGCATATTTGTGTGACCAGTGTGTTTTTTTTTTCTGCTTTAGCTTCATAAGTTTGTCGGATGCACCCACACTGTTCACTATGCACTTTAGTTGACTATTGAGTGATAAGAGTTGCAAGAGCTTTCACTATAGAAAATCCCCTAGGATGTCAAAGTAGTGCATGTGTGGAGGTGATGATCACCTTACATGGAAGCACCCAATCTCTTCAGAGATGTGCAAAGGTTGTGTACCGCTAAAGGGTACGATCGCTTTTGCTAGGGATCTTTTAAAGTCTACCCTTCCCCTTTTAGAGCCACCTTGACCTTGTAGGTTAAGCCTTAGATCCTTTGACTAGGACTTCTTTCCTACATGTGGGTGCATCTGAGGGCCTTCAAAGCCTCTTTACTTACCATTTGGATCCAGTACTTCCACTTTTGGTCTCCAGTTGAGAGTTCTTAAAGATCAGTACGAGTTTGAGTTATAGTTGGACCATTTACTTTGTGTTGACTTGTTTCTTTCAGTTTAAATTAGCATTTCTTCCGTGCTTTCCCCATGCCATAATTTATCTCGTGTTTCATGCTTTGTAGGATTGGTTCTTCGTTCTCAATCTTCAGAGTAGAGGGCAGATTGGTTCGTACTTCCATGAGATCAGACATGGATCAGCAATCCGTTACAGTTGACCAGTTCATAGCTACCATGGCTTCCATTCAGGAGGCCTTGACTAACTCAGATAGGAGGTGGGTAGTCAGTAGAGTAGACAACCTATAGCTCAGGATGAGGTGCCTCATGATTCGCTGTTGCTGCCTTTACCACTATCACCACTCGATCAAATAGCACCACAAGCCTCATCTTATCTATTACACGATCAATCTGAGGTCGTCCCACCTACAGTAGTACACACCACAATCCCTGAGGATACTCATGCATGCATGGATCGTATCAAGCAGCATATCAGGCAGTTGAGAGTATTTGACAGCTTAGTTGTTTGGGATGATCTTGATAGTATTCTACTGGTTAGTCTACTAGCCAAGTTCAGGATGCCTAACATTGAGAAGGACACGGGCGTTGGTTATTCTCGTATACATTTTCAACTCTACAATACTGTGATAAGGGCCCATGGGTTTGGACGAGTCGCAGATGATCACCATGTTCCCTTTATCTTTGAGTGGCACGACCCAAAGTTGGTTCACATCTTTAGAGTCGTCGCGATACAGGACATGGGCTGACCTAGCTCAAGAGTTTTTGCGATAGTTTTCATTTAACATCATTGTAGATGTGACAAGGAGAGAACTAGAGGCTTTGAGATAGAGATCAAATGAGTGCATTTCTTTCTTCATCTCCTATTGGCGGGGGAAGATAGCAGAGATTATTGATAGACCATCAAAGAGAGATCAAATACAGATGATTTTGAGGAGTCTATAGCTCAAGATTGCTAGACATGTGGTTAGAGTACCTTTTATGGACTTTGGATCTCAAATTTCAGCACTGTATGATGTGGAGGATGACATTTCGAGAGGGTTATGGTCTAATTTTTCCCCTATTGATGATAAAGAGAAGAAACCAGTTGGAGGACAGAGGTCAGATGTGGGCACTATTACTTCTACTAGTCAAAGACCTCCCAGGCATCATCATCCAGTTCCATAGTCTACTGGGACTTACCTTTCTTATTCACCTCATTAGAATAGGCCACGAGCACCTCCTCAGTCGTATGATCATACTTACCCATCTCCCACACTAGTATAGTCATTGTATGTTGTACCGGGCACAAAGAGACCTCTAGTTTCATACCATGCTCTAGTACAGCCATGCTATGCAGCACAGATCACAGAGAGACCTCCAGCTTTATGCCCTAGACCTAGGGCTCCACAGGCGTTTGCTCCATTTGCTTTGAAGACACCTAGACAGTTTTCACAGTTGGGTTTGTCGTTGAGCTAGGCTCTTTGGAAGCTCATAGATGCTGGATTATTGACTCTTCTCATTCTTAGGCCATTGCCTCAACCTACTCCACCACATTTTAGGATGGATCTACACTGTGCATATCATCAGGGGCCAGGACATTAGACGGATCGTTGTACTGCTTTGAGGTACGCCATCCAGGACTTGATAGATCAGGGTTTGGTTCATTTGGGTCAACCAAATGTAACCACTAACCCTCTGCTAGCTCATGTTTCACATGCGGTCCCTCCGCTAACCGGTGATATACATTTCATGGATTTCACTAAGCCGGATGATCGCATTCACATGCTGAGTTAGGATGATTATGAGCCAAAGCCTATAGTAGTAAATGAGAGCTATGAGGTTGATGGATGAGACCCACAAGCATTTGCACCATTTAGATTGGTTCCTGACACACCACCAGTGTAGTTGACCACAGTTGGGCTATTGATTCACCCATGTTATAACATTTAGTCTCCGTTTATATTGAGTTGAGATCTTTATGAGACGGTTACTCAGGATGTTCAGTATTTCATCGTGGAGATAGGGTGGTAAAACAACAACCTCTTATAGTTGCTAGGCCTTTAGAGAGTAATGCCACTTGAGAAAAGATCAGACGAGATGACGATGAGATTTTGAGGCAGCTCTAGAGCACTCAGGCCTGCATTTCCATTTGGAGTCTTTTGGCATCATCTACATCTCATCGGGAAGCACTAGTTCGGGCGTTGAGTCAAATACGAGTTGAGACATCTACCTTCCCTGAGGGATTGATCCATATGTTGATAGCTAACAGGGCCACATGCATTGTCTTTTCTATCAGTGATTTACCCCCTAGGGGTTCTGACCATACTTTACCTCTCTATATTTTTGTTGGTTGTTCTAGGCATCGAGTTCCATCTGTCATTTTGGACAATGGCTCTACCCTGAAAGTTTATCCGCTAGCTATAATAGTCGCTCTTGGCTTCGGACCTTCAAACTTTGAGTCATCTTCTCAGACACTTTGAGCCTATGATAGTACACACATAGAGGTTTTGGGTACGTTGACATTGGATTTACAGATAGGCCCGGTCACATTCCCTGCTTTATTTCAGGTTTTGAGGATTTTCACATCTTTTAACCTGTTACTAGGTCGACCTTGGATCCATAGAGCAAGAGCTATACCATCTTCCCTTCATCAGAAGGTGAATTTTATACATTAGGGCAGATTCATTACTATACAGTCTTTTAGAGACACTTATTCTACTTCAGAGATAGTATTGGAGATTAGTCATGGCGACGATAACCTATTTATGACTAGATTCACCTTTGATGAGAAACAGACTATAGAGGTTGATCAGTTCTATAGAGATCATGTGGCGCTTCCCTTTGATGAGCATGGTAGTACAGTGGTTTTGGACATGATGAGATCTATGTCTTTCTTACCTGGCTTGGGTTTAGGGTGTCGTCAGCATGGCTTTGGAGACTTCATTGTCACAGTTGATCATGATACTCCTTGGGGTCTTGGTTTTGTTTCTATAGAGGCTAATTACAGATACATGGCATTTCTACGCTAGGAGAGATGATTACTACTCAAAAAGTGCTCTTTGGTAGCTTGTATTAAACCCTTTTAAACACTTTTGAGTAGTAGTTTTGGCCTTTTAACTTAATTGGCATGTTAAGGACCCTTGAAAGCAATTTTAATCACTTTGTGTAAGTTTTGGTGTTTTTGTTAGTAATTTGATCACCAAAGCAATCCAAGATTGAGGAGAGTTATGAGGAATCTTGGGCAAAGCTTGGAAGTCATTTGCCAAGAGTAAATCCGGAATGCAAGGAGAAGAAGTAAAGAGAATCTGCCATGAAGCATATTCTTGATGACAGTCGTGGCAGCCACTTTTGGAGCACTTTCTGAAGTCCAATTGATGCATTCTATATACCATTTCAAAGCTCAGGAAGTCAAATATCCAATGCTTCAAATGATGCGCAATTCAAAGTTGAAACGAAGAAGTTACAGCCAATGCAAGTCAATTACTCCAAGCTGAAGGAAGCATTTTGCAAAGTGTTGCGAAATCACCCTTTTGTTGTGAAGTGATTTCGCAGCCTTTTTGTACAGTATGGTGTATTTCCTTCTGAAGTTGCCCGATATATGCCGCAAGCTGGAAGCTGGGAACCTCAAGGTGGAAGCCAACTTCGCAGCCCTGCGAGAATAGCCTTTTACTGCGAAGTGATTTCGCAGCCCTTCTTGAGTGTGTGCGAAATCTCGCAGACACCATTTTCTCTTGCGAAATGGTCCCTGGAGCATCCCGATATTTGCTACCGACATTGGGAGATATTTTCCATCAGATTTTTGTTGTCTAAATCCCAAAATACTCCTTGTAAGCCACCAATTACAAGATTCCTTAGCTTTTAAGTTAGTAAAAAGAGAAAATATCTATGTAATAATTAGTTTTATATTATGTTCATATAAATACCTCTCGGGAGCCTGTTCTCAGAGAGGAGACCCTTTGTAAAGTTTTTAAAAGCAAGTAAAGTTCAGGCCCTTTGTTTTGCCTTACCTTCTCACTTTGTATTATTTATTTCTTACTAAGTTATGCACTCTTTGAGGAATTTTCCCCAGAGAATGAGTAACTAAACCTCTAGTTCCTTGGAGCTAAGGTTTCCGGGGAAGGTTCCAAGTGCAAGAATGCAAAGCTTTGTGGTTTCAGCCATCAATGAAGAGGAAGTAAAATCCTTTAGTGATTTCTATGTTTTTAGTTAACTTAAAACACCTTAGAGTCACCTGGGCTAACACTTGGTAAGGCAAGTGATTTCCAACCATGGAGATGCACTAGTTTACCCCTTGCGAGCCTCTGGGAAGTGACTTTAAGGTAGGATTTTCTGGAATTGCCAACACTTGGTAAGCTTTTGGACTCCAAAGAGACATTCATTAGTTATCTCTTGCAAGCTTGAGAAGGGAAGTCCAAGGCTTAGTGAGAGGCTTGAACCATAGCAAGTTGTATCAGTGAGAGAATTAAAGTTGAAATCTAATTAAAGGATGTATCTGTACAACACCGGTTAGAGAATTAACTATATGTTGAATCTCTAACGCGAGGAAATGAACCATCTGACTGGAGCCATGTCTTTTGCATGAGGAACCACCCCAGTGAACCTGACTCTCCAAGGAATGTTTTTCTTCCTAAGTTATTCCCATTACTTGTTTTGTTAGTTAGTTTAAATCTAAATCCTTACCAATTAAAGTTTGTGTTTTAGTTCTTAAGCTAACCTTGAAATGAAACACTACCAATTCACTTTGAATTGATATCATTGATAATTTGGAAACCCTTCCCAGTGAACGATCCTAGAGCCACTATGCTATAGTAGCTTTGTCTTTGCTACCCTAGTATATGGTGTAATAGGTTATAAATTTTGTTGATTAATCCCTCAATCAAGGAGCACCAGCTGGACACGAATCAGCTGAGACACCAATTGGGCACGAATCAAATGGTGCCGTTGCCGGGGAAGGTGTTAAGTTTATAGTGATACCATTTTAGAGCACTTGTGATTTTCATCACAAGTTGGGTAACGTTTCTTTCACTTTACTAATTCTCATTCTTTCTTTATTTATTCATAATCCAAGTTTTTTTTTTAAAATTTTGTTTTTGTAGCCCTGTTTCCGTTTGTTGTCCTTTATTTTCATTTAAGTTGCAGATAGATACTAGTTGTGTATGCCAAAGTGGATACAAGACAGTGGAAGAAGACTTGTTAAGTGTGATCCACCTCATAACAAAGAATTCGAATTGAGCTTGAATATCATGGAAGCTACACCTGAAGATCAGCATAGTCACCAAGGTCGTCAAGACAATCTCAATGAATTCAGATCAATGAGGGACCGTATGCATCCACCTCGTATGAGTGCACCATCATGTATAGTGCCCCCTACAGAGCAGCTAGTGATCAGACCGTATCTTGTTCCACTTCTACCAACTTTCCATGGGATGGAAAGTGAGAATCCTTATGCACACATCAAGGAATTTGAAGATGTTTGTAATACATTCCAAGAGGGAGGAGCTTCAATCGATATGATGAGGCTTAAGTTATTTCCTTTTACTTTAAAGGATAAGGCCAAAATTTGGCTTAATTCTTTAAGGCCAAGGAGTATCCGTTCTTGGACTGACTTACAAGTTGAATTCCTCAAGAAATTTTTTCCTACTCATAGAACAAATGGCTTGAAAAGGCAAATTTCAAACTTCTCAGCTAAAGAGAATGAGAAATTCTATGAGTGTTGGGAAAGATATATAGAAGCTATAAATGCTTGCCCTCACCATGGCTTTGATACTTGGCTATTGGTGAGCTATTTTTATGATGGTATGTCCTCCTCAATGAAGCAACTCCTCAAGACAATGTGTGGAGGAGATTTCATGAGCAAAAATCCGGAGGAAGCTATGGATTTCTTGAGCTATGTAGCTGATGTTTCAAGGGGATGGGATGAACCAACCAAAGGAGAAGCGGGGAAGATGAAGTCTCAACTGAGTGTTTTTAATGCTAAGGCTGGGATGTAAACCTTGAAAGAAGATGATGATATGAAAGCAAAGTTGGCAGCTATGACAAGAAGATTGGAGGAGCTGGAGCTGAAAAGAATACATGAAGTGCAAGCTGATGCTGAAGCACCAGTGCAAGTGAAGCTGTGTCCTAATTGTAAATCATATGAACATTTAGTGGAGGAATGCCTTGCAATTTCAGCTGAAAGGGAAATGTTTAGAGATCAAGCAAATGTTGTTGGACAATTCAGGCCCAATAACAATGCGCCTTATGGAAATACCTACAACTCAAGTTGGAGGAATCATCCAAATTTCTCATGGAAGGCCAGAGCATCTCAATACCAACAGCCGAATCCACCATCTCAACAATCTTCAAGTCTTGAACAAGCAATGGCTAATCTCAACAAGGTAGTGGGAGATTTTTTTGGAAACCAAGAAGCCACCAATGCTCAAATCAATCAAAGAATTGACAGAGTGGAGAGTGTTTTGAATAAAATGATGGATGGAATGCAAAATGATATGAACCAAAAGTTTGATAACATCCAATATTTAATTTCAAGGCTTACAAATTTGAATACACTGCAAGAAAAGGGAAGATTTCCTTCTCAACCCCACCAAAACCCCAAAGGTGTCCATGAAATGGAAAGCCAAGAGGGAGAATCATCATAGATGAAAGATGTAAAAGCCTTGATCACTCTAAGGAGTGGTAAAAAAATTGAGCAGCCAACACCCAAGCCACATGTTGAGAAAGAAGAAGAGATAAAGAAAGGGAATGAAATGGAAGATAAAGAGAGTGAGATCAGTGAAGAAAAGAAGGACTCTGATTCAACAATGAATGCAATTCCAGAGAAGGAACTTCTGAAGGAAGAAATGCTGAAGAAATCAACTTCTCCACCTTTTCCTCAAGCATTACATGGGAAAAAGGGGATTAGAAATGCAACTGAAATCCTTGAAGTATTGAGGCAAGTGAAAGTAAATATCCTATTGCTGGATATGATTAAACAAGTTCCAACGTATGCAAAATTCCTAAAGGACTTATGTACTATCAAAAGAGGGTTAACTGTAAACAAGAAAGCCTTCTTGACTGAGCAAGTAAGTGCAATCTTACAATGTAAGTCTCCTTTGAAGTACAAAGACCCGGGAAGTCCTACCATTTCAGTCATGATTGGAGGAAAGGTAGTGGAGAAAGCTTTGTTAGACTTGGGGGCAAGTGTGAATTTGCTTCCATATTCCGTCTACAAGCAATTGGGACTTGGGGAATTGAAGCCAACAGCAATCACTCTATCTCTAGCAGATAGATCAGTGAAAATTCCAAGGGGGGTAATTGAGGATGTCTTGGTTCAAGTGGATAATTTCTACTATCCAGTAGATTTTATTGTTCTTGATACAGATCCTACTGTGAAGGAAGCTAATTTAGTTCCTATCATCCTTCGAAGGTCATTTCTTGCTACCTCAAATGCAATCATCAACTGCAGGAATGGGCTGATGCAACTCACTTTTGGCAACATGACACTTGATCTCAATATTTTCTATTTGTCTAAAAAGCAAACCACTCTAGAAGAAGAAGAGGGTCCAGAAGAGTTGTGCATTATTGATACTTTGGTGGAGGAGCACTGTAATAAAAATATGCAAGACAAGTTGAACGAAAGTCTTGTGGATTTTGAGGAAGGTTTGTCTGAATCTCCTACTGTGCTTGCTACTCTATAAAGTTGGAGAAAGATAGAAGAGATTCTACCTTTGTTCAATAAAGAAGAAGAGGCAGCTGCTGAAAAAGAAACTCCAAAACTCAATCTGAAACCTTTACCTGTGGAGCTGAAATATACATATCTTGAAGAAAATAATCAATGTCCTGTTGTGATATCTTCATCTCTGACCAGTCATCAAGAGAATTGTTTAATAGAAGTTCTCAAGAGGTGTAAGAAGGCAATAGGATGACAAATATCTGACTTGAAAGGCATTAGTCCTTTAGTTTGTACTCATCATATATATATGGAGAAGGAAGCAAAGCCAATTCGTCAACTTCAAAGAAGATTGAATCCTCATTTACAAGAAGTGGTGCGAGCTAAGGTGCTGAAGCTACTTCAAGCAGGAATCATTTACCTTATATCTGATAGCCCTTGGGTGAGTCCTACTCAAGTGGTACCAAAGAAGGCAGGGATCACAGTGGTTCAGAATGAAAAAGAAGAAGAAATTACTACACGCCTCACTTCAGGTTGGAGGGTGTGTATTGATTATAGAAAGTTGAATGCTGTAACCAGGAAATATCATTTTCCATTGCCATTTATTGACCAAGTGCTAGAGAGAGTCTCTGGACATCCGTTCTATTGCTTCTTGGATGGGTATTCAGGGTATTTTCAGATCGAAATTGATGTGGCAGATCAGGAAAAGACCACTTTTACATGTCCATTTGGAACATATGCTTACAGGAGAATGCCTTTTGGTTTATGCAATGCACCTGCTACATTTCAAAGATGTATGTTGAGTATTTTCAGTGATATGGTGGAGCGAATTATGGAGGTTTTCATGGATGACATCACCGTATATGGAGGTACATATGAGGAATGCTTAGTCAATTTGGAAGCGGTTCTTCACAGATGCATTGAAAAAGACCTGGTGCTCAACAGGGAGAAATGTCATTTTATGGTACGTCAAGGAATTGTCCTTGGCCATATCATCTCTGAAAAAGGCATTGAAGTTGATAAAGCAAAGATGGAGCTTATTGTCAAATTACCAGCCCCAACAACTGTGAAAGGAGTAAGGCAGTTCCTTGGCCATGAAGGGTTCTATAGGAGGTTTATAAAAGGTTTTTCAAGTCTTTCAAAACCTCTTTGTGAGCTGTTAGCTAAGGATGCTAAGTTTATATGGGATGAAAGATGTCAAAACAGCTTTGATCAGCTAAAGAAATTTTTAACAACAACTCCAATAGTGAGAGCCCCTAACTGGCAACTACCCTTTGAACTGATGTGTGATGCCAGTGACTTTGCTATAGGAGCTGTGCTTGGCCAAAGAGAAGATGGGAAGCCCTATGCGATTTACTATGGAAGCAAAACACTGAATGAAGCTCAAAGGAACTACACAACTACAAAGAAAGAATTGTTAGCTGTGGTATTTGCTTTAGACAAATTTCGTGCTTATTTAGTGGGGTCTTTCATCATTGTCTTCACTGACCATTCAGCCTTGAAGTATTTATTGACAAAGCAAGATGCAAAAGCAAGGTTGATTAGATGGATTCTTTTCTTACAAGAATTCGATCTCCAAATCAAAGATAAGAAAAGAGTGGAGAATGTGGTAGCTGACCACCTTTCAAGGTTAGTTATAACACATAATTCCCATCCCTTGCCTATTAATGATGATTTTCCTGAAGAATCACTCATGTTCCTAGTGAAAACTCCTTGGTATGCTCATATTGCTAATTATTTAGTAACTGGTGAAATTTCAAGTGAGTGGAATGCACAGGACAAGAAGCACTTCTTTGCCAAAATTCATGCTTATTATTGGGAAGAGCCCTTTCTTTTTAAGTATTGTGCAGATCAGATCATAAGGAAGTGTATCCCTGAAGATGAGCAGCAAGGGATTCTATCTCATTGTCATGAGAATGCATGTGGAGGCCACTTTGCCTCTCAGAAAACAACCATGAAGGTATTGCAATCAGGGTTTACTTGGCCATCTCTTTTCAAAGATGCCCACATCATGTGTAGGAGTTGTGATAGATGCCAAATGCTTGGAAAGTTAACAAAAAGAAATCAAATGCCTATGAACCCCATTCTAATAGTTGAGTTATTTGATGTATGGGGTATTGACTTCATGGGACCTTTCCCAATGTCTTTTGGTAATTCTTACATCTTGGTGGGGGTGGATTATGTTTTTAAATGGGTTGAGGCAATCCCTTGTAGACAAAATGATCACAGGGTGGTTCTCAAATTCCTTAAAGAGCACATTTTTTCGAGATTTGGGGTGCCCAAAGCCATAATCAGTGATAAAGGTGCTCATTTTTGCAACAAACCTTTTGAAGCTCTGTTATCCAAGTATGGAGTGAAGCATAAGGTGGCTACACCTTATCATCCTCAGACTTCCGGGCAAGTTGAGCTAGCTAACAGGGAAATAAAGAACATATTGATGAAAGTGGTGAATTCCAGCAGAAAAGATTGGTCTATTAGGCTTCATGATTCATTGTGGGCATATAGAACAACTTATAAGACTATTCTTGACATGTCTCCCTATCGTCTTGTCTATGGCAAAGCATGTCATCTCCCTGTGGAAGTTGAATACAAAGCTTGGTGGGTAATAAAGAAGCTGAACATGGACTTGATCAGAGCCGGAGAAAAGAGATATCTAGACCTTAATGAGATGGAGAAATAAGAAATGATGCTTATATCAATTCCAAAGTTGCAAAACAGAGGATGAAGAAGTGGCATGATCAACTAATCTCCAACAAGGAATTTCAGAAAGGGCAAAGAGTTTTACTGTATGACACAAGACTCCATATCTTTCTTAGGAAGCTCAAGTCAAGGTGGATAGGCCCGTTCATTATTCACCAAGTATATGCCAATGGAGTGGTGGAATTATTGAATTCCAATGGTAAAGACACCTTTAAAGTCAATGGACATCGTCTCAAGCCATTCATGGAGCCATTCAAACCAGAAAAGGAGGAAATCAACCTCCTTGAACCACAAAAAGCCTAAGAAAATAAGGGTTTTGTGGACGTGGTTTTACCACAGTCCGACATTTTTGTAAATTTTGTAAATTTCAAAGTTTTTTTCCATACTTTTGATCTTAGTTTTTGATCTTAAATCATGTTTTTATGTGTGTTTTAATCTTTTTGAATGATCTCAGGTGGAAGAAAATGCAAAGAAATTGAAAGAAAAAAAATCGGGAAGAAATCGGAGCAAAAACAGAGCAAAAACAGAGTAAAAACAAGGCTCTACGAGACTTCGCAGCCTGAGGAAAACTTCTGCGAAAATAGCACTTTGTTGCCAAACCATTCTGCAACACTTTGGGATTCTCTGCGAGAATTTTTGCAGCTGCGAAGGCGAGTTTGGCACACGAGTGCCACTTCGCAGCACAGGAGCCCCCATTTCGCAGCTGCGAAACGGCTGCGAAGCGATAAAGCGTGAAATTCCCTGATTTCGCAACCAAAGTTCCATTCCGCAGGGTATTTCGCAATTGCGAAAGCAATTTTGGCACACGTGTGCCACTTCCCAGCACAGTGACATTCATTTCGCAGCTGCGAAACGGATTGCGAAGTGGCTGCGAAAATGGCTTTTTGCTGCGAAATTGGCTTTTTTCTGCGAAACTCAAATTGACCCTTAGTCTTCCGTTATTTTTATATATACCGGTCATTTGAGCTGCGAAAAGGGTTTCAAAATAGAGCGCGCCATTCTCGTAGACTATTCATCTCCTTCCTCGAGCCCGACACCGCGCAAGTCTCCGGTCATCCATTCCGGCCAAATTTCGGCAACCCGAAATGGCGCGAACCAGAGGGGCTAAGTCTTCCTTTCCTTCAAGCTGCAAGAGAGTCCCGCGAGAGGAGCCCGTTCCAAAACCCATCTCTGAGCCTTTGCAGCCAAAAGCAATTTCTCCTCCGGCAAAGCCCGTGCCGCAGAAGCCTCTGGCGAGATGTTATCTCACTAGGTCAGGGGGTCGGCCACTGCAAAAGAGAGCAAGGGTTGAAAGCTCAAAACCCATTGATTTAACGGAGCAGTCCCCAGAGCCCTCGCCGGTTCCATCTCCAGTTCCATCTCCGGTGCCATCTCCGGCGCCGCCAGCAGAGCCTAAAGAGCCTCAGCCACCACTTCCCGAGCCCCAAATTCCATCTGAAATAGCCCCTGAAGCAGTAATCAGGCGGCCGATGCTGACGCAGCCTCCAATTGAGGGGAATTTGGACTGTAGAGCCAGGTCATTCCACTCCGAGCTGTGCTTTGACATAGCTACATTTCGATTGTAGCCGGAGCTTGCACAGTCATTCAACCTACTGAGAAGATACCGCATGGAGCACCTGCTGACTCCGAGAGACTTTTTCTACCCAAGGGTAGCCATGGATTTCTATCAATCCATGACAACCAAACAGGTCAGGAATCCAACTTTAATTCATTTTACCATTGATGGGAGGCATGGCATACTGGGAACTCGCCATATAGCTGAGGCTTTGCAAATTCCCTACGAGCCGAGCCATTTCGATGATTTTAGAGCGTGGACCAGTCCTACTGAGCTGGAAATGGTGCATATCCTATCCAGAGGAGCTTCTACACGTCCGCATCCGTTGAGAGGAGAGTTTCCTCCAATCATGTTTCTGATTGATGCATTTTTGCGTCATAACCTCTACCCACTGCAGCATTGGACTCAAAGGAGAGGAGTCCTGTTAGAAGCCCTGTTCAAGATGTCTGAGGGATTTTTCTTCGGCCCTCATCATTTAATTTTGGCAATCCTTCTCTATTTCGAAGAGAAGGTACACAAAAAGAAGCTTCAGAGAGCTGATACCATTCCCCTTCTCTTTCCAAGGCTGCTATGCCAAATTCTGGAGCACTTGGGGTATCCTTCTGAGCCTCAGTTGGAGCGTAAGCGCATTTGCCGAGAGGTATTTACTCTCGACAAATGGAACAACATGATAGCCTATAGAGTTGACCAGCCTGAGCGCCCACAGCCAGCTGCTAGGAGAGCATCCCCATGACACATACCTGAGGGTATACCTATTGCTGCTCCAGCTTCATCTCAGCCATCCACTTCAGTTGAACCGAGGATGGCCATTCCCATTTCTGAATACAGAGAGTTGTATCGTTCATTGGAGACCCTCACAGCATCTCAGAGCAGTCTTGCTCAAGAGATGGCAGCCATTCGAGCATGCCAAGAGCAGATGTTGGCCACTCAGGCTCAACACACTACCATAGACTCAAAGCTCATTTGCTCTACATGCCATTTGACTATCCTATTCGCCCATACAGGATGAGTTTAGCAGATTATTTTGTGAGGGCACCAGAGACACAAATTCATTTGAAGAGGATTGCTAGTGGACTTAGTATTGATCAGGAGACCAAGCTCCAATGTTTAGTTCATTAGTTGCAATTGAATGATGGAGCTCAGTACTTCCACTTCAGTTTTGGTTACTTCTTCGTTTCCAGGCCATATGAGCCTATTGACACTTTATTTCCTAAAGGACACTAATGAGTATGGGGCCTCTATCAAGATAGCAGACATGATAGATGGGACTATTCTGGATGATGAGTATAATGATGAGATGTTCGTGGTAGACATGAGTTAGATTATAGATGATGTTCAGCCAGAGATTTCTTCTCCACTCGATCTATTTAGGGTACTTGCTATTGAGATGGCTGAGGATGTTCAACTTGTCCCTACTCTTGGGTTGCTTACTGCTGTTGCTCATGATGATGATGTACTTGAGGGCGTTATTAGCCCAGTTGTGGTAAAGTCCAAGCATGTGGACCCACCACTTTTTTTTTATGTATTGTAGGGATTTGTCTCATGTTCTGATGACGTACTGACTCTTTCTTCATATATGGATATGAGTCTTTTTTAGTATTTACCTGTCTTTTGTGACATCACTTTATATGCACCTCATTCACCTACATCACAGATATTTGATATAAATGATGAGATTGTACAACATGATTCGGATGACGACACTTCTTCTGCTTTTGATTCAAGTCCTAGTGATAAAAGAGTTTCACCTATCACAGGAAATGTTGAGATTGTTGATTTTAGTACAGCAAACCATCCTAGGGAGTTGAGGATCAGATTGGATTTGTCTATAGATGAGAGGGATAGCCTTGCCCAGTTACTCAGATCATATTTGGATGTTTTTGCATGGTCTTATGAGGACATGCTAGGCCTTGATCCATCCATAGTCCAACATCACTTACCACTTCTATCTCATGTCAGATCGGTTAAGTAGAAGTTGAGACCATTTCATCCTCATTAGATGATTTGTCCCCGAAAACGGTCGTACCATTTGATTCTGGCCCAGACGGGTGTTATCAACAAAATTTATAAAACCTAAATCACCTTACACTAGAGTAGCACAACTAACATAGTATAGTGGCTCTAGGATCGTCCACAGGGATGGGTTTTCATCGTACAGTTGACTTTAGTGAAGGAAATAAAATGGTGCTTTTCCTTATGAAAATTAGCTTTTAAAGAAAATGGAATTGTGGTTGCAAAGATTGATTTTAAGTTAAGCAAAAAAAATAAGTGAAGTTAACTGCAAAGAAAAGGTCTCTTAGAGTTTTAGGTCACTAGGATCGGGTTCCTTAGGCAAAGGGGGAGATTCCAGATCTTCTCCTCGCGTTGGGGACAATAACATAAAGAATGGTTATCTCCCAAACTGGTTTTGTATTTAGCAATTAAGATTTGATCCAAAAGGTTCATGAAAAATGGTAATTGCTTCCCATTAATGGCTTCAAACACTAAAGACCCTCACCTTGAACCACCTTCCAATGGCTCGTAAATGATAACTAATAGACATCCATGGATCTATCAATAAGCATCCATAGAATCTAAAAAGCTTACCAAGTATTGGCCATTCAAGGTGATTTTAAGGGATTTAAAGCTAAACCTTGAAATAAAAACCATTAATGGTTAACAACTACTTTCATTTAAAGCAAAGACAACTCCCACTTTTGCATTCGGTTCCTTCACCTAGCTTCCATCACTCCAAGAAACGTAAAACCTAGCCACTCATCCCCTAAGAAATCATCCTCAGAGGTTGTTTGGTTAGAAAGAAAAGTGAGAACAAAATGAGAAGGAAAAGTAGAGCAAAAGCTCTGTATATTTCTTACTATGGGAATTTACAAGTGTTCAATGATTATATCCCTGTGTGTCTCCAAAAAATGTTACCAAAAGATGTAAAAAGATATGAAAGAAAATATCTAGGTTTTTTACAAGGAGAAAATAGGAAATTACACAAAATATCTAGAGATAAAAATCTAACGGAGTCGGTGCACAGGAAGATTTCGCATGGTGTGCAAAATTCTTTGGTTGTCTCTTGTGGTTTCGCATGGTGTGCGAAATTTCGCATAGTGTGCAAAATTTCGCATAGCGTGCAAAATTTGTCCTTCACTTAGTCTTGCAACTGCTTCTCCTCTTGATTTTGGCATGTTATACGAAATTTTTGTATAGCCATGTGAAAATGCTGGTTGTTGGATTTCTTCCTTGCATCTCTGATTGGCTTGGCAAAGGGCTATGAAGTGCTCCAAAGCTTGGATTCTTCATGTATTTGAGCTTTAACTTGCATTGCCATGGATTTCACAAAATTCTCTCTCTTCTTGGCTTGTTTCAATGATAAAAAAGCTACCAAAAACACCAAAACTTGCCAAAAACTTATTAGTAACCTTTGCTAGGTTCCTTAATGTGCCAATTGAGTTAAAAGGTATTAACTACTACTCAAAAGTGTTTAAAACAGTTAGTTTCAAGCTATAAAAGAGTACTCTTTGAGTAGTAATCATTAGAGTTTGCAGGTGAAAGAGGAGATTTAGAAACAGCTCAGTGTGAGATTCTTATCAATGGTTGAGTATCCTGAGTAGTTGACCAATGTCATCCTTGTTTCTAAAAAGGACGACAAAGTGAGAGTTTGTGTTGATTTTCGAGGTCTTAACAAGGTCAATCCTAAGGATGATTTTTCTTTCTAACACATTGACATGCTAGTTGATAGTACGACGGGTCATTCGATGTTGTCTTTCATGGATGGATTTTTTGGGTACAATCATATTATGATGGCTCCAAAGGACATGGAGAAGACGTCTTTCATTACTGAGTGGGGTACTTATTGTTACAAAGTCATGTCATTTGTGTTGAAGAACGTAGGAGCTACTTATCAGAGAGCGACGACTACCCTCTTCCATGACATGATGCATCGGGATGTCGAGGTTTATATAGACGACATGATAGTGAAATCCCGAGATAGAGCATATCACCTGGCAGCTTTGGAGAGATTCTTTGAGAGGATCAAACAGTTTAAATTGAGATTGAATTCTAAGAAATGCACTTTTGGAGTGACTTCTAGGAAACTACTAGAATACATGGTTAGTGAAAGAGGCTTAAAAGTAGATCCAGATAAGATCAGAGCCATCCTTGACATGTTTGTGCCAAGGACTGAGAAAGAGCTCAAAGGCTTCTTGGGTAGACTTTAGTACATTAGTAGATTCATCGCCAGATTGATAGATATTTGTGAGCCCATTTTTCGACTCTTGAAGAAGAGTCAGCCTATTGGTTAGGATGATTAGAGCCAACGCGCATTAGAGAGGATCATGGAGAATTTGTTATTGCCTCCAGTTCTAGTGCCTCCTACACTAGGTCGTCCCTTACTCCTATACTTGTCAGTCTCAGACATAGCCTTGGAATGCATGTTAGCTCAGCTCAATGATTCGGGAAATGAGTGAGCTATTTATTATTTGATTATGAGATAAAATATGTCATGATTGAGCGCTTCTACTTGGCATTGGTTTGGACTACTCGGAGATTGAGACATTACATGACAAAGTATTCAATGCACTTGATATCTCGTTTAGACCCTTTGAGATATTCGTTTGACAGACTTGCTTTAATTGGTTGACTTATGAGATGGTTGGTACTCTTGACTGAGTTTGATATTCATTATGTTACTCAGAAGTTTATCAAATGGAGCATTGTTGCATATCACTTAGCATCATTACTGGTTTCTGATGGTAGGGTTATTGATGATGACTTTCCAAATGAGGATATCGCTGTAGTGACTAGTTTGTAAGATTGGTACATATTCTTTGATGGTGTGACCAACCATTCTGGATACATGATAGGTGTTTTGTTGATATCCCCTCATGGTGACCACATTCCTAGATTTGTTCGTTTGGGGTTCTTTGATCGACACCCTACCACAAACAACATTGTTGAGTATGAGGCTTGTATCTTGGGATTAGAGACAACTCTTGAGCTCGGAATTACACAAATGGAGGTGTTTGGTGACTCCAATCTGGTATTGAGACAAATTCAAGGCCATTGGAAGACTAGAGATGTGAAGCTTAGGCCTTACCATGCATACTTGGAGCTACTAGTTAGGAGATTTGATGATTTGAGTTATACACATCTGCCTAGAGCACAAAACTAGTTTGTTGATGCCTTGGTTACTCTAGCTTCTATGATTGATATTCCTATTAATACCATTGTTCGCCCTTTATTGATTGAGTCAAGATCAATTCCTGCCTATTGTTGCTTGATTGATGAGACAGAGTTGGATGATGGCTTGCTTTGGTACCATGACATATACCAGTTTTTGAGGCTTGGCACATATCCTGAGGTCGCCATGACCAAGGATAAGAGAGCAATGAGACAATTAACCACCCAGTTTGTGATATGTGGGGAGACACTATACAAATGATCAATTGATGGGATGTTACTATTGTGCTTAGACCACGCCTCTGCTAATCAAGTGATGAGAGAGGTTCATGCAGGAGTTTGTGGACCACATATGGGAGGGCATATGTTAGCCCATAAGATCATGAGGCTTGGCTATTTTGGGTTGACCATGGAGATAGACTATTGCTAGTTTATTCAATGATGTCAAAAGTGTTAGATACATGGGGACCTCATTCATGTGCCACCTTCAGAGTTACAAGCACTGACTTCGCCATGGCCATTTTCAGTATGGGGTATAGACATTATTGGGAAGATTTCACCGAAGTCTTCCAGTGGTCATGAGTTCATCTTAGTTGTCATTGATTATTTCACCAAGTGGGTAGAGGCTGCCTCGTATGTGAGATTGACATCATTTGGGGTCGTTGGTTTCATCATATCACACATTATCTATCGTTATGGAGTCCCTCATGAGTTGATTTCAAATAGGGGAGTACATTTCAAAGCAGATGTTGACACTTTATTACAAAGATATGGTATCCAACATCATAAATTGTCTGCATACAAGCCGCAGACTAATGAGGCGATCGAGGCTATGAATAAGAATATTAAGAAGATCTTGCGGAATATGGTTGAGACTTCTCGGGATTGGTTAGAGAAGCTCCATTTTGCATTTTGGACTTATCGAACTTCTTTTCGCACCTCTACAGGAGCCACAGTACCCTACTCCTTGGTGTATGGTATGGAAGCAGTGTTACCAATTGAGATAGAGATGGGTTCATTGAGGGTAGCATTAAAGCACTAGATTTCAGAGGTAGATTAGGCTTGAGCTCAATTAGACCAGCTCAATTTCCTATATGAGAGGAGATTGAGGGCAACAGACCATGTTCAAGCCAATCAGAGGAAAATGGCCCATGCATTCAAAAAATGGGTCAAGCCTAGACCGTTTTGAAAGTCATCAAAGGATTGATCAAAGATCCCAGAGGGAAGTTCAAACCCAATTAGATCAGACCTTATTTCATTAGGGAGTTGACCCCAGAGGGCGCTTCATGGTTGATGGATCTAGATGGAAACCGATTCTCGGAGCCAACCAATGTAGATTAGCTGAAAAAGTATTATGTTTGAGACTGTGGTCGTAGAATGGGTGACCATTATTTCGATTAGCCATATTTGTGGACCCGCATTTTTCACATGCGTCCCTACTCAAATGGCAAGACTCATTTTTATTGGTGAAAAATTTAGTTTTGGAAAAGTTGAAGTTGCCACTTATTTTATTTTATTTTATTTTAGAAGGGAAAATAAAACAAGAAAGAAAACCCTAAAGAAGTGACTCCTTAGTTTTGGAAAAACAAGTCTTGAAAAACTTGAGTCTTGGTCCAAGGATCAAGTTACCTATTAAGAAGATACCTCTAAGAGGTAGCACCCCTCTAAGCCCTAAAGAGGTCTCTAATGACTAAGTCGAGGGAAAAGTGACAATTAATCAATTGATTGAAGATACCTAGGTAGGCTAAGGTGATTTCAAAACTAGCATGCCAAAAAAAAAAAAAATCAAATCACAACACAAAGGAGGGTTAGGATGTTACCTGGACTGTCTCTCAAGCGCTATTATAAAACATCAAATATAGCACATGACATGTATTTAATCAGAGCAAATCGAACATACATCCAAGAATCCAAGAATCACATCAAGTATGGATATAGTCGTCAATAGCATACATGTCCATAGAATTCTCGAAAATAGGTGAGAATGAGCGTACCTGGATAACAAGCTAAAATGCCTCTGTGGGAAACAAGGTTGCTTAATAACAGGTGTAAAATAATCTCATGTACCATAAAGAGGAAGCACAATCAATCAGATATCAAGCAAACAACATTGAAGAGAATATCGTGGATGTCGGGTTCCCACCAAAACCCTAATTAATTTTGCATGAGTTGATTCTATGAATTTCATTGTTTGGAATCATGAGGTTTGTCCATGCTTATGTGAAATCAAGAAAATCAAGAAGATGATTGAAAATTAAGAAAAAAAAAAAAGGTGAAAATGCATACCAAAAATAAAATGGCAGCAAATATTATTATAAAAAAAAAAAACTGAATTTTATTACCTAGGGAAGGTTTAAGGATGATTCTTTAAAGTCAGGGTTATTTGGATGAAAACAACTTTGAAAAACACAATTTAAAATATTTAAAATCACGAGGAAGACAAGATGGGTGTAGGAGGAAGAGGAAAATGTGCACCAGGATGGCTGTTTTGGAATGCAACCTGGGGATGTGAAGAAGACTTACATTGCTGGTGGTTGTGTGAAGAGACCTTTGTGTATTGCAGGTATGACTGAAAAAGAACTGACCAAATTCATTTTAGAGTCCATGTTCACTGGGTTTGAGTGTATAATTTTGATCAGCAAAGGCATTCCAACCCAACTCTGGCTTCCCAGAATCACAACTTGCATTATTAGTAGGAAATTATAGTGAAGCAATTAAAGCCCAGTTCCAGATCTGATTTCGTTACTGCCACTCATTCTAAAGTTTCAAGTCTTTGCTCAGCAGTTCATCCGATTTATCTATTTTCTCATAGTTCACTTCTGGATTCTTCTGTAGCTTAGATTTTGTGTCTTTTTATTCATCTTGAACTTCATCTCTTACCCTTTTAGCTATCTTAATGAGTCATTTGTAGCTTGCGTGAGGGAACTCACTGACTGATCATATGGCCCACTCCCATTATTTGAAGATACAGTTGTGGTAATAGCATCAGTTTTAATCTAGGATACTATTGTGCTTAAAGAGGGCTCTCAACTCTGCCTATTGTTGTTGGTGTCCCTATTAAAACTGACTTGATGGTAGCAAGGCTTTACTAAAGATAACTTTCTTGACACCGCTAGCTCTGCGAGATGTCTCAAATCGTAGCTCAAGAGACTTATATTCGAGGATCTTACTACCAGTGGTTGTTACTTGTCTTGCTTCATTAAAATGTTTGCATAAGTAGAACCAAAACCTGGTGCAATTTTCCAGTTGGAGTGTACTATCATTTCTACAAATTCGATGTGACTGAAGTAAAACCTGAAATTGGGCGACTAGGCTTCATAGTGGAAAATGTTGAATTTCCAACGTGAAGAAAAAGAGAAAGCAAATGTGCAACCTAGAAGTAATTTGAAGCAGCTAGGGAACTCGAGTACATGTACATTATGAGGTCAATATTCTCCAAACCCATAAATACTCGTCCATTCCCTGACCTGGTGCTTGTAACTTTCTTTAATCACAAATGCAACAACTTGATTTAAAGCTGCATATATGTGGTTTTTCTGTCTCCTTTCTGGTTGCTCTTATAACATTCTTATGAATCTCGCATTCAATCAAATTTAGAGGGCCACCTCAACAGTTTTAGAACCTCTCTTGGCAAAAGGTAATTTGAACTCTTGGAAAAGAGTGTCATTTTTCTATTTCATCATACCTCACCAATCTCCTATTTCTTCAATTCAATAACAGCACTTTACAACTGATCTCCTTTTTCAATGCTCGAGCTAAACATCAATTCAATCCACTTAAACCTTGATTTAAATAATTTTGGACTCTCTTTTTGCTAATGCAACCTCAGTTCCAGCATTCTGCTTAACATATTATACATAATCCAGATGGCCAGTTAATTTTCCATAGTTAGCTAGGAGACTGTAACCCTACGAATTCCATCATTTCCATCATTCGAACACCACGATCATTAACAGTAGATACGATTAATATCAGTTGAAGTGTTTTTTGTCTTTCCATAATTTGTTGGTCTATCTTATTCCAGAATCTGAGTACATGGAACTATTGGTAACCATGAAGGCCATGCATGCCATGCCAAAATGAAAATGGGAAAGATGGCAAAAAGTCCTATCAGTAGAAAACTTGAATTAGGCTCAATCTTTTTGGATTCCACGGATGACTTTGGAGATGGTTCTATATTGATCTGTTTGAATTCTCTTGACGGATTAAGGAAGCTCTACATCAATATATTTAGGTTCTTTGGATACTAACCCATCATCGCTTGCAGGTTTCACAAATGAGGCATCAAGTCTTAAGAGATGTCTTCTAGTTGTCCTAGGTTGTAACATCTAAACTAATATAAAAATGAGTAATAGATTGAAGTTTTCTAATCTTTTCAAAAAACTGTGCACTTGCTAGAAAAATGGTAGGAATCTGCCTTCGACATAGTTCATCTATTAGTAAGTTTGTTTCTAGATACATGATAGGTTCACTAACAAGTGACAAAGCAAAATGTCTCAATGACACTCCTTCTTATATCCCTTATGTTTTAACATCAGGAACACATTTCAATCATCTTCTTGTGGAGATCAATGGCAGAATTCATAGCCTCTAAAGGATCATCCATTTTCTAGTGAAATCTATCTGTCATAAGAGGGACAAATTCTCTTGTCCCCAATCCAATCAAATAATTTAAAATTCACAAATCTAGCTAGAACATCTCTATTGACAGTTGCTGAGTATGGACCAAGCCATTTCGAAAACCAGATATCTCTTGGTCACTAATTAAACCATGCATCATTCTACCTCGAATCAAGACCTTCCTCTCATACGAAGCAGGGAGTTGTCATTATAAGACCACAGTAACTATCTTCAACAGGGTCATTGCCAAAATTGAGGAAACACCTTCTGATTCACCATCTGAAGAAGTGTTCGAGTCTGAATCACTTGATGGAGAGCCCGAATCACCATTGGAGGTACTGGAATTACTGCATCCGTTTACTCTTGAATCTGAGACTGAAATAATCGCCTTGTAGGGTGCACGTATGAGTTGAAAGTAGATATTCCACAACATCATTTCTCAGTCCAGAAAGTAATGTCAGGAATTTGACATCAGAAGCTTTAAAGGACAGAATGACTGAATGACCATAACGTTGGATCAAATGGATGGCCTGAGAGAACCATCTTATTCCAGAAATAATTGTCCCAACAACTCAACCAAAAAAAAACAGCAAATGTCACCACCAAATTCAAACACATGGCAGTAGAGTAATTGCAGAATCTGAATGACTCTTTTGGATTTCGATAAGCAAGGCATAGTACTCCCAAAAATAAACAATTTTGTATCAATATTCTCTTTGTGGCATTCATTTCCTAGACCGCTTGGCAGTGATGTTCTCCCCAGATTTCTCAATAATATAAACTACCACATAATCTGACTTGGATGAAACCCTTCAATAAGTTCAGGAAGGTCAAATGCAACCCTACCATTGCAGCATGAACAATGGGAGAGACAGAGAGCTTCATGCTATGACTGGATGGGCATCAACTTCCTTCTCATTGATATCTCCTTTGAACTTCTTCTGACATAGAGCCTCTCCATATTTATCCTCCCAAAATTTCGACTCATATGAAACGTTTGTAAAATAGTCACCAGAAAACTAGGAGGAAGGAGAAAAAACAAGTATAGTGGAGAACAGAGAAAACAAGAAGAGAACAAACAGGCAGAATAGAAATCAAATAAAGCCACGTCTCATGATCTCTCAATGGGCTCAAGCTAGTAGGAAAGATCACAAATAGGTTTTGGACAAACAAATAAGCAATCAATCTTAACAAA
Organism: Vitis vinifera; assembly: GCF_030704535.1. Classification (NCBI taxonomy): domain Eukaryota; kingdom Viridiplantae; phylum Streptophyta; class Magnoliopsida; order Vitales; family Vitaceae; genus Vitis; species Vitis vinifera. The sequence goes on from NC_081818.1 coordinate 13,506,351, forward strand.
ACAATTTGTGGCCCTTTTCGTCCACACCAATCAACAAGATAACACGAGGATTTGCAGAAAAACAATGTAGAATCATATAAAAATGAGAAGATGAGAATTTCATGTGATCGTACCTGGAAGAACCTACTTTTGAGAAGTATTGCTTGGATTCAAGTGTGATTGGTTCTCATTCTCTAAAAAAATTCTTCCTTTTTGCAGTCTTCTCTCTCCTAACCTTCCTAGTAGTGTGTATGGACTCTATCCCCCTTTCCCCGTGGTGCCGCTGCAACCTTCTCTTTTTCTTTGTTGCATAGAATATCCCCACATATATGTAGCTGTGTACATCAAGGATCTTCTCCCGTGTGTGCATTCCCATCTCATCTCAAAAATAAAATAAGAATTAAAATTAGTAAAGGTCATGTAATTCAAAAATTAAAACTAATTAAAATTATGCAATTAAAAAATTATGTATATCATAGGTACACAAAAAAATTAAGACATCAATTTACGCAATTAATCACATCAATCTCATGCAATATTCTATAAAATAAATAAATAAAAACAAATAACTAACCAAATGATAACAAATAAATAAGTAAATAAAATAAATAAATAAATAAGAAATCAAGTACATGCAAGTGTTAAAAATGAAAATCATGCAAATTATGTAAGTCATGTAGGAATTACCTAAAAAGTGACATAGGTGGACCAAGATGCCTAAGTGGACCTAGCGAACCTAAGTGGATCAAAATGGGCCTAAATGGGCCTAAATGAGCCTAGGTGAATCTAAGTGGGTCAAGATGGACCTAAGTGGGCTAGGTGACCCTCGATGGGCCTAAGTGAACCTAAACAGGGCCATGTGAATCTGAGTGGTCCTAATTGAATTAAGTGGGCCAAGGTGAACCTAAGAGGGCTAAGATGAACCTAGGTGAGCTTAGGTGAGCCTGACAAGTGCATAAGTAACCTAGGGTGATCTAAAAAGTGCCTAAGGTAATAAAAAAGGTATCAAGGTGAAGTGTAATGTGCCTAGGTGAATCTAGGTGAAGTGCAATATGCCTAAGTGACCTAAGGTGAGTGTGTGTAAGCTAGAAGGTGCCTAGGATGTTTAAGATAGTGCCTAAGTCTAGATTAGGGCTGCCAATGGTCACAATGGGGTTAGATAAATCTCTTAATCAAAGTCTCCTAGGTGGCTCATAAAAGATAAGCGACATGAGTAATAATGGGCCACTAGGGAATTGTTGTAAGGTACTAAACGAACACATAATAGGACATGTGCTAGAATGACAAAATGGAGAGTCTACAACCTTGTTATTCCATTTTGACATACAAACTGTTGCTAACCCATTGAGCCTCGCATGTGCATCAGAGTCTTTCTTTCTTATTGCCTTGTTTACACTTTGACACTGGGATAAGGGCCCTTTAGTGTATGCATGCTTCATCTAGAAGTTTCATGAGCCTTGGGCCTATGAGCACATCTTTCTCTCATTATTTTTCTTACCATCACACTATTGCATTCCATCATATCTCATTGGTTGTGTTATTCTTTTTTTTTTTTTTTGTCTCATTTACTACTTGTTTTTCTTCATCTTTTCCCCACCCTGAGTGGTGATCCTCCTCAGTTCATTATATGGAGGACGGTCACATCATTTCCATTATTTGTACCATGGATATTGATCTGAAGACCCTTAGCTTGAGAAGGTCATATCATTGGAGAGAGTTTATGGTACTTTGATGCCTGAGAGCACATCCATCCATTATTAACCTTGTCCCTTTAGTGTTCATTTGTTTATGTTCAGGGTATGTGCATTTGTATATATGTAAAAAAATGAATGAATAATAAATAAAAAAATAAAAAAAAACACATGTGTGTATGTGCATGGTATTCTCCATCATTGAGCATGTATATTGATATTCGAGGGTCACTTTATCGAGTATGTTTGTTGGTGAGAGTTCATATGTGAGCTTTCCAAGATCCTTTTTTCTTTGTATTCACTCGTCACATCTTTTGTTAGAGAATGAGATGAGTGACCTTTTCCTAGAGACTCTGAGTCATTGTATTTTCCATCATTACATTCATTGTTGATATGACTTCACTCCATGTTTGATTTGAGTTGATCATCATTCCTCCTTATATGTTCATTGTTTCACCATCATCCTCGCTATTGCTTTTGATTCATTCCCTTCACTTCACCCTCTTATCCTTGTCTTACAGTGACTTATTCCAAGTTTGCTACTATTTTTGCATCATTTTTACATATTTCATTATCACTTCAATCTGTTTCATTTGTCTCCTATTGATATTATATTCACATTGGGCACTAAGCTTTTCTATACATGTTGCATTTCATACATGAGGGCATGGGTTTTGATCATCGAGTATTTAGGCCTAGTTTTCCTTCGTTTCTATTACCCTATTACCCTAGCCTACGTTACGTCTCATGTCTTAAGACCACCCTAAGTCCATGGGATCAGATGTCATATTCAACAACCCTTACTTTGACAAGTGTTTGAGATTTAGTTGATATTTAGATGTCATCATGTCTTTTCTTATGGGAAACGCCTCTTTGATGTTTGGATCTGACTCAACTGTGGATATAGATGACTAGGATTACACATTTGATGATGGATGATTTGATGTTTTTTTATTTTTATGATCTATCGTATATTTAATATTATATTGGGGCATATTTCCCTTTCAATTGAGATTTATAGATCTTCATGGAGTTGCATGATCCTCATCACTTACGAGATGCATGTTGAGTTGATGGTCTATTGTTATCTTACCATGATCCTACAGTGAAGTATCTCTTAGGCCATTCAGTCAGGCTCACACTTTTGATATTTAGATGTCATCATGCTTCTTCTTTTGAGAAACGCTCTTTTGGAGTTTGGATCTAATTCAATTGTGGATATGGGTGACTAGGATTACGCATTTGATGATGGATGATTTGATGTCATTTGATTTTTCGACCTACCACACATCTATTTCCATATTGGGGCATATTTTCGTCTTGGTTGAGATTTTTAGATCTCCATTGATTTACACGATCATCCCTATTTACGAGATACATGTCGAGCTGATGATATGCTTTTATTTTATCATGATTCTCTAGTGAAGCCTTTCTTAAGTCATTCAATTAAACTCGTATTTTTTTATATTGTCATGATTCTTTGATGATGTTATCTCAGGAGCATAGACTCCCATATCATCATTTCAGTAGATTACATAACAGATCTCTTATACACCCTCATAGAGTTATTCTCGAGTCACCAGGGCAAGCTGGTATACCTATGCTTTCTAAGTTGTGGATGGTTTAACTTTTTGAAATAGAAGTGTTCGGCTTAAGCCATTTGGTTACCTGCATGCCATGATGCATCAGTTGCTGTATTAGAGCATAGTCCTCTTTTTTCTGCTGTCGAGATTATTGATTTCTCACTTAGCTTTGATAACCTTCTTTGTTGGTCGTAGTTTTGATGATTTTGTCGAGATGAGCCTTCAGGGAAGCATGACTTTTGAGTTTTGACCATTCCAGTACCTATGACTCCTTAGTAGATCGTTATGTTAAGGCGATGATAGTTTCCCCAGTGGACTATTTTGTTTGAGGATCGTTCATTTGAGACGACGATGGATTCCTCCAATAGGGTAACTCGAGTTAAAGGCATCTGGATTATCATGACGCTTTGTCAAGCCTTGTGATTTAGTCAAATGGGTTTTGAGACTTTATTTTATAGTTGATTTGACCATTCCGACTCGTCATCGGAGCATCTTTTAAGACTCATGAAGTCTTTTTTAGACCCTTTTAGTGGATCGAGAGTTGTGATGACACGCCACACTGGGGCATATTTTCCTTCATCATTCCTTCTCAACTTGGCATTCAGAGCCACTTTCTCTCAACATTTCAGACATTCAGAGCCACCATTTCTTTTCAGTTTGGCATTCAAAGCCATATTTTCTAGTTTTAGGTGTTTAGAGCCATCTCTTCCAGTTTTCAGCGTTCAAAGCCATCTCTTTCAATTTTAGGCGTTCAGAGCCATCTCTTCCAATTTTAGGTATTTAGAGTCATTTCTCTTCTATTTTTAGGCATTTAGAGTCATTTCATCAGCTTAGGCATTTAGAGCTACTTTCTTAGCTTAGGTGTTCAGAGCCACTATCCTCAATTAGGCGTTTAAAGCCACTTTTCTCAACTTTGGCGTTCAGAGCCACCACTTTCTCACATTGGTGTTCAAAGCCACCTTACCTAATTTAGGTGTTCAAAGCCACTTCCTTATATTAGGCATTTAGAGCCACCATTTCTTTTTAGTTTGGCATTCAGACCCACCATATTTTCTAGTTTTAGGCATTTAAAGCCATTTCTTCCAATTTTAGGCATTTAGAGCCATTTTTCTTCCAGTTTTAGGTGTTTAAAGTCATTTCATCAACTTTAGTGTTCAGAGCCACCATCCTCAATTAAGCATTCAGAGCCACTTTTCTTAGCTTAGGCGTTCAAAGCCACTTCCTTAACTAGGCGTTTAGAGCCACCTTACATAGTTTAGGCATTCAAATCCACTTCCTCATATTAAGCATTCAGAGCCACTTCTTTCCATATTTCAGGCGTTCAAAGCCACCATTTCTTTTTAATTTGGCATTTAGAGCCATTGGTCAGCTTGATGTTCAGAGCCACCATATCTTCACAGTTGTGGCATTCAGAGTCGTTGTTCTCGTTCTTTAGTTTAAGCATTTAGAGCCACATTCATCAGTTTGGCGTTAAGAGCCACTGTTCACAGTTTGGCATTCAGAGTCGTCGTTCCTAGTTTGGCGTTCAGAGCCACTCTTTCTCCACATTTCAGTTAGGCTTTTAAAGCCACCATCTCTTCACAGTTTGGCGTTCAGAGTTGTCATTCATAGTTTGGCATTCAGAGCCATCATATCTTCAGTTTGATGTTTAGAGTTGTATCTTCAGTTTGGCATTCAAAGCCATTGGTCAGCTTGGCATTCAAAGCCACCATATTTCTTTAGTTCGGCATTTAGAACCACATTCCTAGCATTTAGAGTTGTCAATTTTTTTAGTTCAGAATTCAAAGTCGTCTTCTTCACTTTAGGCGTTCATAACCATTTCTCCAACTTAGGTATTCAGAGTCACCGTCTTGATTAGGCGTTTAAAGCCACTTCCTCAGTTTAGGCGTTCAGAGCCACTTCCTCAATTTAGGCGTTTAGAGCCACTTTCCATAGTTTAGGAGTTCAAAGTTTCCTTGCTCATTTTAGGCATTCAGAGCCACCTTGCTTAGTTTAGGCATTCAGAGCCACCTTCCTTAGTTTAGGCGTTCAAATCCACCTTTCTTAGTTTAGGCGATTTGAGCTACTTTCCTCGTATTAGGCATTCAGAGTCACTTCCTTAGTTTAGGTGTTCAGAGTCCCCTTCCTCAATTAGGCATTCAAAGCCATTTCTTTTGATATAGGTGTTCAGAGCCATTTGTTTTAGTTTAGGCATTCAGATCCACCTTGCTTAGTTTAGGCGTTCAGAGCCACCTTCCTCAATTTAAGCCTTCAGAGTCATTCTCCACATAGATGTTCAGAGCCACCACTTTCTCAACTTAGGCATTTAAAGCCACTTCTCCAACTTAGGTGTTCAGAGTCACCTTTATCAATTTAGGTGTTCAAAGTTGTTTCGCTCAGTTCCACCTTACTCAGTTTAGGCATTCAAAGTCGTCTTTATCAATTTAGGTGTTTAGAGCCATTTTGACCAGTTTTTCCTTCTTCAGATAGGCATTCAAAGCCACTTCTTTCTTAGTTAGGTGTTCAAAGCCACTTTCTTAGTTAAGCGTTCAGAGCCACTTTTCCAGCTTAGGCGTTTAGAGCCATTTCTTCTGTTTAGGTGTTTAGAGTCACCTTCCTTAGTTTAGGTGTTCAGAGCCACCATCACTCTCATATTAGGCATTCAGAGCCATCATTTTCATTAGGTGCTCAAAGCCATTTCTCTCATAGGCATTCAAATCCATTCCTCCCACAGGTGTTCAGAGTCACCTTCACCAATTTCATAGGCGTTCAAAGCCATAGGCCTTCAGAGTCGTTCTCTCTACGGGCGTTCTAGGCCACCACTTTCTTAGTTAGGCATTGAGAGTCATTTCAAGAACTCAAACGTTCAGAGCCACCTTGCTCAATTTAGGAGTTCAGAGCCACTTCTTTCAGTTTAGATGTTCAGAGTCACTTCCCCAACTTAGGCGTTTAGAGCCATTTCATCAGTTTAGGAATTCAAAGCCACTTTCTCCAACTTAAGTGTTCAAAGTCACTTTCTCAGCTTAGGCGTTTAGAGCCATTTCTTCCGTTTAGGCATTCAGAGCCATCTTCCTTAGTTTAGGCCTTCAGAGCCACCGTCACTCTCACATTAGGTGTTTAGAGCCATCATTTTCATTAGGCACTCTAAGCCATTCCTCTCATAGGCATTCAGAGACTTTCTTCCCACAGGCACTTAGAGCCATAGTTTAGTTGTTCAAAATCGTTCATCTCAGTCTTGGCATTCAAAGCCACATTTCAAGTGTTTAGAGTCGTGATTTTCCAAGATTTGTCCTCCTTCATTATGTGTGATATAACTCTTTGAGCTCATAGCATGTGTCTTGATTGTATTGTTAGATACCTTGCACCTTGTGTCCTCTATGGTGCACATGTAGTTTTCCTTCTATATATGTTCGTCCTTATGCTCCTAGGTGGTTCGACTGCTACTCAACTTTGACATCGATTTTCAAATCACTTTTGGAGACATCTTTGAGGAAGTCTGGGTCCATAGCGCAACTTTAGAGACACCCTGAGAGCTACATTTCTCTTAGGATTTTAGAGCCCCTTTTATTCCTTTGTTGGTTTGAATGAGTTTGTGTTCTACTTGTGTACCTTTAAGGTCTTTCTTTTTCTTTGGTAAAGTTCACTTTGTTCCACTCACTATTCATAATTTCTTTTCACTCTAGTGTTCATATTCCTTATACTCATGAACTCTACCGAAAAGGGGCATATTTGTAAACCCCTCTTGTGAACCAAGGGGTATTCGTTCTTTTTTATTATTGCTTTCATTGTCAGCATTTCATGAGATATTTTATTACCACCCTGAGAGAGCTGGGCATCTCTATGGAAAGGAGTGGGGGACGATTTCCAAAAGGGGATGCATGGGACGTGTGACAAAGACATCACCACCTTGCCATGGTGGTGGTTAGGAGAGAGACATCTCTGAACAAGGAGCAGTGGAACAGGTAAAGGCTTGCAAGAAAAGAAAAACAGGGGGGAAAGGTTTTCAACAAGTGGAGATTTTTGGGAGAAGGTGAGAGAGGAGGATCGAATAAGCAAGGGAAGGCTTTTGCTGAGTTGGGAGAACTTATGGAATCAAGTGCTTGAAGCCAAACAATCCTTGTTTGAGTTGGAGTTATTTAGGTGCAGTTACTGCATGATTTGTTATCCCATTTTTGCACCATTTTGCTCTATTTCTTGCTGATGTTTGGGTTTGTTTCTGATGATTAAGAGTGGACATTAGAAATCATACATATGTGAGATCATCTAGATACACTTTCTGTTTGGTTTTTTTTATTTTTCTAGAATTTGAAATCATTCTCTATTTCTTTGCTCTGTTTTGGTTTATTTGTAAAATGCCTGCAACCATTTGTTTTTTTTTTTCTATTTATATTTAGAGTTCATTTTGGTCACTCCCGATCAGTTTACTAGCTCATTTAAAAACTATGAAATGGTGCAAGGTTTAATGGTATTTGGTTTGTTTATGTATGCTCTGTTTTGGTCTTTGTTGTGTTTGGGTGAGTGTCCTGACTAGTTGGGTTGACCATCTTGGTTGGGATGTTCCTAAGAGAACCCCGTATATACCACTTTTCACACATACAAAAATTTTTGGATGCCTGTATTACCATGTAGCCCACACACCAAGGCCTCCACATCTTTCCCTCGCGAGTTCCTTGTGAGATTTGTTGGAATTCAGTTATGGGCATGGTGAAGAAGAAGCCATTCAGTAGTTATAGAAGGATAATGCAAGCCATTTCAGCATCACTAGTGCAATATGGAAAGGTGGTAACAAGGGAAAAAGGTATATCTGGTCAGCTAGGTCACGATGACATGGTGAGCAGCTTGTAACCCAACCACATTAAGTTGAAGAGTTATGCACATTTCTGATGTATGGAGCCATTCTAGCTTTGTTTTAGACACTGGGTTCTTGTTCACTTGCAAGGATGGTTCGTGTGGTCATCTGGGAAGGTAACCTAGTGGAAATCGAATACTATTTTTTTTTTCCACCGCCGAAGACCCCTCATGAGCCCATGGATTTTCTCTTTCGCTCTCGGAGCATGTTGGCTTTGGAAATTTCTAAGTCTTTAGCTCCTAATCAGATGAAAGTGCTTCCCAAGACGTTGAGTGGTGGTGGTGGCTTTGCCATATTGAAAGACATCGGTGGAGAGGTGATGGAGTGACAACTTAACACATAAGTGAAGATCAAAACAGTAGAGAGAGAGAGAGAGGGGAGAGAGAGGGAGCCTCTCAACTTCCCAAACTTAGGGTTATTGTTGAGATTTCTTTTTTTTCATCAATAAATTTTTTTAGGGTTGAAGGGAGAGTGATTTCAGGAGGTTCAATCATCGGTTTTGTCAGAGATGATAGTGTTTCTTCATACACACCTAAACCTATGCCTTACCCCACATGCTTTATTGCCTTTGAAGACTCTACCACATTGGTTTTCTCATGTTCTGTCACGGTGGCTTGCTCTATCTTTAATGGTGTTCGTTGCTAACTCTATGCTCCTTGTTGGGCAAAGCTCCTGGAGATTTTTCAATTTGCAAGCATTACTTCAAATTCAAGTTGCTTGACCAAGGAGTATTTGTAAGTTAATGTGGACACCCATACTTGCAAGTTGTTGCTAGGTCTTGATCCCTTATTGGCTTCATCATTAAAGAAACATGAAGTTAGGATTGAAGAAAGGATGGAAGTCTATTGTGCCCCTTCATTTGAGGGGCAAATCAACAACTCATTTTGCATTTTTCCAAAGGTGAAGTCAGTTGGTTATGGTCTTGGAAATCCACCAATTTATCTCAATGTGTACGACTTGACACCTATGAATGGTTATGTCTATTAGGCCAACCTTGGGATATTTCACTCTGGTGTAGAAGTTCATGGTGTAGAATATGCATTTGGAGCTCATGACAACCCAACTAGTAGTGTCTTTGAGGTCGAACCCTTCCAGTGCACCACCCAACGACCACATATCATCATTTTTTTAATTCTTCATTTTTTGATATAAAGTATAATTTTCCAAAATTTAAATTTCAAAACTTCCATTTTCAAATTTTCAATTTTCAAATTTAATTTTTAATAAATCTCATTCTCAAATAATTATTCAAAATTCCAAATTTCAAAACTTCTATTCTCGAATAATTTTCCAAAATTCCAATTTTCAAATTTAATTTTTTAGAAACCCCTTTCTTAAATAATTCTTCAAAATTCCAATTTTCAAAACTTCCATTCTTAAATAATTTTTCAAAATTCCAATTTTCAAACTTAATTTTCAAAACTTCAATTTTTAAATAATTTTCCAAAATTCCAATTTTCAAAACTTCCATTTTCAAATAATTTTTCAAATTTCCAATTTTCAAATTTAATTTTTAAGAAATCTCATTCTCAAATAATTCTTCAAAATTCCAATTTTCAAAACTTCCATTCTCAAATAATTTTCCAAAATTCCAATTTTCAAATAATTTTCCAAAATTCAAATTTTCATATTTAATTTTTAAGAAATCACATTCTCAAATAATTCTTCAAAATTCCAATTTTCAAAACTTCCATTCTCGAATAATTTTCCAAATTCTAATTTTCAAATAATTTTCCAAAATTCCAACTTTCAAATTTAATTTTTAAGAAATCTCATTCTCAAATAATTCTTCAAAATTCCAATTTTCAAAACTTCCATTCTTGAATAATTTTCTAAAATTCCAATCTTCAAATTTAATTTTTAAAACTCCAATTTTCAAATAATTTTCAAAAATCCAATTCTCAAATAATTTTCAAAACTTCAATTCTCAAATAACTTTCAAAACTTCAATTCTCAAATAAGATTCAAAACTCCAATTTTCAAATAACTTTCAAAACTCCAATTTTGAAATGACTTTCAAAATTCCAATTTTCAAAACTCCAATTTTCAAATAATTTTCAAAACTCCAATTTTCAAATAATTTTTTATTCGTGCCCGATTGTGATCACAATCCCCGGCAACGTTGCCATTTGATTCGTTCCCCGGCAACGGCGCCATTTGATTCGTGCCCACTTGGTGTATCAGCTGATTCATGTCCAGCTGGTGCTCCTTGATTGAGGTAGTAATCAACAAAATTTATAACCTATTACACCATGAACTAGGGTAGCAAAGACAAAGCTACTATAGCATAGTGGCTCTAGGATCGTTCACTGGGATGGGTTTTCGCTCCACAATTGATATTAATTCAAAGATGAATTGGTGCCTTTTCATTTCAAAGTTAGCTTTAAAAGAAAACATAAAGATGTTTGAAAAAGGATTGGTTTTAAACTAACCAAAAATAGTAACTAATTTTAATTACAAAGAAAAGTGTTTCTTGGAGTTTAGATCACTAGGCTCAGATTCCTTGTACAAAAAGGGAGTTCCAGTCACTTGTTTCTTTTCCTCGCATTGGGGATTTAACATATAGTTATTTCCCGAACCGGTGTGGTACATATGCTTCCCTTTAATGGGTTCAAACACTAAATCCCTCTCATTGATGCATCTTACAATGGCTCATACCTCTTACCTAGCACTTGCCATTCAAGGTGATCTTTAACCTTGAATTACCTGTCAAAAGCTCGCAAGAGATAACTAATGGATGTCTCCTTAGAGTCCAAAAGCTTACCAAGTGTTGGCTATTCTAGAAAATCCTACCTTCAAACCACCTTCCAAAGGCTCGCAAGAGATAAACTAGTGCATCTCAATGGATGGAGATCACTTGTCTTACCAAGTGTTGGCCCAGGTGATTTAAAGACATTTTAAGTTAACTAAAAAGATAAAAACCATTAACGGGTCACACTTTCTCTTCATTAAAAACTAAAACAACAAAACTTCCAATTTATGCATGTGGAAACTTACCCGGCTTTCTTCACTCCAAGAGACGAAAAGCCTAGCCTCTCATCCTCTGAGGAAAAATCCTCAGAGTTTGATTGGCTAGAAAGAAAAAGTAAATAATATACAATACAATCAAAACGAGAAGGTAAGGTAGAGCAAAGGCTCTGTATTTTACTTCCTTTCCAAAACTGTACAAAGGATATATTTGCGTCTCTCTGAGAACAGGCTCTCGAGAGATTCTACATATATATATATGATCGATATCTATTGTAAATGAAATTACAAACTATATATAAGGGGTTATTTACCCTTTGTTCTTACTTAAAGACTAAGGAATCTTATCATTGGTGGATTACAAAGAGAGTTTGGGGATTTAAACATCAAATATCTAAAGCAAAATATCTCAAAATATCTCAATTGTCAGAGTTTGATTGGCTAGAAAGAAAAAGTAAATAATATACAATACAATCAAAACGATAAGGTAAGGTAGAGCAAAGGCTCTGTATTTTATTTCCTTTCCAAAACTGTACAAAGGATATATTTGCGTCTCTCTGAGAACAGGCTCTCGAGAGATTCTACATATATATATATGATCGATATCTATTGTAAATGAAATTACAAACTATATATAAGGGGTTATTTACCCTTTGTTCTTACTTAAAGACTAAGGAATCCTATCATTGGTGGATTACAAAGAGAGTTTGGGGATTTAAACATCAAATATCTAAAGCAAAATATCTCAAAATATCTCAATTGTCGGTCGCACATATTTGGAAGCTTCAGGAAAACACCGAAGAAAAATATCTCAAAATGTTGGTCGCACATATCGGGAAGCTTCAGGAGAACACCGCGACACTGTGTAAAATGGCTGCGAAACTTTTCGGGTAAGCGCTATTAAACGATCCGGATATGTCTGATCGGGGTTCCTCTCCCATCCGGCGTCAGGCGCCGGATGTGAAATATCCGGGTGGAATGGCGGCAGAGAAGAATTTCGGATGTGAGACATCCGGGTGGAATGTGAGCGGAGAAGAATTTCGGATGTGACACATCCGGGTGGAATGTCGACGGAGCAGAATTCCGGATGTGAGACATCCGGGTGGAATGTCGACAGAGCAAAATTCCGGATGTGAGACATCCGGGTGGAATGGCGGCGCGCTCCCCTATCCGGATGTGAGAATAAGATAGAAGATGATAAAAAGCCCTCCTTTGGTGTGTTTGGACGCCCTGTCCGGACATCTTTTGCCATGGATTACAAAGAACTCTCCTCAATCTCGGATTGCTTTGGTGATCAAAAAGCTATCAAAACACCAAAACTTAACACAATTTGATTAGAATTGATTGCAAAGGTCCTTAATATGTTAATTGGGTTAAAAGGTAATAACTACTACTCAAAAGTGTTTAAAAGTGTTAATTACAAGCTATGAAATAGCACTTTTTGAGTAGTAATCAATTTTCAAAACTTCAATTCTCAAATAATTTTCAAAACTTCAATTCTCAAATAACTTTCAAAACTCTAATTTTCAAATTTCAGTTTTTCAAATAATTTTAATTGCACCCTAATTTTCAAATAATTTTAAGTCATTCTTTTTCTTCTTCCTTCATTAGGGTTTAGAGTCACTAAAAATCCCGCTTTTAAATAAACTTGCTACATTTCCTTTTAAGTAAGCACTTTCACAAATTTTCTTTGATCTCTAAATAATTTTTTGATTTCTTGATTTTTAATAAGCATGAAGGCAATTTTCATAATTCCAAAACAATGGAATTTATGAGATTAATTCATGCAAAATCAATTGAGTTTTGGTGGGGGGCCCTACATGCGAGTTTTCTCCTTTGATTGTCAATTGTCATGCTTAATGAATGTTGCCTGATCTTTGTCTTGCTCTTTGATGTGCATGTGCTAATTTTATCATTATGAGCTAACCTTATTTCCATGATAGCACATTTTTATTTGCTGCTAAGGTATGCTCCCACTCCTACTTCATTTATTTATTTGTTCTGATGCTCAATTTGTTTTATTATTTGATCATTTTTTTTTTGTACCCATTGATTTCCTTATCAATTATTACACTTGCTTAGCTTTATTTAGTAGAGACTCATTTCTAGGGACTTAGAGGGGTGCTACGACTCATCATCGTACCTTCCCAATAAGTAACCTAACCCCCGAACCCGACTTTGGCTTTCCATAGGCTGTTTTTTCCAAATAAGGAGTCCCACTCCAAATAAGTAGTGACTCCAAGTCTTTTTCAAAAAATCAAATTTTCACCAAATAAAGAGCAAGTTTGCCATTGAGTGGGAACGCATCGTGCAAAAACACGGGTCCATAGTATGATCCTTTAATGGAGCTTACAACCAAATCTATTAAGAAATGAAGAAATAAAACAATCATCCCATTCAATCAACACATGCAATAATAAAAAAGAAACATGCATATGTTCCTAATGAGATAATATCAAGGCTACAAAAAATAGGTTAGCATACCCTAAATAAAGATCTAAGCATGCTTATAATATTATGCTTTGATATGAATTATTGGCATCTTAGATCTAAGTAATAGAAGAAATACCAATTTTTACAAAAAAAAAAATTATCTTTAAGGTTAAAGTACTAACCTTTTGGTTTAGATGCTCCCAAACCTTAAATTCCAAGTGTTGAAGAATCAAATCGATGTCGTCAAAAGTCTCGTAGACCTACGATCTTCTACCTAATGGTTCTTCTTTAATCTTCGCACACTTCTGATATGGGGGAAGATAAAGTGGAGGCTATAACTCTCTTTCTCTCTAGAGGTGGAAGAAAACTTTGTGGAAAAGTTATTGAAACCCTAACCTCTAAGGGGGTATTTATAAGGTTCCCTAGTGGGCTTAAGTGGCTTAAGCCCACTAAGGGTTTAGGTCACTTAATCTAGCCTAAAACGAGTCCTAATTGATTAATTAACCTAGCAAAGCCTACTAATTAATCAATCAGCCCAAATCAAAGATTTTTTTTCACTTACCCTACATAACCCTGGATAATTACCAAAATGTCCTCATGCACAAAAGTGAACCTAAAGCTAATCAGACCCTCACAAACCGTGCCAACAAGGTACATGAGCTCAAGTAGGGAACACTAGGACCCATAAAAACAATGTTGACTTCCTCATAATTCAATTATGAAGTTAATTCACCGTCCCACTCAATGAATCAACTAAACTTTATTACCCTATGTAAATAACAACGAAACACTAAGTGCTTGGGTCCATGACCTGACCTGCTATCCATTATATTCAGTTTCTTCATGAACTGGTATTCGTAGTCTAACAAGGTGAAAGTTATCAACCTTTCAAGACTACCTCTACTATCTTTGAATTACAAATCCTCCTATTGTGTGTTCAACTGACATGTCTTAGCTTTTAAAGAGTCTATATCAAGTTCCACTTAAGGAACTACTATGACAATAATTTTCATGAACACAACTCCTTAGGGTCGCCTAATGGGACACTTTTTCTCAATCCCATGAGATATCATGGTGTCTCTATTAAGAATACTTATTACTATTAGCTTCCATCAAAAGTGACCCAATCCATAGGGAAAATCAGCTTGCAATCTCACAGATAGGTCAAAGTCTCAATATTCTATTAAAGTTGAGAGACAACATAATGAAGTAGCTTGGTGAGGTCATGACAAATTGATAACCTTAAGTCATGACTTACCGTAGGTCCTATCCAATGTGTAGTCATACCCACTAGTGCACTAACTATGGGAAACCTATCCTAATGGCCAAAACCAATCATCCCTCTAATTAGGAGGTAGTGTACTACAACTTATAATGGATTACCTAAGCCATGAACTAATTGTGAACAAGTCACTTACTTACAAAGAACCCATGGCTTAAATCTTCCGTGCAATTCCTAATGCACCTAAGTTATGTACAATATAAGAAATGTTAGGCAAGAATACCCATAAAGTACAATGCATGGAATAAGGATAGATAAAAAATGAAACTAGAATATCATTAAATAAATAATGAATTCCAAATATATTATATCATACCATGCTTTTAAGGGTTTTATCCTAACACATGTACTTTAGTAGCCTAGTGAGTCATGACAATTGATAACCTTACGTTATGATTCATCGTAGGTCTTATCTAGTGTGCATCACATACAGTAGTGCACTCACCATGGGAAACTCATCCCCATAGCCAAGACAAGTCATCCCTCAAATTAAGAGATGGTGCACTACAGTATATATTAGATTGCCCAAATCCATGAACCGACTATGGACAACTTATCTATTGACAAGGAACCTATGAGTTATATCTTCTATGCAACTTTTAATGCACACAAATTATGTACAATGCAAGATATATGAGTTGAATACTCAAATCAATGTCAATATACCAAATGGGTAGCAAGGGGATAGTTAAGTTTAACTTTGTTACATCATGTCTTACTTTTATGGGCTCAATCCCAACATACCTCTCTAATCCTTGAGTTATAGATCCTCCTATTATGTGATCAACTGACATACTTTAATTCCAATGAGCATATGTCAATTTCCACCAAAGGAATTACTATGACCATAGATTCCATGATAACATGTCCTTTAAATCACCTAAGGGAACACATCGTCTCAAACCCATGAGATATCATGGTGCCTTTATTGAGAATGGTTATTGCCACCAACCTTCATCAACAATAACCCAATCTGTGGAATATATGATCACATTAGGGTCTCACCCATAGGTCAAAGCCTCATGTTGATTTCTACAAGACTTAATATCCTCTTATGGTTGAGAGTCCATGCAAAATAAGAGCTTGGTGAATCATAACAACCTAATAACCTTACTTCATGATTCATCATAGGTCTTATATAGCGTATAACCATACACACTAGTACATTCACCATGGAACCTCATCCAACGGCCAAGACAAGTCATCCCTCCAATTAGGAGTTAGTAGTACATTATAGTCTCTATTAGACTTCCCAAATCCATAAACTAATTGTGAACAATTTTTCATCTAACAAATAACTCATGACTTGTATCATCTGTATAACTCCTAATACAACCAAGTCATAGACAATATAAGTGATATGAGTTGAATATTCAAATCAATATCAATGCATAAAAAGGATAGCAAGGGAACAATGATGTCTAACTTTTTTACATCATGTCTTGCTTTTAGGGGCTTAATCCCAACATGATCACCTTACAGAGTTTGAGAAAGTTTATTCAATTTTTAGAGAGACTAATTGTAATCCTATAATCCTAAACTTTTAAAGTTAAATTTGTTTTCTTTTTCCTTAAAAGAAAAGGCCAAGCACCAGCTATATAGTTTAAGAGACCCAGGAGTATGAGAACCTAGCATGAGCTGCAAACTACAATTCTAACTAGAGTTTTTCTAGTTCAAAAGATTGTTGTGTCTCTATGCTACACTTGTAATGAGACCCATACATGGCCCGCATGAAAGGAAACAACAAAACAACAGTGTCTTTATTCTCTTTTATCACTATATAAATCATTGAACATATACGTGTGTAATGGCTCGATTCTAGAGTTTTTTATTCTTTGATCCTTTAAATAAAGCCCTGCTTTGTTTGATATTGGTTCGAGGGCCTTTGAAAAGACATTTTGAACTTTTGTTTTGAATAGAAAGAGACCTTTCTATGAATGCTGGTATAGATTTAAGAAGTTATTGATAAAGTGCCCCCACCATGGATTTGAACCCTGGAGGTTGCTTTCTTTTTTTCTTTTTCTTTTTTTTTTTTTTTTTTTTTTTTTTTTTTTTTTTTTTTTTTAATGAAGGAATCCCCGGGAACTTCATGAATCATCAACCGGTAGAAGCACTAGAATATTTAGAGTTTGCTGTAGAAAATTTAAGGTCCGAGTATTCCAACATCCCAACTCACTCAAGCTAATGCGCAATAAAACCCACTTCTAGCGCAGGTGTTTTAAGATTGAATTCAAAGGCAAAATTGTTGTGCTGGCCGGGAGAATTGACTCAAGAAAGTTAGCATTTTACTAAGATGAGGACAATAATCACCAACTTTACCATATTGCTAAGTGGCAAGCAGTGATTAGATGCTATCAAAGTCTTTCATTTAATTAATGGAAACCACTTGTCATGTACGTAAATGATAAAAATGATAGTAAAGGTGACCATGCATGTTCCACCACTCTTTTGCTTTAGTATCATTTATCTAAAAATTTAGCACCATCCTTTTAAAACATTTTTGAAAGACAATATGTTCAAAATAAATAAATGCAAATAAAAATGAATATCTTTTCCTAATATCCAAACTCAAACTTATAAATTATTCAATCATAAATAAAAACTATTTATGGAATGAATTTTTCATAAAAGAAAAAAAAAATCCAGTACTGTTGGGGAACTGTTCACTTTATAGCAAAAAAATGGCTTTTAAAATTTAAAAATTTGTTTGGAAATATTTTATTAAAAAGTATTTTTTTGATAATTATTGAAAACATGCTTTTTAAAATAATTTAAAGTATTTCTAGATTTTATTTTTTAGAATAGTATAAATAGTTAATAATATGGAGAATTTAAAAAAATTTCATTATGCATGAGTGCACAATATCTTTATTGAAAGAGTTGGTAGAAAAAACTTTTTTATTTATTTATTTTTTCATATTTAGAATAGTAAATACAATTTTTGTCACATCTCATGTTTTACTCCAAAGGTGTAAAAGTCATTTTACACCTTAAGTCGGAAATATGTGAATTGATCTAAACAATCATCTATCATCAATCTAAACTAAATCAAATTCCTAATAAGATCATAATCTAATACTTTGATACCACTTTGTCTTGTCTCAAGGCCTATTCCATGAGTATGATTATCATTTGACACCTAAGTCGCACCTCAAATAGGAAGACTTAAAGTGTGAATTGACCCAATTGTCATTAGTATCTTCTAGTTAAAAATTGATTGTTTGGGTCAATTCACAAAGTCTTCTGACTTGAGGTGTAAAATGATTGTTCCATCCTTAGAATATCAATCCTTGAAGTAGTCACTTGAGATATGAAATGATTGTTTCATCCTTTGACTAGGTCCACCCTTGGAGTAGGTCTTGGGGTGTGACCATTTTACAAGTTAAAAATTGTTATTAAAAACAATTTTTTTTTTTTTTTCTGTTTTCATTAGAAATGACTCATAATAGATCCTACAATTCCGGCAGTAAGAACGTATTTGGTTAGAGGCGATGGTACCATCCACGGGACCATGCCCTCTAATGAATGGCTTGCAAGATGAGCATGCTCAAAATGTGATGGTGCATAGCTGATAGAATATGTTGCATTACAAATTCATTGGTTTTTTTCTTTCAGATTCTTCATTTTTCTTTTTATTTGAAATTCTTATTTATTAACAGGAGAAAAAAAATATCTCCATAAAACGGCAAATACAATTTGTTTGATTAGAAACTGAGAGTTCATTTCCTATTTACAAGGTAAATTTGGGCTCCAAGCTTAGCGAACAAGGTCCTAATCCTAAATCTTCCTCTTGTTGAAGAAATGTGAGACGGCGAACAAATCTATCCAAGGCTTCTTTCATCCACCAATGCTGACACACTTCTCTTGCCTCCGCCACACTCACCCATTTTCTTTCACGCACGTTCTTCTCTGGCCACAGCTCTAGCTCTTCCTTCACCAGCAAAGGGAACATGAATGCTTCACAATAAGTGTCGTTCCTTTTGCTCTTGAAACTCCATTTACCCAGTTCACGCTGCCAAACACACACACAAAATTAATTTCTTTTTCCAATACCCTCTATCTGCAATTAATAGCAAAATTTAATATTTATCCTTATCTGCAATAGTTTCCAATCTTAGAAACAAGTAGGGTGAAGCACAAACCTCAACAATGCCCGTAACCCCAGCTTCCTCCACCGTTTCTCGCAAAGCTGCCTCCGTTTTGGACTCATCCGTTTCCCAACCTCCCTGCATATTTATATTGGTAGACTAAATTTCAATGATAGATGAAGAAATTGAATATTCTCCTAAAAAAGCTCATGTCAAAATTGGCATCATTACCCCACTAATAATCTTTTTACCTTTGGGAACAACATGCTTTTGCCCTTCTGTGAACTAATGAGAAGAACTTCCAGTGCTTCCCCATCCTCCAAGGAGCCCTGATTCGTGATTCTGTATCTATAAGGTATGCATCTGCACAACCATTTGTCCACCGCCCAAACACATAAGCAAAATAATAATACTAATGATATTGTAATTTCCTTAAAGATATGCAAGCACAAATTTGAAATTTCCCCATGGAAGTCGCGCCATAAAAGTGAAAATTAATTGTGGAACTATTCCATTTCCATGTCATCCAAACGAACCTTTGGAAAAGCACCAGATTTTCTGGGCAGTTCGTTGAAGAACTCCATTTAGGTGTGGGTGGAAATTAGAACTTCCATCGTATGTAAAAATTGAGAGGAAATTGAAATAGGAGAAAGAAATATGAAAAAGGGAAATGAAATACGAGAGTACTGACCCAACCACCTGGCGACGGCCTTTGTTGTAACGCTGCAAATGCCTTCCGGTGCGAGAAACCAAAGCAACCATTCTCTTTTTCTCTCTTCGTTTGCTTAACCGGGAAAATTAGAACCAATGGGCTTTCTCGTTTTCTATCTCTATCTCTGTTTTGTGCTGGCTGCTGTCGTCGGCTGAGGGAGGGAGAGAAAGACGCTCTTCAATAATGCATGATAGGGAAATGAGCCCAAGGATCATTCTCTTATAGGCAAATTGGGAGGTGGGGTGATAATAATATAATATTGTTTCGTCTTTTAAACGCCTAAGGAGTGAGGGTTGGGATTCATGCCAAGTCCACGCGGAGTACAAAGGGGATGATTCTGACGCTCTTTCAGAGCGCGACGGTCGGATGCGTTCTCAGCCATGACTTCTAACTATGATGCGACTGCTGACGTGGACAATAGTGCCTTATCAGATACAGGTCGTTTTGCACCTCTCATCTCCAGTCGAGACTGGACGGACACACGCTTGGTATCTTTCTATTTTTTATTTTCGTTTTTCAAAGTAATTATTATTTTCAATTAATGGAGCGAATTTTGAGTTGTTATAATAAAATATGATAAGCCTTGTCCCCTCTAGTGCGCTTAGCACATCTAAACACCAACAAATGAGTTGAAGCTTTAAAATCCGTTCATCCCCTTGTCATCTACAGGTCAAAGCATAATTTTAAAAATAAACAAATAAAATAAAAATTAGAATAAATTAGTTTTTAATTATTTAAATATTCTTTTAAAAATGTAAATTTTTATTAAATTTTAATTTATTTAGTTTAATATCAAAAATTAGAAATATATATTTAAAGATTGGATTATTCATGAAGATAAGAAAAGTTTAAATATTCAGATGAGTAGAAAAAGAAAATTTGAATAAATAAATGTCCATATAGGATGGTGACGTAAGGCAGTGCATCTAGGATGTCACTGTCAGGTGTACACATGGGGGTAAACAACGGTGAACTGTTTAAAAAAAAAAAAAAAAAAGAAGGGAGGGCATTCCATGGTTGTGTGCGTGGATGAGGAAAAAACAAAAATGGCATTTTATTGCTAATAATAATAATGCGTGACCGGAGGGTGCAAAATATAATAATAAACAATAAACAATAAATAAAGTAAAATGTTGATAGAGAATATGATGTTGGGGATGAAGATTTAGTTAAAAAAAAGGTCTAGGAGGAGTAATGAGATGGTATATAATAATAATAATAATAATAATAATAATAATAATAATAATAATAATGAGTAATGAGATGATGAATATTTAGTTAAATAAAGTTTTCATTACTCATTATTATTATTATTATTATTATTATTATTATAAGCTATCCATCCACCTTCTTTCTCACATCCTTAAACATGATATTTAATAATCTTATAAGGAGAAATCAAATATTCATATTTATTGTGTATTTTTTCTACTTAGGGCAACCTTTGGAATTACTCCACCTACAAATTTGCATAGATGATGTTAGCAAAAGGAGGACCAATTAGGTCAACCCCTCTTCGACGATCAAGCCAACCATTATTCTAAGCAAGAGGATCAACTGATAGGGATAAAGTGTATGCTTTTTCACTTACTTGGTTTTAGAGGACAAAAGTCCTTTTATAATTGTCCTTCAAGGTTGATTACAAAAAGGTAATAATGGTGATAGCCTTCAATTATTTATCACTATTGCAATTGAGTGGCCTCCATTACACATAACCATAATATTCACTGCATTGATTATTTGTGGTTGTTACATCCTTAATGCTACGCCCATTAGAGTCATTAATGCAAGGTCAGTTGTTGCTTAGTTTTCACTTGAGATACCTTGTTAAGCTGACAAGGTAGATCATTGTTATGAGATAGTGTGTTGCCCAATACAACCTTTTGATCAATCCATATGTCAATGAATTATTGCAACTCCACATTTTTCACCCATTTTTTATATGTCAATGAAAGGGAAAACGAAATTTGGGCTACAAGTCTTTTCAAGGCGACAATTAAAACATCATTGATTAGTCAATTGACATTATCATCTGATGCGACTCATGGTAGCTTAGTTTTAAAGGCGTATCAACAAAATTTATACCTTAAATACTATTACTAAAGTAGCCAAGCTACTATAGCATAGTGGTTCTAAGATCGTTCACTGGGAAGGGTTTTCGCAAACACTAGTGATATTTAAATTAGGAAAATAGGTGATTTTCTTATGGATGTTAGCTTTAAAAGAAGATGTAAATGTTTAAGAAAGATTTAAACTAATCTAAGCTAACATTAAAGACTAAAATGAAAGGGTGTAAAAACAAGTTTCTCAAAGATAGGATAGCTATGCTCTGGCTCTTATGCAAATTGGAAATCTCAGGATAGGCTCCTCGCGTTGGGGTTGCAACTATGGTGATGCTTGCTTCCTGAACCGGTATGGATTTAGCAAATCAAGTTTTAATCCTTTAAAATGGCAAAACAAATGGTAGTGAATTTCATCAATGGTTATTCACCTTAGACTTCCTTTGAATGGCTCGTAAGAGATAACTAATGGTCTAAAGCCAAAAGCTTACCAAATATTGGCAACTCAAAGTCATTCCAGGTGAGAAACTCACCTTTCAATGGCCATTGAAATTGGTTCTAACGGATTAATGCAAAACTTGGAATTGAAAACCTCACCTTCCAATAGCTCGTAGGAGATAACTAATGGATAGAAATCCAAAAGCTTATCAAGTATTGGCCGTTGGAAGTTGTCCAAAGGAAATAAAAACCAAACTTTGCATTAATGAACCATTAATGAAAAACGACTACCTTACCTTCCAGGTGCGAGAAATTCCATGGGATTGCATCCAAGCCATCACATAACATCCATACTTTGAGAAATTAAAAGTTTTAGCCAATCATCCTCTGAGGACAAGCCCTCAGAGGCTGTTTGGCTACTAAGAAAATAGAAATGGGGAAGAACAGGAGAAGAGAGAAAAACAGAGCTTTATATATTTCTAAGTTAATGTACAGAGGATCGATCCCCCAATATCCAATCCAATGGAGGTGTTGTGCACCTCTATATATAGCAAAATTACAAGATAAAGCCTTATGTCGGCTGAATACAAGGTTACAAAAGGAATTTACATGAGAAAATATCAAGCTACAAATATCTGGGAAGTCGGTGGTGCGTGCGTGGAGAAACAGAGGAAATTTGGCAAGGTAAAAGGCACCTTGCGAAATTTTCGCAAGGTGAATTACTCATGATGCGAAGTGCCATATTTTCGCATCATGAGTTAATTCACCTTGCGAAATTTCGCAAGGTGGGTCTTCATGGTGCGAAATGGCCAAATTTCACACCATGAAGAAAATCTCCTTGCGAAATGGTGTTCTCATGGCTTGATGCAGTTGTCTTCCGAAGGTTATATCTTCCTCATTTCAGCTCCAAATCGTACACGGTTTGAAGCGTTGGATTCTTGAATTCCTGAGCTTTGAAATGGTATATAGAATGTAGAAAATGGACTTCGGGAAGTGCTCCAAAAGTGCG
Organism: Vitis vinifera; assembly: GCF_030704535.1. Classification (NCBI taxonomy): domain Eukaryota; kingdom Viridiplantae; phylum Streptophyta; class Magnoliopsida; order Vitales; family Vitaceae; genus Vitis; species Vitis vinifera. The sequence continues at coordinate 13,529,421 of NC_081818.1, forward strand.
AAGGAAGACTGCAGCTGCTGTCCTCTGTTTTCTTCACTTTGCTTGATTTTCCTCTTTGCTTCTCTTTGCTTCTCTCCTTTGCTTGGCTTGTCTTAATGATCGAAAAAGCTGTCAAAATACTAAAACTAGCCACAAATATGATTAGAAGTCATTGCTAGGTCCTTAACATGCCAATTGGAATAAAGATGGAGAACTACTACACAAAAGTGCTTAAAACATAATGAATTAAAAGTGTAAAATAACACTTTTTAGGTAGTAATCATCATCTTAAACTATGATGTTTATGCAGTCTAAGGGAAAAATGACTTATTTATTGCCTGAGTGGTATTATAAATTGGCTAGGATGGTCAACTTTAGGGGCCCTTATTACACAATTGCCTTAGAGTCACCCTAGTTTAACAAGGTTGTTAACTTGTTGCCATACTCGTGGGATCATGTTCTAGTTAGGGTCTATTAGGGTACATCTTTTACTGACTATAAGATCTTGTGCTTAAGTATTGTCTCCTCTTACTAGTTTAAGGACTTCATGATTTGCTTTAGTATTCAAACTTCCTGTAAGGGGCATAATCATTGGACGAAGTCAATACTTAAGCTTCCCTATTGATTGATAATCCCCTTCTTGATTTGAGGTCTAATATCTATTCAGATTGAGACTTTGATTTAACATGTTTCCATCAAGGACAAAGGGCCAGTTGTAAAAATTTATTCAAGATACTAGCTCTAAGAACATTAATATCCCCTTCCACTCCATCTAGACCTTTAAATTCAAGGAATGAGGGTCATTTAGTCATACTCTTTGTCTGATCATCTCAAGATTTCTTATTCTAGATGATCTTTTCAAAGTGATCCTTCTCAACCTTCACATCCTTTGAGCAAGAGTTCAAGCAATGGTCCTGAGTCCCCAATCCTCCATCAAGTATCGATATGATGATTGAATATTATATCAATCACTTTTTTTTTTTTATTTATGAGGAGCGTTGTTGTTAGGATTGAGTCCTAAAAGCAAGACATGATGAAAACAAAGTCAAACTTAACTGTTCCCTTGATGTCCCTTTTAAGCATTGACATCGATTTAAACATTTGGCTCATATTTCTTACGTTGTACATAATTTGAGTTCATTAGGAGTTGCATAGAGGATACAAGTCATAGGTTTCTTGTAAGTAAATAAGTTATCCAAAGTCAGTTCATGAATTTGAGCAATTAAGTAGAGATTGTAGTGCACCACCTCTTAATTAGAATAATGACTTGTCTTAGCCATCGGGATGAATTTCCCAAGGTGAGTGCACTATTGTATGTGATGCATACTGGATAGGAATTACAATGAATCATGATGTAAGGCTATCGATTGTCATAAGTTACCAAGTCACTATACTACATGTACTCTCAACCTTGAGAAGATATTGAGCTTGTGCCAAAATCAATATGAGGATTTGAACTATAAGTGAAACCCTAAAGTTGTTATACATCCTTAAGGATCGAGTTATTGTTGATATAAGCTAGTGGCAATAGGTATTTTCTATAGAAGCACCATAAGGTTTGAGATGTGTATCCCCTTGGGTAATCCAAAGGACATACAATCATGAAATCTATGATCACAGTAATTCATTTAGTAGAATTTGACATATGCTCCTTAGAGCTAGAGTATGTCAATTGATCACATAATGAGTGATATATATATATATATATATATATATAACTCAATGATTGGAGAGGTAATATTAATAGGTGATATCACTACCTTATTAGATTATGGATACCAATTCATAGGGAGTCTGCATATACTGCATATAATGGATAATAGGTCACAAACTCAAGCTTGGTTTCGTTGTTATTTACATAAGGTATGAGATCTATAATAAGATGTTGAATCAACTTTAGAATTGGACTCTTAAGAACTCAATCCTCTTATAAGTCTTAGTGGTCCTCACTCTAGATTAGCTTTAGGTTGCATAAGGGTTTTTGGTAATTAACAAGGTTGCAAGGAAATAGTGAACAAGGTCTCTAGATTAGGCTAATTGATTAATTAGATGGGTTTGTGTGGTTAATTAATCAATTAGGACTTATTTTGAGCTAGATTAAGTGACTTAAACCCATATAGACTCAAGTCACTTAAGCCTAGTAAAGGAACCTTATAACTACCTCATAGAGGTTTGGGTTTCTAAGGACTTTTGGTGTGACTATCGTCTTCCACCTCCAGAAAACCAAAGCTTCCTCCTTTCCAAAGCCCACTCTTTGGAGTGCCAAGGTCATGGTCAAATTCATCGGGTGAATGACTTTGGGTGTACAAGACCTTCATAGATTGTAAGCTTCTTCTTCTCCACACAGATTTAATGTAAGAACATCTAGATTTAGGTATAAGTCTCTCAATCTCTAGATCTTTATTCTAATATGAATTTTTATTTTGTATTTTTCCATTATGTTAGATCTAAAACTTTAAGGATAGATGTATGCACCCTATGAGATTGAGGGCCTGGGAATGGAGTAATATGGAGTTCCCGTCATTTGCTTAGTTATTGAATTAGTTTCCTTGAATATTAGGGTTGTTACTCTAGCCTATGCTTTTGACAACTATTTGTCTCATTTCCACTTTAGGTTTAAGGGGTTAACCCCTAAATTATACCTAAAGTGGGTTCTTCTACTAGGAAATTGAAGGTGGGTATCAGATTTTCTATTTCTTGGGTGGTCATCTTTCATATTCTTTGGTTGCTAACATAGTTGGTGCCCGTACAAAGTTTTCTAAGGTAAGGTTGGAGCTAACTAAGGCATTTTGAGAACATATATAACCTTTGAGTCTAGGAAGTGTTTGGGTTACCAAGAGATTGGTCTGATGAATGAAGCTAAAGAAGACAAAGAAAATGTTGAGGGAAAATAAGAGAGGGATCAAGAGAAAGAGAGAAAAAAAACAAAGGAATAAGAAGGAAAGGGAAATTAATGACCTCCCTTTATTTTATTTTTATTATTTTTTTTTGTAAGGCGATGATGTCAAGGTGCCCCATAATATCAAGGTAGTCAAAGATTTTTCTAGGTATTTCTATCATAATGATTTGGTTGTCATAGTAATCTTCTCAAGTAAAAGTGAGGTAGTCGCTCCATGAAGATTATTATCCTTGATAATTATACTCTCTTATGCAAATGGCTTTGAGGAGTCTTATTCACTAGTGATCATTAGAGAGAATTCGTTCCAAGGAGATACTCGCCTTGGTTGACTAAGATCCTTCGAAAATATGACCTTGAGGGATTTTAGCCATTAGGTGTCATTAGACACAAGTCTTCTTAAAAAGATACTCAACTTGATCGACTAAGATTCCTATCCCTTAAGCAAATGCCTTTAAGGGATCTTGATTCTTAGGGACTATTATAAAGGAGTCCTCATAGGGAGGTTCTTGATTTGGTCAATAAGGTCCCTTAAGAATTTTTTTTTAAAGGCATCTTAGCCATTAGATTTCATTAGGGAGGAATTGTCCCAAGGAGATACTTGATCTAACTGACTAGGTCTCTTAGGCAAACATCCTTAAGGGATTTTGGGGATTCATTATGCTTGAACTTTTGATAGGAGTTTGATAGTTATTTTATTGATAGTACTTTCGTAGATTACATGCATGCCATGGTCAAGGAATCTTTGTTCATTTAGATGTTTAATATGATATACTACCCCTTCTAATGTGATTCCAACTCTATAGGGTTTGTCCTAATTGGTTAATGATTTTCCTTTGGTGAGGTCTTATGTGTTATCAAACACTCTTCCCATGATTATCTCTTCTTCTTGAAATTGCCTTCTTTATACTTTCTTATTATAGGATATTGTTATTTGTTAACGATAGCTAACAGCTCTTAAGGCTAACACTTTTTTTCTTTCTTCCAGTAAGTTAAGATCTACATAGTAGTCGATTGAGTTGATCATCTATCTCAAGGTTGGAATCCTTATCTCAGTGAGAATAATGAATTATGCCTCATATTTTAAGGCAAAGGGGTTTCTCATGTGAACTCTCTCATAGTCATTCGGTATACCTAGAAAACTATTAGGAGTTCATCTGCCCAATTGCCTTTAGCTTTATCTAGTCATTTATTTAGATAATTCAAGATGGTCTTGTTAGTGGCCTCAGCTTAATCATTACCTTATGGATGCCTAAGAGTAAAGAACATGTTTGTGATCTTAAGTTCTTCACATAAGCCTTTGAATTCTTTGCAACCAAATTAGTTGTCATTATTAGTAATCAATATCCAAGATATGCCAAACTGATAGAATGTTACGGAGAATTAATTTTTGTACATCCTTTTCTTTCATTTGCATATTTGTCTTAGAATTGGTCCATCTGGTATAATAATCAATGGTCACAAGCATGTACTATTTTTGTCTTAATGTGAGTGGCATGTGTTCAATTATGTCTAGGCCACACTATGTTCCATGATGTGGATAATTCTAATGACTCTTTAGGAGCATGTCATGATATGAGAATAAAGCATTGGAATTTTTCACATTTTTAGGTATCATTGGACATCTTATCTTATGGTTAGAAATACTATAGTATGAACCTAAAAAGTTGGGTGGAGCTTTTAGATAGCTATTACCAAAATAAAGATTAACTTTTCCAAGGGTGAATGCATGGTTCTTGAGTCTACTAGGGCTTTACTAACATAGTAAATTGAGATGTGAATTCCTTTATGTTCTCTGGTTAGAGCAATACTAAGTATAATAGTAATTCCTCCCATATTACTAGTGTGGCAAGGTTCATGAATTAGACAATTACTTTTTAAGCTTAAGGAAGACTTTTTTTTTTTTCATTTCCACGCTATCCTCCTCTTATACTAAGAAGTTTATAAAAGGGAACATATCGATCAATGCACTTTGAGATGAATCTTCTAAGGATAACTATTTCTACAATCAACTATTGAACATCCTTTAATGTCAATAAGGAAGCATTTTTTATTTATTTATGGCATTTGATATGGTTTAGGCTAGTATTGAATCCTTAATTATTACCTAACAATAGATCCTAAAAACTTACTATTTCAATTATTTATCATTTTCTTCTATTACAATCACTGTTCTTTTGGCTTTATATTTTTATTGAATTTAACTTAACATGGGCTATGATAGGTAACATGTCCTAGGCCGTTTCAAGCGTGGCATTTTTCACTCCTTGGAATGAATATGGAGTTGGTGGAATACCATATCTCATTTGGGTACTTAGTGGAATATGAAACATATGAGCCATGTGATAAAACATGCTATTCCGTACTATTAATTTGAAACTTATATTAAAAGAAAAAAAGAAAAAAAGAGATTGGATATTGTTATTCCATTTTGACCCGTGTGCTTAGTTTATTATTATTATTTTTTAATAAAAAAAATAAATTTAGTGTTTTTACAATCACACGCCGTACTTGTTGACGACAATGGAAGAATTGTGAAACAACCGATACGTCTTCAACTCCAAAACCCACGTGGAAGTTGAGCATCTCCCATCAATTAATTTATACAGATATTTCAATGAAAATCTTTGTTCTTGAAGGTCTTAGACTTGGTTTATCACTGCTTTAGGTTCCTTATCACGTGCATAATCCTTTCCCGATTTATTTATGGAAAGCAAAGTCAATATTGAATTGCACCATTCAACTTACTTGCAATATTTACTTGTAGGATCTAAACTATTTTATTGTTAAACAAAAAATAGGAATTAAATCATTTTATTTTTCAAATAAGAATATTAAATATTATATATATATATATATATATATATATATATATATATATATATATATATATATATATATATATATATATATCTTATAGGCATACCATTTATGTGACAAAACCTTTTTTATTTTCAAATATCTTGATATATTCATTATTTGGTGTATTAACCTCTTAAGTTATGTTTGATTCCTGAAAAATATTAAAAAAGAAAAAGAAAAATATTAAAGAAAATAGTTTTATCATGGTTTCTTTATAATTTTTTTTAAAGAAAATTAAATTAAATTAAAATTAATTAGAAATTTATATATTTTAAAATTATTTTATTTTTATATAATAGAGGAAACTAAATAAAATGAGTTTGAAAAAACATATAATAAAAATTTATTAATTTTGATTTTTTTTTTATTTTTTAATTTTTTTTTCTCTCAAAATTTTTGGAAATCAAACATAACCTAAAAAGAGAAATTTTGCACACATTTTATAAGTGGAGTCCATGATGCTTAACCTATGCTTTTTTTTTTTATATATATTTTATATTATGGAACTTTTAAGGAAACATTCCTTACCTTAGGATTAGTTGTTGAATACAATAGACATCTCAAAATGGGAATTGCAGCTTGCCTCCGATTAAGAAGGTCTTTGTTGACTAACATGAAATACAATGCAGTAGTAGATAGATGGGTTGACAAAGTACATGGCTTGACCATGTACATTGTCAACCCATTTGATGGATTGATTCATGTGAACGATACCTCAAGACATTGTCAACCCATTCGATGGATTGGTTCAAGTCAACGAGAACTTAATAAATTCCTTCCATTCGTTCATTCATTAAAATTGGAAGCAAAAGTCAAATACAAAATACGTAGAGCCCAAGGTCAACAAAAGCCATACATTGGTGACCGACGGTCCAAGGTTGACCCTACTAAAAGTTGAAAAACACGCTTGTTAATCAATGGGCATGGTGCACCACCACATCCACTATGTGAACCATTTTGATTGAATCTTCTCCTTCCCATTTTTCAACTTTAAATGATCATCTTCCAGAGTTCCAAATGCAAGGTCAGAAAAAATGTACCAAGAAATAAATTTGATTTGACTATTTGCTATATCATTCAATGATTCACGATTGGTCGGCTATGTCGGTCACGTGTGAGTTTCATTGTGGCTTTCATTTTAACATTTGTTATCTAGAGGGGTTTTTGACTCACTATTGGTCGGCAATGTACATTGAAATTTTAACATCCTATTAATAACCCATTTTAGAGAATTAAGAAAAAAAGATAAATGAAATTGGGCCATAAAGGCTTATGTACTTCCATCATTGGCAGATTAAAATATCCTATAAATCGGGAAAAGTGTGATTATAAAATAGGAACTCAAATTTATAAAATTCAAATTTTCAATAATTATCTAAAAATAATTAAGATTTTATACCATTTTTAATCAAAATTGCAGCTGTAATAATTAAATAAAATATTTTAATAATATAAATATTGCCTCTACCTTTGATATATGAAATTTGAATTATTATTAGAAAATTCTTCTTTTATGATTATTTATATATGAGTGTACGAAAATACATTTTTCCTTCATATTTCAACATTCATATTAACAAAATTCATCTTCCCAGAGTATAATATTAATGAAATAAGCAAAATTGGTACCTGATCCAAGTATTTATACTATTTAAATCATTATTTATGGGGCTTCTCCCATTGTGAAGACTTTTTAAGTACAATAAAATACATGAGACCTCCAAAATAAAGGGAAATCATGCTATAGCGTGTTTAGTGCAAAAACTACAATGCTTGTGTGAGTAAATATAGACAATTCCCTTTTAGCAATTTAAAATTTTTGGACCCCCAAAGTTTTTATTACAATGTAGGTTCATTTACTACTAAACCTTATTTATGTTAATGCAGTTTTGGCTTATATCCTAGGCCCATCCTCAATCCATTCATCCCTAGTTTAGTATAGGCACATTTATTCCTTACCTAACGTATGTCCAATTTGTCTTGGTCCATTATGATTTAGGTCCTTTTACACTTAGCCTATGTATTATCATATCCTTTCTTATTTCTATTCTTATTTTTATTCTTATTTTATTTCATTTATATTTTATTTATTTATGTTTATATTTTACTTTTTTTTTTAACCCTATTTTACCTTAGTCTTGAATTTTCAATGTATATTTTTTGGTCCACGAGTGGAAAAAGGGAGGGAATGTTTTAAAATGGAGTGGATTAAAGAGATAAAATTTTTAATCAAGAAAGAAAAATGAAATTGGTGATTAGATGAAGAAAAGAAGGAAAGAGAATGATGATTAGAGAAGAGATTGACAATGAAAAAGGAAGCCAAGACTCTTTGGAGTTCTTTGTGTCTCCTACTCCTCATTCTTTCTTGTTTTGAGTTCTGTATTTGTGTTTGTGAGGGGGGACTTGTGTGAATTTGCTTGGAAACTTAGGAGCTGTTGAGAGCAGAGGAGTCTGCAATAGGGTTATAAATAAATGTGTTAATGGAAGAAAGTGCATGAATGGTATAGTTTAGGAAGGCTGTTATAGATATATATATGGGTATTTTAGATAATAAACTATTGGAATTTTTCTAAAATTATTTTTGCCAATAAAATCAATGATTGAATTTTTTTTAAAAAATATTTTATTAGTAAATTGATAATTAAACTGCAAAATATGGAAGGATGATGTTAGCAATGACAACATTGAAGCAGTAAATGCGTCTTCAACTACAAAAATTCAATGTAGTAGTACAAGTTCAGAAGCAATAAAGGCATCTACAAGCCACGTATTATGCATGTGATAAAAAGAGAAGAGAAGGACAAGAGAAAGAGACAAGAAGGAAGAGAAGGAAGTGATAAACGAATGAATAAACAAAAGTCAAAAGTCTCAGAAGACTTTTACCATCTTTGTATTTATTTTATACCAAACCTCTGAACACTATAAATATTTTTCCTATCGTCCAACCACTTGAATTTAATTCTCAACTGTCACTTGTAAATACTTTACCTATAAATTAGTGGTAGTAAAAGAAAAAAAGTGTGCCCGAGAAAGTGTGTCCGAAGGTGTGTGCAACAGTGTGTAAAGTTGTCCGTGAAAGAAAGTTGTATCTTCAGCCTTGTACATTTATCAGCAATCAATAAGAAAGTAAGAATTTTCTATTAAATTTTTGCCTTCATTTAGAATTTATTTTATTATGTATTTTTCTTACCCTTAGGGGGGTAAAAGGGGTACAAAAGTAAAGTAGGGAAATGAAAATTATTTGAAATATTTTTAAGTTTTCTTTACTAGTTAATATATGTAATATACACGGATCCTTATTATATAATGTTCTCATCAACATAAAAAAAAAAAAAAAAATCGGGTTATTTAGAAAATTTTGGGTGTAAAATCATGTTTTTAAACTAGAATCTTTAGTCTTAACCCTTGACCTGAAACCCGTTTTTTCCAGAAAATTGGCGTATTAGGGAGACTTTGTCTGGTTAGAATGGGGCTATTACCTTGACACGAAGTGATGTTTTAAAATTTTTGAATTTTATTACGTAAATTTTTTAGATATCCGATTTCAAAAACTTAACTTTTATACATTAAATGGTTTCACACTATAAGCACAAAGCCTTAATTTAAATACATATTAAAATAATAATTGTCTGAAAATATTTATATTATTTTAATGAGTGTTTGAAAATTTTATATTAAAATATTAAGTATTTGGAAATGTTTATATTATTTTAATGTTAGCAATAAATGTGTTCACACTTTAATTCAATATAAAACTTTCATTAAACTTTCATTGCTAACGGAGATTTCAAAACCCCTACCATTACTTTGACTAACAAATTGTTGTTGAAATTGCTAATGGGAAAAGTTGCTACAATTATTCCAATAATTACATATCCGATTTGACCTATGGACGAATATGCAAGCATACGTTTCATGCTTGTTTAAGTAATAGCAATGAGATTCCCCAATATCATGCTAAGAATAGCTAGGATTTCCAGAAGAAGATGCCATTTGTTTGATGAGAAATAAAAAGGAATATCAAAAATTCGAGTGGCTGAAGCTGAAGCAGCTACTTTCCTTAGTCAAAGTAATGGTAGGAGTTTTGAAATCTCCATTAGCAATGAAAGTTTAATGAAAGTTTTATATTGAATTAAAGTGTGAACACATTTATTGCTAACATTAAAATAATATAAACATTTTCAAATACTTAATATTTTAATATAAAATTTTCAAATACTCATTAAAATAATATAAATATTTTCAGACAATTATTATTTTAATATATATTTAACTTAAGGCTCTATGCTTATAGTATGAAACCGTTTAATGTATAAAAGTTAAGTTTTTGAAATCGGATATCTCAAAAATCCATGTATTGAATTAAAGTGTGAACACATTTATTGCTAACATTAAAATAATATAGACATTTCCAAATACTTAATATTTTAATATAAAATTTTCAAACACTCATTAAAATAATATAAATATTTTTAGAAAATTATTATTTTAATATATATTTAACTTAAGACTCTATGCTTATAGTGTGAAACCATTTAATGTATAAAAGTTAAGTTTTTGAAATCGGATATCTAAAAAATTCAGGTAATAAAATTCAAAAATTTTAAAACATCACTTCGTGTCAAAGTAATAGGCCCCTTCTGACTAGACCAATGTTTTAAAAACCGGACCGGTCATTGAACCGGAAAAGTTACCGGTTCACGGTTCACTGATCGGACCGCCGGTCGAACCGCTATCGAACCGGTGACGTCATAAATATATATTTTATTATTTTATATAATATAAAAAATTAACAAATTAATAAATTATATGTAAATTTTGACAGCATCTACTTTGTTTATTGAGTAACTTGAGTTTTGTCACAAAATTTTTTACCTGTAGAAGTCATCAATTATCATATATGATATTTATAACACAATATAAGATGTTATACATTCATAATGTCAATAAACTCAATATTTATCAAATAATCAAACCATTACTATCCTATAATAACCAAATTATCAAAGAGTTGTTAACTTAACACATTGTCCATACCAAATAATACAAATGTCAACCATAGGTCCACAACACTTAAATAATTACTCAAAATAAAAACATAACATGTCAATGTTTGAATATTCATGAAGATTTTTGCATACTAATAAATATAAAATTCATGTCTTCATTCATTTGGGAAATTGGAATATGGAGATTGAAAATGAGCATTTGGAAAACCAAAATTCTCCACATCAAGCCCTTCTCTAGCCATGTCACCACCATCCTCATCATCTACAAAAATATTGAATATATATCAACAAGAAATCATTTTTGAAGAAAAAAATATAATTATTGAATTTTTATAAGTTTAAATATTTTACTAACCAATGTGAGAACTTGAACCTTCCACTTCATTTATTGGAATTGACCCTTCTTCATATAGAAGATTTTCCAATTCTTCAACATCTAGCTCTGCTGGCTGATCGTCATCAACTACCCAAAAATCGGTCTCATCAATGCATGCATAGTCAATGGGATCATAGATTCTTTTCTTGTTATAAAACCTAAAAAAGAAAAACATATAATTATTCATAATTGTGAATAGAAGAATTTGAATTCAAAACAACTAAGAAAGCATTTATAATTTTATACCGATTTTTTAGCCGCAAATTGTAATGAACGTATACAAGATCATTAAGCCTTTGATGTTCCAATCTATTCCTTCTTTTGGTATGTATACGTTCAAAGACACTCCAATTCCTCTCACATCCAGAAGACGATGCGGTTTGGCTCAATATTTGAATGGCCAACTTTTGTAAATGTGGTGCACTATATCCATGTAGCCTCCACCATTCATCTAGTTACCATTTCACATTAAAAATAAGAAAAAAATAAAACACATTAGCAAGTTTAAAATATTAAATAGTAAGTAGGTAACTAATAAAAAAGAACAAACACACTAATAAATGAAAATAATATTTTACCAGGTTGAAGTACTTCACGTGAAGAATAAGCAAGGTCTCTCCCAAAACTTCCCAATCGATCACGAAATAACCTCATTTCATTCATTGTTTCAATCTTGCCTTTCAAAACTTTTTGATCAATAACATCCATAACACCTCCAATAACATTTGGCTTATTACAAAAGTTTTCCTGATCATATTGGAAACATGGATTCAACCAATAAGCTGCTGAATGAATGCTTTTCTTTAGTTGTTGATCCCAACGTTGCTTTATGATCTCTGTATAAGGCTTGTATAGTCTTTCGCTGTAGTTAAACAATTTCTTAATGCCCAAACGAACCCTATACATGCCTTCATACACATATCCCATCGAAGGCCTCTCATCACAATCAACAATACGCAATAAACGCATTAGTGGAGACATAAGATTCACAACAATCAAACAATCATTCCAAAATCTATTATCCAAGATGATGGAAACTGCAACTTGGCTTTTATAATCCTTTGAATATCTAGAGTCCACAAAGAACTTACTAGTCACCAAAGCTTGCAAATCATGTTTGTGATCATGAAGACTCTTGAGTGCAATGAAAGTAGTAGCAAAGCGAGTTGCACCAGGTCGCAGAATCTCTGTCCATCCTTCCCTTTTTCTCAACCAACTTAACAAAGCAACATGATTATACACAAAAATTGTCACCTTTGATGCACGTCTTACAAGTTCAGCAACATGGTCCATCTTACCAATATCCTTAAAGATCAAATTAAGACAATGAGCTGCACAAGGTGACCAATTAATGTGTTTATGCTTCTGAGAAATCAATCTCCCCGCGGCCACATAATTTGCTGCATTATCAGTCACTACATGAACTACATTGAGTGGACCCACCCATTCAATCACCTCATCAAATAACTGAAACAAATTAGTTGCATCCTTGACAATGTCCGAAGCATCAACAGATTTCACAAACGATATTCCTTCAGGACAATATACAAGGAAGTTGATGAGTGTTCTTTGTCTGTTATCTGTCCAACCATCACCCATTATTGTACACCCAACTTTTGCCCAAATTGCACGATAAGAGTCCACAAGTAACTGAACTTCCTTCTTAGCATCCTTTAAAAGATTAATCCGCAACTGATAGTAATTTGGACCCTTATATCCAGGACCAATTGCAGATATAGCATCCAACATTGGCTTGAAGTAGAAGGAATTCACAGCATTAGTAGGAATGCATGCATCATAAAAGAATCTCCCAACCGCCATATCCGCTCTCCAAGTAGCTTCTTTCCCAGCTAGCACACTCCTCATGGAAGGTTGAGCTCCTTGTGTATTTCTTGGTGCAAAATACTTATCCACTGTTGATTTTTTCCTTTTTCCACTACTAGCTGCCATAGGACTTTGCATTTCTTGAACCTCTTCTTCACCTTCTGCCATATCCCCTTCAAATTGTGACACATTAGGACCATAAGGATTTCTATATTCATCTGCTTCTTTGGTTGCTTTCTTAGCATTCACAAACTCTTGCAAAGAATTTTCCATGCGAAATCTGACATCAGGTGGAACCGATTTACATGGACCAATATCTCCTTTCACTCCAGCAAGATGTAGTTTCATTCTATGAATACCTCCACCTTTTGTAATCTTTTTACAATACAAACAAATAAGAGCTCTCCTTCCATTTCCATATCTTTCTTCAGAAACATGCTCCCATGCAGGATCGGTCTTACTTCTACTTGATTGAGAATGGGTAGTTGAATCTTGACCAGAGGATGGAGTCAAGTTTGATGCCATTTTTTTTTATTTCCCTATCAAATTAAAAACAAAAATCCCACATCAATTTAGAGAATGAAGGTCATCAACAATTTAATGATTTATAATCAAGTCATCAACAATTTACAATCACATATCACATATTAATGATAGTAAAAAATACACTTTTTCACCTATGATTCCTTAGATAATCAAACATCAAATCATTATCATATTTTAGGCACATGAATCTATGATTGAGTTGCAATCTAATATCATAATGCACAAATTGTTATATAATGGAAACAAACCGAGAATTCTTGAACTACATGTGCATGTGTGTATTTTTTATTTTTTTATTAATTGGGGAAAGAATTCAAAGCTAGTGGGCTTGTGGTGATTTTGAATCTTAATAGATGCATTTTTTAACTTGTGTGTTTTTATTAGTATCATTTTTTGTAAAAGAAAAATAACATTTTGATAAATAAAAAATGAATATTTAGATATAAATTAGAAAAATATTTTTGATAATACTAATTAATAAAAAATTCTTTTAGAAGAAATTGTCAAAATTCATTAACAGCATGTCAAAATTCATAAGGTGGTCCATAAATTGTTTAATTTTAATATCCATCATTCCATCAATACAATTAATAATTTGAATTTCTCAAAGTTCTCTAACTAAATAAAAAAAAATTCCTATCATTCCATCAATACAATTAATAATTTGAATTTCTCAAAGTTCTCTAACTAAAAAATAAAAAATTCCTCAAAGTGATTATAAAAAATTCCTCAAAGTGATTATCAGAAAATATAAATCAATTACAAACCATATAAAATATTAAAATCCCTCAAATTCCAAACCATTATAATATTAAAATCCCTTGTATAATGGAAAGTGCACTGTTGGAAGTTGGAACTCGAAAACAAACCGAGAATGACGAGGAGCAGGTGGGCTGTCGGCGGGCTGCTGTGGGCGTCGCGAGGCTCCGGCGGTGCTGCTGTGGCCCTGTCGGCGTTGTGAGCTGCAGCGGGGCTGCTGTGGGGGTCGCGGCTGCCGTCGCGGTTGCCGTGGGCGTCGCGGCTGCCGGGGAACTCTTCTTGTTGTGGGTGTCGCAGCTGACGGCGGGCTGAGGAGGAAGGGTTGGAGGCTGCTGGGTTAAATTTTGCTTATATAATCACCAAAAAACGACGTCGTTTAATGCTTTAAAAAAAAAAAAAATTAAATTCATTGAACCGGCCGGTTCGTCCGGTTCAGGCGGTCCAATCCCGGTTTGGTCTTCTTCCGGTCTAGTGACTGGACCGAACCGGAACCGTGATCGGTCGGCGGTCCAACCGGTCGGACCGGCCGGTCCGGTCCGGTTTTTAAAACCATGGACTAGACAAAGTCTCCCTAACATGCCAATTTTCCGGCAAAAACGGGTTTCAGGTCAAGGGTTAAGACTAAAGACTCTAGTTTAAAAACATGATTTTACACCCAAAATTTTCTAAATAACCCGATTTTTATTTTATTTTATGTTGATGAGAACATTATATAAAAAGGATCCATGTATATTACATATATTAACTAGTATAGAAAACTTAAAAATAATTCAAATAATTTTCATTTCCTTACTTTACCTTTTTACCTGTTTTACCCCCCTAAGGGTAAGAAAAATACATAATAAACTAAATTCTAAATGAAGGCAAAAATTTAACAGAAAATTCTTACTTTCTTATTGATTGTTGATAAATGTACAAGGCTGAAGATACAACTTTCTTTCACAGACAACTTTACACAATGTTGCACACACCTTCGGACACACTTTCTCAAGCACACTTCTTTTCTTTTACTACCGCTAATTTATAGGTAAAGCATTTACAAGTGACAGTTGAGAATTAAATTCAAGTGGTTGGACGGTAGGAAAATATTTATAGTGTTCAGAGGTTTGGTATAAAATAAATACAAAGATGGTAAAAGTCTTTTGAGACTTTTGACTTTTGTTTATTCATCCGTTTATCACTTCCTTCTCTTCCTTCTTGTCTCTTTCTCTTGTCCTTCTCTTCTCTTTTTATCACATGCATAATACGTGGTTTGTAGATGCCTTTACTACTTTTGAACTTGTACTGCTACATTGAACTTTTGTAGTTGAAGACGCATTTACTGCTTCAATGTTGTCATTGCTAACATCATCCTTCCATTGTATTTTGTAGATTATGATAACTTTCACCGTCCAGGTTGTCCCAAAATAATGCGTCATCGCTGAAGTAGGAAGATGGTTTCGGTATATCTATACTGAGTTCGGTTATAAAATCCTGTTCTTCAGAAGTAATAAAAGGTTTTGGAACAATAATGTGTTCTAAAGGTTTTACCCACAATGCTAAAGGGAGTTTCTCTGACCAATCTCGAGAGGTTTCAACCATCTTTCTCAAAATCTTCTTAATGTTTTTATTTATAGCCTCTACTATCCCATTAGTCTGTGGCCTGTACGCAAAAGATCTATGATGTTAGATGCCATATTTCTGCAACAAAGTGTCAACCTCAGCTCGAAAGTGTACCCTTATGTCTAAAATCAACTCATGTGGCACCCCATAGCGACAAATGATGTGTGATATGATGAAATTGGTGACTCTAGCAGATGTCAACCTCGCATATGATGCAGCTTCCACCCACTTGGTGAATTAATCTATGGCAACTAGGATAATTGATGGAAATGTGGCAATTAATTGATTAATTGAAGGTACCTAGGTAGACTAAGGTGATTTCAAAAAATAGCATGCCAAACAAGGTCAAATCACAATAAATGAGAGTTAGGATGCGTACTTGAACTGCTTCTCAAGAGCTATCATAAAACATTAGAGTTAGTATAGAAATATAGCACACAACATGTATTTAATCATAGCGAATCAAGTATACATCTAAGCACCTAAGGATCACATTAAGCATAAATGAAATTCACAATGACATGCATGTTCATAAAATTTCGAAAAGTAAGTGATAGAGAGCATACCTGGATACTTGCATAATTTATGAGATTCCTCAAAAAAGGCTAGAGTGCTTAGGACAATTATATATCATATAACATATTTATTATGTCTAATACACAGTACCAAAGCCAAAATTGAGCCAAGGTAAGTCAAATGACTTCAAAAATAAATAACCAATTCAAGCAATGTACAAGATCATCAGCATGCAACTAGAAAAGGGAGCAACAAAAAAACAATTCCTAAAAAATGGCTTAGAGTGGAATTTAATTATGAAAAAAATTCAAGAAACAATTCCTACACATCTAGATCAACATACTGAAGGTTGTAACCGAATCAAGGTAATTCTCAATTCCTTGTGTTTATTAGATGAATAATACTTGTTTATATATACAGTTGAGAGTCCTAAATTAGGAAGGTATTATCCCTAAGGAAACAACCAAATTATGGTATGTATAGATATATACAGCTAACACTCCCCCTCAAGCTGGAGCATAGATGTTGATCATGCCCAGCTTGTTACAAAAGTACTCAACTCGAGTTCCATTTAGAGCTTTTGTAAAAATATCCCCAAGTTGCTCTCCAGTCTTCACATAGCCAGTAGAGACTAGATTTTCCTCAATCTTTTCACGAATGAAGTGACAATCGACTTCAATGTGTTTGGTTCTTTCATGATAGACTGGGTTCGCAGCAATATGAAGAGTGGCTTGATTGTCACACCAAAGCTTTGCTGGCATTGTGCACTTCATTCCCACTTCACATAAGAGTTGATGTATCCATATGATTTCACAAGTAGCCTGTGCCATGGCCCTGTACTCAGATTCTGCACTCGAACGGGATACAACACTCTGCTTCTTACTTTTCCAAGCCACTAGATTCCCGCCAAAGAACACACAATAACCTGTAGTGGATCTTCTATCAAACTTAGAACCTGCCCAATTCGCATCAGAAAAACACTCGATGCGAGTGTGTCCCTGACTACTATATAGTATACCTAGACCAGGAGCCTTCTTTAGATAGCACAAAATCTGCTCTAAAGCCGCCCAATGCTTTATTGTAGGTGCAGATGTGAACTGACTAACAACACTTACTGCATATGCAATATCTGGTCGCGTCACGGTGAGATAATTCAGCTTCCCAACCACTCTCCGATACCTTTCAGGGTTGTAGAAGGGATCTCCATCATCTGGCATAAGTTGTACATTAGGAACCATCGGGGTAGTACATGGCTTTGCTTCTATCTTACCGGTCTCTTTCAGCAGATCAAGCACATACTTCCTTTGTGATAAGAACATCCCTTTCTTGCTCCTTGATACTTCTATTCCCAGGAAATACTTCAGTTCACCCAAGTCCTTTGTATGAAACTTGGAATGCATGAATGTCTTAAGATCAGAGATTCCTGCATGATCATTTCCTGTAATAACTATATCATCGACATAGACCACAAGAAGTATGATACCAGCAGCTGATTTCTTGTAGAAAACGGAGTGATCTTTCTCGCTCTTGTTCATGCCAAATGCTTGAATCTCCTTACTGAATTTTCCAAACCAAGCACGGGGACTCTGATTCAATCCATAGAGAGCTTTTTTCAGACGACAAACCTTCCCATACTCCCCCTGAGCAACAAACCCAGGAGGTTGCTCCAGATAGACCTCTTCCTCTAGATCACCATGAAGAAAGGCATTCTTGATGTCTAACTGATGTATCATCCACTGTTGGGAAGCAGCAATAGAAATAAATAGTCGAACTGAATTGAGTTTGGCAACTGGAGAGAAAGTATCAAAATAGTCTACTCCATATGTCTGAGCATATCCTCTAGCTACAAGCCTGGCTTTCAATCGTGCCACAGAGCCATCAGGATGAACTTTTACCGCAAAGACCCACTTGCAGCCAACAACTTTCTTTCCTTGAGGCAAATTGACAAGTTGCCATGTATGATTATCCTCCAATGCATAGATTTCTTCAAGCATTGCATTCTTCCAACCAGGATGATTCAGGGCCTCTGTAACAGTTTTAGGTACTGAAATAGAATCTATAGAGGCTACAAGGACATTGGAGGAAGATGACAGGTGATCATAAGACACAAAGTTAGCAATGGAATAGATAGATTTGCAGTGTCGTTTACCTTTCCGAAGGCTAATAGGAAGGTCGAGATCACTGGAAGGATCAGATGACGAAGGAGCTGGTGCAGGACATGTATCGGTTGTCACTGGGCGCCGAGAGTACACCTGAACAATTGGTGGTTTGGCTGGAGCAGGAGGAATATTAACAACAGGACTCGAATGAGCAAGAGATGCATCAGAATCGACCACACTTGATTGCCTAACAGTTGGTCTTGAATTAACCACTTGATACACAAGCCATTCTTCATCCTCCTCACTTGCAGAACTTGTGGGTGAAGAGAAAAATGATGTGTCTTCTGAAAACACAACATCCGTTGATACTAGATACTTATTGAGATTAGGCGAGAAACATCTATAGCCCTTTTGCAGTCTTGAGTACCCCAAGAAAACACACTGTAACGCCTTAGGATCAAGTTTAGTAACAAAAGGCCTTGTATCTCTAACATAGCATGTACATCCAAAAATTCTTGGGGCCAGTGGAAAAAGTGATTTCTATGGATGTATTGCTTTGTACGGAATATCACCTTTAAGCACAACAGTGGGCATACGGTTGATCAGAAAGCAAGCTGTGGAAACTGCATCAGCCCAAAACTGTTTCGGAACCTTCATCTGGAACATGAGGGCACGAGCTGTCTCAAGTAAATGCCTGTTCTTTCTTTCGGCAACCCCATTCTGAGAAGGAGTATCAACACAAGATGTTTGATGAAGAATCCCATTGTGACTCATGTAATTCTGAAATGAGTTAGACACATATTCTTTTCCATTATCGCTTCTTAATATTTTCACAGACACATCATATTGGGTTTTAATCTCAGCAGAGAAGGCACAAAAATGAGAAAATACTTCTGAACGATTCTTCATAAAATAAATCCAAGTCATTCGAGAAAAATCATCCACAAAGGTAACAAAATATCGAAACCCAGTTTGAGAAGTAACAGGACATGGACCCCAAACATCAGAATGTACTAGCTCAAACAAAGACTCAGCCCGTTTATTAAGCCGTGGGCCTAAAGAACTACGATGATGCTTCGCAAAATGACACGACTCACAATCTAATGAAGGTAAAGTATCAAACTGAGGACATAATTTCTTCAACACCGGTAGAGAAGGATGTCCTAACCGACAATGAGCTTCAACAGGAGAGGCAGTACTGACACACGCAACTGGTCGAGGTACCCACTCGTCAAGAATATAGAGCCCATCAGATACATGTCCTTTACCAAATGTCCGTTTCGTCATAAGATCCTGAAACACACAATGATCAGGGAAAAATGAGACACTACAATTCAGATTTTTGGTAAGTTTACTGACAGAGATTAGGTTAAAGGCCAAATTGGGTAAGTTTAACACAGAAGATAACGTAATAGAAGATGTTGGTTTCACAGTCCCAGACCCTTTAATCTCATAGGTAGAACCATCAGCAACAGTAACAGGAGGAGCAGAATGTGTTCTGAAGGTAGAGAAGGTTTTATGATTACCTGTCATATGATCTGTGGCACCTGAAAGAAGCTCTTTCCCATCCAGGCTGGCGACAGGCAATGGTGGATGAAATGACTGCTCTGCACTCTAATGGCACTTGGGATCTTGTTGTTTTACCCTCTGGTAAATCTACAGTTGGTTGTCGTTGGGTCTATGCAGTTAAGGTTGGTCCTGATGGTCAGGTTGATCGCCTTAAGGCCCGCTTAGTTGCTAAAGGCTATACTCAAGTTTATGGTTCTGATTATGGTGACACATTCTCCCCTGTTGCCAAGATTGCTTCTGTCCGCTTGCTTCTCTCCATGGCTGCTATGTGTTCTTGGCCTCTTTATCAGTTGGATATTAAAAATGTCTTCCTTCATGGTGATCTTGCCGAGGAAGTTTATATGGAGCAACCTCCTGGTTTTGTTGCTCAGGGGGAGTCTGGTTTAGTGTGCAGGTTACGCCGTTCTCTATATGGCTTGAAACAATCTCCTCGAGCATGGTTTAGCCGTTTTAGTTCTGTTGTTCAAGAGTTTGGCATGCTTCGCAGTACAGCAGACCATTCAGTTTTTTATCATCATAACTCCTTGGGGCAGTGTATTTATCTGGTTGTTTATGTGGACGACATCGTCATTACAGGCAGTGATCAGGATGGTATTCAGAAACTAAAGCAACATCTTTTTACCCACTTTCAGACCAAAGACTTGGGGAAACTCAAGTATTTCTTGGGAATTGAGATAGCTCAATCCAGTTCTGGTGTGGTCCTTTCCCAAAGGAAGTATGCTTTAGACATCCTAGAAGAAACCGGTATGTTAGACTGTAAACCGGTAGACACACCTATGGATCCGAATGTCAAACTTGTACCAGGACAGGGGGAGCCTTTAGGAGACCCCGGGAGATATCGACGGCTCGTAGGTAAATTGAACTATCTCACCATTACTCGTCCAGATATTTCCTTTCCTGTGAGTGTTGTTAGTCAATTCCTACAGTCACCATGTGATAGCCATTGGGATGCCGTAATCCGTATTCTTCGATATATCAAAAGTACACCAGGCCAAGGTGTATTGTACGAGAACAGAGGTCATACTCAAGTTGTTGGTTACACAGATGCAGATTGGGCTGGCTCACCCACAGATAGATGTTCCACTTCAGGGTACTGTGTTTTTATTGGAGGTAATCTAATATCTTGGAAGAGTAAGAAACAAGATGTAGTGGCCAGATCTAGCGCTGAAGCCGAGTATCGAGCTATGGCTTTGGAAACATGTGAACTCATATGGTTGAGACATCTTCTTCAGGAGTTTAGATTTGGAAAGGATGAACAGATGAAACTCATCTGTGATAACCAGGCCGCATTACATATTGCATCCAATCTAGTCTTTCATGAAAGGACCAAGCATATTGAAGTTGACTGTCATTTCATTAGAGAGAAGATCGCATCAGGATGTGTTGCTACAAGTTTTGTCAATTCAAATGATCAACTAGCAGACATCTTCACTAAATCTCTCAGAGGTCCTAGGATTAAATATATTTGTAACAAGCTTGGTGCATATGACGTATATGCTCCAGCTTGAGGGGGAGTGTTGAATATAATGTATGTATAGTATACTATCTTTCCTTGTTAATATAGGTCACATGTATGGTAGTTAGGACTCCTAGCCTTGTATATATATATCTCTCTCTCAATTGTAAGTAGAAATACAATGAATGAGAATAAGGTTTTTCTTCTCTCTCTCTCTCTCTCTCTCTCAACATTTGTAATGACCCGCACCCAACCATGTAGATATTGTCCGCTTTGGGTCCAAGGGGGCCCTCACGGCTTTAAAACGCGTCTACTTGGTTAAGAGGAGTCTTTACATATATAGTGCCAGGAACTTGCTCCCCTATCCAATGTGGGACATCACAAATACCCCCCCATGCAGACACAACGTTTTCGTTGTGTCCCATGGGATTACGGGGCCAAACAGACAGACACCCCTTACGGAGCCAAACAAACCCCCACACCGGGGTCGGGGATCGGCTCTGATACCATTTGTTTGAGGAGGAGACAAGACATGTTTTACCTGACTCTGCCAGAGCACTAACAGGAGTAGATGCTTTCAGTGCGTCTTGATACTGTGAATATTTAGAAAACTCTTCTGCTGTCATTGTGACGATCTTGTTTGAGGAGTCTGAAAATGTAGTAGTATCAGATGTAGCAACATTGGCAGTTTGAATTCTCCGATTTCGATTTTGCAATTTCCTGCAGTTCTTCTTGGTATGGCCAGCCTCATGGTAGTAAAAACACACAATTGTACTCGAATCATTGCCACGATTTTCAAATGCCCTGTTTCCGCCCCTGTTAGTCACCCTTCTTGCATTTTCTGCATTTTCTCCTTTTGCAACAAGAACATTGGTGTGCTGAGAAGATGAGACATTCTCAGTTCGTAGAACTCTACTGAAAACTTCCTGAAGGGAACCAATGTCAGAACCAGAAAGAATCTGAGATTTTGCAGTCTCAAACTCAGATGGGAGACCGGATAAGAAACTCATAACAGCCATCTGTTCCCGTTGAGCCTGTTGTACTCTAACATCCGGACTGAAAGGCATAAGTGCATTCAATTCCTCATATACCTTCTTGAAGTCCATAAAATATGCAGTGAGGGATTTAGCTCCCTTCTCAGGACAATGAAAGGCATTCCATACATCATACATCCGAGATACATTTCCTTTTCCAGAGTACAGAAAATCAAGATAATCCATTAGCTCTTTAACAAATTCACAATGACTCAACAGACCAACGATATCACTATTAATAGAGTTTTTCATCTGCAGAAATAACCGTGCATCATCTTGCATCCAAAGTTTTCTAGTGTGATCATTAGGAGGTTCCTCAGTCAAGTGGTCATCCTTAGCAACACTTCTCAAATAAATTTTGATAGTCTTGCTCCATTCAATATAATTAGACCCATTTAATTTGTGTTCAGTTATTTTTGACACAATAGGCACTATATCAGCAATAGAATTCTTACTCTCTTCCATGACAATAAAATTTAATCTTTAAAGCAATCAGCCAGACCAGAAATTGCAATTTACCACTGCAAGAAGAAATAGACAAATACCTCTCTTACAAGGTGTCAAAAGAGTCAAAGGGTCAAAAGCGTGCGTCAAACCCTTGGCTCCCTTTCTTTCTCACCCTGAAATTCGTGTGTCGGGCCCGAGAGGCTGCAGCAGGAGTCCCTCAGCCACAAACGATCGGCACTGAAGCTAAGACGGGAAGGTCGGGGCTTTCAATGATCTCGAACGACGGCGACTGTTTGTTTTCTGGCGTGGATTTGAGCGCGAACACGGTGCTGCCGATGAGGAAAGGCGCCGTGCTGAGTTTTCGGTGGGGGGGCTTAGGGTTCCGGCCGAGGTGAAGACCGCGTTGACGGAGAACGGGGCGAAGAGAAAGCGTGAGAGGGTGGCAGGATCTGTGAAGAAGGCGACAACGATTCCGCAGTCGTCGATGAATCTTTACGATCCCTCGACAGTTGATCGAACACCGGATGAGAAACGTTGGAAGGTCAGATCGAGAGATGGGAAACGTCGGGACGTCAAATAGGTGAAGAAACGGCGGCCTCAAGCACTCCCACGCTCCGGAAACAAGAATGCGCTCCTCCCTGGGTCGGTGGTGACGCAATCCAGACCAAAAAAAACGTAACAGGTTACTGTTCCAGATTGTTAGGAACAAAACCCAAAACCCAGAAAATTCCCTTGAACCAAACGTGGCTCTGATACCATGTAACCGAATCAAGGTAATTCTCAATTCCTTGTGTTTATTAGATGAATAATACTTGTTTATATATATAGTTGAGAGTCCTAAATTAGGAAGGTATTATCCCTAAGGAAACAACCAAATTATGGTATGTATAGATATATACAGCTAACAAAGGCCAAACTCTCATTCAAAGGACACATTGCAGCAAAGACACCTAAAGGCTCTACAAAGTCTAGATAAGATAAGAAAAATTGACATGCATAAATGAATTTCTAAAAAATAATAAATGATCACATAAAATCATACAAAAAATCACACACATAGGTCAAAGTGTCTATATCACAAAAAATGAATCCAGGGTTGGATAGTACTCAAAAATGTTTTTAAAACACTCAAGCGAATTAGATGTCTAGAATTCATCGTGTGAAGTAGATACGAATTTGAAAAAACATATCTCCCTCAAAAAGTCATATTTTTTTTACTATTTTATATGTCTATTATCAATTTAATGAAACTTATAATTGAGAAAAAATATTGAATCAAATTTAAAAAAATTTATGAAATTTTATTTTTGCAAAATGATTTCGGGTGTCCAGAACTAGGTGAAAATGGAGCCTCCTAAAAGACTCATTTATATCTTCTATTCTAGAATGGCTTTCTAACTAAAAAAAAACTTTAAATTCAAGTTAAAGAAATTAGAAAAGCCATACAAGTTTTGGAAAATTTTTCAAAATATTCTATAGTTTCTAAAATGAATTTTAAGTCTAAAGGGTTAGTGGCTGAGTGAAAACTAGTAGCAAGGAAGAGTTTTGAAAATTTTTCTTATGTAGGGGTTTCACCAATTCCCTAATTGGCATACAAAAAATTTAGCCTAGAATCATCCCATTTATTTGGAATCACAATCTTTGATTTGTGTTTTGTTCAAAACCAAAATTTTCATTGAAAACCGATAACAATGTGAACCAATCAAAAAAATGGTTGCGTATTTTTAAAGAAAATGAGATTTTGATTCTAAAGACTCTAAATTAATTAGTTTTATCACAAATTTTCAAAGGTATCTTTTGAGAAAAGCATTTGATTTTGAAATAAAAGTAATTAATTTGAAAACAACAAAACATAAGAGACAAAATACCAAACAAAATAAAAGAAAATGAAATCACAAAGTAATTTTTTTTTTTTTTAGTAATCAACAAAAATGGTAAAGGTAGAGGTCAATCTTCGTGATTTTCCAATGGCCTCTAGAAATTTAATTTGATGGAGGATGACCAAAGTGATAAACAAAAAAACCTTTTAGATCTTACAAGCACTGGAATTTAAAAAAAAACATTTAAACTCAAGATAGAATCAATCAAGCGCTAATATTATTTGACTTTTAAAATAAAACTAACAACGCATATCAACTAATATTGACAATTTTAAATCATAAATCTA
The DNA here is from genome assembly GCF_030704535.1 of Vitis vinifera. Lineage (NCBI taxonomy): Eukaryota > Viridiplantae > Streptophyta > Magnoliopsida > Vitales > Vitaceae > Vitis > Vitis vinifera. The sequence continues at coordinate 13,554,562 of NC_081818.1, forward strand.
ACAAGATACAGTTGACTAAACTAATCAATTAAATAAAAGAAAACAAACGCATAAACTAATAATATCAATGAAAACTAGGGTTAACAATTTTTTTAATATGAATATATCAACACAAAATGAAATAAATTAACCAACTTAAATTCTAGAACTAATGAACTAAAAGGATCAATCATGAATTAAAATTAACAACCTTTGGATATGAAAATAGTAGCATGGAATCAATTGCACTAATAAACTAGAATTTTAATAACATCTAAACTAAAAGATAAATTAAAACTAAACTAAATGAAATTATGAATTTCCCAATTGAGAGCAAAAATAATACTAATCAAAATTTTAACTTTTAAATTATCATAAAAAAAATTATCCAAACACTTAAAAATCCTAATTTTTCCATTATCATCAAGAATTACCCAAACCACGTCACCACTTAAATCACCATTTTCAGGAATATTTTCAAAGATCACATTACTATTTTCTGTATTTACATCATCAGATTGTCTAGAGACACCAGAGGTAGGTGAACTTGTAAACCAAAAAACCAACAGGCATTGATTCGATGGACTGGGGGAAGGTTGAAACCATGATTTTGAGGCCAAGCTCTTCAGCATTTTCTCTAAAGAATTTTGGGATCCTGCTGAACTAGTCTTGGATGATGTCATTTATGATAAGAGATTTAAATAAAAAAGCCTTGCTTTTTTTCTCCAAAAGGTTCATCAAGCTATGACAAGGCCCCATGATTACTACCAAAAAGTGCTATTTTGTAGACCTAATTATAATGGTTTTAAGCACCTTTCGTAGTAATCATATTCATTTAACCCAATTAATTCATTAAGGTCCTTAGTAATTGGTTTTAACCATTTTGTGGCAAGTTTACATGTTTATATCAGCTTATGAATCAATTCAAGCATGCCAAATGATGGAGAAGATACTTGGACAAGTTAAATCAAGCTTTTAGCTACATCAAAGAAAGCCAACAAAAGGAGAAAAGAAAAGAGAAGCAAAGAGAAGCAAAAAGAAGCAAAGAGGAAAACAGAGGACAACAGCTGCAGTCTTCTTTGGCACTTTTGGAGCACTTACCGAAGTCCATTTTCTACATGATATATACCATTTCAAAGCTCAGGAAGTCAAGAATCCAACGCTTCAAACCGTGTATGATTTGGAGCTGAAATGAGGAAGATATGGCTTTCGGAAGACAACTGCATCAAGCTGAGGGATAATTTCGCACGATGGAAATCAAGGTGCGAAATTCCTCAGTCCAAAGTGTGGGAATTTCGCACACCTCAAACCAAGGTGCGAAATTGGAACTCTAACGTGCGAATTTTTCCCTGTTTCTGCCGACTCCACACGAGATCTTTTCTTTTAGATATTTTTGTATAAATTTCCATTCTTCTCCTTGTAATCCACCAATCATAAGATTTCTTAGCTAGGAAGGTTGGAAAAACTTCTCTATATATATTCCCTTGCATCCATTGTAATATATCGATCAATATATAGAATATACAGAGCCTTGCTCTGTTTTTTCTCTCTTCTCCTGTTCTTCTCCCGTTTCTAATTTCTTAGTAGCCAAACAGCCTCTGAGGGTTTTTTCCTCAAAGGATGATTGGCTAAAACTTTTAGTTTCTCAAAGTATGGATGTTATGTGATGGCTTGGATGCAATCCCATGGAAATTTCTCTCACCCGGAAGGTAAGGTAGTCGTTTTTCATTAAAGGTTCATTAATGCAAAGTTTGGTTTTTATTTCCTTTGGACAACTTCCAACGGCCAATACTTGATAAGCTTTTGGATTTCTATCCATTAGTTATCTCCTACGAGCTATTGGAAGGTGAGGTTTTCAAGTCCAAGTTTTGCATTAATCCGTTAGAACCAATTTCAATGGCCATTGAAAGGTGAGTTTATCACCTGGAATGACTTTGAGTTGCCAATATTTGGTAAGCTTTTGGCTTTAGACCATTAGTTATCTCTTACGAGCCATTCAAAGGAAGTCTAAGGTGAATAACCATTGATGAAATTCACTACCATCTGTTTTGCCATTTTAAAGGATTAAAACTTGATTTGCTAAATCCATACCGGTTCGGGAAGCAAGCATCACCATAGTTGCAACCCCAACGCGAGGAGCCTATCCTGAGATTTCCAATTTGCATAAGAGCCAGAGCATAGCTATCCTATCTTTGAGAAACTTGTTTTTACACCCTTTCATTTTAGTCTTTAATGTTAGCTTAGATTAGTTTAAATCTTTCTAAAACATTTGCATCTTCTTTTAAAGCTAACATCCATAAGAAAATCACCTATTTTCCTAATTTGAATATCACTTGTGTTTGCGAAAACCCTTCCCAGTGAACGATCCTAGAACCACTATGTTATAGTAGCTTGGCTACTTTAGTAATAGTATTCAAGGTATAAATTTTGTTGATACGCCTTTAAAGCTAAGCTACCATGAGTCGAATCAAATGGCGTCGTTGCCGGGGAAGGTGCCACAAGCACAGTGAAGCAACCATTAAGGGTAACTTGTGATCTTCATCACAAGTTTGGTGAGTTTTCTTATAATTTTTTTTTAGTTTAGTTTTTATTTAGTTAAATTTTTATTTATTCTCTTTTCTTTTATTTTTGTTTTAATTTCAATTTGTGCATTCCTTGTTGGATTCGAGACCAAGAGGGAACCCTGGTACAAGTTGAAGAAAAGAGCCTTAGTTGAATATCATTTTTTTTAGAAATGGAAATTCCACATGAAGATCAAAGCTCTCATTATGATCATGAGAAGGACAAATTCGCATACCTATCCATGAGGGATCGGATTGAATTAGGGAAAAGGCAAGTTCAACAAAGCCAATGGGGTAGTAAGTATGCTTTGAATGGAGATGATTCATATGAGCATACAGTAGGGGAGTGCCCTACCATTCCAACTATGAGAGACATGTACGGTTACCAAAGCTCCTACACCTCAAATTGGAATAATCATCCCAACCTTACAACCCAACCTCAACCTCAACCATCAATGAGTACATCTTCATTGGAGCAAGCCATTTTGAAGATAAGCAAAGTCATGGAGGACTTTGTAGGTGAGCAACAAAAGATCAACTCTCATCTTAATGAAAAGATTGATAATATGGAGAGTTCAATAAATGTAAGAATGGAGGGCGTTTATAATGATCTATCACTAAGGATAGAAAAAGTTCAAGACTCCATTGAGAAGCTCACCAATCTCGACATAGCAAGGGGGAACAGGAAGCTTCCTCCTCAACCCCACCATAACCTTCAAGGAACCAATGCAAAAAGATCAAGGAAAGTGTTGAAGATCGACACTTTGGTGGGGGATTGCTATGACAACTCTATGGACCAACCTTCCATTGAAAATCATAAGGTTCAAGATGATAAAGGGTTACCTGAACCCTTTAAAGCATCCACTGCTCTAGGGAAGAGAAGAGAAACGAATTCCCTTGGACCAAATGGGAAGGATGCCAATTTTGTTTGGGATCCAGGGGGAATTCAGCATGAAGTGGGTGTGTGAGTAAGGATGAGCTAAATAGTTCATCTTCTTTTTTGTGGGTACATGCTATAAGCTTCATTTAAATTCTATGCATGTTTTAGTTTAAATTCTTAGCTTTAATTTAGTTTTAATATATTTTTAAGATGAGTTTTGAAGTGTTCATGCAGGTATGATGCTTGCAAAAATCGAAGTTATGATGAAAGAAAAGGAAGAAAGGAGAGAATTCTGGCCATTGGTTCTATTGCCACTTTGGGACATATTTTGGAGCACTTCCTCTAGTCCATTTTATACATACTATATACTGTTTCGAATCTCGGGAAGTCATGAATCCAAATCTTCAAACGGTGTCCAAATCGGAGTTGAAACGAAAAAGTTATGGTTATTACAAGAAAACTGGACCGAGCTGAGCGGGAATTTCGCACACCTCAATCCAAGGTGCGAAAATTTTCGCACTGTGCGAAACACTCTCCTGGCACACGAGTGCCATTTCGCACACCTCAAGCCCATTTTCGCACCGTGCGAAACAAGGTGCAAAAATTTCGCACACCACTATTCAAGGTGCGAAATTCATTTCAAGGTGCGAAAATCTCAGTTCAAGGTGCATCAATTTCGCACACCTCAATCCAAGGTGCGAAAAATTTCGCACCGTGCGAAACCACCTCCTGGCACACGAGTGCCATTTCGCACACCTCAAGCCCATTTTCACACCGTGCAAAACAAGGTGCGAATTCCTCAGTCCAAAGTATGGAAATTTCGCACGATGCAATTCAAGGTGCGAAATTCTCATTTTAAGGTGCGAAAATTTTTGCTAGTGTTGGACACAATTTTGAAGCACTTCCTGGAGCTCAAATTATGCATATGATATGTTGTTTTAAAACTTAGGAAGTCAGGAATCCAGTGCTTTAAACGGTACATGATTTGGATTTGAAACAAAGAAGTTATGGCTGTTTGAAGACGACTTTGCAAACCTGAAAGAAATGTTGCAGCCGCACCAAATTTTGCTACTGTTAGATACGTTTTTGGAGCACTTATTGGAGCTCAAATTATGTATACCATATATCATTTTAAATATTAGGAAGTCAGAAATCCATAGCCTCAAACGTTACATGATTTGGATTTGAAACGAAGAAGTTATGGCCATTAGAAGACAGACTACGCAAAGGTGCGAAAATTTCGCACCTTGAAATCCAAAGTGCGAAAAAAACCTTTCCAAGGTGCGAAATTTTTTTTTAAAGTGCGAAAATGACCAACTATCTTTTAAACCCATTTTTAAACACCCAAGACTCTGTTTTTCATTCCTAAAAGCCATTTTGACTTCCAAAAAGAGTTTTTAAACGTGTGACCATCCAAATTCCGCTCCTCCCTCTCTATTTGAAGCCTTAAGAACATGCATTAGAGGAGAGAACACCCCCATGCACCCTGGGATCACACACCAAGCCTCTCATTCCATTTCTTACCTCCTAAAACCATCAAAGCTCATAGCTCCAACTGAGAGCTCCAGTAGAGGAGACTATGCCACTTAAGGAGATTACCAGAGCAGAGGTCAATGTCCTGACCCAACCCATTCAGAAGGCCACCATATCTCCACAGGACCCTTCTATTACTTGATCATCTCTTTATTTTTTTGTATTTACTTATTATATTAGTATACATAATTCCATGTTTTGATGTCTTATATTCTGCGATTGGATGTATTACTGATGATACATCATATATAGACATCATTTTTGTTTAAACTTGGCATTTTTCTATTTCCTCTTCTCACTAACTCTTATGTTTTCTTTGAAACATGTGGTTTCTCCTACATGACTCAGACTCCATGTCACCCAGGAGGTACCACTTCCTCCCTATTTTTCAATCGCTTTTGTCACATTGAGGACAATGTTCAGCTTGGTTGGGAGGAGAGTTGAGGAAGGAAGTATTGTTATTAATGCTAAGTTATTTTGGTAATTTAGTTGCTTTTTGCTTAATTTTAAAATTTTTTTAAGTTTTTATTCTACTCTCCATGGTTATTAAGGAAAAAATTTCAAAATGAAATGGGAGAAATTAAATTTTTGTCTTTTTACTTGAAACTTAGAGTTTGTATTATGTTTATTAAAGTTGATGAATTATTGAACTCCTATTGATTTCAACCTTATTTCTTCCACTTTAAGCTATCCACACACTAAACACAATAGGTTCCGATTATAAGATGAAGAACTATTTCCCTCTTGACTTAGAAAAATTTTAGACTTGGTACCTTTGACCTCATTTAATAGTGTTGGGACACCTTGTAAAAGGCCAATGAGCCTTTGGAAAAAGAAAGAAAAAGAAAAATGTTTGCTTGCCTTGAAACCCGAGCAAGGTCTAAGGGGTATATGGTGAAAATCTTTAAAACCTGGTGCCCTAAGCCTTAATTGGTTGGGAGTCACCGACCTCAATGCTCGTTATATGGATGAATAGGTGGAGTTTAACATATTGTAGGTGCTTGGGTATTAAAATTCATTCTCAAAAGTCCGGGATGAAATCCGAGGAGTTAGTGGTTGAAAAATCCTTAAAGCTTGATGCCCTAAACCTTGATTGGTTGGGAGTCATCGATGGACCCCCGTTACATGGAAAATTTAGAAAAGAATGCCTTTAAGCTTTGCACTCCTACATGAAAAAAATTGTGAAAGAAAAGAGGTGCGTTCTTAGCCTATTGGAGGTTGATTAGTTTGCTAAGCTTTGAAAAGAACTAGGTTGAGGGGAGAGATTAGTTTGACATACTATCCGGAAACTAATAAATAACACATAGATTTTTGTGGAAGAGTAAGGATTGGACCTTTGGGAGTGGAAATTATTTTGAAGCTTAAATTTGCATAATGCCTACTCTTTATGAATTGTGACTAGACAAAATTATTTGATAGCTCCTATTGAAGTTTGAGTTTTATTTCTTTCATGTGCCATGTGAGAGTTTGATCCATGGATGTCCATCATACCACTCATATCATTTTTTGGAGTGATTTGCATGATCCCTTTTATGTATATTATTATAGGTTACTTAGTTTTTATCTCCTCCATTGCTAAGGGACTAGCAATGAGTCGGTTGGGGGGTGTGATTACTACCAAAAAGTGCTATTTTGTAGACCTAATTATAATGGTTTTAAGCACCTTTGCGTAGTAATCATATTCATTTAACCCAATTAATTCATTAAGGTCCTTAGTAATTGGTTTTAACCATTTTGTGGCAAGTTTACATGTTTATATCAGCTTATGAATCAATTCAAGCATGCCAAATGATGGAGAAGATACTTGGACAAGTTAAATCAAGCTTTTAGCTACATCAAAGAAAGCCAACAAAAGGAGAAAAGCAAAGAGAAGCAAAGAGAAGCAAAAAGAAGCAAAGAGGAAAATAGAGGACAGCAGCTGCAGTATTCTTTGGCACTTTTGGAGCACTTCCCGAAGTCCATTTTCTACATGATATATACCATTTCAAAGCTCAGGAAGTCAAGAATCCAACGCTCAAACCGTGTACGATTTGGAGCTGAAATGAGGAAGATATGGCCTTTGGAAGACAACTGCATCAAGCTGAGGGATAATTTCGCACGATGGAAATCAAGGTGCGAAATTCCTCAGTCCAAAGTGTGGGAATTTCGCACACCTCAAACCAAGGTGCGAAATTGGAACTCCAACGTGCGAATTTTCCCCTGTTTCTGCCCACTCCACACGAGATCTTTTCTTTTAGATATTTTTGTATAAATTTTCATTCTTCTCCTTGTAATCCACCAATCATAAGATTTCTTAGCTAGGAAGGTTGGAAAAACTTCTCTATATATATTCCCTTGCATCCATTGTAATATATCGATCAATATATAGAATATACAGAGCCTTGCTATGTTTTTTCTCTCTTCTCCTGTTCTTCTCCCGTTTCTAATTTCTTAGTAGCCAAACAGCCTCTGAGGGTTTTTTCCTCAAAGGATGATTGGCTAAAACTTTTAATTTCTCAAAGTATGGATGTTTTGTTATGGCTTGGATGCAATCCCATGGAAATTTCTCGCACCCGGAAGGTAAGGTAGTCGTTTTTCATTAAAGGTTCATTAATGCAAAGTTTGGTTTTTATTTCCTTTGGACAACTTCTAACGGCCAATACTTGATAAGCTTTTGGATTTCTATCCATTAGTTATCTCCTACGAGCTATTGGAAGGTGAGGTTTTCAAGTCCAAGTTTTGCATTAATCCGTTAGAACCAATTTCAATGGCCATTGAAAGGTGAGTTTATCACCTGGAATGACTTTGAGTTGCCAATATTTGGTAAGCTTTTGGCTTTAGACCATTAGTTATCTCTTACGAGCCATTCAAAAGAAGTCTAAGGTGAATAACCATTGATGAAATTCACTACCATCTGTTTTGCCATTTTAAAGGATTAAAACTTGATTTGCTAAATCCATACCGGTTCGGGAAGCAAGCATCACCATAGTTGCAACCCCAACGCGAGGAGCCTATCCTGAGATTTCCAATTTGCATAAGAGCCAGAGCATAGCTATCCTATCTTTGAGAAACTTGTTTTTACACCCTTTCATTTTAGTCTTTAATGTTAGCTTAGATTAGTTTAAATCTTTCTAAAACATTTGCATCTTCTTTTAAAGCTAACATCCATAAGAAAATCACCTATTTTCCTAATTTGAATATCACTTGTGTTTGCGAAAACCCTTCCCAGTGAACGATCCTAGAACCACTATGCTATAGTAGCTTGGCTACTTTAGTAATAGTATTCAAGGTATAAATTTTGTTGATACGCCTTTAAAGCTAAGCTACCATGAGTCGAATCACCCCACAAGGCAGCTTGTCAGCTTTGTCAATTAGCAGGGACCACAATTTTCAATGCAAACTCTAGTGCTCTTCAGTTTTTAGTCACTATTAAGCATTTCAACATAAAAAAAAAACGTTGCAATTATCAAACCTTTCCTAAAAAAAAGTAAGTCCAATCCAAATTGATCCAGACAAAATATACCAAACGCTTCAAAATTTAAACACTCTACTAATTTGAACACAATGATTGTCGAAACGGCAAGAAAAAAAAAACAGAACTTTTGACTCAAAATTATTCAATAAACCATTTGGTGACTACCAGATCTTACTTTTTTCAAAACTTCAGATTTTCAGAGTAGTTCTTCGGAACTTGGATCGATCTTCACCGAAAAAGCCAAAGAAGAAAGAAGCCTCCCAACTGCCACTACGATGCTTGCTTGAGAGATGAAAGTGGAGATGTGGTGTCGCTATGATACTTGGTCTCTCAAAAAATGAGAGAAAATCCCTCTGGTGTCCTCAGATGAAAATAACTTTATTTTTATTTTTTTTATTTTTTGGTTGTACCTTTTTCCACTCCTCTCTACTCATTGTGATGATCCATGGAAGTAGCAGTCCCGTGATCAAAATGGAAGCAACAGCATTCCGGTGATGAAAAATGGAAGCAGTCCGGTGATCTTAATAGAAACAGGAGCAGTCCAATGATGAAAAATAGAAGCAGCTGCAATCCAGTCATCCAAATAGCAACAGTAGTAGTCCCTTCTCCCTTAAAAAAATCTCCTCTACTGATCCTTTCAAATGGCACCCATCCGCTCTGAAAAACTCTTCTTATCGATGCCTTCAAAATGACTCCCTTCCGCTCTTAAAAGCTCTTCTTACCGATGCCTCTGATGCCTTCAAAATTGCACCATTCCACTCTGAAAAACTCTTCTTACCGATTCCTTCCAACAGCCTCTCTTCGTTTAAAAAAACTCCCTACATTGATGCCTTCAAACAACCCTTCTTAAGCTCTCAAAACTTTTCTTTCTCGATGCCTTCAAACAACCTCTCTCACACTCTCAAAACTCTCTTTCGATTCCTTCAAATAGTCCTTCTCACGCTCTCACAAATTTTTCTCTCAATCCCTTCAAACAGCCATTCTCACGCTCTCAAAACACTTTTTTTTTTATCGCCTTTAATAGCCCATCTCATGCTCTCAAAACTCTCTCTCTTGATCCCTTTAAACATCAACTTCTCATGCTGTAAAACTCTCTCTCCCTCATTTAAAACGACAATCTCCTCTCTCTGTAAAACTTCATATCTTGATCCTTTTAAACAACCCCTCTCACCCTCTCAAAACTCTCTCTCTCAATCCCTTCAAACAGCTTTTCTCAAGCTCTCAAAACTCTTCTTTTTTATCTTCTCTAACAACCCCTCTCACGATCTTAAAACTCTCTCTCTCGATCCCTTTAAAAAACAACTTCTCACGCTGTAAAACTCTCTCTCCCTCATCCATAATGGCAGTCTTCTCTCTCTATAAAACTCCCTCTCTCAATCCCTTCAAATAGCCCCTCTCACACTCTCAAAACTCTTTCTCTCAATCCTTTCAAACAGCCCTTCTCACGCTCTCAAAATTCTCTCTCTCTCGATCCCTTCAAATAGCAACTTCTCACGTTGTAAAACTCTCTCTCCCTCATCCAAAACGGCAACCTCCTCTCTAAAACACTCCTTTCAAATCATCTTCTCTCCCTAAAGAAAACCAGACAACCCCCCGCTTGAACACAACCTCCTTTTTGTCTATATACACACTACACCCACCTCCTTTACCTTGCCAAAATCAACCATCATAATTTTCCTTTCTAAATGAAAAATGACACTATGCTCTTGATTGATTCTCTACTTTCCAAAAAATAAAAAATCACAACCCCTCATCATGTAATTTCCACTTAGTGCATTCATTACTACCACTGTCATATCACTATTTGGAAGCTTAACAAATCCACAACCACGACTCTGCTTCATGTCGTCCCGTATGATGAAAATACTTCAACGACGCCATTAGGAGAAAATATTTCATCATCCCCTGTGAAATAGAAAATAAATAGTAAAAAAAGAAAATAAAAAATCATGTAGTTAAAAATTTTGAAAATTAAAATTAAAATTATGCAATTAAAACTAAGATATCAAACACATTAAGAGAATTAAAATATGAAGCTCAATAAATTTCCTACAATTAAAGGAAAGTAAATATATGAATATATATGAGATACCAATTCATGCAATTAGAAAAAACTAAAATCTCAATTCTCATGCAATTTTTCGAAAAAGTGAATAAGTAAATGAATAAAACTAATAAATAAATAAATAAGTAAATAAATAAAATAAGAAAGTCAAGCACATGCTAGTCATACCTAAATGGGCCTAGAAAAAGTTGAAATGTGCCTACATGAGCCCAAGTATGCTTAAGTGGGTCTAAGTTGGTGCCTAAGTGGGCCTAAGGTGCCTAAGTGGGCCTAAGTGTATCTAAGTGGGCCTAGTGTGCCTATATGTGCCTAGGGTGATGCCTAAGGGGGCCTAGGGTGCCTAAGTGGGCCTAGTGTGGTGCCTAAGTAGGCCTAGGATGGTGCCTAAGTGGGCCCAGTGTGGTGCCTAAGTGAGCATAAGTCTAAATTAGAGCTGCCAAGAGTCACAACGAGGTTAGATAAATCCCCTAACCAAAGTCCCCAAGGTGATTAGAAAAGATAGGTTACACGAGTAGTAATGGGGCACCAAGGAATTGTTGTAAAGTACTAGACAAATACTTAATAGGACATGTGCTAGGAGGACAAAATGGATGGTTTACAAATATGCCCCTCTTCGGTAGAGATCACAAGTGTAGGGAATGTGAGTAAAAATACGAATAATGAGTGGAACGAAGTGAACTATACTGAAGAACTAAAAGAAAAGGACTAGAGATTTTGTCCTAGTGCATGACAAGAGTAAGCTCATAATACGGGGTCGTAATCACAAAAATTGAACAATTCTAGGTCTTGAGCTTAAGACTCTATGTGGAAAGAATGACTCTGGGTCATAAATGAGAGAAACGACTCTGGGTCATAAGCTCCGGGCTCTAAATGGAAAAGAAAATGACTTTGGGTCATAAATGAAAAATGAATTTGGGTCGAGAGCTTTGGGCTCTAAATGGAAAAGAAATGACTCTGGGTTATAAATGAGAAAAATGACTCTAGGTCGAGAACTCTGGGCTTTAAATGAAAAAGAAATGACTATGGGTCATAAATGAAAAATGACTCTGGGTCGAGAGCTTTGGGCTCTAAATGGAAAAGAAATGACTTTGGGTCATAAATGAAAATAATGGTGGCTCTAAAAGCCTATGAAAATGATGGCTCTGAATGCCTATGGAAATAATGGCTCTAAACGCCTATGAAAATGATGACTCTAAACGCTTATGAAAATGATGGTGGCTCTGAACGCCTCTGAAAATGGTAGCTCCGAATGCCTATGAAAATGGTGGTTCTGAACGCTTATGAAAATGATGGTGGCTTTAAACGCCTATGAAAATGGTAGCTCTAAACGCTTATGAAAATGATGGTCGCTTTGAACACCTCTGAAAATGGTGGCTCTGAACACTTATGAAAATGGTGGCTCTGAATGCCTATGAAAATGATGATGGCTCTAAACGCCTATGAAAATAGTGGCTCTAAAATGCCTATGAAAATTATGGTGGCTCTGAATGCCTATGAAAATAGTGGCTCTGAACACCTATGAAAATGGTGGCTCTAAACGCCTATGAAAATGATGGTGGCTCTGAATGCCTATGAAAATGGTGGCTTTGAATGCCTATGAAAATGGTGGCTTTGAATGCCTATGAAAATGGTGGCTTTGAATGCCTATGAAAATGGTGGCTCTGAATGCCTATAAAAATGGTGGCTCTAAATGCTAAGCTGCGAGGGAATGATGAGGGAAAAAATGCCTCAGTGTGGCATGTCATCACAAATCTCGATCCACTCAAAGGGTCTAAAAGAGACTCCATGAGTCTTAAAAGATGCTTTGTCGATGAGTCGGAATGGTCAAATCAACCATAAAATAAAGTCCCACAATCTGTTTTGACTAAATCGAGGCCTGACAAAGTGTCTTAATAATTTGGATATCTTTAACTCGGGATACCTTGTTGGAGGAATCTGTCATCATCTCAAAGGAATGATCCACTGGCAGGTCTCAAGAAAAATGGTCTATTGGGGCAATTGTCACTGTCCCAACATAACGATTGATTGAAAAGTCATAGGTAACAAGACAGTCAAAACCCAAAGGTCAGGCTCCTTTGAAGGCTCATCTCGGCATAAATCATTGATACTGTAACCAATAATGCGAATAAATATCCTTGACCTGAATAAAAAAAATGGTAACAACTCCGTGAGAAGATGATCATCTCCACAACAGAAAAGGGGAATATGCCCTACTATAGCAACTAACGCATCTTGCCATGTGGGTAACCAAGGAAAATATGCCCCAGTATAGCAACTAGTACATCTGGTTCATCCTAATGACTCGAGAATAACTCAATGAGGATGTGTAAGAGATCTGACATGTGCTCTGATCGCGTGCCTAGCTGGTGTACCTTGAGTTTGGTCCTCAGACAGGAGTAATCAACAAAATTTATAACCTATATCACCATGCACTAGGATAGCCTTAGCTAATATAGCATAGTGGCTCTAGGATCGTTCACTGGGAAGGGTTTTCAACTTACAACTGATACCAATTCACAGTTGAATTGGTGCTTTTTCATTTCAAGGTTAGCTTCAAAAGAAAACATAAACTTTGGTTGGAAAAGGATTTGTTTTAAGCTAACTAAAAAGAAAGTAATGGGAATTACTTATGAAGAAAAGCGTTCCTTGGAGTTTTAGGTTCACTAGCTCATGCAAAAACAGAGCTCCGGTCACTTGAATCTTTTCCTCGCATTAGAGAATTAACATATAGTTAATTCTCTAACCGGTGTTGTACAGATGTTTCCCTTTAATGGATTTCAGCACTAATTCCTTCTCACTGATGCAACTTGCAATGGCTCATGTTTCTCACCTAGCATTTTCCATTCAAGGTGATCATTAACCTTGGACTTCCCTTCTCAAGCTTGCAAGAGATAACTAATGGATGTCTCCTTAGAGTCCAAAAGCTTACCAAGTGTTGGCAATTCTAGAAAATCCTACCTTCAAGTCACCTCCCAAAGGCTCGCAAGAGGTAAACTAGTGCATCTCAATGGACGGAGATCACTTGCCTTACCAAGTGTTGGCCCAGGTGAATTGAAGGCGTTTTAAGTTAACTAAAAACATAGAAATCATTAACGGGTCACACTTTCTCTTCATTAACAACTGAAACAACAAAACTACCAATTCTTGCATTTGGGGCCTTACCCGGCTACCTTAGCTCCAAGGAACTAAAAGTCTAGCCACTCATTCTCTGAGAAAACATCCTCAGAGCTTGTTTGGCTAGTAAGAAAAATACAATCAAATTGAGTAGGTAAGGCAGAGCAAAGCTCTGTATTTTACTTCCTTCAAAACTATACAAAAATTGTCTCTGAGAACAAGCTCCCGAGATATCTGTGTAATGGAAATTACAAAATAATATATATGAGGTTATTTACCCTTTGTTCTTACTTAATAACTAAGGAATCCTATGATAGGTGGATTACAAGGAGAAAATGGGGATTTAGACATCAAATATCTGAAAGTAAAAAAATCTAAAAATGTTGGTCGCAAATATCTGGAAGCACTCAGGAGGATTTCGTAGGCGTGCAAGATGGCTGCGAAATTTTGCAAGCTGAAGGACACCATTTCGCAGCCAAAGGCTGATTTCGCAGCCATCCTCTTGTGATTTCGTAGCCAAAGGCTGATTTCCCAGCCTACGAAATTGGCCTTCAGCTTGGTGTAATCATCTTCCAATGGCTCTAACTTCTTCATTTCAACTCCGAATTGTGCACCGTTTGAAGCGTTGGATTGCTGAATTCCCGAGCTTCGAAACAAAATATAGTATGAATAAATTGAGCTCCAGGAAGTGCTCCAAAAGTGTCCAACAGTTTCTATCCTCTTGAATTCTTCATGTTGGATTTCTCTCTTTGCTTTCCCTCCTTGCATTCATGATTTGCTTATGGCAAAGGACTATAAAGCTTCAAAGCTTAGGTTCTTCATGTTAATGAGCTTCCCATTGCTTTGCAATGGATTCCATAGAACTCTCCTCAATCTTGGATTGCTTTGGTGATCAAAATACTATCAAAAGCACCAAAACTTACACAATTTGATTAGAAATGATTGCAAAGGTACTTAATATGCTAATTGAGTTAAAAAGTAATAACTACTACTTAAAAGTGTTTAAAAGAGTTAATTACAAGCTATCAAATAACACTTTTTTAGTAGTAATCATGCTCCATTGAAATGATGATATGGAAGTCTATGCGCCTAAGACAACTCCATCAAAGAATCATGACAATATCATAAAGTATGAGCCTGCCTGAATGACTCAAGAAAGACTCCACTAGGGAATCATCATAAAATAAAAACAAATCATCAACTCAACATGTATCTCATAAATGGGGAAGATCATGCAAATCAATGTAGATCTACAAATCTCAACCGAAACGGAAATATGCCCCACTATGGCATCAGATGTGTTGTAGGTCGAAAAAAATCAGATGACACCCAATCATCCATCACCAAGTGTGTAATCCTAGTCATCTATGTCCACAGGTGAATCGGATCCACATATCAAAATGTGTCTCTCAGAAGAAGAAACATGAGAACATCTAAATATCAAAAGTGTGGGCTTGATTGAATGGCCCAAAAGAGGCTCCACTAGGGGATCATGATAAGTTAACAAACAGGTCATCGTCTCGATGTGTATCTCGTAAGTGGATATGATCAGGCAACTCCATGAAGATCTATAAATCTCAACCGAAAGGGAAATATGCCCTAGTATGACATCAAATCTATGGTAGATAAAAAAAAAATCAAACGACATCAGATCATCCATCATCAAATGTGCAATCTCAATCATCCATATCCACAACTAAATCGGGTCTATACATCAAAGAAATGTCTCCCAGAAGAAGAAGCATGGTGATATCTAAATATCAACCAAATCTCAAACACCTGTCCAAGTAGGGGCTATCGAAGATAACATCTGATCTTGTGGCCTCAAGGTGGTCTTAAGACACAGGACGTAACGTAGGCTAGGGCAATAGGGTAATAGGAATGAAGGGAAACTAGGCCCAAATACCCAATAATAAAAAACACATGCCCTTGTGTATAAAATGCGACATGTATAGAAAAACTAGTGAGCCATGGACTCAAGGTAACCAAGGGAAATGTCTATGGCAGAACAAGAAAAAAGGATAAGTGTTTAAACGATCAATGAAACATGTGAATGATGTGTAGAAGGTATCGAACCAGAAATGTGTCAATATGTAGGAAATGGATAAAATGTGTATGACAAATTTGGAATGAGGTGATGGGATACAAAATAAAGTAATGAGAAAGTGGAATGAATGATGATCAACCTATATCAGTACAATAAAGGAAAGTCATATCACCAATGATGGAATGGTGGGTGAGACAATGATCCGAAGACCCTAGTAAAAGGTTACTCATCTCTTATATGTTCCTCATCTCTCATACCTAATACATATCAACCTTGATCCAAGAAGCATAGGATCTCATAGAACTCTCACATGAACCCTCAACACTCCGAATGCATAATGAAAATGACTCAAGGAGCGAAAAATCCTCATGGAAAACTCGCGCAAACCCTCAATGATAAACTCGATAAACCCTTAAATAACAACACATGCTCAATGGAGTAGGATGCTAAGTACAAACATATCACTGCACATTTTTATTTATTTTTTTAATTTTAATTTTTAATTTTATTTTTTTCATGTGCATACCTTGGTCATCAATAAATCTTACTCCAATGAGAAACTAAAAGGAATGAATAAACTCCCTCAAATTACTAACGAACACATGAAACCACATCCCATGAGATAAACCCTCAAGCTAAAATCTTCGAGTCAATGTCAAATGATGGAATGAAATGGGTGATACGACTACCCTCTATACATTAATATGTGAAGAATCAACATTCCAAGTGAAGGAAATATGAAGTGTAATGACCAGTAATGAAAGCCAAGATAGAGATGAAAATGTGAAAATAGTGAAATGTAACAAACGGGGTAGTGAGGTGATAATAGAAAATATGAGAAAGATAAGCCTACAAGTCCAAAGCTCATGAGACTCTCCTAGCAAAGCATAACTATACATCAAAGGGCCCCAACCCGGGTGTAGAAATGATAAGCAGGGTTGTAGAAAAGAAAAGGTCATAGCATACCACATGAGGCTCAATGGGCTAGCAACGGTCTAATATACTAATAAAGCTGATAAGGTGTAAGGCTAAACGAAATGATGGCCACCCATCCTACGACCATAATCTCAAACGTAATACTTCTTCAACTAATCCACATTGGTAGACTTTGAAAACTGGTTTCCATCTAAGTCGATCAACCATGCAACCCCTTCTAGAGTCAACTCTCGAATAACATAAGGCCCACTCCAACTAGGTTTGGACTTCCCTTTGGGGTCTCTAACTAAGCCTCTGAGAATCCTCAAAACCAAATCTCCGTTATGTAATGGTCTAGGCTTAACCCGTTTCCTGAAAGCATGAGTCATCTTTCTCTGATAGGCCTGAACATGATTTGCTGCTCTCAATCTCTTCTCATCTAAAAGGTTAAGCTAATCAAATCTAGCCTAAGCCCACTCTATCTCAAAAATCTGCTGCTCGAGAGCTACTCTAAATGAACCCATCTCTGTCTCAACTGGCAAAACAACCTCCATATCATACACCAGAGAATAAGGCGCAGCTCCTCTAGATGTTCAAAAAGAGATACAATATGCCCACAATGCCAAAGGGAGTTTCTCTGACCAATCTCAAGAGGTTTCAACCATCTTTCTCAAAATCTTCTTAATGTTTTTATTTGTAGCCTCTACTGTCCCATAAGTCTGTGGCCTGTACCCAAAAGATCTATGATGTTAGATGCCATATTTTTGCAACAAAGTGTCAACCTCAGCTTGAAAGTGTACCCCTATGTCCGAAATCAACTCATATGGCACTCCATAGCGACAAATGATGTGTGATCTGATGAAATTGGCGACTCTAGCAGATGTCAACCTCGCATATGATGCAGCTTCCACCCACTTGGTGAATTAATCTATGGCAACTAGGATAATTGATGGAAATGTGGCAATTAATTGATTAATTGAAGGTACCTGGGTAGACTAAGGTGATTTCAAAAAATAGTCTGCCAAACAAGGTCAAATCACAATAAATGAGAGTTAGGATGCGTACCCGAACTGCTTCTCAAGTGATATCATAAAACATTAGAGTTAGTATAGAAATATAGCACACAACATGTATTTAATCATAGTGAATCAAACATACATCTAAACACCTAAGGATCACATCAAGCATAAATGAAATTCACAATAACATGCATATTCATTAAATTTCGAAAAGTAAGTGATAGAGAGCATACCTGGATAGCTTGCATAATTTATAAGATTCCTCAAAAAAGGCTAGAGTGGTTAGGACAAGTATATATCATATAACATCTTTATTATGTCTAATACATAGTACCAAAGCCAAAATTGAGCCAAGGTAAGTCAAATGACTCCAAAAATAAATAACGAATTCAAGCAATGTACAAGATCATCAGCATACAATTAGAAAAAGAAGCATAAAAAAAAATTTTCTAAAAAATGGCTTAGAGTGGAATTTAATTATGAAAAAATTCAGGAAACAACTCCTACACATCTAGATCAACATACCGAAAGCTAAACTCTCATTCAAAGGACACATTGCAGCAAAGATACCTAAAGGTTCTACAAAGTCCAGATTAGTGAGAAAAACTGACATGCATAAATGAATTTTAAAAAAATAATAAATGATCACATACAATCATACAAAAAATCACACACATAGTTCAAAATGTCTATATCATAAAAAATGAATCCAAGGTCAGATAGTACTCAAAAGTATTTTTAAAACACTCAAGCTAATCAGGTGTCCATAATTCAGCATGTGTCGTAGGTACGAATTTGAAAAAACATATCTCCCTCAAAAAGGCATATATTTTAATATTTTATGTATCTAATATCAATTTCAAGAAGCCTAGAATTGAGAAAAAAATATTGAATCAAATTTAAAAAATCATTTGGAATTTTATTTTTGCAAAAAGATTTCGGATGTCTAGAACTAGGTGAAAATGGAGCCTCCCTAAAGACTCGTTTATATCTTTTATTCCATAATGGCTTTCTAACTCAAACAAAACTTTAAATTCAAGGTCAAGAAATGAGGAAAGCCATACAAGTTTTGGAAAATTTTTAAAAACATTCTAAAGTTGCTAAAACGAATTTTAAGTCTAAAGGATTAGTGGTTGAGTGAAAACTAGTAGCAAGGAAGAGTTTTGAAAAAAATTCTTATGGAGGGGTTTCATCAATTCCCCAATTGGTATACACAAATTTGGCCTAGAATCATCGCATTTATTTGGGATCACAAGATTTGATTCGTGTTTTGTTCAAAACCAAAATTTTCATTGAAAACCGAGAAAGATGCGAACCGATCGAAAAAATGATTGCATATTTTTAAAGAAAATGAGATTTTGATTCTAAAGACATTAAATGAATTATTTTTAGCACAAAACTCTCAAAGGTATCTTTTGAGAAAAGCATTTGATTTTGCAATAGAATAAATTAATTTGAAAACAACAAAACATAAGAGACAAAATACCAAACAAAATAAAAGAAAATGAAATCACAAAGTAAATTTTTTTTTTAGTAATCAACAAAAATGGTAAAGGTGAGAGTAGAGGCCAATCTTCATGATTTTCCAATGGCCTCTAGAAATTGAATTCGATGGAGGATGACTAAAGTGATAAACAAAAAAACCTTTTAGATCTTACAAGCACTGGAATTTAAAAAAAAAAACATTTAAACTCAAGATAGAATCAATCAAGCACTAATATTATTTGACTTTTAAAATAAAACTAACAACACATATCAACTAATATTGACGATTTTAAATCATAAATCTAACAAGATACAGTTGACTAAACTAATCAATTAAATAAAAGCAAACAAACGCATAAACTAAATAATATCAATCAAAACTAGAGTTAACAATTTTTTTTAATATGAATATATCAACACAAAATGTAATAAATTAACCAACTTAAATTCTAAAACTAATGAACTAAAAGGATGAATCATGAATTAAAATTAACAACCTTTGGATATGAAAATAGTAGCATGGAATCAATTGCAATAATAAACTAGAATTTTAATAACATCTAAACTAAAAGATAAATTAAAACTAAACTAAATGAAATTATGAATTTCCCAATTGAGAGCAAAAATAATACTAACCAAAATTGTAACTTTTAAACTATCATAAAATATATATATATATTATCCAAACACTTAAAAATCCTAATTTTTCCATTATCATCTAGAATTACCCAAACCACCTCACCACTTAAATCACCATTTTTAGGAATATTATCAAAGATCACATTACTATTTTCTGTATTTACATCATCAAATTGTCCAGAGACACCGAAGGTAGGTGAACCTGTAAACCAAAAGCCAATAGGCATTGATTTGATCGACTAGGGGAAGATTGAAACCATGATTTTGAGGCCAAGCTCTTCAGCATTTTCTCTAAAGAATTTTGGGATCCTACTGAACTAGTCTTGGATTATGTCATTGATGATAAGAGATTTAAATAAAAAAGCCTTGTTTTTTCTCTCCAAAAGGTTTATCAAGCTATGACAAGGCCCCACAAGCCAGCTTGTTAGCTTTGTCAATTGGTGGGGACCATAATTTTTTATGCAGACTCTAGTGATCTTCAGTTTTCAGTCACTATTAAGCATTTCAACATCAAAAAAACATTGCAATCATCAAACATCTCCTAAAAAAAGCAACTCCAATCCAAATTGATCCGGACAAAATATACCAAACGCTTCAAAATTTAAACACTCTATTGATCTGAACACAATGATTGTCGAAATGGCAAGAAAAAAAGGAATTTCTAACTTAAAATTATTCAATAAACTATGCGGCCACTACCAAATCTTACATTCTTTGGAACTTCAATCGATCTACATCGGAAAAACCGAAGAAAAAAGAAGCCTTCCAACCGCCACTACAATGCTTGCTTGGAGTTGAGAGGATGAAAGTGGAGGTGTGGTGTCACTATGATACTTGGTCTCTTAGAAAATGAGAGAAAACCCCATAGAAATCCTTCCGGCGTCCTCAGAAGAAAACAACTTCTTTTTTTTTGTTTTTTTTTGTTTTTTTTTTGGCTGTACATTTTTCTGATCAGAATCGGTGTCCCCTTCTCTCTACTCACCGTGATGATCCCTGGTAGCAGCAGTCCCATGATCAAAATGGAAACAACAGCAATCTGGTAATGAAAAATAGAAGCAGTTTGGTGATCTCAATAGAAACAACAATAGTCCGATGATGAAAAATAGAAGCAACAATAGTCCGGTCATCCAAATAGCAGCAGCAATAGTCCTTCCTCTCTTAAAAAAAAACCCTCTACCGATCCCTTCAAATGGCACCCATCTGCTCTGAAAAACTCTTCTTACCGATCCCTTCCAATAGTCTCTCTCCGCTCTCAAAAACTCCCTACACCGATGCCTTTGAACAACCCTTCTCAAGCTCTCAAAACTCTTCTTTCTCGATCTCTTCAAATAGCCCCTCTCACACTCTCAAAACTCTCTCTCTATCGATCCCTTGAAACAACCTCTCTCAAAATCTCAAAACTCTCTCTCTCAATCCCTTCAAACAACCCTTCTCACGCTCTCAAAACTCTTTTTTTTTATCCCCTCTAACAGCCCCTCTCACGCTCTCAAAACTCTCTCTCTCGATCCCTTCAAACAACAACTTCTCACACTGTAAAACTCTCTTTCCCTCATTCAAAACGATAGCCTCCTCTCTTTGTAAAACTCCCTCTCTCGATCTTTTCATATAGTCTTTCTCACGTTCTCAAAACTCTCTCTCAATCCCTTCAAACAATCCTTCTCTCACTCTCAAAACTCTTCTTTTTGATCCCTTCTAATAGCCCATTTTACGCTCTCAAAACTCTCTTTCTCGATTCCTTCAAACAATAACTTCTCAAGTTGTAAAACTCTCTCTCCCTCATCCAAAACGGTAGCCACCTTTCTCTTTAAAACTCCCTCTCTCGATCCCTTCAAATAGCCTCTCTCACGCTCTCAAAACTTTCTCTCTCAATCCCTTCAAACAGTCATTCTCATGCTCTCAAAACTCTTCTTTTTTATCTTTTTTAACAACCCCTCTCATGCTCTCAAAACTCTCTCTGTCAATCCCTTCAAACAGCCCTTCTCACGCTCTCAAAACTCTTCTTTTTTATCCTATTTAACAACCCCTCTCATGCTCTCAAAACTTTATCTCTTGATCCCTTCAAACAACAACTTCTCACACTATAAAACTCTCTTCCTCATCCAAAATGGCAGCCTCGTCTCTCTGTAAAACTTCATCTCTTGATTCCTTCAAACAACCCCTCTCACTTTCTCAAAACTCTCTCTTTCAATCCCTTTAAACAACCCTTCTCACGCTCTCAAAACTCTTATTTTTTATCCCCTCTAACAACCCCTCTCATGTTCTCTAAACTCTCTCTCTCAATCCCTTCAAACAACCCTTCTCACACTCTCAAAACTCTTCTTTTTTATCCCCTCTAACAGCCCCTCTCACGCTCTCAAAACTCTCTCTCTCTCAATCTCTTTAAACAACAACTTCTCATGTTGTAAAACTCTCTCTCTCTCATCTAAAACGGCAGCCTCCTTTCTAAAAAACTCATTTCAAATCGTCTTCTCTCCCCAAAGAAAACCAGCCAACCCCCCGCTTGAACACAACCTCCTTTTCGTCTATATACACGCTGCACCCACCTCATTTAGCATGCCAAAATAAGCCATCGTAATTTTCCTTTGACGCTATGGTCTGGATTGATTCTCCACTTTCCAAAAAGTCAAAAATCACAATCCCTCATCACGTAATTTCCACTTAGTGCATTCATTGCTGCTACTGCCATATCTCTATTAGGAAGCTTAACAAATCCACAACCATGACTCTGCTTCATGTCGTCTTGTATGATGAAAATACTTCAACAACGCCATTAGGAGAAAATATTTCCCTTGTGAAATAGAAAGTAAATAGTAAAAAAAAATAAAAATTATGTAGTTAAAAATTTAAAATTTAAAATTAAAATTATGCAATTAAAACTAAGATATCAAACACATTAAGAGAATTAAAATATGAAGCTCAAGCAATTTCCTACAATTAAAGTAAAGTAAATATATGAATATACATAAGATACCAATTCATGCAATTAAAAAAAACTAAAATCCCAATTCTCATGCAATTTTCCAAAAAAGTGAATAAGTAAATGAATAAAACTAATAAATAAATAAGTAAATAAAATAAGAAAATCAAGCACATGCTAGTCATACCTAAATGGGTCTAGAAAAAGTTGAAATGTGCCTAAATGAGCCCAAGTGGGCCTAAGGTGGTACCTAAGTGGGCCTAAGTGTATCTAAGTGGGCCTAGGTGCTTAAGTGGGCCTAGTGTGCCTTTATGTGCCTAGGTTGGTGCCTAAGGGGGCCTAGGGTGCCTAAGTGGGCCTAGTATGGTTCCTAAGTGAGCATAAGTCTAAATTAGGGCTGCCAAGAGTCACAACGGGGTTAGATTAATCCCTTAACCAAAGTCCCCAAGGTGACTTAGAAAAGATAAGCTACACGAGTAGTAATAGGCCACCAAGGAATTGCTGTAAAGTACTGGACAAATACTTAATAGAACATGTGCTAGAAGGAAAAAATGGAGGGTCTACACCGAGCTAATTGATTAATTGGAGTCCTATTGGATTAATTAATCAATTAGGACCCTTTTTTTTCTAGATTAAGTGACCCAAGCCTAAGATAGACTCAAAGTCACTTAATCCAAGTAGGAAGGCTATAAATACCCTTTTAGGGGTTAGGGCTTTATGGCTTCTTCCAACATTCACCACTTCCTTGTACATCCAAAGAGAGAACCTAGCTTCCAACCTTCAAAGATCTCCAACACTTCTATGCCAAGCTTTAAGGAAGAGTCATCAGGCAAAAGATCAAGGGTTTGCAAGATCATATTCAACTACCATGGCATTCAATGACAATCTTCACCATAAGGAATCGATTTAGAAACATCTAGATCTAGGTAAGAACTCCTAACTCATATATCTAGATTTTTTTTTTGAATGCATTATTTATATTATGCACAAGATCTAGTAGCCTTAGGAATAGTTACATGTGCCTAATGAAATCCAGGGTTTGGGAATGGAATAATTCGAGATTCCCATCACTAATGATCCTTGCTTAAGCTCACATTCTTTGGTAGTACATGGTTTAAGGTAAAATTATATTTAATTATTAATATGCATAAGGGTACAAAAGCATAAGCACATAAGTATTTTTACATATAAGAGCTTATAATTAAGTGTTTATGGTTTCTATTTGGGTTATTTAATTATTTGGAACCTATTAATCAAGACTGTTTTTATTCTTCCCTTCTAAGCTTAGATTTGACTGATATCTACTCACTTTGTCTACTAAAAATCCAATATTTGGTCTAGATTAATGTTCCATTTTGGGCTTGGATTTGAAAAATATCTAATCACTATGTCTGCTATAAATCCAGTATTCATTCTAGCACATAACATCACATACATATAAGTCTATCCACTACAAATGCATAAGGTACTGCATGCATGCACTCTTTCTCCTCAAGTGTCTTGGGACACTAATTTTGGGAAAGAAGAATTCCATGCCTCAAGATAGGAAACCCTTCTTGTAATTCTATATCACATACTTGATCAAAATCTTATCAATATAGGTGGCTTAAGACAATATTAGTTTTCTATTCTTTCAGTCTCATAAAATGCAATGGTTTGAAAAGGTTAGCTATGTAAGAAGGACATAGATGCATGATGGAAAATTAAGAATTAAATTATGATATACATGAAATTGGTGTATAGGTGGATGTTTGGAGTGAAAAGAATTTATGGTGTAGATAAATTTAAGTAAAGCAATCTGTGCAATAAAATTAGCATGGATTTTAATTTACAATAGGAATGAGATTGAATGAACGATGGAACCAATGAGGTCACACAATAACATGATGGTACATGTCACAACAACCAATTGAAGAAGACACTGGGTAGGGAAGCTCAAAACAGTGTTACATATGGAATCAAGGGTTTAGAGTGCATTCAATCCCAAACGTGCCCGACAACTACATGGTACATCATTTGACCAAACATGGGACTTTAGGCCATAAAGAGTATTACATTGAGTTGCCATGGTGATACTCTTAGATTTGGAAATAGTCTAAAAAGGGCAACTATGTAAGAAAGACATAGATGCATGGTGGACAATAGAGAATTAAATTATCATATACATGCAATTTATACATGCAATAGGTGGATGATTGGAATGAAGAGAATTTATATTATAAATAAATTGAGGGAAGGAAATATGTGAAAAAAAAAAATAACATGGATTTTAAATCACAACATGAATAGGATTCAATGAATGGGGAAACGAATCAAAGTCACACACACTCAAAAAAACAATTGAACAATAATTGATTACTACTCAAAAAGTGCTATTTTATAGCTTGTAATTAACTCTTTTAAACACTTTTGAGTATTAGTTATTACCTTTTAACTCAATTGGCATGTTAAGGACCCTTGCAATCAATTCTAATCAAATTGTGTTAAGTTTTGGTGTTTTGATAGCTTTTTGATCACCAAAGCAATATGAGATTGAGGAGAGTTCTTTGGAATCCATGGCAAAGCAATGGAAAGCTCAGAAACATGAAGAACCAAAGCTTTGAAGTCCTTTTCCATAAGCAAATCCGGAATGCAAGGAGGGGAAGTAAAGAGAATATCTGCCATGAAGCATTCTTGATAATAGTCATGTTAGCCACTTTTGGAGCACTTCCTGGAGTCCAATTTATACATGTTGTATGTCGTTTCGAAGATCAGGAAGTCAAAAATCCAATGCTTCAAACGGTTCGCAAATCAAAGTTGAAATGAAGAAGTTAGAGCCATTGGAAGAAGATCACTCCAAGCTGAAGGCCAATTTCGCAGGGCTGCGAAATCAGCCTTTGGCTGCGAAATTTCGCAGCCATTTTGTACGCCTGCGAAATTCTCCTGAAGCTTCCCGATAGTTGCGACCGACATTGTGAGATATTTTTCTTTAGATTTTTTGATGTCTAAATCCCCATTTTCTCCTTGTAACCCACCAATTATAGGATTCCTTAGTTTTTAAGTTTGGAAAATGGGTAAATAACCTCAGATATTTTGTTTTGTAATTTTCTTTATATATAGCTCTCGGGAGCATGTAATCATGTAATCATGTGATCCACTGTAATATAGATAGATCAATATATAGAATATACAGAGCCTTGCTCTGTTTTTTCTCTCTTCTCCTGTTCTTCCCCATTTCTATTTTCTTAGTAGCCAAACAGCCTCTGAGGGCTTTTCCTCAGAGGATGATTGGCTAAAACTTTTAGTTTCTCAAAGTATGGATGTTATGTGATGGCTTGGATGCAATCCCATGGAAATTTCTCGCACCTGGAAGGTAAGGTAGTCGTTTTTCATTAAAGGTTCATTAATGCAAAATTTGGTTTTTATTTCCTTTGGACAACTTCCAACGGCCAATACTTGATAAGCTTTTGGATTTCTATCCATTAGTTATCTCCTACGAGCTATTGGAAGGTGAGGTTTTTAATTCCAATTTTTGCATTAATCCATTAGAACCAATTTCAATGGCCATTGAAAGGTGAGTTTATCACCTGGAATGACTTTGAGTTGCCAATATTTGGTAAGCTTTTGGCTTTAGACCATTAGTTATCTCTTACGAGCCATTCAAAGGAAGTCTAAGGTGAATAACCATTGATGAAATTCACTACCATCTGTTTTGCCATTTTAAAGGATTAAAACTTGATTTGCTAAATCCATACCGGTTCGGGAAGCAAGCATCACCATAGTTGCAACCCCAACGCGAGGAGCCTATCCTAAGATTTCCAATTTGCATAAGAGTCAGAGCATAGCTATCCTATCTTTGAGAAACTTGTTTTTACACCCTTTCATTTTAATCTTTAATGTTAGCTTAGATTAATTTAAATCTTTCTAAAACATTTACATCTTTGTGTTTTCTTTTAAAGCTAACCTTGAAATGAAAAGGCACCAATTCATCTTTGAATTAATATCATTTGTGAAGTGAAAACCCATCCCAGTGAACGATCCTAGAACCACTATGCTATAGTAGCTTGGCTACTTTAGTAATAGTATTTAAGGTATAAATTTTGTTGATACGCCTTTAAAGCTAAGCTACCATGAGTCGAATCAATAATCTAGAGATCCAAGTAGATATCCTTATAATAGCATAACCCGATGTTATATATCTTACTATGATTAATGGAAAATAATGGAAACTACATTAACAACTTTAAAAATTGCAATACTGTTTATATATGATAAAACGTTGCATCAAAACTAAAACCATTTCCCATAAATCACTTTAACCCAAAATATTATGGATATAAATACCTTTCGCAACAAAACAAGAAAGAAGATTAACCAAACAAAGATTTCAATGTAATTAATTTTCTATGTAATTAGGGGTGATTTAAAATTATATAAACCAAATAGTCATATGTGATGTGTAATGCCAATCAATATGTACTTTGTTCAGTACATTTTCAACTAACAAATTCCTAATTGAAGGTGAATTTGAAATTACATGACATTGGTACATATTTCAACCTACATTTTTACTTTCAAGTAATAACGATGTTACATCATAATTATACGATTGTACCCTAAGTCAATATCAAATAAAAATGTCACCACAACTATACATCATTCAACCAACATTACAAATTTATATCTAAAAATTTGATATCATGAAATTACAATTGTTTTACCATCAACATAACAAACCTTGGGTGTCATGCTATTGATGTAGTTACATGACATTGGGCCAACGTTAGAACAACTATGTTAAACTAACATATAAATAGTATACAAGATTCAACTCATGTGTTGCTTAAGAGGTTCAATTATATAATAGAGGAAAAAAATATGGCAACCTAAATAAACTCTCACAAATTTTAAAGAGATGAATAACCTACATCATAATACCAACTTAACTATTCACAGATGTGATTGTTCACAATTATATGATTGTTCACGCCTACTACTATCTAACACCCTAACCATGAAAAAGAACTACAAGAAACAAAGCCTTAGTGAATCTATACCCTAACTCACATGAAGATTGTACATTATTCAACCAACATCGGTTCTGCTATCTCAAAACTCTTAATTCAACCCCCTATCAATGTACATTTTACATACTCAAACAAGAATACAAAACCGAGTAATTCTAAATTCCATCTAGCATGAGGTACATTGGTGCATCATGTAACCTATATTGTTACTTTAAGACCAAAACAATGTTATTTTTTATATGAAATCATTGTAGATAGTCAATCTCCTTAATTTTAATAACACTCCGATCGAAAAATATATTTATTTAAATCTTCCTAAAGTTATATATATATATATATATACAAAGTTATAACAAATATATTTTAAATCAACCGTAAAACTTAGGTTTGGTTTAACCTGTATTCTTTTAATTCAACCATAGTTGGGAAATCATATTTCAACCGATGAAGAGGTTGTCGTGGCTACCACATGGATTTGTTGGGTGATATGGGTGGCAGGAAAAAATGAATCCCAAGGGCATTTTCTGCCAATGTGGGTGGGACAAAGTTCCACCTCATGAAATAGGGACATTATTTGGGGAAAAATGTACTACCCATGAAAGGGTCTTTTTTGGGTTATGTTTTCTTCTATAATTCCCAGTTGAATCATATTTACATAATTCCCCCATTGATTAATCTAGTAGGTGGAATCAACATAGCCTGCATTTGTCTTTAAATTTTATTATGCTGGTGCATTGTGTTTCTAACATACGATTTTGTCACAGATACATATTTATTGAACAAGTACTTAATGTGCATTTCACAAGGAAAAAAAATTATAAACAAATAGAGATGAAACCCAATAATGCTCAAACCCATTTCACATGAGGTAAATAAGTTCTTAGTGCCAATTTTCTTATGGTGCCCTGATTCTACACAATACTCATGGTCGTTTCATCATTGAACCTATGAGACGTCCAACTCACTCGAAAATCTCAAAAACATTTTCTCCCTAACCCTATCCCAAAATTAGAAACAACCAAGAAAGAAAAACTCCATCCAAAAACTAGAAAAAAACCAAGAAAGAAGGCGTCTACCACAATGGATTACACATGGAAAAAAAAAAACAACATGGAGCATAGGGAAGAAAAAAATGATACCTTCTACACAAATTACCAATACAAAATGGCCTTCCTACGTTAAAAAATAAAATAAAATAAAAATTATTTTTTAAGAGAGCAGTAGGGAGATTTGTCATCGCTGTCTCCACATCACTAGCCCGGCTCCACCATTAACGACTTCTTGTTGCCTTAGGGCTCCACTAGATTCGTCTCGTTGCTTAAGGTTTCAAGGAATATTTACTTCTTTTAATTTATTATGTTTTAAACAACTGATGTTTTAATGGGATTGGGTATTTTCAAGAAGGATGTTTGGGTTTTTTAATCTCGTATCAGTAGGTTTCAATCATGACTTAACTTTGTGCTTGTGGAGAGGTTGATGTGGCTCCCACATCGGATTAATGGTTGTTGTGGGTGGATGCCAAACAGCCCACCAAAGGGCATTTTCGACCATTAAGGGGGTGCACTATTACAATGCATGAAATGGACATTATTTGGGGTCAAAGGGTAATTTACCTTAAAATGCCCTTTTTGGGTTTTGATTTCTTTGTTTATTCCTCAATGTTGCATATTTACATAATTCCTCCTTATTTTTAATCATTCTTTATATTTGTATAATTTATTTTTTAAAACAACCCTAGAAAAAAAAAATGAAAACGACTAAAAAAAACTAAGACTCTATTTGGGAAGTGTTTTCGAAAATATGATTTTAAAACAGTTTTTGAAAACTATTCTCCAATGTTTTGTAGAACAAAAGTATACTTTGAAAGCTAAAAAATTTTTAGTTGTTTTCTATGTTTTTAAATATGTTTTAAAATAACTTTTATAAATATTGTTTTATTTTTAATCATTCTCCATATTTCTATAATTATTTTTTAAAACAACCCTCAAAAAACAAGTGAAAACAACTAAAATATATTTTTCTAAAACTACCATGTTTTATACTTTTAAAAACAAAAAATTGTTTCATATTCTTAAGAACTGAAAATTGTTTTCTATTTATAAGAACAAAAAACTATTTTCTATTTTATGATTGTTAAACCTGTTTTTGAAAATAATTATCAAACATTCTCTAAAAGATGTTCTCTAAAAACACCATTTTTTCTATTTTTACAAATAGAAATTTGTTTTGGTTTTTAGATGTCAAACGTGTTTTCTTGATTTTTTATTCTAAAAAACAAAAACTATTTGAAAAAATAGTTGCCCAATAAGGCACTCAAATCAACCATATGAACTACACCCACTAGCATCAAGATGAGTTTTAACCAATTCTACATAGTTAGAAACCATTGCAGGAAAAGCTCTCTCTAGAAGGTCATTACCGTCTAATGCTTCTGCTGCATACACTACCCCTTCAGTACCCATTGTTGCAGTAGCATCAAAGCCTTTTTCCTGCTCAATCATTCATTAAATTCTCAGATAATTGAGATGATGTGTAGGTAACTCAATAGGAGTAACTTCTGGCCTAGTAATTGAATTACATGGTGACACTAGATGTCAAATAGCAAACTAGGAACCTTATAATGTGTTCCCAAGCAGTTATACATGTGATTAACCTTTAATTGGCATGCTTTGTTATAAAGATATGGTAAAGACGTTTTCAAGCCTTAATAGCATGCCTATCAAGAAAACAAAAACATTCCCGAGAAATAAAATAAGTAATAAACCTTGCTTCTTAGAAATGTTTCCTATAAAAACTTTTAGTATTAAGGCAAAGAAAAAACAATCAAATTGTTGCAGCTTACTTGCACTTTTATCTGCAAATTCCTACATACAGTTTCCCAATAAAAAGCAACATCTGGTTCCATTAGTTGGATTCTTAGGATGCAATGGCCTGACTCTCTTGAAATAAATATGCATAAAACATTAAGATACTGCAAATATAGTTATGATTAGATAAACAAAGCCATGTTTTAAAAGGCTTTTGAGGCTTGCACCTCAAGGCTCACCTCAGGAGAGGCTCTACAAATTAGCCTTGAGGTTATAGCCTCAATTAAGGTAATTGAAGCTCAAGCCTCATCTTGTCAAGGGTTTTAGCTTTGAGGCTACAACCTCAAGGTGGTTGAGGCCCAAGCCTCAAATACCCAAAGGGTTTCGACCTTATGGGCTTTTGGTATATATTTTATAAGAGGCTTAAGTCTCAATATTCAATGAGTTTTAATAGGTTCTATTATTTATGCTTTTGTGCATTTTTTATATAGATTTCATGAATTTTATATTGAGTATCAACTTGATTAAACCTTTTTCAAAATAAAGGTTTATTTAACTTTTGGGTAACTTTTAAAATAGAAGGTAAAAAGAGTTTGAGTAGAATAAGGGAATTATTGACACTCTTAGTGGTTGATCTTTTATATATATATATTTAATTATTGATAAATAAATAAATAAAAGATACCACTACAACTGGTATATGAAGAAGTAGAGGGATGGGTGATATTAACACAAATGGGGAGCATAATATAGCAATTGGATATTATTATATTTCTAGGAGGATCTTTGTGACAATAACAATAATGTTGAAAATTATTTGATAAAACCATGAGAGAGAGCTAAATTTTATGAGAAAAATGAACTAAATTAGAACTATTAACAATGAAAAATAATTAATTTTATTATTATGAAGTTTATATCTTTTTTATTATTCAATTTATTGTGAGTTTATGACATTTTTTTTTTTTATGATTTTTTACTAATTGACATTTTTGAAAAATTATTTTATGTCAACCTAAAACTAAAATTTTCAAATTCCCATTTTCCCACTATCATCCAAAATTAACCAAAACTAAAATTTACCATTTTTTATTTCTCCACTATAATTCAAAATTCAAAACTAATTTTTTTTTAAAAAAAATCTAACTTTCCACGATCATTCAAAGTTAACCAAAACTAAAATTTACAAATTCTAACTGTGGACCCATATTTTTCACGTGCGTCCCCACTTAATGGCGAGACTCATTTTTATTGGTGAAAATTTATTTTTGGAAAATTCAGAGTCGCCACTTATTTTATTTTATTTTAAAAGGGAAATAAAATAAGAAATAAAACCCTAAAGAAGGGACTCCATAGTTTTTGGAAAAGCGTGTCTTTGAAAAACCCAAGTCTAGGTCCAGTGATCAGGTTACCTATTAGGAATGTAACTCTAAAAGGTAGCACTCCTCTGAACCTTACAGAGGTCTCTAATGACTTAGTTGAGGGGAATGTGGTAATTAATTAATTGATTGAAGATACCTAGGTAGACTAAGGTGATTTCAGAATTGACATGTCAAGTAAGAAAAATCAAATCATGATTATAAAAAGAGAGTCAAAGTGTGTACCTGGACTTCTTCTCAAGCGCTATCATAAAACATCAAAGTTAATGTAGAAATATAGTACACAACATGCATTTTATCCAAGCAAGTCAAACATATATCTAAGCACCCAAGGATTACATTAAACAGGGATATGATCTTCAATAGCATACATGTTTATAGAATTTTTGAAAGTGAGTGCGGGAGAGAGAGAGCGTACCTGGATAGCAAGCTAATATGCCTCTATGGGAAACAAGGTTAGCCCAATAATAGATTCAAAATAATCTCATGTACCACAAAGAGGAAGCACAATCAATCAGATATCAAATAAGCAATATCAAAGAGAATATCATGAATGTCAGGCCCCCTCCAAAACCCTAATTAATTTTGCATGAGTTGATTCTATGAATTCCATTATTTGGAATCATGAATTTTGTTCATGTTTGCTAAAAACTGAGAAAAATCAAGAAAAAAAAAGTTGAAAATTAAAGAAAATGGTGAAAATGCATGCTAAAAGGAAAATGACAACAAATTTATTAAAACTTGGATTTTATGCCTAGATATTTGAGGATGAAATTTGAAAATTGAAAATTATTATGGTGAAAAATATTTTGAAGACTTGAATCAAAACTAGTAAGATCACAAAGAAAAGAAAAGAAAGACCATGGAAGAAAGAAAGTATGCTCCGAGGTAGTCGATGCTGGAGTGAGGTTCGGGGTGGGATTGAGACTGCACCATGGGTATTGTGAATTCCGACCTTCAACAGTGAGGAATGAAAAGATAATATTTGATTCCAAGCATCACTTAAATGACCCAATCACTTTCTTAAGAATATGACAAACAGATTTTCTAAATAGAATTTAGTGCTCTAATAAGGCAGTTTCGGTTTGGGACAGTGGTGCGAGCAATTCTTCATAAGAATCATTTTCAAATCCTGAGGAAGAATCAGTTTCAGCATCATCCTTACTAGTTCACACAGTCACGAGAAGGCTTTTCCAAACTTCTTCACTATAAGGAACATCTCCCGCTAGAGTAGCAACTGCATATGTGCCCTGTCTTCATAGGGTTTGAGGCAATCGAGCAACCATATCAATAATATCTTTCATTGGATATTCTTCTGATGTTTCTAGTTGGACTTTTGATGCCATCACCTTTAGCTGTAGCTGGATTTCTGCTCACAGTTCTACTTTTTAGTGAAATCCTTGAATTTTAGATCGCTTACTTCAAGATAATCAATTAACTTTTTGCCAAAGGTTTCACATTGTTGTCATTCATTAGAACATTAATAGGTTCGAGGTCCCTTTTCTTAATTGAAGAGTCTTGAGTCTTTTATTCATTCCAAGGTTGTTTACCTGATGTGTTTCTCTTGCTTGTCGAGTGAATGCTTGATGGATCCCCCGCTGCCCAGAAAAATGTCGTGGTCCCCTTATATGTGAGTCACCCTGTTCTTGTATGCGTCAGATGGTTTTTCTCCTCATGGAATCATGTGCCCTTGATACCTTCCAAGGAGAGTCTCACTTTCTTTAAACTCCAATGGTAAGTTTCATCCATTGCAAGCCGATCACTCCAATGAAGGAGTTACATCCATTGCAAGCCGATCACTCCAAGCTAAAGGAAGAATTTTGCACAGCGCTGCGAAATCACCCTTTTGTTGCGAGATGATTTCGCAGCCTTTTTGTACAGTGCTGTGATTCCCCCCTGTAGTTTCCCGTTACGATGGAAGCCGAATACCACAAGTTGAAAGACCACTTCGCAGCATTGCGAAATCAGCCGTTTGCTACGAAGTGATTTCCTAGCCCTTTTTGTGCCTCTGCGAAATCTCGCAGACATCATTTTCACTTGCGAAATGGTCCCTAGTGCTTCCCGATATTTGCTACCGACATTGGGAGATATTTTTCATCAGATTTTTGTTGTCTAAATCCCAAAATTCTCCTTGAAAGCCACCAATTATAAGATTCCTTAGCTTTTAAGTTAGTAAAAAGAGTAAATATCCATGTAATAATTAGTTTTTGTTTTTGTTGATATAAATAGCTCTCGAGAGCCTGTTCTCAGAGAGGAACCCTTTATGTAAAAGTTTGAAAGCAAGTAAAATTTAGGACCTTTGTTTTGCCTTACCTTCTCACTTTGTATTTTTCATTTTTTTTTTCTAAGTTATGCACTCTCTGAGGAAGTTTCCCCAGAGAATGAGTAACTAAACCTTTAATTCATTGGAGCTAAGGTTGCCGGGAAAGGTTCCAAGTGCAAGAATGCAAAGCTTAGTGGTTTCAGCCATGAATGAAGAGGAAGTGAAATCCTTTAGTGATTTCTATGATTTTAGTTAACTTAAAACGCCTTGGAGTCACCCGGGCCAACACTTGGTAAGGCAAGTGATCTCCAACCATGGAGATGCACTAGTTTACCCCTTGCGAGCCTTTGAGAGGTGATTTGAAGGTAGGATTTTCTGGAATTGCCAACACTTGGTAAGCTTTTGGACTCCAAGGAGACATCCATTAGTTATCTCTTGCGAGCTTGAGAAAGGAAGTCCAAGGTTAAAGATCACCTTGAATGGTTAAGGCTTAGTGAGAGGCTCGAACCGTTGCAAGTTGCATCAGTGAGAGAATTAAAGCTGAAATCTAATTAAAGGATGTATCTGTACAACACCGGTTAGAGAATTGACTATATGTTGATTCTCTCATGCGATGAAATGAACCAACTGACCTGAGCTATGTCTTTTGCATGAGGAACCTCCCCAGTGAACCTGACCCTCCAAGGAATGTTTTTCTTCCTAAGTAATTTCCATCACTTGCTTTGTAGTCATTTTAAATCTAAATCTTTACCAATCAAAGTTTTTGTTTTATTTCTTGAGCTAACCTTGAAATGAAAAGGCACCAATTCACTTTGAATTGGTATCATTTGTAATTTGGAAACCCTTCCCAGTGAACGATCCTAGAGTCGTTATACTATAGTAGCTTTTTCTTTGCTACCCTAGTATATGGTGTAATAGGTTATAAATTTTGTTGATTACTCCCTCAATCAAGGAGCACCAGCTGGACACGAATCAGCTGAGACACCAATTGGGCACGAA
Source organism: Vitis vinifera (assembly GCF_030704535.1). Lineage (NCBI taxonomy): Eukaryota > Viridiplantae > Streptophyta > Magnoliopsida > Vitales > Vitaceae > Vitis > Vitis vinifera. The sequence goes on from NC_081818.1 coordinate 13,589,624, forward strand.
TCATTGCAACCCCTAATCTCCCTTCTAAAAACGCTGTCAAAATCTTCCCTACCTCATCTCTTATCGTACCCTTTGGTCCCATTGGCGCCCAGGCACCAAAAAAATCCAATGACCACTGACAGTTCCGAAACAAAAAAGCTACCCGTATTCAAAGCAATCTAAGATTTCTGATTAAACATCAAATCAGGGTACCCATGTACAACCAAATTAAAATTATCATTCTTGGATAGAGGAATCTCAAAAACCATATCTGTAAACAACGCACCACTGTCCACTCCACTTCGGGATGTTATAACATTAACCGCCGAATCAATGACAGTTTTGCCCAATAAGAAGTGAGTTCCTTATCAAGATGAGCCATATTGTACATGATCTCAATTCCATGAATCCTGCAATAATCAATCTTGTTCTTTTGTTCCTCATTCCAATTCGTAATTTTGAGGCTAAGAGTGTAGGTGACGTTGGGATTGATCTCAGACTCCGCAGGGTCATCGAGATAGGAGGGATCGCCATCAGATTGGATCTCAGCCAAAATACGATTTGTCTCTTCGATTAGGTTTTGTCTCTCATGAGCTCTTCGAATAGAATGCGTTCTAATCTGAGTGGAGCGCATGGCAGTTTCGAGGGCAAAGAGACGGTGGTCGAAGGAGCCGAGAATGGAGACGATGTTGTCGCTGATGGTTTGGCTCTTCTACACTGACTCTCTCATCATTGTTGCTCTCTTACTTAGCGCATCCATGCCTACAGCTACGCCCATTTCTCATTTTCTTTGTGTCAGTGATCTGGAACCTAGAAAGGGATGAGAAGCCGATGGTGGCACATATACGCCAAGTTGTCAAGTTTGACATTTTTCCAGGAAAAGGCGTTTACTCATTTCCCTATAGCTGCGAAATTTTGAGCTTCTAGAATTCTCCTCCAATGCATGATCTGTCCACACCGAGAAGAGTCCATAACCCCCCCACTAGAGCCTTCCATAGAGGCTCTAAAAATGCGTGATCTCTAGCACCACCTGCTCATGTGACAACCCTCACCAACTCCAAATGCATGCACGCCCCTCACACGTGGATCATCTAGAATGTTTGGTCATCACCATGTTTGCTGTGGGCATGTAATGGTGTTTTTTTGGGACATTTGGTGAAGGTGATGGGAATTCTATAGAAGACACGTGATGTTCCTATCATGGTGAGATAATCATCCACTGATGATATTCCCCTCATGAGGTTCCCAATAGTGGTGTACATGGATCATTGTAACATTCATAGAGCTTCCATCTTCGAGAGAAAATGATGAGGGCAACATCAGCATCATATAGCATAGAGAGCTCAAAGGCCTTCTTCAAGATGCAATTTCTCCACTTAGAAAAGGTGAATTTGTGAGTTATGGAGTTTTCTATTCGCTTCATTTCAGTATTTTCTTTGCACATCTCCTGAAAGGTAGTTTAAAGTTGAAACTGTACAACTGCGAAAAACCACATACACAACACACAAACACACAACAAGCTGAAATACAACAATAAAAAATATTGAAGAGACTGAAAGGAATGATATTCAGAGAATAAGCTATGACCACAATAGGCAAATCAGGAAAATCATGAAGAGGCAAAACAAGGCATAGAAACCAGAAAAAATATAATGACAATGAGCAAAATATAGACAATCGAGAATGAGGAAGTGGATGTCTATGTTTTATTGATTCTTATTACATAGCCCTTTTGTTTTGTATTGTCTATTTTTTTCCATGACCTCTCGTATTTATTCTTTTGCTTTATTTTCTACTCTCCAATGGCCAAACACACAGGATTTCCTCATTCATCTCACCTATCTTTCCCTCAAATTCGTCAAACCCTACCTAGAAAAAGAAACAAATTATTATTAAACTTCATAGGATAACCTCATCCTTCGGGACTTTTGGTAAAACCCACAACACCTACCAAAAAGAGAACATTGGGTTTGAAGCTTGCACAACAAAAACTTCAAACAATGGTAAGATACTTACATAATAAGTTCTTTGCTTCTACATTAGCAAATTGGAATTAAATGCTAATTTGGGTTTTGGATCTATGAGAGGGTTCACTAAGAACTTCAATGATCAAATTCAATTTTAAATAGTAGAGTTTACTCAATGCTATGTGGTTGATACAGAAAAGGCAAAAGTTGAGGCTTAGGATTTATTCATTTCGCTATTGTTGTTCTTTCAGAAATCAAAAAGTTGTTTTAGATGATTTATGTTTTTAGTTTGCTGTAATGCTTATTTGTTATGTACTTTTTGTCTAAATGTTGTTGATTTTATTATACATTACATGTTTAGTGAACTTGTCATTTTGAAAATGTTTACATGTCATGAAAATTATTAAATTGAAAGTTTTTTGTTTGAAACATTTGGTGTGGGATAATAAAGGCAGTAACAAGTATGTATTTACTCTAAACCAGTCTTTCTGTAATAGGACCTGCTATAGCTCATAATAACACATTTCATCCATTTATGATCTTGATTTCAATTAAAAAATTTATTACATATTTTCATTTCAGTTAAATTATAGAGTCAGAACTAAACGGCAAAATGAGTCTGTGATGATTGACTATGTCATTTATAAATTATGTAACTAATGTGCATTCATACTGATTTTATACCGATTGTAATTAGGTTTATTGAAATTATGATTCGGAATTCTTGAATATGAAACATTGGAATTCATAGTCTCTTCATGATTCATTGTTCGAAATCATTTGTGTGAATGATATGAGGTTCCACAAACTTTAAGTTCCAGAAATGGAAAGCTTTGAAGTGGTATTCCATGTTGTTGTCATTGAATATGGTTTTTGGGTTAACGATTTATGGATAACCAAATGAATATGCACTGCTCATCTTTAGTATTTATGGAGGTTCCTTGAAGAATAGAGCCCTATTACAAAAGCTATTATGGAGGCTTCTTAAGTACATCAATACTTTATGGCACACTATCATCTTTACTATTTATGGCCTACACTGTAATACTATTGTTAGGTAGTTATATTGGTGCCCTTACAAGGTCCTTACATAGGTATTTTGTGATTTCACCATTTTCACTTGGTTCTTAATCAATGATGGCAAAAAAATCTAGTTAAGGGCATCTACTTTGCATTGTTATTAACCTTTCTATGTTCAATTTAGAAATCTGTATATAGTTGTGATTGAACCAAATTTTTGTTCATCTTCATATACATAAATACAATTTGACTTCTCCCTTACTTCCTTTATGTAGGTGATCTTGTTCCAAATCCATTTGAAGTTGTGAACTAAAGGCATTTCAGCCTATAGTATGGTTCCTTGGTACACGTCCATTGGTACTTCTTCTTTAACAAACATTATTAATTAGTACACATTATGAAACTAGCTTTGGCATGCTTTGGACATGGATTTTGTTATAAACACATGGGAACCTAAACATTTATTTGTCATCCCTATGTTTAAATATTACACTTGTACGTACCATTTTCCTATATTATTTAGACACTCAATGTACTTGACACTGTAAGTTTCACATGTCCATCATAATATTAGAACATAAATAAGCCTTAGTTACTTCATTCCTTAACATTAGGTAATTCCTTTCTCAATGTTACGTAGTCCGTTTGGCAAGGATATAACCAATAAGTGGCATTGCATGGGGTACGTCCATAAAACATACTCAATTGCGCATAGAACTGACCAAACTATTAAGTACTACCTTAGCACATCGTGTTTTATTTTGGTGATCAGTTGGTTAACCTTGTTCTATTGCTAAGTGAACCTTATGTACTAGCTAAATCTTGTTGAAAGTATGACCTTAATTGACCTTAGGTGCTGCCTTAGTCAACATTAGGCACTACCTTAGCCCACCTTGGGTACTACCTGTGTGACGACTCGAAACAACATTTTTGAATATTAAGATACTTCTTTTGTGAATATAATTTATCTTATTTTTTAACCCAAGGGAGTCAATTTTTCAAAAATAGGACCCATAAGTTGTTTTCAATCCATGCATAACTTAAAATGTATTCACTTCCACATACAACTGATCATGGCACTAAGTGTTTGATTACTCTACTTAGTTGGTTCCCCTTACATATACTAGTGACTGTACCTTAGGTACATCTTAATTAACCTTAGGTACAACCTTAGTAATCTTTAGGTACTAACTTAGTGATCCTTAGGTACTACCGTAGTTGCACTTGCACACTACTTGTGTGCATCATCCAATGTTCATGTCTAAACCTTAATTAGGTAGTTCCTTGTTGGAAGCTTCAATAGTCCGTATGCCAAGCTTATATATTTCCTACATACAAGTAAATGCAATCAATATACACAATTCCTTAATCTTTCGTTGTTAAATTATTTTAACAAATCTTTATGTGATTAAGGAAATGGAAGATGAGATGTCTTGTTACATTCATGAAGGTGGCGAGCTTGCTAAGACTGTTGTTGGGTCTATCGAATATAAGGGTGGTCAGACCAATTGCATTGTCGTTAGCAAGAATATCTCACATTTTGAATTTGTTTCAAAAGTAAGTGGTGAACTGAACTTGGAGCCCAATTCAATTAAATTGGAATTCACAGTAAAGTTTGACCCATCATGTCTACTCTCATTGCATGATGATGCAAACATATTCAAGATATTCAAATTCAATGACATGTTTTATCGTGTCTATGTCTGCCAATGTACTGAAGTTGGTGATGGCGTAATTGCCCCTACTAGGTATCTATTGTCTTCCCACAATCATTTTTCCTTTGTATAATCACTTTTCACACCTACGGAGATGGATGAGCAATTTCTTTCCATGTCTTTTTCATAGTGCCCCAACACCTATTGTTGCTTCCAATTTGGCACATGTTTCCTCCATTGGCGAGCCACCATTGCACATGTCTAATGACTCGCCTACAATTGCGTCATTTGGGTTTTCCCAAAGATGTGCTGAAACAAATGTTCTTCAACTTCAACCAAGCCAGTTCCAACATTCAATTATAGGTAGTGGACATACCTTCCGAAATGCCTCGAAGTTTCGGGATGCAATCTATTTGATGTATTTGGCTAGCAAATTCCAATATTCTTACAAAATGAATAGTTCAAAACACATGACCGTAGTATGCACAATTCAAAATTGTCCTTGAAAAATCACTGCTCATGCAATAAAGGATTCCAACATTGTTCAAGTTCACACTTTTCGAAATGTGCACAACCATAGTTTGGAAGATGTTGCCTTGTCTCAACCTTTAATGAGATCCACTCGTGCCTTTTTGGTCATTGATGATGTCATTTGGTCTACTCCCGAATACCAACCATGACAAATTTGTAAGGACTTTATGAGGCAACATGGCATCCAGTTGACTTACCTTCAAGCATGGCAAATGAAGGAGAAGGCTAAGGAGCGCATTTATGGACTACCTAAAAATTATTACAAATTGTTGTCATGGATGTGTGAAAGAATGGTTGCAACAAATCCAGGATCAATCGTTGAGTTGAGTTACTCTGATGATGGCCACTTTGAGCAACTTTTTGTTGCTCATTCAATATTTATCCAAGGGTTTCTAATGGGGTGTCGACCGATCATTGCAATTGATTTGGCCCATATGAGTGGGTCATATGGTGGTGCGCTATTTTCAGTCACCGTCTACGATGCTAATGACTCCATGTTCCCCTTAGCCTTTGGAGTGCTGAGCTCAAAAAATTATGAAGATTGGTTATGATTTTTGGAAAACTTGAAGATAGTTGTCGGAAACAAGGAAGTTATTATTATCTCATATAGACATCTTGCTCTCCTTCATAGTGTTCCTGAGGTGTTTGGCCTTGAAAACCATGCCTATTGCTACCATCACTTGAAGGAGAATTATAGTAGTTTCTTGTCCAACCATAACACAAGAGAGAACAAGGGTAAAGAAAATGCATTTCAATTCCTAGATAGTATTGCGTATGCACGGTTAGAACATGATTATAATGTTTCCATGTTTGAATTAAAAAAAAATACAACAATGTTTTAGCCACATGGGTTGAAGAAAATGCGCCTCACCATTGGGCCATGTTAAAATTCCCAAAAAAAAAAAAAATAGGATAAAATGACCACTAACCTTGCCGAGTCGTTTAATGCTTGGTTAAGGAATGAAAGACATCACTCCATTTGTAACTTTTTATTGGAGCACATGTCCAAGTTAGGTTCTATGCTTGTAAAGCATAAAGAAGAGTCCAACAAGTGGAAACTGTCTATAGGCCCAAAAATTGAAGATAAGATGTTGCAAAATATTGCAAATGATCAGATGTATCTGGTGACTCCATTCATGAATGGCGTATTTGGGGTATGTATCAGGAGGGCCTTGTTGAATGTAGACATTATGAACCGTACATGCACATGTAGGGGTTGGGAAATGTTGGGAATCCCTTGTGAACATGTTGTAGCCGTCATTGTTTCCATTGGCCAAAACGTTACTGATTTTGTTGATGATTGCTACAAGTACCCAATGCAAGAGTTGATCTATTGGGGCTCCTTCTCCGGCATAGAGAACCATGACATGCCTACTGTGGATGATGATGGTTTGGTTCGATCTATCACTAGGGAGGTTTTCTTCTCTCTAAAGCCTCCAATTACACTATTATTATTATTATGTAATCATCAAAGAATTCCTTAATTTGACTTGATGAACCCATTTTTTAAGGTGAATAAATAAGTAAAAACATGAATAAGGCACTTACTTTATAACAACATAAAACAAGGTGTTCAAAATCTTTAATCTTTAAGACATCTAGGTGTGCACTACATATTTATGTATTACTCATACAAGGTGTTCAATGTGCACCATATTTTGTGAAGAGTTGCTATGGAAATATAAGAAATGAAATTTTCTGCAAAATGTTTGACAACAAGTACAAGAGTGGCAAAATGAATAACAAAAAAGAAGGATATATCACATTTAGAAAAGGCCTTTATGAAACTCCAAGGTTTTCTTATCTCTTTATTCTCTTTTTTCTTCTCAAGTTTAACTTTGTTTGTTGTTGATATAACCCAGATGTCTCATTCCCCACTTTAACACCTAAAAACATGCAGCACTGATCCATTGTTATTTTCTGTTGTAATTAACAACCTTAGGGGTTATCCAACATTTGCAAATTTCTTCAGAAACCTCATATCTTAGGGAAATTTGTCAGGCAAAGTTTAAAACAGATAAACTACCATCCTAAAATCTCTCGAGACCCTGTCCTTCTCTTCCTTAATCTTGTAATGTTCATTCCTTTTCTCAACCACTTGATACTACTTTACTGTTCCACTGCTCTCACAAAAAATTTCTCCCTCTCACAGCTTCTCTAAAAAAATGATCAATCTTATGTTGCATGCTAGGAGCAAAAGATAACAAGGTTTATCACATTTCATCTTTCATTTTTTTTTTTTTTTTTTTTTTTTGAAACTAATGTTCATGATTTTCTTTATGTTGCATATAATAGTCCATATATATTATTTTGGCTTCTAAAAGAGAAAGACAATCAGAGGTTGGAAAAAGATTTACTATTTCAGCTCAAACAAGGCATTGAAAACTCTTTTTTATGATTCTTTTACGTTATTCATGTTATTTGTCTAATTTAAGGGACCATAGTAGACATAACAATTTATACAGGGCTTTATTTCTCTTGTTCCTATTGCGACTCAAACATGGAACCCTACCATAGTAGTAATGTTTTGATTGTATTTTTCCATTTTCATAGTTTATTCTAAATTGAGATAGGTTCTCAAGATATTTTTGAGCAATTTACTAACATAAATGTGACATTACAAACACCATATCACATGTTCCCTTACTTCTACTCAAATTAAAAGAAGTTATTACAACTCTTAAAAATCTTTATACTAGGCTGATTTATACAATCTCAATGTGGATTAACCTTGAAACAGTATAACCCTAGCCCTTAACACTACTTCAAGAGTTTACGCTACTTCAAGAGTTTACACAACTCATATAACCACTAAAGCATTCAATCCTAAGAAAAGTTTATAAGAAGTAAAATAAATAATCAAAGCTTGAATAGAGAGTAAAATTTCAAGCTAATTAGCCATCCTAACCAAGTCAAATTAAATAATGAACCCACTTGGTCTCTGCATGTGCTTGGATGCTCTTTCATCAATCACTCTAATCATCGTACACTAAAGGCATGCTACTAAAGGCATGCTACAGTTAACACAGGTTGACAATATTCTAGCGTACAAAATGCCCAACCTAAAAGATATAGTATAGAAGACAATGGAACAATCTAAGCAAACAGTCACATTGCTCCCTGAGCTTTATTTCAATCCTTATTTGTTGATCATATTGATGTTTGAGATAGGTATTTCTCAATTAGATCAGCTCATGCTGTCCCAGCCTTTCTCATCCATGAGTACACAGACATTAGACTAGTTAATGGAGAGATAGAATTGAAAGACAATTAAAGAGAGAAATTCTTTCTAACAAGTAAGGACAGCCATAAGTTCTTCCAACCTTCAATTTCATTGCTGGTTGATACTATGAACTGCTGGATTCTTTGATCATCGTGCAATTGTACCGACCCAGCTTTTAAGAGAGCTTCCATTACAGATTCTCCAACCAATTCATAAGTTTCAACATCGAGAGATCGAAGCTCTATAGGGTCCCCATTTCGGCATTTAACAAGCCACTCATCCTTCAATAACTTCACACACTCCTTTGTAACAGCTGCAGAACGATCAACAAGTCCTCTCTGAAGAATAATTGTCCTGACTTTGATGCTACCAAACGGAGAAAACTGAAAAATAAATGTTAGATTAATGAAATACTAATATTGATGCAAGATAAAACGCTGAAGTTATAGTTATAAAACCACCAATCATAATTTTACATCTCTGCAACTACTAGATATTACCAAAAATAGTTTTTCAGTTACAGTCGAACAAAATAAAATTTTGTATTGCAATCAAATAGAAAAATGGAAAAACAAAGTCTATATTTCTACTTGTAATGATTTATATTAATCATCATTTACAATATTCAAAGTTACAAACTAATGTTGTAAGAAAATTTAAGAGGAAAAACAAAGAAGTGTGGAATAGTTGCAGGGATAAGGCAAAGTTACCTAAGACTTTGGAGAGGAAATTTATTAGCAAGAACATAGTATGCTGCTTTGCGTACTACCTCACTCACGTCAAGGTTGCAATCAAGGATTGCCACTGAAGTAGCATTTGAAGGTGGCAAAGATAATACTATCATTTTACGAACCTCCTGCAAACACGCCACATCTAATACCATCTTAGCTATGTACCATAAAATAGCCAAGTACCAGCAAAGGTAATGCTATCGTTTTGACAAACACTGAAGTTACCCTCTTAACAATGTACCAGGAAAAAAAAAATTAATTTCAAAAGTTCATTCAGGAGTGAAATCTTTTGTCAAAAATGTGTGCTTCAAAGTATCCTTCAAAACTCCAAGAATGAATATAGATGGACTGAATCTTCATTATAGTGATTTCAATTGCCATGAGCTGGTTAGAACACTCACAGCATTATGCTCTAAAGGCAGTGCCTCAAGGAATAAATCAAGGATATCAGAGTTTTCAGAATCATTTGCAAAGCGTGCAAGAGCCCTAACTGCAAGTGCAGGACTACAGGAACCTTATCCCCCCACACGCAGCTTCATGCATTCTATCACCTAATCCCAAAGTTCATTGCTCACTTCTGCATCATCCAGCAGTCGCATTATAATCAACAAAATTAAGATATTCATAAAAAGAAAAAAATATATATATCATTAGGAGAGAATTATTAATTATGTAGATTATAATGATTAGGAGAAAATAAATTAAGCTGCTAAGTTTGGTTTTTATTATTGCGGCAGCTTCATTATTATTGTTGGCCTTTATTATTGCTGCTTCAAAACTATAATTTATTTTCTTCTATTTTTTTTCTCTTAATTTGAATATTCGAAATTTTTTAATCTTTATTAATAACTCTATGTATATTCATAAATTTTTAATCTTTTTTATCTAAAAATTAATTTAACAAATCCTAATCTAGATTGAGATTTTCCGAAGAATATCTAAAGTGAGATCTTCCAAAGAATATCTAAAGTTCAAAACTAATTAATGAATATAAAATATTAATTTATGGATTAAAATCTTACTTGGAAAACTAATCTTCAACCCTAAACCTCCAAATCTTCAGCCTTATACTCTTTGATCTTTCTAATCTTTGTGTAAAAGGGGTTTTCCAAATAGAAAATATAAGGAAAATCTAATTTATACCTAGGGCTTTTAAAGGCAAAAAGACTTTTCTACCCTTATTAAATTAATTTAATTAATTATTTTTTATAAATTACAATTTTACCCTTAAATTGAGTTTGGGGTATTACATAAGCTAATTAAATCGAGCTTGAGACCACCTTGTCTCATAAATCTATTGCTCCAAGACTACTCTCAATGAACCCATTTCTATCTCAACAGGCAAAACGACCTCTACATCATATACCAAAGAGTAAGTTGTAGCTCCTGTAGAGGTGCGAAAAGAAGTACGATATGCCCATAAAGCAAAAGGAAGCTACTTTGACCAATCTCAAAAAGTCTCAACCATCTTCCTCAGAATCCTCTTAATGTTCTTATTCGCAACCTCTACTGCCCCATTAGTTTGTGGCCTGTATGCGGAAGATTTGTGATGTCATGCTTTTGTAGCAAAGTGTTAACCTCAACTTGAAAGTGTACCCTCTATCTGAAATCAATTCATGAGGTACCTCATAACGGCAGATGATATGTGATATGATGAAATTGACAACTTTAGTGGATGACAATTTTGCATATGATGCAACCTCCACCTACTTGGTGAAGTAATCGATGGCAACAAGGACAAAGTCATGATATTTCGAGCTAGCATGTGGCCTACCATATGCAATCCACAAACTCCAAAATGAACCTCTCTTATCACTCGATTTGCAAAGGCTCAGTCTTAGCATAATAACAAGATACCATCAATTGAGCATATGTACAATGACTCCCCACATCACAAATCTAGTAGCTAAGTGTCTCAATGCTCTCCTGTCCTTAATTGAAGCACCTTCGAGGTATGTTCCAAATCTGAGGAAGTGGTAGACATCATAGTACCCAAGGCAAATCATCCTGAACCTCAATCTCTCCAATTGTACAACAATAGGCCAATTAAGTCCTTAACTCAATTAGTATAGGGTGAATGATGACATCAATAGGAATATCTACCATGGAAGCTAAAGTAGCTAGGGCATCAACAAATTGGTCCTATGCTCTAAGCAAATGTGTATATCTTAACTCATCAAATCTCGCAACCAGTAGCTCCAAATAAGCATGGTACGACCTTAACTTCATATCTCTAGTCTTCCAATCGCCTTGAATTTGCCTAAGTACAAGGTTAAAGTCACCAAACACCTCCATCTATCTAATCCCAAGCTTAAGAGTAGTCTCTAAACCAAGGATGCATGCCTCATACTCTACTATGTTGTTTGTAGTAGGGTAGCTATCAAAAAATGCCAGACGAATTGATCTTGGGATATGGTTAGCAGGAGAGGATATCAACAATACACCAATCCCATACTCAAAGTTGTTAACAACTTCATCGAAATATATACGCCATCCCAAAAAATCAATCACAACATAAATCCCCTCATTTGGAAAGTCATCATCAACTAAAATCATTTATGATACAATATAGTAATCATATATTACCAATTGGGTTTTTTATAAACGGAGCCTGTATACTTCATTTTATTGATCCAACTAAGCCAACCATAAATTATTTGATAATATTAATCTAGATCCCCCCAAAAATAAAATGGATCTAATTGAATTTCACGCTCCAAATTGTTGATGATTCAATCAATCTTTCTTGGGCGAAACAGAGGATATCTCGATCGAGGTTGTTCTGCCGGATCGGTCGCTCAAGACCTTTGGTCTCTTCTACTATCAGACATCGAAAATGATGCCAAATGATCTACGATAATACTCCTCTTAATAGAGTTTTGTGAAACATATCAGATGTTGAACTCAATCAACAACACTAACCATATCATCAATCTACCTATCAATGTGGGTCTGAAACAAATATCTCAAGGGATTTAAGCGAGAGATCAGATGTACAGAATACTCAATCATATAATGTCTCAGTCTTTGGAAGCCCAAACCAATGCTAAGAAAAAGCACTCAATCATAAAATGTAACATCTCATACTCCAGCATCCTCTAACTCAGATAGTAAATAGCTCGCTCCTTTCCTATGTCATTGAGTTAAGCTAACATGCATCCCAGGGCCATGTCTAAAAGTGACAAGTACAAAAGTGGTAGGTGTTTTAGAATAGGAGGCACTAAAATTGGAGGAGAAAATACATACTCCTTAGTCCTCTTGAAAGCTTGTTGACAATCATCATTTCGAACTGTAAACTGGTTCTTCCTCAAAAGATGGAAGATAGCTCACATATGTCTATCAATCTAGCTATGAAACAACTAATGTATTGTAATCTGCCCAGAAAACCCCTGATCTATTTCTCAATCTTCGGTGCAGGCATATCAAGTATAACTCTGATCTTATCTGGATCAACCTCTATACCTCGCTTAGTGACCATATATCCTAGTAGTTTCCCAAAAGTCACTCCAAAGGTGCACTTCTTGGGGTTCAACCTCAACCTGAACTTTTGAATCCTTTCAAAGAATCTCTTTAAAGCTTCTAGGTGATTTGCTTTATCTCGGGATTTCACAATCATATCATCAATGTATACCTCAACATCCCTATGCATCGTATCATGAAACAAAGTAGTAGCAATCCTCTTATAAGTGGTTCCTCTGTTCTTCAACCCTAATGGCATGACTCTATAGCAATAGGTACCCCACTCAATAATGAAGGCATTCTTCTCCACGTCATCTAGAGCCATCAAAATTTGATTATACCCAAAAAAACTCATTCATGAAAGACAACATCGAATGGCCTACAATGTTATGAACCAACATATCAATATGTGGGAAGGGAAAATCATCCTTAGGACTAGCTTTATTAAGGTCTCTAAAGTCAACACAAACTCTAACTTTGTCGTCTATTTTTAGGACAGGAATGACATTAGCCAACCACTCAGGATACTCAACCACTAATATAAAACCAACATTAAGTTGTTTCTAAATCACCTCTTTTACATGCAAACTCCAACGAGGGTGTAATCACCTCAACTTCTGCTAAACCAATCTAGCATGTGGCAGAATAGGCAAGTGGCGTTGGACTATGGAGGGATCCAACCTTTGCACATCCTCATATGACCATGCAAACACATCTAAATAAACTATGAGTAACTAAATAAGGTTGACCCTCCCTTTTGCAAACAATAAAGTACAAATTTGGAACTCTTGATGCTGATCCCTAGTACTACAAGCAATAGTCTTAAAATCCTCATCTACAAGCTCAACTCCGTGACCTAAATGACTAGAAAGGGTCTTTGAATCTGAATTAGGTGATTAAGGCTCATCATCTACGTCAAAAACATGTGAAGTGGATGGATGTTGTGACAAACTAAGAGAATAATCTTACACACAATCATAACACACAGGGAAATACTCAAAATAACTCATATCCATAGATGAAATAGTAGGCAAATCATAAAAAATATGGGAGACATCCCGACATGACATCAAAAGAAACATTCTGCCAAACAGATGGGCCTGCCTACATTAACAGTCTCAACGACAAGAGTAATAAAAACCTCAAGTATCACTGTCCAAGCTCCAAACGGTGGAGTGACCTCGGGAATCAATGGATCTATCTCGACAACACTCTCAATAGCCATCACACCAAACACATCAAACAACCCAAATATTGGCGTCTTAATTGATCCTGACATTTGTTTCACGACTAATAGGTCCAACTCATGTCAATAATCATCCTCAAGAGTTGCACCATCAAAGAAACCCTCTACCAGATCTGAACTCCCATATTCATCCATCTCTCCAGGAAAGTATGAGGAAAATATGCTAGCTCTATCTAGGAAAGATGGAGTTGCCCTCATAATACTAGAGAGACCTGGGACTCTATCAACAAGTTGCATCTACCTAAACATCTACTTCATAGAGGCTTGTGCACTAGTAGAAAGGTCATATATCGACACCTCCATAGAAAGTGTAGCAATAGTGGAAACAGAAACAAAATAATTCGACCAATCCTAACTATATGGTCATAGAGGATGATCAAAAGGTAGGTGCCTCAATTGAGCCAATAGGTGAGCTCAGCACAAGTGAGTTACATAGATATAATCTCGATGAGTAGGCTCAAATCCCAAACCAAATGGTAGGTCTTGGACCATATCAAACACAAAATTAGAGACTTCATACTGCCTCCTGCCTAGCCCTAAATAGGGCAAGTAGTCCATACTTTGTATCATCCCTATCATGACTTTGCTACCAAACTCATCAAAAGGCAATGAAAGATAATCTCTAGCAAGATCGTCAAACATCTTGATGGTTTGGACTTCATCAAAGGTAAATCCAGTCAAGAACAAGTCCTCATCACTATGACTAATCTCCAATATATGCTTAGATGAAATAGCAGCATAATGAAAGGAACAAATCGTGATGACCTGACCATCATGGATAAACTTCACCTTTTGATGAAGGGAAGACGATATAACTCTAGCCTCATAGATCCAAGGTCGGCCTAGTAAACAGGTTGAAGGACATGGGTACCTTCAAAACCTAGAATAGTGTCAAAAATGTAACTAGTGCAACCTAGATGCCTAGCATCAATGTCCTCATAACCTCTTTGTGTGTATTATCATACACTCTCACGATCCATGTAGATGGGTCAAAATCGATTGGTCCAAAGCACAAAACGACAGTAGTAGATAGAGGAAAAAAATTTAATGTCGACCAACCCATTGTCTAACAAGACAAATGAGACTCGATGACCTAAATAACCAATAGTAATGTAGAACAACCGAGTATGGACAGCGTTTTCAAGTGGAAGGTCATCATCAGAAAAAAAAAAAAAAAAAAAAAAAAAAACTATGCACAAAGCTCTATCAACTGTCAACATATGTATCAACCCACCTAACAAAGTGGTAGTATCAATTTATATCCAACTCAAAGCCTTGACTAACGCCTTATGATGAGTAGTGGAGGTAGCTAACAAGCTCCAAATAAATATGAGAGCCTAAGTAGCCTGTAACTATCTCATGATCTCATAATCCTACTCTCTCACCTCATCCCTAAAAGTTTCTCCATCAAAAGGTCTAGTCACTACTAGAGGTTGTTGTCAGGTCATTCTCCCATCTCATATCACATATTGAATCTCCTCTAAGGCTGAGAAAAACAAATTCTAGCATATCCTACAATCAGTCTAGTTGTGGACTGAGCAACCATATATGGTTATTATGGTCAGGAGGGAGGTAATGTTTATAAAGTCAACTGTGGTTGCACATAAGGCAATGGAAATTGATAATACAGATGGGGGAACCTGGCCTGAACTATTGGTGGTCTTGCATGAAATTGTATGAACAATCTATGGAGAAAGAAAAATGACCCTTCCATCCTTGATAGCTATAGAGTCTACTTCTATTGATTGGCTAAATGAAATAGGTTTCTTCCCCTTAGGATCTGAAGGGGAAGAATCAATTCATAATCCTCAGGAGATACACTTTTCTACATTGAAAATGGCCTAGATCAAAGATTAAAAGTCCTGAAAATGGTTACCCATAAAATCTCGAGCAAATCTAGGTTGTAGGTTCCAAAGAACCAAGTCAATTTGCTCACTCTCCTGAAGCCGTTTGTCTATCTGAGTGACCGTTCTCCTCCCTCGAGAGATGAAATAAGTAGTTAAATCATCCTATTTTTGCTTGAGAGCCTCTATCTCTCATCTAGATAGGTCAATATCACTATTGAATGCATACTAGCTCAAAAATTCATGTGCCAAATCCTCCCAAGTATGTCTACACAATGCATCTAAGGATGTATACCAATGCTACATTGCCCCACTCAGTGACAAAGGAAAATGCATAATCATTTGCATCTCATCTAAGCCATAGGCTCGTATGACTGCACTATAGAATCTCAAATGAATACGAGGGCAACCTATCCCCATGTAATGGTCAATATCAGGCATCTTAAAATTAGGAGGCAAGCTAGCAACCAACACTCCATCTATGTCATCCCAAACAGATTGGCCCTCTACAACTCTCATGTGTGTCATCCTCTACTCTAACCTTTCCATGTGAGCATCATTTATATTAAGGAAATGAGCAAACAGTATCTGAACTAGTAAGGCTACCTCGATATGATCGTGTGAAGAAAACGGTGTAGCATGTTGTGTCTGCTGAAAATGGGAACAATTGGGTCTGTAGATATCAAATCCTGAAAAATCTTCATATGTGTACTCTGGCTCTAGTCTATTCTCTAACTCAAACCACTGATAACCTCATGGACATTGGCCATAGCAGTAGTTAATTGATCCTAGTCACCACCTGCTGATCCATACTAGTTTAATCTAACACCCTCACTAATCTGCCTTGTACTCGAGTCCATACAATTGGCTCTAGACTAAAGACACAAGTCTACTAAGCAAAAATAGCCTACAAGGATACAATGAGCAATATCAACACAACCCTTAGGACGGTGATACAAAATGAAGGGTGACTCTAACATGAACTAACTTTCTTACCTGAATTGAGAGAGTTTTAATTCATTCATCAACCCTAACTCTAATAGGAAAAACAAGGTAACTGATGTGAGTGTTATGAAAAAAAATGTGTAAAAAGAAAGACACCTCATCAACCTAATGAGAAAAGTGTAAAAAGTTATGAATTGAGAAATGAATCAAGTGTCTTGATTAAAGGCAAATGCTGGAAGGTCTAAGATGAGTCTACATGGTAAAGCCATATGGCAAAAAGGGAGAAAAAATATATAAATAATACAAAAGATGAAGAATAGTACATCAAAAAATGAATCCTAATACTAGAGAACCTAATCTAAGGTTAAACCAAACATGTGCTAGGGTATAACCATAGTATCAAAATCAAATCAAACCAAAATTGAAAATCTCTAAACTAATATCAAATAAACCCTCATTTGATGCACTGTTAAAACTCTACCACTGGAAATTCCTGTACAATGATGCACCCACGTGTGGGCAAGTATCATAAGTCAAGGTTCTAGTTCTCATCTTATAGAGGTAAAGGTGGCTCTAAAAGGGTAAAGATCAAAGGTACCCTAGTAGGAGCAATCATACTCGTTGGCAGTATGCAACCTCCTACACAACTCCGGAGAGACGAGGCGCTTCCATGCAAGGTGGTCATCACCTCTACACATTCACTACCTCAACATCCCAAGAGGTTTCCTAATGGTGAAGGCTTCTCGTTGGTTTATAGCTCCTTATGACTCCCGCATTCACTATGACATTCTAAGGGTGCACTGTGTGTGGGTGTGGGTGCATCCAACCATCCTGCCAAACCATAGCGAAAAAGTAAACATACTAATCACAGATGAATCCTCATATAGTGTTGGGCTATACATGTTTTCAAGCATCAAACTCCTCGTGGCAGTGATGTTATACTGATGATGCATAACAATTGTTGAAATATGATGATGATGTGGCATAATCGCAACAATGGTCAGAGTGGTATGACAACGAAAATGGGTAATGTGGCATGACCGCAACAATGGGTGACGTGGTATCGATATTAGTGATAAGATGTCAATGAAGATCGGATGGCAGCATGATAGTATTGATGAGGTGGCTTTGGCATCGAGTAAGCTATGTTGGTGTCGTTGATGTGGCACTAATCTGATGGCAGCATAGTAGCTTTCAAATCCTATATAGCCCAAAACTAGATCCTACTACTCCTAGTCACTAGCTCGATTGAAGAGCAAACATAGTACAAAGAAAAGGTCATTCCCAACCAAATAATACAACCCAATCAAATAAGGAAAATACAACTGAAGTGAAAAAATATAGGGAAATGTCTCGAATACATAAAAAAAAAATGAGAACAAGGAATGGGTCGACTGAGCTATGTGAATCAAAGTAAGAGGATGCATGTGTATCCCACATAAACAACCAAATCACGTACCATGCAGAAGGAAGGTAGTCATGCAACATACAGACATGCAAATCTTATACCAACATGAGAAAATATATACAAGAACATGATAACTAGAAACAATACAATAAAGTGCATCCAAAATATATACAAAATAATCACGATGCCAACACTCAGGCGCCTTAAAACATGTAAATATAGCACAAAGGCACCATGAGAGGTTATGCGCTGTCCATTAATCAAACACCACATTTCCCTCAACTTGAGTTCAAGTTTGACTCTCTAAACATCCCTAATGGAGTCACCATTTTGTGGACCAGCATTTTTCACGTACGTCCTCACTTGAAACGGTAATACTCACTTTTATTTGTGAAAATTCAATCTTTTTTAAAAAAGTTTGAGTCACCACTTATTTTAGTTTATTTTTAAAAGGGAAAATAAAATAAGAAAGAAAATCATATAGTACTGCTTATTTGGAAAAGTTATGTATGCAAAAATTGAGTCTA
Source organism: Vitis vinifera (assembly GCF_030704535.1). Classification (NCBI taxonomy): domain Eukaryota; kingdom Viridiplantae; phylum Streptophyta; class Magnoliopsida; order Vitales; family Vitaceae; genus Vitis; species Vitis vinifera. The sequence goes on from NC_081818.1 coordinate 13,608,159, forward strand.
AATTCGAAGGTCAAGTTACCTATCTGGAATATACGATGAAAAGTTACAGCACCCCTCTAAGCCCATTTACCTACGCCTTCTACTAAACAAATTGAGGGAATTATGATAATTAATTAATTAATCATGGTACCAAGATTAAGGATACAAATCAATGTACAAGAAAATAATCATAAAAGTATATTATAATATACAAGATAAATGACAAGAGAATTAAGCAAATTGATTCATTAAATGGATTTAAAAAACAATATTTTAAATTAAAAACAATTTCAAATGAATGACTTTAATTTATTTATATATATATATATTATTTTCAACAAATCATTTGATTCAATTTTAATTGTATTAAATTTTCGAGGAAGTTATTTACTTGTATTGTTACTAAAAAGAATTTATTGAAAACAAATAAAAAAAAGTGAATTTGATTTTTATTTATAGAAAAATTATTTTTATTTACGTCGTGATGAAGAGAATTGTTACAATTTTATTTATAAAAGGATTTTAATTTTTTGTTTAAGAAAAGTAATTTTAAAAATTATTTTTAAAAAGATTTTATTTTTTTTTACAAATTTATCTACAAAGTATATTTCAACTCAATTTTATTTACAGAAGTATTAAAATTCAATTCAAATATATTGGTAAAAAAAGATTGGATAGAAAAATGATTTTTACAAAAGAGAAATCAATGCTTTTCAAATTTTAAGAAAAATGATTTATTTTATCTTTAATTTGATTTTTTTTTTTTAATTATTAAAAAGAAATTCTCTATGTTTGGTTTAAAAAAGGCTTTCTCAATTTTATTAAGTTTGCAAATTATTTGGGTTTTATTAAAAAGATTTCAAATTTATTATTTTAAAAAGTCCAAATTTATTAAAAATAAAATTAGAAAATGTGTTTATTCCTTTTTTCTATTAAAAAAAAAGTGATTTGCATAATTTTATTCAAAAAAGAAAAAAAAACGTATTCCAATTGGAATTTTTACTTAAAAAATATATTTTCATAATTGTGTTTAACCTTATTAAAAAAATTACTTTTATTTACAATTTTAAGAAAAGAATTTTATATTTCCAAAAGAATTTTTCATTCTTTTAAAGTTAAAAAAAAAAAAAAGGAATTTTTATAATTTTGATCAAATAAATAAGTAAATGAATGAATCGATTTAAAAAAATTCACAATGTTACCTAAAAAATGAATTTTTGCTAAAATTTGATTTAAAAGAACTCTTTTATTATTTTAAAATTTTATCTAAAAAAGAATTTTGCATTTAAAATAATAATAGTAAAAGAATTTTGTCTTTTAAAAAATAATAATAATATAGTTTACGAACCTATCTAAAAATGGATTTTAGTTTATGCTTTATGAAAAAAGGATTTTTATCGTTTTTGTTTACAAGAGGATATTTCAATCAAATTTTTATTTTAAGAAAAGAGATTTTGCAAATTTTATATATATTAAAAATTTTACATATTTTGTTTATTAAAGACATTTCAATCCAACTTTATTTAAAAGCTTTTATTTACAATTTTTATTAGAAAAAATGATTTAATATTTTTAGTTTAGGAAGATGATTTTACAACTTACTAAAAAAAATCTTGTCTTGAAAAAGCTTTATTAAAAATATAAGAAAAAATAATTAAAAAAAAAACTCTGTAGGTTTTAATGATTTTTTATTTCTTGTGGTTTGATTAATTAAGGAAAGAATTATTTTATATATATATATATATATATATATATATAAAATGAGATTCTACAATTATTAGTTTAAACGGTTTCTTTTGTAATTTTTACTATTTTTAAAAAATAGGTGTATTTTTATTTCTAAAATTGATATTCAAAGTGATATTAGCCATTTATCGAAAAAATGATTTTTGTTTATATTAAAAAAATAAAGAAAAAAAATCAAATTTTCATTTTTATTTACATATTTGACTAATGGAAACAACAAACAAGAATAAAAATAAAACAATAAAAAAATAACTAATTGAAATGAAACAAATAAATTAATAAATGAACAGAATATAAAATAGCCAAAGCACAACTAAGGATGGCAACAGGGAGGGTTTAGGACGGGTCGCCCCCATCCCAACTCCGTCTCGTTTATTCAAAATAATTATCATCTTCGTCCCATTAAAAAATATATTATATAATTCTTAGAACTTGCAAATCAATATTTACAAATTCATATTTACATAATTAAAAGGATGAAAATAAGTATTTACAGAATTAAAAGCATGAAAATAAGCATAACATCTAAACATGAAATTAAGTGGAGGGAGAAATATATACTTCAACTGAATAGTTCGTGGTTTTCAAATGTAACTCAATACAATGTCTCACCTCTCTCACTAAAAAAAAATTGAAACGAAAACCCCCCAGAGAAAGCTTTTCTCTGTCCCCTTCCCCTCCTACCCTCTTGCCTATCAGTCTACATCTACTCAAAATAAATAGCAAAGAGCCCCATGTCGAAGCATCATGAAAATTTTGTAGAGTCGTATTCTGCTTTCCCATGAGCTACCCTCTTGTCAATCTACCACCAAAGCCACCAATTTGCTTCTCATTTCCAAAAAGTCCCATCATGCACACATGTTCACCTCAACAACAATCATCCCATGTAGAGAAAACAAAAAGAAACCCAATTTCAATTAACATTCAAGGCCTAAAACAAATATCCAATGCAAATAGGCTAAATTAAGAAAAAGAAGTCCAAATTTACATACAGAAAACCAAAGCCCAAATAATAAGGCCAACTAACAAGCCCAAAATTTTACGATGAAACTTTAAAGATCAAAAGAAAGGTTTTCACCTCATTGTCTTGAAGAACCCTAAGGCCAAAATTGAAGTGGCGACCATGGAAATGAAGGTCTCGGTGGTTGGTGTAGATGAGTTATTGGCGATGGACTGTGATGATGGAGAAGGTGCGACATGGCGATTGTGAGGTGCACAATGGGTGTGAAGATGGTAGTGGATATGTGTGAGAGAGAAATGGAAGAAAGGAAGGTGAGAGAAAGAGAAGAGGGTAGAGAAAAATAAAGTGAAAGAAATAAAATGAGAGAAAAAGAAAAGAAGAGGAAGAAGTGGGTGACCATGTGAGAGAAAGATAGACAGACAGAAAAAAGAAAAAAAATGAAGAGAAAGAAAATGAATAAGAGAAAAAAATAAGAGGAAGCAATGAAAGAGGTAGGAGAAAAGTTGGGCAAAATTTTGGAGTCAATACTAACTTTTGAATTTGGACTTGATTTTTCATAGACATGTTTTTTTTTTTCAAAAAAAGTTTGCCTTCAAACTTTAGGTTATTTTTTCCATGGTTTTAAAAACCAAACCGGACCAACCGGTCCAACCGCCAACTAGTCACGATTCTGGTCCGGTCCGGTCAATTGGACTGAAATTTCATTGAATCAAGGTCAAACCACTTGAACCAACGGTCCAACCGATGAACCAGACGAACCGGCCAGTTCCCTCCAAACTGGCCGATTCGATTAAATTTTTTTTTTTTTAAACAACATCAAAATGACACCGTTTTGGAGGGTATATAATGAAAATCATGACTACAAAATGCAAACCCTCCCTTCTCCCCTCACAACAGCTATCGGCCTGCCACTCCACCCGTTCCCGACGCATCGCAGCCTACAACACCCAGATAACTCTCGTCGGTGGTCGTTACAAGTCGGCAATCCTCTCTCTGCCATTGCCTCTTCCTAGTTTCCCACCGCAGCATTGGAAGCTAGCGTTGGAAACCCCTCCTCCCGGTTGTAAACATCCCACACCCCTCGGCCAATTGTAAACCCCCCATCCTCGGCATTTCTGAGAAAAGAGAGGGAAAGGGAAATAAACGAAAAAAAAACTGTCATTATTCATGCAATCAGTTTGATAGTTTCTTTTTAGGGGGTTCAATTGTAAAGAAAAAACTTTGTTTGATATTTTTCTTTTTGGGGGGTTCAATTAGTTTGGTAGTTTGACTAGTTTCTTTACTAATTAAGATAGAATTTAGATATAATTTATTAATTTTTATATTTTTAATAATATATAAAATAAAAATATATATATTTATGACGTCACTGTTCGACCACTGGTCCGACCAGTGAACCGTAAACCAGTAACTTTTTCAGTTCAATGACCGGTCCGGTTATGAAAACATTGATTTTTTCTCTATTTTTTCATGAGTTAATATAAACTTTTTACTGAATAAAAAAAAACAAAATATTTGATTTTTTCTAAATAGAAAAATTAATATGTTGGTTTTTCTTTACTTTTTAATACTTAATAGAAATAAAATATTAAAAAATAAACAACTTAATACTTAATACTATTAAGCATTAAAATTCTGTTTAAAATTAAGTGGAAAAAAAAAACAAATACTACCTAAGAGAGTGTCTATTTTTTTAACTTTTTACTTAAAGTAATTTGCTTTAAAACTTTAAATTGTTTGTTTTTCTATTTTTCATAACTTATTATAAATTTTTTGTTGAATAGAAAAAACTAAAATATTTTGTTGTTTTTTAATAGAAAAAGTAACATATTAGTTTTTCCTTACTTTTTAATACTTAATAAAAATAAAATATTATAGAAATAAACAACCTAATACATAACACTACTAAACACTATTTAGTTTTAAATTCTATTTAGAATTGAGTAAAAAAACAAACACCATCTAAGTTTTTTCTTTCTAAAAATAAGCAAAAATAAGTAACCACTTTAATTTGTAAAAATCATTTTCTACAAATAAAAATCAATCTCATCACCAAATAAAAACCCACATGAAAAATATGGGTTGACAAAAATTTAAATACAAATTCTCAAACTTAAAAATAGAGATGATTTTAGGTTTCTTAAAGGGCATGTAAACCCCAAAATTTGTCCCAATTTTATTTTTACATTAATTATGAGCCCAATTTTAAATCCTGATTACATGTATTTTTTTGGCCCACTCACCCTTTAATTCTTAGTTTTTATTATTTTGTAAATTGTTTTATTTTTATTTTTATTTTTATTTTTATTTGTTATTATATTACATTATATTTTTTATCTTATTTATTATTTATTTATTTTTTATTATTTTCTCTCTCCTCTCTCTTCTTCCATTCCCCACCTACCCCACCATCCACTCTCTTTCTCTCATCCATACCCCCCACGTGACCTTCCCTATTTTCATTCATTATTTTTCCCTCAATTTTTTTTCCCACTTCCCTATCCATTCTTCTTCCATTTCCACTCTTCATCATTGCTTTTTCCTTTTTTTTATTTATTTCTTCCTCCTCATTCCCAAGGCAAGGTGGACGACGACCCCATGGCTTTTCCAATTTTTTTTTTTTTCTTTTTTTTTCTCCCAGCAACACTCTTCCCATTTGGCCTCTCCACTTTCTCCCGCTTTCTTTTTGAGATTTTTTCCCCCCAATTCCCAAGGACGGCCGCCAATTTCCCCTTCATTTTTTTTCTTTTTCCTGCCCTTCTTCTTCTTTCCCCCAGGCTGCTACTCTGGACGACCCGAAAAAAAAACTCAAGAAGGCCGGAGGGTTTTTTTGGGCTCTATTTTTTTGCTTTTCTCTCCTCTCTCCCTTTACCCATTCCTAAAAGGTCGGCCTCCCATTTTTTTCCATTCCCTCTTCGTTCACTCCATTTCTACAACTCCCTACTCCGAACTCCTATTCATAGCCGGCCCATCTCCTCATTTCCTCCCACCCATTTTTTTTCCTTTTCTCTTCTCTCCCCCAACTCCTTTCTTCCATTTTTACTTTGATTTATTTATTTACTATTATTATTATTATTTTCTATTTCCCTCCTTAAACTCTCACACTACCGAAGGCATGACGCTAGTGCCTTTTCTGGCACCCCCTTCATCCCCATTTTCTCCCATTTTATTTATTTATTTATTTATTTTTATTTTTATTTATTTTATTTTATTTTTGTTTCCAAAAAGCTACCCACTACCGCCGGCAAAGTCACCGGTCGGTCGTCGGCGACCCCCCATCGGTCTCCAACCTCCTCCCTTTTTCTCTCACACTCTCACTTTCCCGTATCACTCATTTTCCATTTTTATTGTTATTATTACTATTTTTTTTTTCTTTTCTTTATCTTTCTTGATTTGATTTTAATAGCAATTGTAGTTTATAAAATTTGAATTATTAGATTAATATGTAATTTTGGTTAATTTATTATTGGTGAATTAATTTGAAATTTGTTAATTTGGGTTTGTGGGTATATTGCATTTGGTGATTAATTTGAGATATTTGGATTATATCAATAGCATATTGTTTATTTTAATTGAACTTGGGCTTATTGCTTATGGGTTATTTGTTTGGGCTTATTGGGTTTGGCTTTAAATGTTATTTCCTTTGACCATGTGTATTATTCATGTGGGCTTATTGGTAATTGGTTATTTGTTTAGGCTTATTGGATTGAGCTTGAGATATTATTTTCTTTGGTCATGTGTATTATTACTGTGGGCTTCTTAATTGATGTGAATTTTGGGCCCATAATGTGGGTAAAATTTGTTGGATGATTTGAATATTTGATATGAGCTTGGCCCATTTGAATTATTTAATTTGGACATGGGATAATTATGATGTATATTAAATTAGGCTTGGATTATGGAATATTAAATTTAGGCCTAATGAGATTTATTTTAATTTATCATGTTTTGTGTTTGATTAATTGAGCTTATATTTTGGCCATTAATTTGAAAATTTTAGATTAGGGCTTATGACATGTGAGATACTTTTTATTGGGTTATATTTGTTAATTTGGGCCCATTTTTGAAATTTATTGAGCTAATTTGAAACTGGAATAATTATTTTGGACTCTACATATTTTTTTATATTTACATTTGTGTTATTCTTGTTTTTACATGGACCCACTCTACAATCTTGTTGACTGAGTACGAATTAATGACACATAAAGCTTATTGTAAGTTTATTTGGGTACATATTTTATTTCCCACTTTTATTTGGTTTTATTTTTATTAGTTCGTGTAAATATTCGTTTGTATGTATTTATTGGGTGTGTACAGAATTGAATATCGAACAAAATAGAAATTTTGTTTAAATGAGAGAAAGAATTCAATAAATATGTTTTGATAAAACAATAATTTTAACATATTATTTTTAATAAAAGAAAGTTTTTTTTATTATTTATAAAAATTCAGAAAAATGCATTTAGAAAAATCCAAAAAAAAATTGTTTTTAATAGAATCCGAAAAATTGTTTTTAATAACATTGTCCAAAAATTTCTTTGTTTAATAAAAATTTTCCCAAAAAATTGTTTTGTAAATAAAGTTGCCCCAAAAATTAATTTTTAATAAAATTGTCTAAAAATATTTTTTTCAAATGAATTCTTTTTCTTTAATTAAAATGGGATTAAAAGTGTTTTTCAGAAATAGAGGATTTAAATCTTTGTTTTTTTTTTTTTAAATTAAAATTTTTTTTGCAAATAAAGTTATGTCATTTTAAATAATTTGTAAAAATCACTTTTTTAAATGAAAATGATTCTAAATACTTTTGTAAATAAAATTGTAAAAATTCATTATTTTCTAGTAAAAGCAAGTAAAAATAATTTTTGTGCCCAAATTGAAATTTTGTAATAAGTTCTTTTGATACAATAATTGTAAATAGCTTTTTTGAAAATTGAATACAAATGAAATTGAGAAAATAAACTAATTCTTTTTTGTAAGTAAATAAATTGAAATCATTAATTCAAAATCATTTTTAATAAAATCCTTTGAAATTTCTTTAAAACTTTTTTTTAATATATTTTATTTATTCAATTCAATAAATCATCTTGCATAATTCTCTTATTATTTATTTTGTGTATTTTTGTAATTAGATTTCATCATTGTTTTTGTGTATATTGATTTTCATCATGACTTATACATTGATTATTTTTCTTGGTATCCATAATTAATTAATTAATTGCCACAATTCCTTTAATTAGTTTAGTAGAGGTCGTATGTATACGGGCTTAGAGGATGCTACGGCTCACCACCGTACCTTCCCAATAAGTAACTTGACCCTCAGACCTAGACTTAGTTTTTCGCAGACCTGTTTTTCCTTCAGGAGTCACACTTAGGGTTTTCTTTCTTATTTTTTTTTTCCCTTAAAAAAAATAAAACAAAAATAAGTGGTGACTCCAAGTCTTTTTCTAAAAATCAAATTTTCACTAAATAAAATAAAAAACGAGTTTCGCCATTGAGTGGGAACGCATCGAGCAAAATACGGGGTCCACAAAATGGCGACTCCACTAGGGATTTTTAGTCAAACTTGAACTCGAGTTGAAGGGAATGTGGCGTTTGATTGGTCGATCAATGGATACCCCTCTCTATGTGTCTTAGTATGATTGGTTGTTGATTACACATTGAGAGCTTTGCTATGTTTATCTGTAATACATGTTTGGTTGTTATGTTCATTTGTGATGTTCACATATTGATTACATCGATTAATTCTCTTACCTACTTTAACATAGTGACTCTTCTTGTTGTATGATTATCTTGCTTTCCTGGACATGTATATTCTCATTTTTGTATATCTCATTCATTTTGGCATGATTGATTCTATTTGTTGTATATTATCTTGTTTATCTTGACATATTGTCTATTCTTGTTATATTCCTATCTTGCTTATCATATTCTTGCCTAGCTTGTGTGTAGATATGAGTTATATACCTGTTATTTGCATGACTGCTTGGTGCATGACTGTTATTCTTTTATGTGATGCATATATTTCTTGTCTATGTGGGACACACATCTATCTCCTTACCTCAAACTCCTTAGACTCGGTCGACCTTGTTTCACTTGATCTCGTATTTGATTTGAGACTTGTTACTTTGTTTGCTCTTCGACCGAGCTAGCAGTTAGGAGTAGGGTTTAGCGACGGGCTATATCGATGTTTGGGAGCATTCTGGAAGAGGCCGACACGTTGATGTTGATGGGAGTCCGATCTTTAACCTGTATAGCCCAAAGCTAGGTTTCATGGATATTTGTGTGATCAGTATGTTTCTTTTTTCTACTTTAGCTTCATAGGATTTTTGGATGCACCCACACCGCTCACCATGCACTTTAGTCGACTACTGAGTGTTGAGAGTTTTGAAAGGTTTCACCATAGGAAACCCCCTGGGATGTCAAGGTAGTGCATGTGTGGAGGTGATGACCACCTTTTATGGAAGCGCCCCGTCTCTTCAGAGACGTGCAGAGGGTTGCGTACCATCGGAGGCTATGATTGCTTATGTTAGGGATCTTTTAAAGTCCACCCTTATCATTTTAGAGCCACTTTGACCTTATAGGTTGAGTCATAGATCCTTCAATTAGGAGTTTCTCCCTACACGTGGGTGCATCTAAGGGCCTTCAGAGCCTCTTTGGTCATAGTTTGGATTCAGTATTCCCTCTTTTAGTCTCCAGTTGAGAGTGCACCAAGATCAGTACGGGTTTAAGTTACAGTCGGACAGCCCTTCTACACTTTGATGCTTTGCTCATTCCAGTTCAGACTAACATTTCTTCCATGTTTTCACTGTGCATACCATATCTCGTGCTTCATGCTTTTCGGGATTGGTTTTTCATTCTCAGTGTGGATTTACCATCTTGGGTCAGAGTAGAAGGGAGCTTAGTTGGCTTTTTCGAGAGATTAGACATGGATCGGGTTGTCACAGTTGATTAGTTCACGACCGCCATGGCTTCTATTCAGGAGGCCTTGGCTAGTCTCAAACAAGAGATAGACAGTTAGTAGAGTAGACAACTTGTAGTTCAGGATGAGATGCCTTATGATTCATTGCCACCTTATCTATTACATGGTCATTCTGAGGTTGTCTCACCTACAGTAGTACAGACCACAGTCCTTGAGGATATGTATGCATGGATCATATTGAGTAGCATATCAGGCAGTCGAGGGTATCTGACAGTTCATCAACTTGGGATGATCTTGATAGTATACTAGTGGCCAGTCTACTAGCCAAGTTCAGGATGCTTGACATTGAGAGGTACACAGGCGTTGGTTGTCTATGTATTCATCTTCGACTCTACAATACTGCGATGAGGGCCCATGGGTTAGATGAGTCATAGATGATCAACATGTTTCCTATATCTCTGAGTAGCGCAGCCCAACATTAGTTCGCATTTTTGGAGTCATCGCGACGTAGGACATGGGATGACCTAGCTTAGGAGTTTCTGTGACAGTTTTCATTTAGTACTGTCGTAGATGTGTTGAGGAGAGAGCTTGAGGGTTTCAGACAGAGATCAGATGAGTCCATTTCTTCCTTCATCTCCCGCTGGTATGGGAAGATAGCAGAGATTGTTGATTGACCATTATAGAAAAGTGACTTAGTCTTGAGGGTCATCAGAGGATTGATTAGAGATCCTAGAGGGAAGTTTAGACCCAGCTAGAGCAGACCTTATTTCATCAGGAAGTTGACCCTAGAGGGCGCTGCATGGTTGATGGATTTAGATGGAAACCAATTCTCGGAGCCAACCAATGTGGATCAGTTAAAGAGGTACTATATTTGAGACCATGGTTGCAGGATGGGTGGCCATCATTTCGGTTAGCCATATACCTTGTTATTCCCTTTTGATATATAGTCCGTTGCTAGCCCATTGAGCCTCGCACGCACATTACAACATTTCTTTCTTATCGCCTTGCTCACATTTTTCACACCGAGATAAAGGCCCTTTTAGTGTATGCATTCATTATTTGGGAGTTCCATGAGCCTTGGACCTAGGGGCGCATTCTTGTTATTATCTTTTCTCATCACTGCATCACTGCATTCCATCGTATCTCATTGGTTATGTTCTTCATATTTTCTTCTTTATTCTATCTACTGCTTGTTTTGCTTCATATTCTTTCCACCCTGAGTGGTGATCCTCCTCAGTTCATTACATGGAGGGTAGTCACATCATTACCATTATCTATCCTACAAACACTGGTTCAAAGATTCTTAGTTTGAGAAGGTCATCTTGTCATAGAGAGTTTTGTTACCTTAGCGCTCAAGAGCGTGTCTATCCATTATTGATATCATCTTTGGGGCTTACTTTGTTCATGTTCAAGGTGTGTAAATTTGTATATATGTAAAAAAAATTGAAAAATGAAAAAAAAAAAAAAAACACGTGTGAATTATTTTCTATCATTGAGTATGTATATTGATGTTCAAGGGTCACTTGATTGAGTATGTTTGTTGATGAGAGTTCGTATGTGAGCTTTCTGAAACCCTCCATACTTTGTATTCATTTTTATTGTATATTTTGAGAGCGAGATGAGTGGCCTTCTCTTAAGAGCTCTGGGTCATTGTCTCTTCCATCATTACATTCATTGTTGATGCAACTTCACTCCATGTCTGATTTGAGTTGATCACTACTCCTCTTTGTGTTATTTGTTTCATCATCATCCTCGTTTTCGCTTCTGATTCATCATTTTCACTTCATGTCTTATTCTTTTCTTACAGCAATCCATCTCGAGTTTGATACTCTCTTCGCATCATCATTACACCTATCACTATCAGTTCATTTTGTTTCATTTGTCTCATCATCGACATCATATTCACGTTAGGCATCCTCAGGTCCATGGCTCACAAGATTCACTATACATGTTGCATTTCATATATGAGGGCATGGGTTTTTTATCATTGGGTATTTGAGCCTAGTTTTCCTTCATTTCTATCACCCTATCACCTTAGCCTACATTACATCTCGTGTCTTAAGACCACCTTGAGGCCATGGGATTAGATGTCATCTTCGACAGCCTCTACTTGGACAGGTATTTGAGATTTGGTTGATATTTAGATATTGCCATGCCTCTTCTTCTAGGAGTCGTCTCTTTGATGTTTAGATCTGATTCAATTATGTTTGGATTACCGGGATCATGCGCTTGATGATGGATGATTTGATGTCACCTAATTTTTTTTATCTATCACATATTCAATGTCATATTGGGGCATATTCCGTTTCGGGCAAGATCCACATATCTTCACAAAGTTACATGCTTATCCCCACTTGCGAGATGTACGCTGAGATGATTGACTAGTTCGCTATTTTATGATGATCCCTCAGTGGAACCTCTATGGAGCCATTCAGCCAAGCCCACATTTCTCGGCATTTGGTTACCACCATGCTTCTTATCCTAGGAGACGTTCCCTAGTTGTTTGGATTTGATTTGGATCACGGAAATCACATGTTCGATGATAGATGATTCCATGTCACTTGGTTTCTGACCTACCGTACATTCGACGCCATACTGGGGCATATTTCTGTCATGGACGAGATTTATAGATCTTCACGGAGTTGCATGCTTATCCCCACTTATGAGATGTACGTCGAGATGATGACGTGTTCATTATTTTATCATGATCCTTCGGTGGAGCCTCTCTGGATCTATTCAGCCAAGCCCACATTTTTCGGCATTTGGTTGCCGTCATGCTTATTATTCCGAGAGACATTTCATAGATGTTTGGGTTTGATTTGGATTACGGAGATCGCGCATTTGATGATGAATGATTTCATGTCACCCTATTTCTGACCTATCATACATCTAGTGCCATACTGGGGCATATTTCCATTTTGGATGAGAGTTATAGATCTTCATGGAGCTGTGTGATCACCCCCACTTACGGGATGCGCACCGAAACGATGACATGTTCGCTATTTTTATGATGATTTCTTAGTGGAGCATTCCGGGAGCCATCCATCTAGGCCCGCACTTCTTGGCACTTAGATGTCATCATTCTTCTTCATCTGAGAGGTACATCTTGGATCTATGGGTATGATTCAGTTATGGATTCGGGTGACTAGGATTGCATAGTTGATGATTGATGATTTGATGTCATTTGATATTTCCGACCTGTCACACATTCGATGCCATATTGGGGCATATTCGCCCTTTCGGTCAAGATTTGTAGATCTCCATGGATTTGCATGATCATCCCCAGTTATGAGATACACGTCAAGTTGATGATTCGATTTCATTTTGTCCTGATTCTCTGGTGGAGCCTTTATTGAGTCTTTCAGTCAGGCTCATATTTTCCAATATAGTTGTGATTCTTGGGTGGAGTTACTCCAGGCGCATAGGTTCCCACATCACCATTTCAGTGGAGTACATGTCAGATCTTTTATGCATCTCCATGGAGTTATGCTTGAGTTATCAGGATAGATCGGGTACATCTGATGCCACGCTGGGGCATATTCCTTCCTTTAGCTATAGAAATGATCGTTCTCTCACAAATCTATTACAATTTTCATCACTTGGCCAAGAGATATTGTATTTGCTTTACTGGTCACTATTCCTGTGATTTTCATCGAGATGAGCTTTCGGTGGAGCATGACATTCAAGTTGTGATTGTCTCGCTATCTATGACCCCACAATAGATTGTTTTGACGAGATCATGATAGTTACCCTAGCGGATTATTCTCTTGAGACTCCCTAGTGGCTTACCCATTTGAGATGACGATGGATTCCTCCAACAGAGCATTTCGAGATAGAGACGTCTGACTTTTTGTGACATCTCATCAGGCCTCGTGATCCAGACAGATGGGTTGCAAGACTATGTTTATAGTCGATTTGATCACTCCGACTCACTAGCAGAGAATCTCTTGAGGCTCATGGAGTCTCTTTTATACCTTCTCAAAAGATGGAGAGTTGTGGTGGCATGCTACACTGGGACATATTTCCTCTATTCATCATTTCCTTGTCGTTTGGCATTCAGAGCCACCATCCATTCTCGGATACGACGTACAGAGTCGTCCATTTTCAGCTTAGCGCTCAGAGCCACCATGTCTTCTCAGTCACGGCGTTTAAAGTCGTTTTTCTCAACCTGACATTCCTAGTTATCAGTTTAGTTGGGCATTCAGAGTCGTTGTTTCTATTTGGCATTCATAGCTATTATTTTTAGTTTGGTGTTCAGACTCACCATTTCTTCGCAGTTTGGCATTCAAAGCCATGTTCCTAGTTCAGCATTCAGGGTCATTATATTATTTTCAGTTTGGCGTTCAAAGCCACCACCTCTTTTCAGTTTGGCGTTCAGAGCCGTATTTTCATTTTGGCATCGATGACACCATCTTTCTTTATTTTGGCGTTCAGAGTCGCATCTTCAGTTTGGCATTCAAAGCCGCATTTTCATTTTAGCATTTGATGACACCATCTTTCTTTATTTTGGCATTCAGAGCCATCATCGCATTTTCAATTTGGCATTCAGAGCCGTATTTTCATTTTGACATCAGAGCTACCACCTTTTTCGTTTGGCGTTTAGAGTTGTTGTTCATTTTTCGTTTGGCATTCAGAGCCACATTTTCATTTCGACATCCAGATCCTTGTTTTTTTGTTCGGCGTTCAGAGCCACATTTTTATTTTGGCGTTCAGAGTCACATCTTCAGTTTGGCATTCAGAGCCGCATTTTCATTTCGACATTAGAGCTACCACCTTTTTCGTTTGACGTTTAAAGTCGTTGTTCATTTTCCGTTTGGCATTCAGAGCCACTTTTTCATTTCGACATCTAGATCCTTGTTTTTTTGTTCGACGTTCAGAGCCACATCTTTATTTCGGCGTTCAAGAGTCATATCTCCAGTTTCGGTGTTCAGAGTCACCATCATTCTTAGTTTCGGTGTTCAGAGCCATCATCGGTTTTCGGTTTGACGTTCAGAGTCACATTTTTTAGTTTCGGGGTTCAAAGTCATCATCATCACTTCTTAGTTTGACGTTTAGAGTCACATTCTTAGTTTCAGCGTTTAGAGCCATCATCAGTTTTTAGTTTGACGTTCAGAGTCGCATTTTTCAGTTTTGGGGTTCAGAGTCATCATCACCGTTTTTCAGTTTCGGCGTTCAAAGCCATCATTGTCGCTTCTTAGTTTCAGAGTTCAGAGCCATCATCATTTCTCAGTTTGATGTTCAGAGTCGCATTTTCAGTTTCGACGTTCAAAGCCATCATTGGTTTTCAGTTTGACGTTCAGAGTCACATTTTTCAGTTTCGGGGTTTAGAGTCATTATCACCACTTCTCAGTTTTGGCGTTCAGAGCCATCACTTCTCAGTATCGACGTTCAAAGCCATCTTCATCGCATTTTCAGTTTCGGCATTCAGAACCATCATTGTCGCTTCTTAGTTTCGGCGTTCAGAGCCATCATCGCTTTTCAGTTTGATGTTTAGAGACGCATTCTCAGTTTTGGTGTTCAGAGCCATCATCGATTTTCAGTTTGACGTTCAGAGTCGTATTTTTCAGTTTTGAGGTTTAGAGTCATCATCATCGCTTCTCAGTTTCGGCGTTCAAAGACATTACTTTTCAGTTTCGACGTTTAGAGTCATCATCACTTCTTAGTTTCAGCGTTAAGAGTCATCATCTCATTTTTAGTTTGGCATTCAGAGCCGCATTTTCATTTCGACATTAGAGCTACCACATTTTTCTTTTAGTGTTTAGAGTCGTTGTTCATTTTCCTTTTGGCATTCAAAGCCACATTTTCATTTCGACATCTAGATCCTTGTTTTTTTGTTCGGGGTTCAGAGCCACATCTTTATTTAGGTGTTTAGAGCCGCATCTTTAGTTTGGCTTTCAGATCCATATTTTCATTTCGACATCAGAGCTACCACCTTTTTCGTTTGGCGTTTAGAGCCGTTGTTCATTTTCCATTTGGCGTTTACAGCCACATTTTCATTTCGACATCCAGATCCTTGTTTTTTTGTTCGGCGTTCAGATCCACATCTTTATTTCGATGTTCAAGAGCAGCATCTCCAGTTTCGACGTTCAGAGTCACCATCATTCTCAGTTTCGGTGTTCAGAGCCATCATCGTTTCATAGTTTCGACGTTCAGAGCCGCATCTCTAGTTTCAGTGTTCAGAGCCACCATCCCTTCTTATTTTGGCGTTTAGAGCCACCATTTCTGCCTAGTTTGGAGTTCAGAGTCACCATCCCTTTCCAGTTTGGCATTCAAAGCCACCATCTCTTTTCGGTTTAGCGTTTAAAGTCACACCTTCAGTTCAGCGTTTAGAGTCGCATCGTCATCTTGGCGTTCAGAGTCATATCTTCAGTTTGGCGTTCAAATTCATTGTTTGTCTTTAGCTCGATATCTAGAGCCATTTTCAGTTTGGCTTTCAGAGCCACACCTTTAGTTTGATGTTCAGAGTCACATTCTCAGTTTCGATGTTCAGAGCCATCATCGATTTTCAGTTTGACGTTCAGAGTCACATTTTTCAGTTTTGGGGTTCAGAGTCATCATCACCGCTTCTCAGTTTCGGTGTTCAGAGCCATCACTTCTCAGTTTCGGTGTTCAGAGTCATCCTCATCGCATTTTCAGTTTCGGCATTCAAAGCCATCATTGTCGCTTCTCAGTTTCGGCGTTCAGAGCCATCATTGCTTCTCAATTTGACGTTCAGAGTCGCATTCTCAGTTTCGGCGTTCAGAGCCATCATCACTTCCCAGTTTGACGTTCAAAGTCGCATTCTCAGTTTTAGCATTCAGAGCCATCATCGGTTTTCAATTTGACATTCAAAGTCACATTTTTCAGTTTCAGGGTTCAGAGTCGTCATCACCGCTTCTCAGTTTCGGTGTTTAGAGCCATCCTCATAGCATTTTCAGTTTCGACATTCAGAGACATCATTGTCGCTTCTCAGTTCCGGCGTTCAAAGCCATCATCGCTTCTCAGTTTGACGTTCAGAGTCACATTCTCAATTTTGGCATTCAGAGCCATCATCGGTTTTCAGTTTGATGTTCAAAGTCGTGTTTTTAGTTTCGGGGTTCAAAGTCATCATCATTCCTTCTCAATTTGACATTCAGGGATGTCAGTTCTCGGTTTAGTGTTCAAAGCCACAACTCCAGTTTGGCGTTTAGAGCCATCATCCTATCACGATCGGGCATTCATTGCCACATTTTCCACGATTAAAGCTACATTCCTAGCGTTCAGGGCTGTCAGTTAAGTTTGGGCATTTAGAGCTTCGTTTTTAGTATTCAGTGTTATCAGTTTTTTTTTAGTTTGGCATTCAGAGCCATGTCTTCAGTTCTATATTCAAAGTCATCATGTCTTTCTTCAGTTAGGTGTTCCAATCCACCATATCTCTTTCAGTTCGGCATTTAGAGCTACATCTTCATGTTTCAGTTTGACATTTAGAGTTGTGTTTTTAGTTTGGCATTCAGAGCCATTGTTCAGTTTGGCATTCAGAGTCGTATCTTTAGTCTGGTGTTTAGAGTCGACGTTCACAGTTTGGCATTCAGACCCATGTCTTCAGTTCTGTATTCAAAGTCATCATGTCTTTCTTCAGTTAGGTGTTCAAATCCACCATATCTCTTTCAGTTCAGCATTTAGAGCTACATCTTCATGTTTCAGTTTAACATTTAGAGTTGTGTTTTTAGTTTGGCATTCAGAGCCATTATTCAGTTTGGCATTCAGAGTCGTATCTTTAGTCTGGTGTTTAGAGTCAACGTTCACAGTTTGGCATTCAGAGCCATTGTTCGCAGTTAGACATTCAGAGCCACCATCTCTCCATAGTTTGGCATTCAGAGCGTCATCGTTCACGATTAAGCATTCAAATCCATTAGTTAGCCTGGTGTTCAGAGCCACATTCCTAGCATTTAGAGTTTCCATTGTCTTTTAGTTCGGTGTTCAGAGCCACATTACTAGCATTTAGAGTTGTCATTTTCTTTTAGTTTAGCATTCAGAGTCATCTTCTTCACTTTAGATGTTTAGAGCCCTAAGCTTACGACCTAGAGTCGTTCTTCTTATTCATGACCCAGAGTCATTCTTTCCATTTAGAGCCCTAAGCTCATGACCTAGAGTCATTCTTCTCATTTAAGACCCAAAGTCTTTCTAGCCCTGAGCTGAGCCTTCATCATTTGGTCGCTCATGTGTGGTATGACCTAGAGTTTGCGTATCGCACTCTCTTTCTAGCCAATCAATCATAGAGCTTGGAGCTCATAGCCCTGAGCTATTCATTGTAACCCTGAGTTACTCATTGCATCATGACCTAGAGTCATTCATGGCATTCTGAGCCCTGAGCTCATGACCCGAAGTCGTTCCTATCCTTCATATCCCTGAGATGTTTCATTTTCATCATTCTAGCCACTTGTGAGTGGCCTCGACCCAGAACCACGAGCCGAAAAGTATCCTGATCGGCTATCCATTTAGAGCCCTGAGCTCACGACCTAGAGTCATTCTTCTCATTTATGACCCCGAGTCATTCTTAGCATTCAGAGCCTTGAGGTGACCCAGAGCCATTTTCACCCTTTAAGCATTCAGAGCCACTACTTTCTTTCATGGGTGTTTAGAATTGTAGGCCTTCAGATCTCCCATTGGCATTCAGAGCCACAATTTTCCTTCATAGGCGTTCAGAGCCCTTCATTTCATCAGTTTTAGGCATTCAGGTCCACCCATTTCTTCCGGTTTTAGGCGTTCAGAGCCACTATCTCTCCATAGTTTGGCATTCGGAGCCGTCATCATATGTCTTCAATTTGGAGAGCCATGTCTTCAGTTTTAGGCATTTAGAGCCTCTTTGTTCTTGTTTTGGTTTAAGAGAGCCCATGTCATACTGGGACAAATTTGGTGGTCTTTCTTATTCTTCGGCAAAGTTCACTTCATTTCGTTTGTGTATCTACTCACTTTACTCATGAACTCTACCGAAAAGGGGCATATTTGTATACCCCAAAATTTGTCCCAATTTTTTTTACATTAATTTTGAGCCTAATTTTAAATCTCGATTACATGTGTTTTTTTGGCCCACTCACCCTTTAATTCTTAGTTTTTATTATTTTGTAAATTGTTTTATTTTTATTTTTATTTGTTATTATATTACATTATATTTTTTTATCTTTTTTATTTATTTATTTATTTATTATTATTTTCTCTCTCCTCTCTCTTCTTCCATTCCCCAGCTACCCCACCAGCCACTCTCTCTCTCTCTCACCCATACCCCTCACGTGACCTTCCCTATTTCATTCATTATTTTTCCCTCAATTTTTTTCCCACTTCCCTCTCCATTCTTCTTCCATCTCCACTCTTCATAATTGTTTTTTTCCTTTCTTTTTCTTTTTATTTCTTCCTCCCCATTCCCAAGGCAAGGTGGACGGCGACCTCATGACTTTTCCAATTTTTTTTTTCTTTTCTTTTCTCTCGGCAACACTCTTCCCATTTGGCCCCTCCACTTTCTCCCACTTTTTTTTTTTTTAGATTTTTCCCCCTCAATTCCCAAGGACGGCTGCCATTTTTCCCCTCATTTTTTTTTTTCTTTTTCCCGCCCTTCTTTTCTTCTTCTTTCCCCCGGGCTGCTACTCTGGACAACTCGAAAAAAACTCAAGACGGCCAAAGGATTTTTTTGGGCTCCATTTTTTTTTCTTTTCTCTCCTCTCTCCCTTTACCCATTCCCAAAAGGTCGGCCCCCCAATTTTTTTCCCTTCCTTCTCCGTTCATTCCATCTCTACAACTCCCTACTCCAAACTCCTATTCATAGTCGGCTCATCTCCTCATTTCCTCCCTCCCATTTTTTTCCTTTTCTCTTCTCTCCTCCATCAGCACTCTCGACTGCCCATTCCCCAACTCCTTTTTTCCATTTTTATTTTCATTAATTTATTTACTATTATTATTATTTTCTATTTCCCACCTTAAACTCTCACACTACCGACGGCGTGACGCCAGTGCCTTTTTCGACGCCCCCTCCATCCCCATTTTCTCCCATTTTATTTATTTATTTATTTATTTTTATCTTTATTTTATTTTATTTTATTTTTGTTTCCAAAAAGCTACCCACTACCTGGCAAGGTCACCGGCCGATCGCCGGCAACCCCCCGTCGGTTCGCGACCTCTTTCCTTTTTCTCTCACTCTCTCACTTTCCCGTATCACTCATTTTCCATTTTTATTGTTATTATTATTATTATTATTATTATTATTATTATTATTATTATTATTATTATTATTATTATTATTATTATTATTATCATTATGGTTATTATTATTATTATTATCATTATGGTTATTATTATTATTATTATTATTATCATTATGGTTATTATTATTATTATTATTATTATTATTATTATTATTACTATTTTTTTTTCTTTTCTTTATCTTTCTTGATTTGATTTTAATAGCAATTGTAGTTTATAAAATTTGAATTATTAGATTAATATGTAATTTAGGTTAATTTATTATTGGTGAATTAATTTGAAATTTGTTAATTTGGGTTTGTGGGTATATTGCATTTGGTGATTAATTTGAAATATTTGGATTATATCAATAGCATATTGTTTTTTTTATTTGAACTTGGGCTTATTGCTTATGGGTTATTTGTTTGGGCTTATTGAGTTTGGCTTTAAATGTTTTTTCCTTTGACCATGTGTATTATTCATGTGGGCTTATTGGTAATTGGTTATTTGTTTGGGCTTTTTGGATTGGGCTTGAGATATTATTTTCTTTGGTCATGTGTATTATTAATGTGGGCTTCTTAATTGATGTGAATTTTGGGCCTACAATGTGGGTGAAATTTGTTGGATGATTTGAATATTTGATATGAGCTTGGCCCATTTGAATTATTTAATTTGGACATGGGATAATTATGATGTATATTAAATTAGGCTTAGATTATGGAATATTAAATTTAGGTCTAATGAGATTTATTTTAATTTATCATGTTTTGGGTTTGATTAATTGAGCTTATATTTTGGCTATTAATTTGAAAATTTTATATTAGGGCTTATGACATGTGAGATACTTTTTATTGTGTTATATTTGTTAATTTGGGCCCATTTTTGAAATTTATTGAGCTAATTTGAAACTTGAATAATTATTTTGAACTCTACATATTTTTGAATATTTACATTTGTGTTATTCTTGTTTTTGCATGGACCCACTCTGCAATCTTGTTGGCTAAATACGAATTGATGACACGAGGACCTTATTGTAAGTTTATTTGGGTACATATTTTATTTCCGATTTTTATTTGATTTTATTTTTATTAATTCGTGTAAATATTCGTTTGTATGTATTTATTGGGTGTGTACAGAATTGAATATCGAACAAACTAGAAATTTTGTTTAAATGAGAGGAAGAATTCAATAAATATGTTTTGATAAAACAATAATTTTAAAATATTATTTTTAATATAAGAAAGTTTTTTTATTATTTATAAAAATTCAGAAAAATGCATTTAGAAAAATAAAAAAAAAATTGTTTTTAATAGAATCTAAAAAATTGTTTTTAATAACATTGTCCAAAAATTTCTTTGTTTAATAAAAATTGTCCAAAAAAATTGCTTTGTAAATAAAGTTGACCCAAAAATTAATTTTTAATAAAATTGTCTAAAAATATTTTTTTTTTCAAATGAATTCTTTTTCTTTAATTAAAATGGGATTAAAAGTGTTTTTCAGAAATAGAGGATTTAAATCTTTTTTTTTATTAAAATTTATTTTGCAAATAAAGTTATGTCATTTTAAATAATTTGTAAAAATCACTTTTTTAAATGAAAATGAATCTAAATACTTTTGTAAATAAAATTGTAAAAATTCATTATTTTCTAGTAAAAGCAAGTAAAAATAATTTTTGTGCCCAAATTGAAATTTCTTAATAAGTTCTTTTGACACAATAATTGTAAATAGCTTTTTTGAAAATTGAATACAAATGAAATTGAGAAAATAAACTAATTCTTTTTTGTAAGTAAATAAATTGAAATCATTAATTCAAAATCATTTTTAATAAAATCCTTTGAAATTTTTTTAAAACTTTTTTTAATATCTTTTATTTATTCAATTCAATAAATTATTTTGCATAATTCTCGTATTATTTATTTTATGTATTTTTGTAATTAGATTTCATCATTGTTTTTATGTATATTGATTTTCATCATGACTTATATATTGATTATTTTTCTTAGTATCCATAATTAATTAATTAATTGCCACAATTCCTTTAATTAGTTTAGTAGAGGTCGTATGTATACGGGCTTAGAGGGGTGTTACGGCTCACCACCGTACCTTCCCAATAAGTAACTTGACCCTCAGACCTAGACTTAGTTTTTCACAGACCTGTTTTTCCTTCAGGAGTCACACTTAGGGTTTTCTTTCTTATTTTGTTTTTCTCTTAAAAAAAAATAAAACAAAAATAAATGGTAACTCCAAGTCTTTTTCTAAAAATCAAATTTTCACCAAATAAATAAAAAGCGAGTTTCACCATCGAGTGGAAACATATCGAGCAAAATATGGGGTCCCCAGGGCAATTCAAAGAAATCTTTTTCTTCCTTAGGAATACTTTGCCATATAAATTCCTTCTGTATTTTCAAACAAGGGGGAGTATCTAAAGTAACATAAAAGCTAATCCCAAAACTAAATAGTCAACTAGAAGAAATCCTGCGTGGGAAAAACTTTTTGGATCAAAATTTACTTTTATTAACAATCAACAGAGTAAAGGTATGTTTGGTTACACTTATAAATTTTTATTACTTTTATTTTTACAATTAAAATTTGAAAATAATTTTAAAAATCATGTTTATTAATTTGTTTTGCCTTTATATATATATATATATATATAACAATTAGATTACAAAAAAAAATTTAAATACGAGATATAAATGATTTTTTTTATGGGAAAAGTGTGACATATTGTAACATAATAGAAATATTTTGAAAATATAAGTACATATTTGGATACATTTCTTAATTTTTTGTTTTTTCAAGTAGAAACTTTATATAAAAGGTGTGGATTTTTTGTATAAAAAGTAGGTCGATATTTTGTGTAATTGAAAACACTTTCAAAAATTTTAAATTTTAAAGAAGTAAAAAGGTTTTACTTCTTCAAATTTGAAAAGGTTTTTAAGAATACAAAGCAAATTGTTTACTATTGGTATAAAAATTCTTATACTGTGTATAGGAATCTCTATTTTTCTTTAATAGAAAAAAAAAATAGTGCATACAAAGCCACTTAAAGAAAACAAAATAATTTAATTTCACGTTGTAACAGGGGTGTAATTTGAGGGATTTGTCTTATTTAACCTGAAACCAACTTGATATTTAAGTATATTTGTGCAATCATTTTTAATTCTCGAATTGAGTTAAAAATTTTCAATATAAACTCAATTTGGATTGGATTTAGGTCAAAGTTTAAATAACTAGAACCTAATTTAAGATTTTGGTATTATGTAAAATTTAACTTATTTCTCATTATGAAACTTGGAAAGATATAATTTGGACCAATTGACCCAACCTAACTCAACATTTATCCTAATTTGGGCATGCATTTTTAGTATTTGGATTGAGTGTGAGTTAAGTTTTTTTTAATCTAAATTCAATTTGTGTTGGACTCAGCCAAGGTTTGGATAACCCAAGTCTAACTCGACCTGATTTAATATTTTTTTATAATATTTATAATGTATATTATCTAATGTAATAATATTTATGCTCTATTTAGATTCTTAAAGAAAAATATTAAATTATAATTATATTATATAAATTTATTTTTATTTTTATGTTATTAGCTTGAAATTTTGTTCCATTTATTATTTAAATTTTGGCATGAATATATAAAAAATTAAATATATATATATTTACAAACGGATCGGGAATCATATAACCCAACCAACATGAGTATAATCTAACAAATGTAAGTCTAACTCAACCAACCAAAATTTAATTTGAATTTAGAAAAATGTGCTTAGGTTGGATTTGGGTTAAATACCTTAAGTTAGAGGTTAGACTGAGTTGGGTTCAGGTTTATTATTTTTTTATTCAGGTTAGATTTAGGTTTGTTATTAATCTCACTCAACTTACCCTAATTACAACCCAACTTGATAATGTTTTTTTAATGGAATGGTCAAGTATCTTATTTAAATAATTTTTTTTAATAAAATCTTTAAAAAAATTATTGACTTTAGGAAAAAAAAATTTATAAAATCTTAAAAAGGAAATATAGATGTAGTTATTATTGCATGAGTAATACACATGTACTTTATTTTGCACATAAAAATCTTCTTTCCTCTATTTTCTTTCTTTTTTTAATGGAGTTGTGCAGCTTCGGTTGTTAAAGTTAGTGGTATTGTTTCTTTAGCCTCACATAGCAAAAGCGAATCCTTTCCTTGATCAAGTTTATCTCAAAATGATTATGGTGAGCCAATGGACAATAAAGATGACTATGAAGGAATTCTCCCTCCTATCCATATATATATATATATATAAATTAAAAAAACTAAAATTATCAATATATGGTTAATATTTATAAAAATTGAAAAACATTATTTATGTTTTTTCAAAATAAGTAAAAGGAGTGTTTCAAAACAACGCCTAATTTATAGAATTTGTGTGATGGTGTCATGGACATGATGATAATTTTGCTTATTGGGCCGGACCTTAGAGCAAATTCAATGGGATTAGGATTGGGCCTGGCCCATTCTGGCTTAAACTTTCACCTTCAGTCTCAACCTACCTACTTTCCATTTCAACAGTTCCTGTTAGTTGGTTAAAAAGCTTTCATTCTGAACGCATGTTCCCAAACTATTTGTTTCACATTTTAAGGCGAATAAAGAAGAGAAAAATATATTTAGTCAACTAAAATATATTTGTTTCACATTTCAATAGTCAACTAAAATATAAAATAATAGGTATTTTTAAATTCTGTTGATGAATCTATTGAAATCAATTTTTTTTTTTTTAATATTTAAATTGTAAGGAATAAAATAATAAAATTACTTTATAGACGGAAGGAAGGAAGGCTGTGACATCAAATCATAAGAAAGAGATTTGTCAACTGAGTGGGGGAAGACTGGAAGAGGTAGGTGGGGGCATTTTCACCAAACATCAAGGAAAAATTAAGAAAATAAAAAATAAAAAAAGATCTAAAATTAATGGATTATTTTAATTTTTGATACATAAATTAAATAATTTAAAAATACATCAATTTAATTTAATTTAATTATATTTGATTTTTTTTTTAATAGTAAAACCAAATTTCTCTTCCCATTGCTTTATTGTTTCTTGGAATCAAACGTAACATGGTAGCACAAGTGAATGTAGAATTTCTGACATTTTAGAAGATAAGAAAGAATAGCGGTCCAAGATCAGCCATGGGGATGGATTGGCTGAGGCTGCCTTTTGAGGAGGGATGCCTATAAGTCAATGAACCAACCCCATTCCATATCGGCATCCGATGCTTTCTGTAGCGATCCGGTAAAACCTACTTGGCCTAATTGTTTAACATTTCATGTGGGCTTTAACTTGGATTTTTTAGCATGGAATTTTGTCTGACAAATCTCTATGGGCGCCTGTGTTGTTCTTTCTGCCATTGGAAACGGCAGGCTTTGGGGAACATCTTTTTTTATTTGAATAGAATATGTTCTTTGGAATACTGGAGCAGAAAACTACCGTTGATACGCATCCAACTGGCAATTTATTATATTGGGAATACGTCACATCATGCACCACTGTAGATGATGAAGAAAAGGGGAAAACAAAAAAGGCTGCCAAGTTGGCATCGGATGCCCCAACCATAGGCCAAGCGAGGCAGGAGTAGGACAATGAACTGCCAATCCACAACAAGTGAGCGTGTCAGACTTTGAAATTTGCTCCATCAGTCTCCAACCCCGGAAATGGATATTACCAAGATGTGGCGCCACTTGAAAACCCTAATGAATATGGTTGTTTATGGGCCAGCACAGGATTAAGCTGAGAAAAGGAGAAATTTTTTTTGAAGAAACTTAGAACTAAAATGTCTAAATACAGGACCCCACCTCAATTAAACCAAAACTTTGTTTAATCCTCTGGTTCAGAATTAAGAGGTGAGAGGCATCTTTGGTGTACATGCAGATGCAAACGTAAATGTTGGGGACAAGTCCATGCTTGTCGCTCTCTCTCTCTCCATCATCCTCAATAATGACAATAATAAAGTGTATTAAATTATGACTAATTATTTTGAGATGAACGCATCCAGAGAAAGTTAGTGGGTGTGATGCCAGGATTGGAGCTCGTAAAAGAACAGGCCTCCCATTAAATTATATTAAATTGAGTGGTGTTAATGTTTGATGTTAAATAAAGCATCTTCTTTCTTGCCCTTTCAAGGCCTCTCTGGGTGTAGCTCTCCACAATTATCATAAGTCATAACTATTTTATTAGACTAACGTGGTGTTTGTTTTTTGGTTTAATAAAAAAAGTTCAATATTTTGACTTTTTCTATTCAGCTAAAAGTAACATATTGACATCATCCAACATAACTAAAATGAACTTATTATCAATAAGTTCAATTTAATTATATTGAATGATGATAAAAAGTTACTTTCAGTTGAATAAAAAAATGTAAAATCTTTTACTTTTTCTATTCAACCAAAAAAACAAAGATCACCTAATTAGTTTTTATTTATTTATTTATTTTTTTAAAGTAATTGACGTTAAGCTAGGTGCTAGCATTGAGATTAGAATGACACAAAAAGGAGTGAAAAAGCCTTGAGGCTTACACCTATTATGATTTGAAATATAAAAGAATTGTACACATACATGAATGAGAGCCATAAATGGAGAATTAATGACTTTTGACCGCTGACAAGACACAAAAGTCGTACATATGTTGCGGTCACGAGCCTCTCTCTCGTTTGGAATCCCACCACAAACATCACTTGCCGTTGAAGTCATCCAAGGATCAATATCCAATCTGTATAAAAATCAGGTCTGACCAACTCTAGCCACCAAATTTAAATGCCCAATCTCGACCTTTTCTTCGTTGTAAGAAGGGTTTCTTTGGTTTCCATAGGCTGATACGAAAATATTGATAAAATAGAACCCTACTTTTCCATTTTAAAGTTGGCCATATTAATATTAAAAATATTTTCGATTTCATGCGCTTTGAGCTTACGTGGTTTTCAATGCCAAATTTACCCTCCCTTCTGTCATGTAAGCAAGCGTTCATTTGTTAAATAAAAAAATAAAATAAAATAAAATAAATGCCCAATCTTGACCTTTTCTTCTTTATAAGAATATTTGCCCAAACCTAATGGCTTTTGTTTTTTGTTTTTTATTTTTTATTTTTGCTGTTGCAGAAAAGTAGATATACGTGAGTGGGATGTCATAATCTGGAATGAAAATAAAATTAATTATTATAATAACATTAAAAAATAAAAATAAAAATTAATATTAATATTATTTTTCAAAATAATCTTTATTTGGACATAATATTTTAAGATCATGTTTAATTGATCAAATATAACATAGGATAGGATAAAAAAATGAATATTATATTTTATTCGATGTTTGGTTGGTGATGGAATAGTATAAGTTATCACATCACTTATCATATCTTATGTCCAATCAAATATAGGATATACAGTGGAATATATTATTCACTTTTTTTTTTCATCCTTTCACATACGATATGTTAATTTCATGGTAAAATATGAGATATACATATCTCATGTATCAAAAATTCATTTTTTTTAATCAATTTTTTGTTTTTTAATATACTCATTTTACAAAATAAATTTCTTTTATTATAAATTAAATTTACTATTAAAAAAAACTATTAAAATATCTATAAATAATATTAATATATAATATATAAATTATTTTTATATATTAAATAACATAATATAAAAAAATTTGTTTGTGAAATTTAAATATTTTAATCATAAATATAGTTAAACATAACAAAATTTTCATTTTTTTAAATGAAAAATATTTGAATGTGATATAATTTTTATTTTAAATATTAAAAATAATATATATTTTATATATATTTCATTTATTTCCTAAATTAAATATAAATATAATATAATATATCTTGTTTGATATACTATCTTAAAATATTATGTGTATAGATATGTATATCTAAGGATATCATATCCTATTGGAAATCATATCCTACGATATGCATATCCTATCGAATGAGATATGATATCTCAGGATATATATATCTATCCTATCATATCTTATTTTATCTTATCCCACCAGCCAAACGTAGCCTAAAACTACGTTTGATTGGTAGGATATGATAAGATTTGTATATCCTACGATATCATATCTCATTGAATATAATATGATATAATTTGTAATGGAATATGATATCATTAAATATACATATTTTATAAATATAATATTTTAAAATAACATATCCAATGAGATATGTTATAATATGTTATATTTATATTTAGTTTGTGAAATTAATAAAAAATAATATGAATATATATATATATATATATATATATTATTTTTTTCACGTTTAAAATAAAAATTATATCACATTTAAATATTTTTTATTTAAAAAAAATGAAATTTCATTTATGTTTAACAATATTTATGATTAATGTAATGGCCCAAACCCAATTTAGGGGTAAAATAGTAATTTAGAAATTAATAATTAATTAAAGTAATTTAATAAGGGTAAGAAAAAAATTGTATTTAAAACTCCTACGTATAAATTATATTTTTCCTATCTTCTCTACTCAGAAAACCCTTTTATATGAAGATCAAAAATATCAAAGAGCGTAGGGCTAAAGAATTGGAGATTTAGGATTAAAGATCAATTTTTCAAGTAAGATTTTTAATCATTACATTAATATTTTATTTTCGTTAATTAGTTTTAAACACTTAAAATATTTTTTTGGAAAATCTCAATCTAGATTAGGGTTTGTTAAATTAATTTTTAGATAAAAAAAAGGTTAAAAATTTATAAATATGAATAGAGTTATTAATAAAGATAGGAAAGTTTGGAATATTCTAATTAATAGAAAAAATAAATAAAATAAAAATAAAAATCAAATTGGAAAGGGAAGAATGTTGGAGAGGCATGCCCAATTCTCAAAAGAAAACAGAGAATAAAAAAATGGAGAAGGCTGGAGAGTTAGACCCTCACAAAGGAGGTTACAAAAAAATATATTATTATTATTAATATTATTGTGGAGGGAAATTAGCTAGCACATTGAAGTTAGTGTAGAGTTGTTGGAAAAAAAAAAATCAAGTGCTAAAAAATGGAAAAGAAATAGGTATAATAATAATAATAATAATAATAGTTTTTTGTGTAAGTTTTAATTTAATTTAAGCGTATAAAAAATATATAATTAAGGTAAAATTAGAAAAGAATATGAATTTGATAAAAATTTAGAAATTCATTAAATTAATTTATTATTGATTAGGAAGTTGAAAATAATATTAATGATAATAATGTTAATATAGGAAATTAATTAGAATTACTAAAACTAAATAAAATATTTTTAGGATTGTTAAATTTATATCTTTAGATAAATAATCAATAATAAATGTGGTGTATGATATTATGTTAAGTGATGAGTAAATTCTTCAAGCTAAATTTTTCAAGATTTTGAGTGTTTCTTCAAGGTAAGGGAAATTATTGCAGATTTTATAAAATGAAATAGTTTTATTTTTATATGATCTTTTGAAATGTGAAAAAATATTATTTTTATTTCTATACATGGATCAAATATATGTTTTGTATGAAAAATATGTTTGAATATTTTGTTTTATAAGTTTAAATTAATGAAATAAAGTGTTTGACTCTAATTTCTATAGTCCTAGTCAACGAGTTATAATTGTTGATATATTTGACCTCAATCAATGGGTTATAATAGTTAATATTATATGACCCTAGTCAATAGGTTATAATTGTTAACTTTTGGTTTTATTAATCTTAAACGAAACAAATTTGAAACTAGCCATTTATTTGTGAAGTCTCACCTAATTGGGCATCATTTGTTATTTGATAATCAAAGTAAATATATTTTGAATGTATATGATTTGGTTTTGATGAGAAATTGTTTTAAAATGCATATAAGAAAGTTTTGTTGAAAATTTTTGAATATATTAGCACATTTAACTCAAAAAGTTTTTATGAAAATGAATATATGTTATATCTCCTGTTTATAATTATAATTAAAAATGTTTGATCCATGAAACTGTATTGATGTTCCTTATTGAGCTTTAAGCTCATACCCCTTCGTTGATAAATTTTTTTAGATACTTTTAGTTCGAGCGAGGAGTGATAGCTAGGTTAGAGAATTTTTCTTTGTTATGATTTTAGTTCAAACTTTATTTTGTACATTATTTAGATGTTAAATTTTAATTCCCATTTGAATTATTTGAGTTTGGAGTTATTTCGACAATAACACTTTGATTGATGTGTTAATTTTTAAAGTTGAGAATTGAAAATCATAGAATTTATTTATTTTACTACTCTAAACATGAATTTAGTAATTAGTAATTTCCAATTACAAGATGAATATTGTGTTGTTTCCATTTTAAGCCTATATATATATATATATATATATATATATATATATATGAATATTATTTTATGAATATTTTTTTTAGTTTTTCTTTTTTAATCCTAAATTTAATTTATAATAAAAAAATTTATTTTATAAAATGAATATATTAAAAATAAAAATTTGATAAAAAAAAATGAATTTTTGATGCATGTAAAAGGAATGAAAAATAAAAGGTGGATAACATATTCCATACGAAGCTTGGTTAGCTTCTCACACTTTTTGTTACTCCAAAACCGGGAAGACTCCAGCTCCCTTCCTCTCCTTATTCTCTGATCCCCTTCTCCTCCGTTCCTCTCTTTTCTCAAGCTTTCCTTCTCCTTCTTTTTTTTTTCACTCTCTTCCCGTTCCCCTCTCTAGCTTGCTCCCCAAGCCAACGAAAATATCACCCTCTCACATCTGTAAACCCCCACCACCTTTTCACTCAAATGTCCCCCTTTTCCTACGGCTGCGTCTCCTTTCTGCTTAGACAACTCACCCATCAATCCCATCTCGCCGCCCCATGCAGCCCCTTATCGG
The DNA here is from genome assembly GCF_030704535.1 of Vitis vinifera. NCBI lineage: Eukaryota > Viridiplantae > Streptophyta > Magnoliopsida > Vitales > Vitaceae > Vitis > Vitis vinifera. Next base: position 13,638,850 of record NC_081818.1, read on the forward strand.
GTTGATGAAGAAACCGGAAAAAAATGAAAAAGAAGAAAATAATATAAAAAAAATGACCAAAGTGTCTCCCATCTGAAAGGGTCTACAGATATGTTATTATCTTAATTAATAATAATTAAATAAGTATTCATTAATATATAAATTTATCATAGTTAAATGTCATTATATTAATTTAAAAACAATTATATTAATTTTATTTTATTTTATTTTTAATTTTCATTCAAAAAAAGAAAAGAAAAGAATTGGATTCCTTAGAGTAGGTCTTCTTGGGTACATCTCATCGTGTCTAGCCTTATCTTTAATGAGTTTGTGGTAGCTTTGCACATTTTTGTATGGTCAGGATGAGTCTTGGTATTGCTTCGTCTCATCCTATTTATACATATAATTAATAAAATTTAATTTAATTTAATTTTATGAATTTTTTCTTTATCCATATAAAATTAAAAAATCATTTTTCGTTAAAATAATTTATAAAATTTATAATATTAATTAATTAATTTATAATTTATATTTACTTTTAATGTAATTTAAACTTTTTTAAAACATACTAAAAATTTTTTATAAAAAAAAAAAAAGAAAAAAAATTCCAAAAAAAATTTTTTCTCGAGTTTTTTTCAATATTTTTCCGACTGGGAAAGTTTAAATAGGAAAAATAATAGAGCTGTAGAAAGAATGTTAGGTAAAACTAAGGATTGAAATATCGGTTTTTACGGATATATCGGTACTTCAATTTTACGGATATATCAGAAATATCGGAGAAATATCGGTGGATATTTTTTCATAAATATCGGTGGAGTGAAAATTATTTAAAATTAATAGGATTGCTTGAAAAAACTTCAAAAAAATGATAAAATAAGTAAGAATACACATTTTAAAGTTATTTTATAAGTGTAATTAATATATATATATAATTAAGAAGAAAAATATCGTAAACAGAGATATAGAAGAAAAATATCGTAAACAGAGATATATTGGTAGATTCGATATTTGAATTTTAAAAATAATATGTATGAATTTTGAAAGTGTATAAAGTTAAAATTGAGTTAAAAAATATTTAATTTTATTAAATAAAAACAATTTATATATAAATATAATACATATGAGATTGCAATAGTCCTTATACTAAGGGAGATATCAATGTGATTTCATTATATTATTAGATGAAGGGAGTTCATCTTGTTGAAGACAATATTTATTTTAAAAATTTTTAAATACTTTTATTAAAATATATTTTAAATAAAAAATTAAATTAATTTATATAAAATATCGAGATTTAATTTTTAAAATTTTATTAAAAATATGTGATAACAATTTTTTCTATTAATATTAATTTATTTAATAATCAAAATAAAGGTTGATAATTAATAATTATTTATATTGAGAGTAGAAAATTGTTCTCATGATTTTTTTATTTTTTTATCTCCACTAAATCTAAAAATATAAAAATAAAAAAGTCACCCACTTCTCTCTTGGGCACGGGGCATCAGGAACCCTTTTCTGAAGTTGTCCTCCAACGAGAGAAACCCTAAAAAAAAGCCCTATTTTCCTCTGCTACTCTCAAATCTCAATGCTCACAGGTACTAATCTAATCATGTTATTATTATTATTTTTTGCAACCCCGTTTGATTCCCAAGAAAATCCATCCCCCATTCGATTTCCGGGAAAATTCATCCTCATTTGATTTCCGAGAAAATCCATTCAAAACCCCCAAAGAAAACCAAAAAAAATTGTTTTTCTTTTGCTTCTTGTGTTTTCTGGATCTGTTTTAGGGGTCTCTTTGCTGTTGTGCCATTGGATTTAAATTTCACGAACCCTAAATCCATGATTTTTGAGCCAGGCTGAAAAACACAACTGCGCGGGCTGGACTGGTAGGAAATATCGGGAAATTTTCCAAAAAATCGGTAAAAATACCTCCGGTTGCTCCGCGTGTCAGATCCACTCGCGATTTTTCTCCGATTTATCGGTGCTTCACCGATATTTCGCTGATATATCGGCGATTTTTCCCATTTTTTGGCGATATTTCTGTGGATCGATAATCGGTGGCGATTATCGTTTCGGTGACGACCGATATCCGATATTTCTTCGAAATATCGGCGATATTTTCCGATTTTTCAATCCCTGGGTAAAACAACCGACACAGGTGAACCTAGGGCTAGGGTTTTAATATGGGAAAAAAAAATAGAAAAAGAAAAAGAAAGATATGAGAGTGGGAAGTCAAAACTCAAAAGTGGGTTGGTGAAGTGGAGGGGACCACTTGCCTGCTGCATGCCTACAGCGGCAGTTGCGGCTCATATAATCCCACGTATGCCTCATCTATATGTGTTTTCTTCACGACGTCAGCAACCACCTTCCTCACGCTCCTCTGAGAGGGTGCGCTCAGTTTTCTAAAATAGGTATAATAATAATAGAAGTTAAGCACATGAAAAAATAAATCTAATTTTTACTTTCTAGTTTAAAATTTTTTTCAATAGGAAAAGGTTCTTTTTTTTTTTTTTTTAATTTAATTTTATTTATTTATCTAGTTATTTTTTTACTACCTACCCCTAATTCTAAAATTTAAATAAATGGATTTAAAATACGTGGCAGGTTTGAGTACACTTGCCCTATCTCGTCCCACCTTGATTATATAAAAATTTATTTTAAAAATTAATTTAATTTAATTTTTATTTTTTTATTTTTAATATATAGTTAATAATAATAAATTTTTATTTTAATAAAATAAGTTAAAAGAATATAACATATTTATTTTTAAAGTAATTAGAAAATTTTAAATGGGAAGGGTAGTCCAACCCTATTTAATTTTTTTAATGAGACAGAAATGAGAATCAAGTGAATTTTTCACTATGTATTTAAATCCTAATTTTTAATTTCACACAATTATGAAATTCATCTTTTTTTTTTTTTTTTTTGCCCTTTTTTACCTTTAATATCATTATTGTTGATTTTCTTTTCATTTTTGTCTTATAGTTCCTCAAAATTTCTACAACTCAATTTTTCGTCTTGTGGTTTTTCCACATTTTCACCACTACACACAAATTTAATCTTATATTTTTCTCTAAATTATGAAGACCAAAAAATTTAAAAATAAAATTAGGAAAAAAAATAAATGAAACACAAGCTGCCATGATTGCATGCTAATACTTTATAGTAAAAAAAAAAAAGAAAAAGAAAAAAATGAAAAAAATAAAAATCAATGCAAAATATTTGAAGGAAAAACAATTCCAAAAATGATGAAAAAGATGAAATATGGATTTTCCCACAACCAACCTTAAACATTGAACATAGAAGAAAAGACAAGAAAAAAAAAACTTAAAATTCTATAGATGCGCACGTGTCAACTATCATAGGTCATCACCACCGAAGAGAGACAATGGATAACTATCATGACACTTTCAAAGGGGCTTGAACATTACAAGTGACTTGAACCCTAGCAATCATAACTTTCTAGCATGGGTCAACTTCAAAGGAAAGAAAAGTACAAATGAAGGAAGTTGACCTAAAAGAGAGGATATCGATCTAATGGATTGATCCCATATTCAATTGTTAAACAAACAAATCATGAAAGTCTTATAAACATCGTAACAAATAAAAACATTGAAGGGGGACATTAAGATGTCATTAAAGACGTAAATAATTAACATTACCATTAACAATTTCTCATAACTACCCGCAATGGGGGATTATAAAAGGAAGACCATACCATGAACAAGGTATGAAAAAGAAAACCCCAATTATTATGTTAGTCTTTCTCATACCTTAACTAACTTGAGCATCGAAGATTGATTCATCTTAGTGACCCCATTGTGACTTTGTCTTTTTGTGCTAAGTTGATAGGTGGCACTCGGTCTAATGTTGTTGGGAGGAGGATGAAACAAATTGTTGATGTTTATAGGAAAGTATACAAAAGCTTTGAAAATAATCAAGTTAGTTATGGTGCAAACCCACACTAATAGCAGGCAACCACTAGGTGACACTCCATTGGAATGGGTAAGAGAAAATATGTAACAAAGGTTCCAAAGAGAAAGAGAAGAGAAGATGCATCAACTAGCTTAATTAAATAGATGCAACAAGGAATTGGATCGAGAAAATGGCTAGTTAAGAGGAAATCTCCATGAAAATTAGCAACCAAGCCCCTTAGGGCCATAGTCTTCATGTGGAAGGCACATAAGGGACCATTTACCAAAAAGATATTATGCTAGTTCCAAACAAGTAAAGAGAAGCCAAAACCTTATAAAAAGAGGAACGAGTGTATGTTAAGCCTCGCTTAGAGAAGCCAACATGAAGGTGAAACCCTTCAAAACACTGACCCTACAAATGGTACGAGGTATTATGGTAATTACTCTCTTTATAAAGGATATCCTCCAAGAAGAGGTGTCCTGTGGCTTCATCATTCCAAAATTTAACATGTTCAATGGAATAGGGAATCTATTGGAGCACCTCTTACATGTCTAAGAGATGATGATTCTCAAATAAGAAAATAGCCTGCTACTTTGCAACGTCTTTCCCTTCAATTGGCTTTACCTGCACTCATGTGGTTTCACTAGCTACCCTCTTACTTTATCTCAAACTTTGAGGAATTGGGGGTTATTTTCATTGCCTAATATATTCATTTAATATAATAATAAAATAGCCTAGAAGCATTGTTCCAAGTACCCAAAGTTGCTAGAGAGTTCTTATTAACCTATATATAGTGGTTTAACATTGAATTTTCACAAGTCAAAGGGTGCATGACATAAGCGACTATTTTGAAGGAGGGTTTGTTAGAATTTCTAGATTGCTCTATTCTAAGCCTTGGATCGTTAGGGTGAATGTAAAACTATTCAGGGATACTAGCTCTACACAACGAAAACATTTAAAACTTTAAATCATATGAAACTATAGACTTATGTGCTTAGAAAAACATACTTGTGAGTTGGATATTCCCAAAATTATTCTAATTGAAGAAGTTGGTGTGGATTTTAAAAACTAAGAGATCTTTCATTTAATGACTCTCTTTCTTAGATCTAGGCACTTGAGGATGGCAGATCCTCTTAGAAGGGGGTGGATGCTAAGATTACTCTCTTTAGATTATGAAAAATAGAAGAAGAAGAAGATTGAAGCCCTAAGGGGGTTTATATAGGCTTCCAATGGGCTTAAGTAACTTAAGCCCATCTTAGGCTTATGTCACTTAATCTAGCCTATTTGGGTCCTAATTGATTATTAAGCTTATTAGGCTTTAATTAATTAATTAATTTTGTCTAAAGATAACATTCATAAGCTACTATATAACCTTATATTTTTACCAAAACATTGTTATGCACTCATGCGAATAAATAGCCCAATTAACCCTCAAAATTTGTGTCACCTAGGAATATGAACTTAAGTAAGGACCACTAAGACCCATAGGAAAATATTGGCTCCCTTAGAATCCAATTCTGAAGTTGACTAAACATCCCACTATAGAGTCAATTGCACTTTAGCACCCTATGATATTATATCAAGATATAACTTGTGTTCGTGACCTATTAATTATTGGAATTGAGCCCTAGAAAGCATGATATGATATAATAGATAAATATTCATTTATAAATTTATTTATTTATGTTTCTTGGTTTCCTTTTATTATCCCATAAGAATTAATTAGTTGTTTCAGTATACAAGCCCACATCATTTGCATTGTACATGACTTAGGTACATTAGAAGTTGCATAGAAGATCCAAGTTATGGGTTCCTTGTAGAGTGATGAGTAATTTATAATTGATTCATGGATTTAGGCAATCCATTTGAGACTGTAGTACATTACCATCTAATTGAAGGGATGACGTATCTTGGTTGTCAGGATGGTTTTCTCTTAGTAAGTGCACTAGTGCATGTGATGCATACTAGACAAGATCTGCGATGAATTATGATGTAAAGATATTGATTGTCATGATTCACCAAACTACTATATTACATGAACTCTCAACCTTGAGAGGATATTGAGTCTATGCCAAAGTCAACAAGAGGCTTTGATGAATGGGTGAGAGCCTAATGTGTGTCACATATTCCTATGGATTGAGTCATTGTTGATGAAGGTTGAAGACAAAAAATATTCTCAATAGAGGCACCATTATATCTAATGAGATTGATACAATGTGTCCCCATTGGTGATCCAAAGGACATATGATCTTAAAGACTGACCATAACTTTTCCTTTAGTGAAAATTTGACATATACTCATTGGATCTAAAGTATTTTAATTGATCGCATAATAAATGAGATCTGTAACTCAAGGATTGGAGAGACAATCTTGAGAAGTGATAGTACTACCTTGCTAGATTATGAATACCAGTTCATAGGGATTCTACATGCAGTAGATAGTAAGTCACATGCCTAAGTTGCATCTTGTTGTTATTTATATAAGATACTAAAGTACTTTATAATGGAATGTTGAATCAACTTTACAATTAGATTTTAAGGGAGCCAGTATTCCTATGGGTTCTAATGGTCCTCTTTTTGGGCTTATATGTTATGATGACACATGTTATGAGGGTTGGATTGGCTCTAGTTTTGCTCTTGTGAATAAGGGCATTTTGATAATTATGCAAGGTTACACAAAGGATTGTAAACAAAGTTTCTAGATTGGGCTAATTGATTAATTAGATGACCTTATATGATTAATTAATCAAATAAGATCCATTTTGGGTTAAGTGACCCAAGCCCATGTGAACTCAAGTCACTTAAGCCCAATAGGGGAATCCCATGAATACCCCTTTAGAGGTTAGGGTTTCTATCACTCTTATGAAAGATTAGTCTCCACATCTAGAGAGAGAGAGAGAAAGAGAGTTAATGCATCCCCTCCCCCAAAGTTTACTCTTTAGAGTGCCAAGGTCATGGTTTGAGTCATTGAGCGGAAGACTTTAGATGTATGAAACTTCTAGAGTTTTCAGACATCTTCTTCATCGTAGAGAATTAATCTAGGAACATTTAAATCTAGGTATGGATGTTTCTTTTCTAGTTCTATTGATTTAAATAGTTTTAAAAGCCATGTTTCGGCTTAAATTAGTTCTTAGAGAAGCCTGAGGTAGATTTGCTAATACCTATATGATCTAGGATTTGAGAACGAAGAAATCTAGGGTTCCCATCACTAATGATTGCATATAGATTCTCTATGAATTGGTGTCCATAATATAACAAAGTATATGCTATCAACCTCTCAAAATTACCTTTCTAATCATGGAGTTATAAATCCTGCTACTATGTGATCAAATGACATACTCTAATTCATGAAGAGCATATGTCAAGTTCCATTAAAGATATTATTGAGGCGACATAGATTTTATGATCACAAGTCTTTAAGATCACCCAAGGGGACACACTATCTCAATCTCATGAAATATTATGCATTGTTGGAAATGTTGGGATATATTGGAGACATATAGCCAATATTTTGGATATTGGAGCATCTTGACACAATATCCATATGGAAATTTCGGATGAGTGACTTTTCAATTTTTTTTCTTTTTTATTGCCAATTTATTGGCGAAATCCCGATATTTTACTGATATTTCGAATATATTAGCAATTTTTTTTAGTACACCTCAAACCTAAACCCAATATCCAAATTGAACACATATTTCTACTTGACAAACCGTTTATTGCATAAAATAAACAAATAAAAAGGGGAAGAAAATGAAAAAAGAAATGAACCAAGGTGGAACAAAGCTCGTAGAGGAAATAGAGAATTCATTGACATTTATGCACTTTATCGATGGAAGAGACATTTCTAAGAAGAATCAAAGGGGGAGGAGAAACCCTAGCGGTGATCTAGAGAGAAAGAAGAAAGAAGTGGTAGGGATGTACTTTGGGGGATTTCCATATTGTAAGATGGAGAAAATAGTCGAATTGTGGGTTTCAGGTAAAAAGAATTTTCTTTACTATTTTAAAAAGCCTTTGTGGTAATGCGTCGAAACCTATTTTCCTTACATTCTGGCCCTACTTGAGCGGGCATTTTCTTCACTAGACTTAGACCTACCTGAGCCCAATATCTTTTATGACTTCTCTTGGGCGCTAACCAAATTAATTAGATATTATAAAATAATTAAATAAAAAACAAATGTAAAATTATAAATAAAATTATTATTATTATTAGATAACACATACTTATGTATCATCATTCTTTTATATTCTTTAATATATACCAATTTCTTTATTAAAACAACTATAATATAACTACTATTATTTTTTCTATAATTTTTTTAGTTTTTTTCATTATTTTTATTAATTTATTTTTATCAATTTCCATTCTATTGATTTATTTATTTAGTCAAAATATCCATTGATATGTCTTGATATATTCTGATATATCCATAAAATCTAATTATCAATATATCCATATTTATTGATATTTTCATCATTGATATTATGACACTTCTATTTAGAATACTTGTTGTCTAGCTTAATTAATAGTGACCTAATCCATATGGAATATACGACCACCTACTATAAGAAAAGACATATTCAATGATATGGTTTCAGTTATGGCCAACAAAATGCACTATCAAAGCAACATTATAGCTAAAGAAAGGAATAGGCACTACTACAAAATCTCTTATAGCTAGGGAAAGAAATAAAAACTACTATAAAAGCTCTAATAGTTGAGTGAAGAAATGGGTTGCTGCTATAAGAGCTATTATAGTTGGGAGAAGGAATGGGTTGCTACTATATATGGCCTAATAGAGTCTGCACCCATATACTCACTATATAACCATTGCTTCTCGCGCTCACTTCCTCTTTCATTCATTTTGGATTGGTAAGAACCCACCGAGAGCCATTTCCTCACTTCAGACTGTTGATAATCTTTAAACAACATTTTTCTTTGATTCACTCTTCTAAGCCATTAATGTTGATAATCGTTGTTGGTGATGGCCATTAAATTTTGCTCTCAAAGCAATAAAACCCTAGAAATTGAGTCTTTGACTAGAATGTTGATGATCAACAACTAGCTCGCTCACTGAACTCTTTGCCATATTCAAAATAGAATTGCATGTCAAAAACCAATGACAAATAACCCTAGGAATTGTGTCTTTCCCCCAAACCTCTTTCCTTAAACATTTCCTCCCAAAATTTTAATCTCTAATGAAAAATGAAATTTGATTTTCTATAACAATTTATTGTAGGAGTTATTTATAGGGCCTTGATTGCTGCTCAGCTTCCGTTCACTGTTAGTAGGTTTTTCTTTACTCATTGTATCTTCTGGTTAGATGAAAAAAATTATTGAAAAAAATTTTCTATCTAGAATTTATTTTACATGGTTTTTTTTTTCTTGATTTGGATTTTATGTTGAAAATCTACTACATTCTCTTACTTGATTCTAATATATAGGGTTAGGTGTAAGCTTGGGATTTTGCATACGCATTGTGTTGAGGCCTGGTGTAGACCCTAAAATTTGTCTCAAACTTATTTATTTATTTATTAATTTTGTTTATTTTATTTATTTATTTTAGGAATTTTCATTATTTAGTTTTAACCTTATTCCTCTTGATCTTTAGCCCAATTTTCATGTCCATATTCATCATTGTTAAAGAATTGATTTTAGCCCTTCATTTATTTTGTTAAATCCTAACCCTCTATTTAAACCTTAAGATCCCTTTTCTCTTCCTTCTCTTTTCCTCCACTATCACAACTGCCCCATCCTCTCATTCTTTTATTCCTCTTGATCTTTAGCACAATTTGTTTTAACCTTAAGATCCCCTGCTCTTGCATAGTTGTTGATTTGGGCTACTAATTTGTGTGATTTAGGCTTGTATATTTCATATATCAAGTTGGGCTTGATTAACATATTTTCCTTGGGCTATGACATTTCTTTTTAATGTTTTGGCATTTCGCTGAGAGCGGGAAGAGCAACATGGGAGCACTTAGGGTGGTTGAAGTAGGATATGGGCAAGAGCAGATTGGAGAGGACAAGATTGAAGACTTTATATATTCTCTATATTTTTCTATGAAATGAGGGGAACAAAGGATTTTTCTCAATCTTCTTTGTATTTTTTGTGCATATTTGTGAGAGGGTTGAGAGTTTTTGCATATTTGAGCTTCATTTTGGAAGCTATTGAGGGCCATTATTGTTATTGAGACTACACTGCAAATGTTACTCGTTCATTCTTATCCTCCTGATTTTTTGTTGTTGTATATATTTATTTTATTTTCTTTGTATATACATGTAAATGGATTATTAGTGTTTAGATTTTTATTGTATATATTTGTTTAATTTGTTCTTCATGAATTTATTTTTCTTTCAGTTTTTTTGTTATTTTGCTTAATATGCTCTGTTAGTCTTTGTTTATTTATTTATTTGTTAATGAAAAATGTATGAAAAGTGTAGTTTATTTATTCGTGTTTTAGTTGGTGGAACAATCCAATAATTTTTTTTTACACTAATTAAAAATGACATTTTCTTAAAATCATATCAAAAACTTTTTTTTTTAAAAATAAATAAATAAATTAAACCCTTCAAAATAAAAATTAAAAACTAATTTTTAATAAAAGTTATTTTTTTTAAATGAATCCTTTTTTTGTTCCTGTTATCATGTTTTGAATTTTTTTTAATATAATAAATTTGAAATATATTTTTAGAAATAAAATCGGGATAATTTTTTTTTAAAAATAAATTGCAAAGTTTTCCTAAATAAGTTTTTTTTATTTATATAAAGGAAATTAAAATAATTTTTTTTAAAATATATATATATTTTTTAAAAATATATATATATTTTAATTCAAATGAAAGTTGATTTTTAGTAAATAAAAAAGGATTGAAAGACTCTTGTAAACAATTGTAAGAATTATTTATTTGTTTTTTTATCATTATTTTTAAGTTAAAGCCCATTTTGGATTAGAATTACTTTAAAAATTAAATTACAAAAGTCCTCTTTTAACTAAATAAGAGATAACTAAATCTTTTTAGATAAACTTGTATTTTAATTATTTATTTATTTAAATAAAAGCAAAATTCCTTTCTCTTTCCAAGCAAATTGGTAAAAAGGATATTCTTTTAATAAATATTAAAAAAATTCTTTTGGATGAACTTATAATTTTTTTTAAATAAAATGAAAATTTCTTTTCTTAAATAAAAGTTAAGCAAATTCCCTTATTTAAAATAAAAATTTAAAAGGACTTTTAAAAAAAAAATTGAATTGAGATGTATATATATATTATATAAAATCTTAAAAATCCTCTCTTATATAAGATTTTGAAATCTGCCACCTCAAGCTGAGCAAGAGCTCTACCACCTCAAGTCCCGTCGGAAGGAGGACTCCAAAGCCAACGCTAGAGTTGTTGAAATCTTCGTTAGCCACTGCGAAGCCTGACACAGGGAGAAGAAGCGTATGGTGGACCAGATCCACGCTGCCGTAGAGGAGATCACCTGCCTGAGGGCCAAGGTGGCAGAGTTTGAGTGGTCCGAGGCGGAATTGAAGGCCAAGGTGGAGGAGCTAACCAGGAGGGTGAGGGAAATAGAGGAGATGCTTGGTGAAGACGATTCCACGAGCCTGATAAAATTTTCCCCAACTTTTCCCTTCTATTTTTATCTTATTTTCCTCATTATTTTTTTAAGGAAAATAGTAGGGAAAATATTATGATATTTTCTTTAATATTTTCCTTTATATTTTTTTCCATCATATTTTCCATGTCACCCAAATTAAAGAAAATAATTTTCCACATTATTTTTTTTTCCTTTCCTTAGCATTTTTCGGGAACCAAACATAGCCATAGGGTAATGCATCCATGCTTTCAGTGACACCACATCCTTCTTGCACAAATTGAAAAAAAATCTTCTCCATTTCTTGGACAAAATAGGAAAACTCGAAAATTTACAAGTTCACTAAATTAATTACCAAGAAAATTAATTTACAAGAACCCAAGCAGGAGATGAGGGTCTCTCTAGAGTTGGTTTGACCTTAAAAATTGGGTTGTCATCACAAAGTCCATATATAGAGTGCTTCAACTAGTTAGATAGCTCTAGATATTTGCAATGTAATTTGATTGATTACTTGTTGTTTATAAACCATTTTCAATTGTCTTGTATACCTTTCTCCTCCACCCAAACCTTTTCTTTTATCTTGAATCTTGGATACGTAGGCTATGTTTGGTTCTTGGAAAATGCAAGAGAAAGAAAATTGGGAGGAAAAATGGAATGAAAGAAAAAGTTAAGGAAAAGAATATAAAATTTTTCACTTGTTTTGTCATCCATGGAAAATTCAAGGGAAAAAAAAATTCATTTTCTTTTGTTTGGTTAACCACAAAAAAAAAAGGTCAAGGAAAAATGGAAGGAAAAAAAAAACAACAATTTGTCTTAAATGGTTATCAAGTTGTTGAATAACAAAATAAATTTTGTGCTCTTATTTTATAAAAATCAGTTTTGCAAGACTATTGCAGAAACATATAACCAACACACATCCTAACTCAAAACATTGCTCCTTACTCATAGGAATTTATGTGAAAATCAATGCTTAGATAAACCAAAATCAATAATCCTAGAAATCACACGCAAGCAATCAAATTTCTAGCAAATTAACACTGCATTTATGGTCTTGTACTACAAATTAACACTGCATTAATACACTTTCTGTATGACCTCTATAAACCTTGCTAAAGGAATATACATCTATTATGCCCTCATTGTTGCATTAATCCATAAGATGCCATTAATGAATTTCTATTTTTAAAGAATAGGAAAAACAAAGACTTCACTCATTTTCTCAGTCACCAAACAATATCAAAGTAATAAATATTAAATATGTAAGCTACAGGCATCACATGGTTTCAGGAATCATACTGAGCTCCACTCAACAATGGTGATGGAGGAGAAGGTGGAAGAATAAGCAAGGGCATCAGAGTCAGAATCATCAGTGGGTCTACACCCACATAGGAAGTTGTTTTCCTCCTACCTTAGCCTTAACTTCTCCCTCTGCTTGGCTCTCCTCCCATCCTCCTCCTCAATCTCCCAACTCTCAACCCTCCATCTCAAGCTGAGCAAGAGCTCTACCACCTCAAGTCCCACCAGAAGGAGGACTCCAAAGCCAATGCCAGAGTTGTTGAAATCTTCGTTGACCACCGTGAAGCCTGGCATAGGGAGGATAAGCGTATGGTGGACCAGATCTATGCTACCGTAGAGGAGATTGCCTACCTGGGGGCCAAAGTGGCGGAGCTGGAGTGGTCCAAGATGGAGCTAAACGCCGGGGTGGAGAAGCTAACTAGGGAGGTGGGGAAGGGGGAGGAGATGCTTGGTGAAGACGATACCACGAGCTTGATAAAATTTCCCCCAACTTTTCCTTTCTTTTTTTATCTTATTTTCCTTATTATTTTTTAAGAAAAAATAGTAGGGAAAATATTATGATATTTTCTTTTATATTTTCCTTTATATTTTTTTTCCATCATATTTTCCATGTCACCCAAACTAAAAAAAATAATTTTCCACATTATTTTTTTTTCCTTAGCATTTTTCGGGAACCAAACATAGCCATAAGGCAATGCATCCATGCCTGCAGTGACACCACATCCTTCCTGCACAAATTGAAAAAAGTTCTTCTCCATTTCTTGGACAAAGTAGGAAAACTAAAAAATTTACAAGTTCACTAAATTAATTACCAAGCAAATTAATTTACAATGACCCAAGGAGGAGATGAGGGTCTCTCTAGAGTTGGTTTGACCTTAAAAATTGGGTTGTCATCACAAAGCCCATACATCGAGTGCTTCAACTAGTTAGGTAGCTCTAGATATTTGCAATGTAATTTGATTGATCACTTGTTGTTTATAAACCATTTTCAGTTGTCTAGTATGCCTTTCTCCTCCACCCAAACCTTTTTTTTTTAATCTTGAATCTTGGATACATAGGCTATGTTTGGTTCCTGGAAAATGCGAGAGAAAGAAAATTTGGAGGAAAAATGGAAGGAAAGAAAAAGTTAAGGAAATGAATATAAATTTTTTTCATTTGTTTTGTTATCCATGGAAAATTCAAGGGAAAAAGAAAGAATTCATTTTCTTTTGCTTGGTTAACCACAAAAAAAAAAAAAAAAAAAAGTCAAGGAAGAATGGGAGGAAAACAAAATCAGCAATTTGTTTTAGATGGTTATCAATTTGTTGAATAATAAAATAAATTTTGTGCTCTTATTTTCTAAAAATCAGTTTTGCAAAACTATTACAGAAACATATAACCAACACACATTATAACTCAAAACATTGCTCCTTACTCACAAGAATTTATGTGAAAATCAATGTTTAGATAAACCAAATTCAATAATCCTAGAAATCACACGCAAACAACCAAATTTCCAACAAATTAACATTGCATTTATGGTCTTGTACTGCAAATTAACACTGCATTTATACACTTTCTGCAGGAACTCTATACACCTTACTAGAGGAATATATATCTATTATGCCCTCACTGTTGCATTAATCCACAAGATGCAATTAATGAATTTCTATTTTTGAAGAATAGGAAAAACATAGACTTCACTAATTTTCTTAGTCACCAAACAATATCAAAGTAATAAATATTAAATACGTAAGCTGCAGGCATCACATGGTCTCAGGAATCATACTGAGATCCACTCAGGAATGGTGATGGAGGAGAAGGTGGAAGAAGAAGCAAGGGCATCAGAGTCAGAATCATCAGTGGGTTTACACCCATATGGGAAGTTGCTCTCCTCCTATCTTGGCCTCAGCTTCTCCTTCTTCTTGGCCCTCCTCCCATCCTCCTCCTCAATCTCCCAGCTCTCAACCCTCCATCTCAAGCTACTCCAAGCTAAGCAAGAGCTCTGCCGGCTCAAGTCTCGCCGGAAGGAGGACTCCAAAGCCAATGCCAGAGTTGTTGAATTCTTTACCGGCCACCGTGAAGCCTGGCGTAGGGTGGAGAAGCGTATGGTGGACCAGATCCACGCTGTCACAGAGGAGATCGCCTGCTTGATGGGCAAAGTGGCGGAGCTAAAGGCCAAGGTGGAAGAGCTAACTAGGGAGGTTGGGGAAAGGGAGGAGATGCTCGGTGAAGACGATACCACGAGCTCGATAAAATTTCCCCAAACTTTTCCCTTCTTTTTTATCTTATTTTTCTCATTATTTTTTAAGGAAAATAGTAGGGAAAATATTATGATATTTTCTTTAATATTTTCCTTTACATTTTTTTTCCATCATATTTTCCATGTCACTTAAATTAATGAAAATAATTTTTCACATGATTTTTTTCCATTTCCTTAGCATTTTCCGGGAACCAAACATAGCCATATAGATTTATTTGTGGAAATGTGTGGAAAGATAGTCGTTTAAGGAAAATCAATATCATCCAAAATGACACATGATAGCTGTTATTGCTATGATTCAAAAGGGAAACAACATTTCTGTTAGTAAATTTTGGGAAAAAGTTGTGAAGAAATTCATGTATTATAGGTCGAAATTGCGAAAAAAAAAAAAAAAACTTACTAACTCCCTCATGTTGATAATTTATTGGAAAATATTAGAACTATTTCTAAACCCTTACTTTAGTGATCAACTTTGGTACCAAAGATGTTTTTTTTTTTTTTTTTTTTTACTATTTTTTAAAAATGAATAATAATTTTAATATAAAATATAATTTTTTTAATACTAATCTAAGAATTATTTAAAAAAAATGAAAGGATAAAAAAAATTATTTCAAATTTTAAACTTTATAGTCATGTTTGAAACATTGAATCTGTGGACTAATGTTTTTATCAAACTTTGCAAATTCTTCTGATTTTCTATATGGAAAGAGTTGGGTAAACTAAATTGGTTTGCCATGGAGTCAACTTTCTAAAATGATGGAATCTTATTCTAAAAGAGATGGTTTTGTTAACATAATCTATTGACCTACTTTGACTTTTTAAAACATCCTAAAAATGAAGATAAAATTAGATACATTGGATGAGAAGATAATAAATATTAATAATGTACTCTTATTCAAAAATAAAAATAAAAATAATCAAGCAATAAAATGAATTAAAAAAATGGATTACTATCTTCATAATTTTATATACCCATAAAATTTGTAATGCCAAAACTTATAATGATCTCCATCTTGTAAGGCTTTTTCTCCTGCAACATCTCTCTCATAGCTTCTGTCAAAGCTTTTTTTTTTTTTTTTTTTTTTTCATTTTCCTCCTCAATACAACCGCCCAAACCTGCATCCTCACTCTCCATTTTCATCATCTTCCTATCCATTGGTCTAATCACTATCAGTTTTGCTCCCTTCATCACACGCCTAGTAGCTGACAACTCTAGGACTCCAACCTTGGTTAATTAAGATGCAATGGAATTGCCTTTTACAAAAGCACTACAAATAAAAATGTTTTAACCATAATCATTCCCAAATGAGCTATTAAAGTGGTTCTCTAAGTTTTTAAAATAATTTTAAAAAGTTTATCAAACACCTCTTTTTTTTGTAAGAAAATGCTTGTAAGCATTGAAAAACATTTTTAAACTTCATTTCATATAACTTCTTGTTTTTCCTTTAGCTGAAAATTGAAGTAAACTGCAATATTGATATTATAAATTTTTTATTAAATATGAAAAACTTATTGCATATATCAAAATAATTTTTTAATTAAATATGAAAACCTTATTGCATATATAAAAATAATTTTTTTAGAAGAAGTAGCATTTTTGTAACTTTCATATTAACTTTTTTTTATTTTTTATTTTTTTATTTTTTTTATAAATCATCAATTTTTTAAAATAAAATTAACTAATTTGGAATAAAAGTTCTTATTAAACTTCAAAAAGAATTTTTTTGGTTTCGAAAAAATTCATTCAGGAACTTAGTATCTCAAAATTACTCATAAATGGACTCTTACGAGGTGTAATCTCACTTGTATTAAAATATTTTTATATAACATCATATTCTGTACTTTATGTATATGTATTTTTAGAGGCAAAACTTTTTCACAAGAGTTCAAATCGCATAATTAATGGCACAATTGATGGATTATATTTACTTGCAAATGCACTAAGGGTTATAGAGAATGGAAATACATTGTTAGATACTTGAGTTTGAAAGAACCCACCTCAAAAGATGAAATGAATCTCAAAGATGTTTACTTTATTTTCCAATTGTATTTATTGGTTCCTCATCTTCTATATAAGTAAGAAAATTTCTCACTTTAATTCTTCCTATATGCATGCATGAAACCTTAGACTTCCCGTTCAAGTATCCTTGTAAGACAAAAATTTATCTTATTACATACTAAAGACATTTAAGTTGTCAAACAGTGAAAATGGTTCTATCAATGAACTTATTTCAAGTTGACATCATCTCAATTTTTCTAGTATGCGATTAAGGTTTGTTTGTCTACAAATGGTACTTGAATTGTCTGATTGGATAGTATGGGAAAACATAATATCTATGAAGTTATTATTTTATGTTTGATTCATATTTAAGAGATTTTGGAAGTTAACCTTTTGTTCTCTAGGTGCATATTTGGACAAGGTCAAATAATATGCCTTGCCCATTTTGTGTACTTAGAGAACTATGGGGACCTTTGGAAGTGGCAAGCTATTATGTCCTTGTGTTCATTACAACAACTGTTTGATGCAGAGTAGACTATGCATAGTCATTTATAAAACTATGGAATAGTTAGAAACTATGTCCGTTGGGTGATGCATAGTGAATATAAGTTTGATGAGTCAATATATAATGATGACTTTGAAGACAAACCTTCCGATGATATGCATGGATTGCAACATTGTGCATTTGGGATGCCAAACACTAGTAATATGTTAAAAGAAAATGAAATTCCACATGTTGATATTGACCTTGAAGAACTAAATGATGAAGGAAATTTTTTTTAAAACATTTTAGAGAATGCAGAGAAGGAATTATGTCCTGGTTGTACTAAATTCATGAAGTTAGCTTTTATCATAAGGTTGATTCACATGAAGTGCCTTAATGGATGGAGCAATAACTCATTCACAATGTTATGAAGGAGACACTTCTTGAGGGTGATAATTTTCCAAGCAATTACTATGAAGCAAATAAAATACTTTGTGATCTTGGGCTTGATAACAAAAAGATAGACACATGCCCATAAAATTGCATGTTGTTTACAAAGGAGAATGCAAATGCTAAAAAATGTACCATTTGTAGTACCTCTAGATGAAAGAATGTCGAGTGTAACTCTAGGGATGGTTCAAGAACATGTTCAAAGGATAAGGAAATTCTTGCTAAGGATTTACGACATTTTCCTCTAATACCAAGGCTTTAGAGGTTGTTTATGTCATAAAAAATGACTTCCTACATGGAGTGGCTTGCCTAAGGTTGCACTACTAATGACTTGATGAGACATCCAATAGACTCTTTGTCTTGGAAAAGGTTTGATTCTTTAAATCCTACTTTTGCATCGGAGCATCGCAATGTTAGGCTAAGGTTGGCTAGTGATGGTTTCAATCCATGTAGCAATAAGTCTATTGCCCATAGCACATGGCCAATTGTTCTCATCTCGTACAACTTACCACAATGGATGTGCATGAAGCAACCATTTTTCATGTTCTTGTTGCTTATTCCTAGTCCAACTGCTCCTAGAAATGAAATTGATGTGTACTTACAACCCTTAATAGATGAGTTACAAGAACTATGGGAGTATGAAGTTGCTACATATGATGTTGTGAGTAAACAAAATTTTCACATGCATGCAACTATACTATGGACAATTAGTGACTTTCTTGCACATGCGAGCCTTTCAAGGTGGAGTACAAAAGGACAGTTTTCTTGTCTTTCTTGCAATAAAGAAACTTGTTCCTATTGACTACAACATAAGAGAAAATTTTGTTACATAAGTTATCGTCGATTTTTGCCAACTAATCACATATTTAGATGTGATAAAAGGTCCTTTAATGGTGAAGAGGAATTGAGACTACACTTACACAATCATCTGGGGTTGATGTGTAGCAACAATTAGAACAACTAGAACCAATTATTTTGGGGAAGTCACAAAGAAAAAAAATGGGAAAATGCTACACGTTAGCACAATTGGAAGAAAAATAGTATTATTTTTTTTTCAATTACCATATTGGAAAACATTCATGTTACGTCATAATTTAGACATAATGCATATTAAGAAGAAAATGTGTGATTGTATAATTGGGATATGGTTGAACATTGAAGGTAAAACTAAGGACAACCTAAATAGCCATCTAGATTTACAAGCTTTAGGCATTAATTAAAAGCTAACTTCACCCAATGGAAAAATAGAACAAAGTTATTTTTCTTACAATACTCACCAACTCCAAATGAGAAGAAGGAATTTTGCAAACTTTTGAAATTAGTCAATGTCCTTGATGGTTATTCTTCAAATATATCTCAATGTGTGCAACTTAATGAAAGAAAATATATGGTCTAAAGTCGTATGATTGTTAATTTTTGATGCAACAACTTCTCCCTCTTGCAATTCGTGGAGTTTTGCATAAGAATGTATCTGGAGTTTTCATTGAATTTTGCAACTTTTTCAAGTAGTTGTGCTCAAAGGTCTTATCAAAAAATCAATTACAATGGTTGGAGAATGATATCATTGTCATATTATGTAAACTAGAGTGAATATTTCCTCCATTATTCTTTGACATTATGATGTATCTACCTGTGCATTTGAAAATGAAGCAAAGATTGTTGAACCTGTGCAATGTCATTGGATGTAACCTATTTAATGGTATTATTATGATTTCATACTCCTCATTTAACATTATTTCATATTATGTTTAATTCATTAATATGTTTATTGGTCTACATATGATTGATAATAGGTACTTACACATTTTAAAATCGTATGTGCGTAATAGGACTTATCTAGAAGGTTCTATTGTAGAAGGGTACCTTATAGAATAATTTACAACATTTTGTTCTAAACACTTAAATGATATGGAAACAAAGTATAATTGCACTCATAGAAACTTTGTTGGTTTGACCAATACAAAAGATGAAGGGTTCATTATCTTCAAATGCATTAGTCGTGCATTAGAAAGGTCTACATGTCGTGAACTTAGTTCAGAAGAGTAGAAATGAACACATTTATATGTACTAACAAATTGTGAAGATGTCATTTCATTCATTAAATAAGAAATTTATTTAAGTTTTAATTTAAACTCTAGTTTAAATACTTGATTAATGTTTCTTTAATTCACAGGGAGCATAAGCAAAACATTAGGTCTAGACCTCGTATATCTACTCAAGATGTAGATTTGATTCATTATAATGAACTTATGAAGTGGTTTGAAAGACGTGCAAGTATACTCCTTATTATGTAATTTGTTTTCTACTATGATTATTTTGAATTTAATTCCATTATTGCCTTATAGGTTGCACAATTGCATCATGAAGGTCATATATCTGAACACCTTATAACATTATCCTGTGGTCCGAATATATGTGCTTCAAAGGCTATATTATTAATGGATTTAGATTGCATACGAAGAAGTGTGATAACAAAATAACAACTTAGAATATTAGAGTTGTAATTGCAGAAACATGAAGCTTTGCAAGCGCTTAAGATATGAGTCTAATTTTAGGTGATGTCCTTTACTATGGTGTCCTTACTGAAGTTGTTGAATTACATTACCTTGGTGGAAATCGGGTTGTTCTATTCAACTATGATTGGTGGGATGTTATAAATATTGGATGACGAATAAAAAATGATGAGTATGACTACATTTTTGTCAATTTCACATGAATGTTATCCATAGATGAACCATTTGTACTTACATCTCAAGTCAAACAAGTGTTCTATGTTAAAAACTCAAATAAACCAGATTGGTATACTGTCATAGAGACGTAATCCCGAGACCTATATCAGTTGAGTGGGGACATATCTAATGGTGATTCCGTTTCGAAAAAGTGGATCACATGATGGTCACCTACCTATCTCAAAGTTGGTTGATGAAGATACAATTGTGTGGAATAGAAATGATGTTTTAGGAGAAATCATCCTAAAAAATAATGTAATTTCTTGACAAAATGAAAATGAAGAGGATTGATGTAATTCCGTGAAGAAAGAGTTGTCATTTTCTTTAGTGGTATATATATATATATATGTCATTTTCTTTAGTGGTATATATATATAAAATATGTTTAGAATTTCTCGTGTTTTCAATAAATGATTTTTATTTGTTTAATTTTTTTTATTTGTTTTGAATTAAAATTTTAAATTTAATGTCTAACATTTCTATTTGTTTTTTTTTTCTAGCCTTATCATACTAAACCATGTCTCATTTCCATGACAAACTTAAATAGGTAATTGTACCCGATATTTTCAACCATAGGCAGACAACTACTCATAATCCCATGCATGCTTATAGATTACTTGCTAGCCAACCTGATAGCTCTGAGTCTAGTGTTTCTAGTATGAAAATTACATTAGATTTAAAATAATAACTACATTTATACACTCATATAAGTTATAAATGAATGTTTTTTAATTCTTTTTTGTTTAAATAGGGATGTTCTTAGGCCAAAAGAGGACACATGGCTCGACACAAAATATTGGTTTATTAGGATTGAGACTAGGGGAGAGGGTAAAAGTTCCATTCAATGAATATGGGTAATTGATAGATGAAATAAATGGACATCATTTGACAAGCTACGTGGGGACCCTTGTACATAATCAACACTATATGCCACTCCAAGTTATTGATTGGTTATGTGTTTCGGCTGATGCAAAAGAAAATATATGGACCCTTGTTTTGGTATGTTTTATGTAACATTAATATGAAATGAAATATCATTATTATCCTACCTTGCAATTAACTTTTGAATAATTTATAGGAGAAGTTTGATGTAGAGGAGGATTGAAGAGATTATATATTGTTCGTAAACTAAGGTAAATATAGAAGCTATAGAAACATAATGAAAGCTGTCTTTTATAACCCTTGGTCTATAGATGAGGAGAGGTTGAGGCATAAGCCAACATTAGTATATGATGTTGATTGGAGATGGCTTATCCAACTTTGGAGTTTAGAGGCAGCACAAGTAAGATTCTAATGACTAGTGTTTTTTAGTGATTACTTATTCACTTTTTCTTTACTTCACATTTGTATTTGCATCAAATATATGTCATCTCTAAAAGAAACAAGGAAAATAGAGTTAAACAGAAGATTCATCACACATTAGGGTTTAAGAGCTTTGCGCAACTACGTTTTGAACAAGTTAGTAATCATTTTTAATAATATGTTATTTATGATAATTTTATTATGATATAATAATTTAAACATAACATACATGATTAAGGAAGGGTGACACAAAGCCTAATGGGATAGATATGTTCAAGCTTACGCACACACAGAGGGATAAAACACCTATTGATGATGCATCCAGTGAAATTATGGTAAGTACTTAATTTTTTTCCATAGTAAATATTTGAGAAATAATTTTTTATATATATTCCTATGTTAATCTAAGAACGAATCTTCTTAACAATATTTTTAAGCCTAATTTGAGGAGATTATGGTAGCTCAAACACAATCACAAATGGGGCAGTCTTCATCATCCACTCTATTGTTAGTGGGTGACAAATACACACAAGTAATGGGATCAGAAAGATATGGTCGTGTACATGGTTTAGGATTTGGTGCTACTCCTACATTAGTATTTGGTGCAACAAAAAAAGAGACAAATGCAGTCCTTGAATCAAAGCAAAGCTTAAGGAAACATAAGAAGAAGTATTTTGGTTTAAACCACGTGAATAGCATATGCAACAACAAATTCAACAACAACAAGATCAATTGCAACAACAAGAACAACTACAACAATAATAGAAAACGGAGATGATGCAGCAACACAAACAACAAATGTAGAATATGATAGAACAAATGTTTCAGTTTCAATAAGGGCAACATGACCAACAAAGCCAATCTTCTAATTGATTCATGTCTAATTGATTCGTGCCCAGTTGGGTATTTTAATCAAAAAATATTTATAAATCCTATGACCTCATAAAGGATGGTTGTTTCCCGAAGCGGTATAGGTTTAACAATGAAGATTTAATCCATAAAAAGTCAATAGAAATGGTAGTCAAGTTCCATTAATGGCTTTAGACACTATGGGTCTTCACCTTGAGCCACTTTCCAATGGCTCGTACATGATAACTAATGGTCTTATGTGGATCTAGCAATAAGTATCCACAGAGACCTAAAAGCTTATCATGTATTGGCCGTTCAAAGTGATTCTAAGGGATTTAAAGCAAAACTTTAGATTTAAAAGCCATTTATGAACTCCAACTACCTATATTTAATGCACGAGAGTTTTCCACTTTTGCATCTGGACTTTTCACCTAGCTTCCTTCACTCCAAGAAACTAAAGGTTTAGCCTCTCATCCTCTGGGAAAACATCCTCAGAGGTTGTTTGGCTTCCAAGAAAAAGAAAATAGAAGAGAGAAAAGGAAAGCAAAGAGAACTCTGTATATCTCCCTGAGAGGAAAAAATTTTACTAAGTGTAAAAATAAACAATATATGTTTTGAGAGATGATTTCCACCCCTCTTATAGTCTTTACATAGAAAAGCCTGTGATTGGCTAATTACAAGGATAAGAAAGGAATTTACATCAAAAAATACAAAAGAAAAGATCTCATGTGGAGTCGGCAGAACAGAGGAGATTTTGCACCAAAGTTGCATGGGCAGGTGCGAAATTCGCACTTGCTTGATGCAGTTGTCTTCCAAAGGCCATATCTTCCTCATTTTAGCTCCAAATCATACACGGTTTGAAGAGTTGGATTCTTGACTTCCTGAGCTTTGAAATGATATATAGAATGTAGAAAATGGACTTCGGGAAGTGCTCCAAAAGTGTGAAGGAAGACTGCAGCTGCTGTCCTCTATTTTCTTCACTCTGTTTTCCTCTTTGCTTCTCTTCTTTACTTGGCTTGTCTTAATGAACCAAAAAGCTGTCAAAACACTAAAACTAGCCACAAATATGATTAGAAGTCATTGCTAGGTCCTTAACATGCCAATTGGAATAAAAATGGAGAACTACTACACAAAAGTGCTTAAAACATAATGAATTAAAGGCGCAAAATAGCACTTTTTGGGTAGTAATCACTAATGTCATTTTCTTTTTAATTATTTTGTAATTG